>NC_142652.1:30395000-31020000 GCF_055504915.1 Nelumbo nucifera | reverse complement strand
AATTAGTGTAAGATATTGGATTGTCACAAGTTAAAAGTTGGATTATGGCATTTTAATCGAACCAAAGTACAGGATACTGATTAGAAATTTTTTCAAAAAAAACAAAAGAAAAAGGAGAATAACTGATGAATCCAGCTCAGAAATCTTAACCTCACCATACAGTGGGTGAATTCTAACTGTGGATTGATGCCAAATTCACCAACAAAATACGATTTATAAGGGGATACTAATAGACTATGAGAGACTGTAATTAATTTCAAAATTCTGCATTGAGCTAGTGTGCTTCTCCCAAAAACCCCACCTACTTGGCCCTAATTAACGGCGGTCTTGTTGTTTCAAAGGGGTTACTGGCGGCTACCTACTGGGTGCTCTTCAGACCGGAATCATTTTGTTCAAAGAAAAGAAATCGGATCGTTGGTGTAATACTGTAATCCGTCATTATGAGGGTTTCAATAATGCAACCAGCTTTTTCAATAATTTTATTTTTATGATTTAACATTTGATTTTATAAGATATTATACAAGGAAAATGAAGGAAACTGGATCATGATAAATGGTTTTTTCTTGCTTAAAAGAAACGTGCAAGGCATTTCATTGCATAGTTCGGTCGGCTTGTCCTCACTCCTCACAAAGTTGCCGGTGGGAAACAATCATGATAATAAGCTTAATTATGGGTCATTAGCTGATTAGATTAGCTCCTCTCCCGTTTGATGAGTTCACTTTCACTGCTTCCATGAGCATGCATTAAAGGTTGTGTAAAGCTTGAATTCTCTCTTCTGGGCTGACGCAGCTCAGTCCCACTGCCGACATTCCATCACAAAAAGATGGACTGTATTCAAGTGAGTCAAGAAGGTTTTACTATTAGCTGGCTAATTGCTAAATCTTCACTACTTGTAATGACCGATGATGACCACCAAACGCTTTTGAGTTTTGACTATTACCATCCATTGAATAAATTAATAAGGTTGCCTTCCCCCATTAGAACACTTCTTTTCAGATTGCCAATTTTCTATTTCATGAAATCTGGGTCCACAATTGGATTTTAGAATCTAGTTAACTTATCAAATTGAAATCATATCAAGATAATATTATATTTTGTTCTTTAATTAGCTTTGGTTGACCAATTCTTTTGCTTTTTAACCAAACATCGGCGAAGCAGACCCATAAAGAAGGAAATCGATTGATTTCTTCAATTCCATAATCAAAGGAATATTTATATTCTAGAAATTCAGAAACCAAGTTCGAGAAATTAGATTTTAATTTGAAGATTTCCATTTTCTGAAATGGCACAAATCCGAATCAACCATATTAGCAAATAACCCTCAGAATAATTGAGCTCAAGCCTGGGTCATACAATAAAATATCAAAATTAATATGAATATCTGCGAAGCTTACCTTAGTTTTCAACTGATTAAATTCATTCAACCATACCAGACTATAAATTAAAGGGCGGTCTTTTTAACCATAAATTAATCTTAGGGGCTGCCTAATGACAAAGCTAGCTCAACGAGTCAGCGGTCAGCTCAGAGCAGACTGCTTAACTGATAAACCACTTGAAATAAGCGTTAACTGTTTAAGTATGCCATTAATGGAAAAAATAGTGGATTAGCAGTTTTCAGCCAACCCAAAACTATGGGTACATCTTAAGCTTCCAGTTCCAGGAATTGTCTTTCTAACTTCTAAATGGGTGGTTAGGTGCTCAGATCGAAGAAACTCTTAATTGTATTAGTGCAAATTAACTATGGAAAACGTCAAACATAAAAAAGAATACAAGCATGGATCAATGATGACTTTTTGATTTAGCAAATAAGAAATGGGATTTCTGCTGGTTGAGTCATGAGTGGATTCACAGTCAAAAGACTCAAAACCGATCGATTTGGCCTCAAGTAATAAGCGAGGATATCGAAATTGAAAATCAAACACAGACTAACGAAATTGATTGCGAAAAGACCTTCCCCCTTGGGCCCTTATATAATTCGAAAAATGAAGACTGAAGAGAAAGATCGATATGATGGAAAAGTGACAGTGAGGTCGTCGGTGCTTCTTTTGTTCTGTTCGTCTCTTCCGCATCTAAACAAATCACTACGGTATCGTCACTAATAAAGGAAGGTACCACCAAGGCACCAAACCCATGAAATCATGCTCCACGACAAGGAGAGTAGGAGATTAACTTTATTCACAGTCTGGTCATATATAAAACCCCAGTAAGCATCTTTTAAGAACATATCCAGATTTTTTATCTATCTTATTTAATTTATCTCGTTCTTGGCCTTTCTTTTTAAATACTTTTATCGTGTAAATTTGATTTTTGGGGAGGGAAGACTGTAACCAGTAACCAAATCAATCTTTTCAAATTTCAACCCATAGTACAAAGGCTGATCAAACTTGACTAACCAAAGATTCAATCAGGATTTCTATGTCCGTTTAGCCCCTGAACTATTTGCTTGTAAAACGTGAAAAGGTTTCCTGCGACCGTTGTCACATGCAACCCCAATGAAATTTGATGAATACGCCAGTGTTTTAAATCAAACATCAGTTGATGTGATACTTTGGTTTTTCATTCAAACACTGAGCTAACTACATACACGAACCGTTTGACATGGTCAGAGGGTAACGAGTTAACACTAATTCTCTTTCTTTTATCTTTTTTTTTTTGTTGTATTTTTACCCATTCCATAATAATAATAATAAATCACATTTATCACAGATATTTCTTTCTAATAAGATAAAATGTATTTCTATCAAAAACGGCTAAATTTTTCCTACAAAATTTCACTTTCTGCAACATATATTCACAGGGCTATTTGGTTTCTTGGTGCCAAACCCAACCACACCCAAAAAAAGTGAAAGGGAAAATGGTAATGGTGAAAGGATGAAGAAGAGCTCGTACGTTAAACAGGAGAGGTAATTGAGGTTGGTGATGTAATTCTAAAGTCAAAAACTCTTTCTCAACATTTACAATATTAATACCAATAATTCAAGAAAAGACAATATATTAATTAATGTGGGATGAGTAGTAATGCACTAATTAATTAAGTAAAGGTGATAATCACAAAAAGCAAAAAGTTAACCAGCCATTTTAAAAGAAGATGACAGTTACCAACATCTTCTTCAATTTCTGCCACATTGCTAGCCTGTTCTTCTGTTTGGTGGTGGTGGGGTACGTATTCTTATTTGAATTATTTTGATTGACCTATGTTTGTATGCATTCCATTGCCATGCATAATTAAGGAATCAAATCATCTGGGGTAGTTGCTTACCTCCAGATACTAGCTAGTTACTAAGAAGATATTACCAGTTTTGATTACTAATTCCCGCTTAAAATATAACAGAAGTGCGTCGCTGCTTTGTTATTTACTTATCTTGGACAACACCACGTTGGGTTTGCGTCACCCGCGTCGCCTCTCTGTGCTCAATACAAGGAAGACGCATGTCCCCATACGTAGCCATCCCTTGTGTCTATTTATAGTATACTGGCTCGGACTCCAATTCATCATCAAGTTTGTGTGCTTGGCACACGCCTCTTGTCTTCTCTCTCCCCTCCTCCCTAGCTTTCACCTTCTCCTTAATTTGGTATAATTCCTTTCTCTCTCTCTCTCTCTGTAGGTGTGTCCTGTCACTTAACCTCTCCTCTCGTAGTTATATATAGAGGATGATGGTGTTGGTGAAGATGATAATCAATGATGTGAAGACAGAGGTTAGAAGTACATAGGTCTTTGCTTCAAGGTATGGAACTAGGCTTTTGAGAGCCTTCCTTTGATCCAATTGAGGTTCAAGATTTATCGACGACGGCTAAGACCACTTCTGCCGCACCACCGCCACCACCATCTTCCTTTATATCTTCACTTTACTCATAGTCCTGCAGTCCACCCTGTTCTGGTCTTGGATTATTATATATACCTTAATTAGCTTAAGGGTGGCTAGCTATAGGGTTAAGTCATTGAAAGCTTTTTAGTTTCAATGACTTATAATAGCGCAACTCATAAAGCATAGTCTTTATTGAATCGTCTATCTATCATTTGATTGCATACTAATGGATTTCTGAAAGTTTCCTTTTCTGCAGACAAGCTGATTCGAGAAGAAAAAAGATGGCGACCAACCTTTTGTTAGCTCTCACATCTTTAATACTCATCACGGTGTGTAACGGAGCTACCCCAGCACCTCCGCCTCCAATAACAGACGCGGTACTTACTAAAGTGGCCGGTTCTCTGAAAATGTTCGTGGATGAGCTGCCGCAGATGCCCAAGCTCTTGGGTTACTCCTACGAAGAAGACTCTTATAAGCCTTGCAGTCTCACCATCGGCATGTATGAGAAAAAATGGGTATAGCCTCGTCCTTTTTTTCTTGTCTCACACACATGATCAACTCAACACTCCCTATTTCATTACGTTGCACTATGGTTTAATTTAGAGCTCAGAACCGTCGGCCTATATAATTGGGATGATCGGTGAGTTCACCGGAGTGAGTGACCTGTTTGACTGATCATATGTTCCGGCCGACCGGTACAGTTGCAAAACATTGAGCTTTTGACCTAACAACTGTCCGAAATTTGTTCTCTCCTTTTCTTTCTCAAGAAAAGTCAAGAATAAACTGGTGATGAAAGGATTGCTTCACCTGCTTTCAAAGTTTCAATCTCACAAGTGTTGAACCCTCAACGGGCAATTTCTATGGTATCTTATACCTAAAGCATTTTAACCAATCAAAATTCCATTGAAAATAAACACACATATCGTTTTATTTATTCACCATACACGTGGCATCCATACTGTGTGATATCCACGTCAATGATTGCCTTATTATCGTTTTGCAGAAATTCCACCGTGATTTGCCTCCAACGACGGTCTTCGCATTTGGGACATCTCAAGCTACGGCAACTGTACCGGGTCCCACAATTGAGGCCATCAAGGGGGTCCCAACGTATGTGACGTGGCAAAATTACCTCCCTCAAAGCCACATACTACCCTGGGATCCGACCATCCCCACCGCCATCCCCAAGAATGGTGGGGTCCCAACCGTAGTCCATCTCCACGGTGGGGTCCATCCCTCGGGAGATGACGGACACGCCCTTGCCTGGTTCACCTCTGGTTTCCGAGAGACCGGATCCACCTGGTCCAAAGCCACATACACCTACCCAAACGTCCAACATTCTGGAAATCTATGGTACCATGATCACACGGTGGGTTTAACACGTGTCAATTTGCTGGCGGGACTGATCGCCGCTTACAATATCCGGGATCCCACCTTAGATGCATCCTTGAACCTCCCATCAGGACCAAAATTTGACCGAAACTTGATGATCTTTGATCGGAGCTTCAGCACGGACGGTTCCCTCTACATGAATTATACGGGAATTGTCCCGTCCATTCACCCTCAGTGGCAACCGGAATATTTCGGCCACGCAATCGTCGTCAACGGTAAGGCCTGGCCCTTCATCCGGGTCCAGAGACGCAAGTACCGGTTCCGGATTATCAACGCTGCGAACGCACGTTACTTCAATCTCTTCCTAAGCAATGGCCTCTCATTTACCCAAATCGGATCTGATGCTTCGTACCTACCCGCACCCGTTCAGACACAAAGCATCCTCCTGGCACCATCCGAGATTGCTGATGTCATCATTGACTTTTCAACCTCCAAAGCCACTAATATAATTTTGAAAAATAACGCGAACTACCCGTACCCGAATGGTAGCAGTGTGGATAACCTCAACTCAAATGTCATGAAGTTTGTCATTACACCAGGAAACCCGACTGTACCCGATACCTCCACGATCCCAGCGAGCCTAGTGACCTACAAGGCATCGACAACAGATGCCGCAGTGGCAACAAGGTACATTGTATTGTACGAGTACACCGACTCATCCGGGTCGAGCACACACCTCTATATAAATGGGAAGAGATTTGAGGATCCGGTAACGGAGACACCCAAGTCCGGCAGTACCGAGATATGGCAGGTGATCAACTTGACAGCAGACGATCATCCATTACACATACACTTGGCTACGTTCCAAGCAATCAAGATTCAGAAACTTACAAATGTCACCCAATTCACCAACTGCATGACCCAGAACAACGATGCCATCGCGTGCAATGTGGGTTCCCACCTAACCGGGTCATTGATGGACGTACCCGCTACAGAGAAGACATGGAAGAACGCAGTGAAGATATCGCCGGGAACCCAAACATCCGTCGTCGTCAAATTTAATCTGGTCGACACCAATTCACCATACCCGTTTGATGCCACGACTCAACCGGGATATGTTTACCATTGTCATGTGAGTCCTAAATTATTACTATATATTTTGTTCGTTTCGGAGCGGGTTTTATTTCGGGTTTTACACTAAATCCTATTTTTTAATTTCTTGTGCGCAGATTCTGGACCACGAAGATAATGCAATGATACGGCCATTTCAATTGGTCTGAATTGATGGGAAAAAAGGCGAAGAGACAAGTTTGATGCTATAATACTATATTGCTTAAGTGATAATAAGTACCTAATGGTGGCACAAATCAATTCTTGATCAATTGTATCTTAAGTTTGAAGATAATGTAATTTATTTCTCTCTCTCTCATTGAAAACCAACAAGGAAAAATGATGTTGAACCTCTGTGGATTTGATTAGAATGAGCAAACAGTCACCTGAGGCTGCACTTGGTTCAGATTCTCATTCCGTTATTTCTTCCCATTTTAATCCGAAAAATATAAATTCTATTTATGGTTGTAAACTTGTGGGACTAGGAAGGAAATGCAAAATAGCATTCAGTCCATTTTGTCAAACATGTTTGGTTTGAGAAATATTAAATTTGCTATAATTAAATATAATATAATGCTGTATTTATTATAACATATTTAATTAGTCAGTACCATGTTGAGTGAAATTGAAACAAAAAGAGCCATATGACATCTAAATTGAGGCAACCCTGAAATTTCTATTTTCAGTTAAAGATTTTTTTTATGATATATTTAATGTAATTATAATTTCCACAATGAATCATTTCTTGCTGCATTTGGACAAGAAACAAGCCTTGTTTCTTACCCATTAATCCAAAATAGAAATGGACCATAAGGCCCAACTAAGCACCATTCCAGCCATTTTGCTCTCGATCCACAAGAAACCGCCAGAAATGGGCTTCTTACAATGAACCAAGATAGTGCTAAACGGTTAATTCCATAGCTAAACAACATGATAACTGGTACCCAGAATTCATCCATAAAATTAGATATTAGATTTTGTTTTTAATATTTGGTTTCAACACGGATATGGCTGGATTAGTTCCGAATCTGACCCAATTAAACTTTTAGATGTATCTAGGTTCCGGGTCAGGTCAGGTTCAGAAATGGCCATCTCAGCAACCTTAGCGAGTAAATAAATAGGTCTGGATCTACTACCCATAAATTCTTTTCACATCTCTACCCACAGGACCCTACCACCGTGGTGTATTGGAATAATATCGTGGAGATCAAATCAGCCCCCCACAACACCCTACAGTATATCTCCGCCTAAATTCCCAATAATGACATCATTATTTCTGTTATTATCATTGGCAGAAGTTTTCAAAACATGGCAGAGATGTATTGTGAGATGTTGGGGGCAATCTTATGGGGGCTGATTTGAACTCCTTATCGTGAGGGTAGGGCTATTCCTTAATAAGAAATGTTCCAAATTTCTTATTACATGGCGGCAGTGTCATGTGGGTAGGGATGCATAAAGAGTTTAGGGGCAAGAGATCCGATTTCTTATAGAATGGGTTCTTATTAAAAGAGGGGAAAAAAACCTTAAAAATTTCCACAAACGCCATGTGACTTGTCAATCCACACATTTGAGGGTGTTTGGTTCGATTTACATTTACGGGTGGCTGTTTATTTGTGTTTTTTCACTTTAAACGTTTATTTGTGTTTTTTCCTGTTTTTGTTATTTGATTGGGATTTACTTTAAACGCTTTTTATTCTCTACTTCAGATTAATACCCATTAAAGTGTGACACATCAACATTTGATTTCACGAAATGCTAGGGTGTTGGGGGAAACAAAAATTTGGCATTTCCCCAAATGCCCCATGCACAAAAATCAAAATGTTTCAGTTTTTTATCATTTATTTGATAAACGGTGAAACCAAACAATTGTTTCATTTTGCTTCATATGCAATAAACGCCAACGCCTATGTCGCGTTGATGTTGTGGTGTTTTTTCAATAAATGCCAATAGAACCAAACACATACGTACAACAGGCTGACTTCCAGAATCTAGAGCTTAACGTGGTTTGAAGGAAATGTCATGATCCATGCATTTGTCCAATTTCAAGATCTGTTTGCATCACAATTTTGCTTTAGAATTTACTTTACTCTCATTCAGGTCCATTTCATCGGTGTTTTTCAACCGTCATTTACCCAGACAGTTGGACCATTTGGCCTGGGAATTAATCATCTAGGCAACCGGTTCTGACTCATCTTTAATTTGGTCCTAGGTGAAAATTTATTGATTTGGCCAGCGATCCACTGGTCCAAGCGGTCAAACCGTCAATCCATTTGACCCGTCAATGATTTTGATTGCTTTTTTATTTTTTTATTTTATTATTGTTTAAATTGGAATGGGATGTTCGTTCAAACTGGATGATCAAACCGCTGACCCAGAAATTGGTGGCTAGAATGGTTCTGATTCCAAGTCGGTTTTCAAAACCTTGCAATTCATCCACAAACCATTCAATAATAAAAACAGTTGACTTGTTAGTGATCCCAAAACCTGGCAGATTGAACCATTTAACACATGGTTATCAAACCGTTATTGACCTAGGTGGTCAGAATGTTCAGCCTAGAAATCCTCTAGGCAATCAGTTCCATTTCACCATTAACCTGTTCCTTGGCCAAAAACGTTGATTTGGTCAATGATCCACTGATCCGAATGGTCAAACCATCAACTTGTTCAATCTAGAGAACGGTTTTTTATCTTTTAATTTAATTATTTTTATATTTTAATTTAAACAACTGTCCATTTAAACTAAATGGTCGAACCGCTGACCCAGAAACTAGTGGCCACAATGGTTTTGGTTCTGGGTCAGTTTTTAAAACATTGGTTTAACAGTTTCATCCAATCAATGATTTAAATCTATTTTTTTTTATTTCTTATTTGATGATCCATTTAACTAGGATGGTTAAGAAATTGATTTATTACCAACGTGGGCTGGATTTGAACTGAGCCAAGCTGAATATCTAGCTATTCGAGCTCGGCTCTCTAATAGCCTATTAGGCTCAAGCTCGATTTGAGTTAGATATTTGAGCTCGAATTTGACTTAAGTGAAAAGCTTAGAAGTTTGAACCCACCTCGAATCGCTGTGAATTAAATATTTTATAAAAATAATATATAAAAACTCAATTAGTCTCATGAGCTGAGCTTTATTAAACTCGAACTAGGCTCGATTAACAAACGATCTTATATATTAAGCTTGAATTCATCTGAAAGCTCAATTTAAACTGAATCGGACCGAACATTTCACAAGCTATGCCGAACTCGAACAGATAACGAAAAACTCAACTCGTGACCAGTGGCCACCCCTACAAACAATCCCAGAAATGATTTTGATTTAGTTCACGGAAGCATCACAAATAATATAATAATCGCAGTACCGAGATCTATAAATTGTACAACGTTCATGTGAAAACGGGATCAAACTTCACCGAGTCAAGAGACAATTGCGACCACCAAACTGACCATTTAAGCGAGAACTAAAATGAAAAAAAAAAAAAAAAAAAGAGAACTTTGATTGTAATCAATACCGTATTGCCAATTAGCGCAATTCCACGTTTAATTGTTCTCTCTTTGCTGGGAAACTCAGGATTGATTTATGTGTTTGACTTATCATTGCCCCGCATAAGTTAAACTATAAGCAATCACATTATCTTGCTGTGATTCTCACCGGTCATCAAGGACTAAAGTCTGATACAGATTTCCGGTTTAGGTGACTTGAAAAATGACAGACGTTCATCTGTGGATCTTCATTTGAACACGTGTCGATCAGGGAAGACACCTTCGCATCTCTTGTATAAGAGGTAGTCCTCATCATTGTAGCGCTACTCCTAATTAAGATTTATCAAAACATTATTACACAATATATAATTTCAACTTGACCACATTATAATTACTTTGCCAGAAGACTTGGATCACATGGCGTTTGGGTTGTTTATTCTAGTTATTGCTGGATACAAGGAAGCACATGTTGCCAACTGGAGCCTAAGTCATCCCTCCCCTATTTATAGGGTGACTTTGGACGTCCAATTCATCATCAAGCTTGTGCCCTCCACACTCCCCTCATCCTTAATTTCCATACTTCTGTCTGTTTCTTTAAGCTCAGGTATGCTAAGCATTCCTTCATCTCTCTTATGTTCGCATTGCCATATCATCATATGGGGTTTTATACATGGGATCATGATCATCATTCATTATTTCCTTATGTTCAATATCATATTCATGGTTAAACCATGGACATCTTGATCTGTTCATACAAGTTGGACCCTTTTCTTTATCTGCATCCAGCCTTTCTAGCCCTTTCAACATACATCATATCTTCTTATGGGTGGTATAGATGGTTTTATGCACATTAAAAAACCATGCTAGTCTACTTTCTCTCATTGTATCACCTATTAATTGAACCCATTTGTACACATCTAAATCAACCCATTATTTCCCATTATATATGGTGGTGAAAGTCACCTTCAAAACCTTGACCATTGCTTAATTTGTCTTAAGGTTAGCTCTGCCATCAGCAAAACCATCACCATCAATATCAACGTGACTGCATCCATCCTCAATTCATCTATCATTGGTGACTAGTTCTGTAGTAGATGACCATGTATTTGTAGAATTGCCTTGGATAAATATCTTCTTGATCAGATCACATCTCCGGTTGCTTCATGTCTCACGGGCAGAAAGCGATAGACGCTAAACTTAATGTAGTGTTCAGTACTTGGTTGTTTATCAATTGATGATTACATACTGACCACATTTCCAAAACGAGTTGTTGCAGATAAGTCGCTAGCTATCTAGCCAGAAGAGAAAAGATGATGGCTAAGTTCTTGTTACTTATCATGTCGTCGCTACTGATCGTCTCGTTTTGTAGCGGCGCCAACTCACCACCTCCGCCTCCTGTAACTGATGCGACCCTAATTCAAGTGGCCGGTTCTCTGCAAATGTTTGTCGATCCACTCCCACAGATGCCCACCATCTATGGATACAACAATTCATCTGGCACGCCTCAGCCCACCAGCATCACCATCGGCATGTATCAGAAACAATGGGTACGTACAACTTCTTCATTCCGCTATATTTGCCACTATTTTACGAGCTCGGAGAGTTGCTAACACCTAGTCAGTTCCAAACTGGAACAATCGGCGAATTCCCTGCAACAAATTTCATGGCAATATCATTTGCCATGCTTAACCCGGGTTTTATGCTTTTTCCGGCGACTCAAAATCTTCATTGACGTGCTTTACGTGCACGTAGCATGTAAATGTTGGCTTGTGATAAACTTACTCACGTAGAGGAACCGCTTCTTTTAATGCAGAAATTCCATCGTGATTTACCTCCAACGACTGTATTCGCTTATGGGACGTCAGCAGCTGACGCAACTGTACCCGGTCCCACAATTGAAGCTCTGAAAGGGGTCCCAGTTTCCGTGACGTGGCAAAATTTCCTCCCTCAAAACCACATACTTCCCTGGGATCCTACCATCCCCACCGCTATCCCTATGAGCGGTGGGGTCCCAACGGTTGTCCACCTTCACGGTGGGGTCCATGATCCAACAAATGACGGAAGCGCCTTTGCCTGGTTTACCGCCAATTTCTCCGAGATTGGTCCGGCCTGGACCAAACCTACCTACACCTACCCCAACGTCCAGCATGCCGGGAACATGTGGTACCACGACCATGCACTGGGGTTGACACGTGAAAACCTCCTTGCAGGTCTCATCGGTGCTTACATCGTCCGTGAACCGGCCGTGGAACTTCCCTTGGACCTCCCATTCGGAGCGGAGTTCGACCGAAGATTTATGATCTTCGACCGGAGCTTCAACACGGATGGTTCCCTTTACATAAACAACACAGGCATCATCCCGTCGGTTCACCCACAGTGGCAACCGGAGTACTTCGGCCACGCCATCATCGTCAACGGGAAGGCCTGGCCATTCATGAACGTCCAGAGACGCAAGTACAGGTTCAGGATGACCAACGCTGCAAATGCGCGTTACTTCCACCTCTCGCTGAGCAACGGCGTCTACTTCACCCAAATAGGAGCCGACGCCTCCTACCTCCCCGCACCCCTTCAGCTTCAGACTATCCTCTTAGGCCCCGCCGAGACAGCCGATGTCATCATCGACTTCTCAACTGCCACCGCCACCGAGATTCTAATGAACAACGACGCTCCCTACCCTTACCCCAACGGAGATCCAGTGGATAACCTCAACTCAAAGGTCATGAAGTTCGTCATCGCGACCGGAAACCCTTCTGTACCGGACATCTCCACCATCCCGACGAGTCTAGTGAGCTACCAGGGCTCCACGACAGATCCCATAGCTACGACAAGATACCTTGCGCTGTACGAGTACACAGACCCTTCAGGGTCACCCACACACCTTTATATAAATGGAAAAAGAGTTGAGGATCCCGTAACAGAGACACCGAAATCCGGCACTACAGAGATATGGGAGGTGATCAACCTGACGGGCGATAACCACCCACTGCACATACACTTGGCTACGTATCAAGCAACCAGGGTACAGCCACTCACAAATGTGGACCAATTCACCAGCTGCATGACACAACAGTACGATGCCCTCGCCTGCAACGTAACGTCCTACCTCTCCGGCCAGGTGCTTGACATACCGGCAAACGAGAAGACATGGAAGACGACCGTGAAGTTGGCCCCCGGAACTATGACAACGGTGGTCGTCAAATTTAACCTGGTGGAGACCAATTCTCCATATCCATTCGACCCTACCTTGGCACCAGGATATGCATACCATTGTCACGTAAGTTCTCACTCATTAATCCTTCAAGTAACTGTCACATCAGTTCATTCATGGCCATTTTAAGCTTGATTAATATCTGACTTGATTCTAAATTTCTAATCCTGGGTTGGTTGTATTAAATTCCATTTTTCATTTATATCCAGATTCTGGACCACGAAGACAATGCAATGATCCGTCCATTGGTGGTGTTACCATGATTAATTTGATGGATGTCAAAGAGAGCAGAAAAGAAAAGAAACTCGCTGATCATTGTGCTTATCGTTGTAGTCCTCTGCGTTGATTTGTTGCTGAAATGTGGTGATCCATCGATAATAAATATTTTGTGTGTAGAATTTGATTAATTAATTAATTAATGTAGGTGGTAAAATAAGTACTGCATATGATATGGCAGGGGTTAGTTTTAATTTAGTCCTAAGCTTAAGTTTGCTGTCAACAATTGTACTCGTAATATTGGATAATATATTTTGGCAATCGGAATTGCAAAATTGCATGTGGCTGTAATAAGAACGAGGACAACGTCAAATCGGATTAAAGACGGATGGGGGCTCTCCTTCGGAGGGATTGGAATTGAATTGTAATATCGTTACTTGAAGATTAAAAAAGAAAATGGTTTTTTAATAAAAAACTTGTAATTGTAAGTAATTAAATCTTGAAACTCGTGTAAAGATTTAAAAGAAATTATCACCTGTTCCTTTTTTAAATATTACTTCATCAAAGCATCTCATATAAAACAATACGATCATACAGTGATAGTTCTAAGTTCTACTTCATATCTGTCTTGTTTTACATCGATAATTCTCAGTTGATTCCGGACAGTAAGATTATTTGGCCCGAGAAACGTCTAAGCAACCAGTTCCGTTTTACCCCAAACCCGATCCCTGGCTAAAAATCGTTGAATCAGTCAACGACCCGTTGATCCGGGCGGTTGACCCATTCAACGGTTTTTTACCATTTTTATTTTTTTTTTAATTTTTTAACTTTTGTTGTTAGAACGGGCCATCCATTTGAAGCAGACGGTCGAACCGTCGACCTAGAAACCGGTGGCCATTAAGGTTCCATTTCGAGCTATCTTTTCTAGACGTCAATAATTAGACGAAATAACTTTGTAGTCATAGTCATGGGAAGGGTGGACATTGCAATGGATTCCAACACCTTGAAAGATAAATCTAAGTTGACCTTAAACACAGAAAAAAATTGGCGGTAAATCCACCAAACCGGAAAAACCAAGGAAAAAAATTAGAAAATCGAGTCCAAAGTTCTGCTTTGAGATGGAGCAAAACATACATTCAATCAAAGAAAGACCAAACACACAAAAGGGAAGAAGAAGACCCTAGACCGGTTTAGAAATAAAATTGTGGTAAACCCTAGACCGTTTTGGAGGATCTTGAAGAAAAGATCAAACATACAAAAAAATAAAATAAGAAAATGAAAAAAAATGAACATTACCGCACACGCTCGAATAAAGGCAATAGTAGAAGAAACCTTTGAATAGTGAAAATACAAAAGCACAAAAGAACCATGGTTTTCGAATCACCGTTGACACAGATGGACGAACATTTCGGCCTGGGAAACGTTCAGGCAACCGGTTCCATTTTACCCTAATCCCGGTCCCTGGCCAAGAATCGTTGAATCGATCAAGACCCATTAACCTGGGCGGTTGAATTGTCGACCCGTTGACCCGTTCAATGGTTTTGACCATTTTTTATTTATTTTTTAACTGGGAACCGTCCAGGTAGCCGGTTCCGTTTTATCCCAATCCCGGCCCTTGGCCAAAAATCGTTTAATCGATCAACGACCCATTGACCCAGTGGTCAAACCGCCGACCCGTTCAATATTTTCTTGCCATTTTTTTTAATTTCTGTTGTCATAATGGGCCATCCTTTTGAACCAAACGGTCGAACCATCGACCTGAAAACCAGTAACCAGAACGGTTCTGTTTTCGGGTTGCATGAGTCACATGCTCAAATTCCATAATACGTATGATACTGCTCAATAGACCACACACACTCAATTTTTTGCCTGTAATTTTTGTCTGAATGAATCGTCCATTCGAACCGAACAGTCAAACTACTATTTTTTTATTTTTTTTAATTGGGAACCGTCCAAGCAACCGATTCCATTTTACCCTAATTTCGGTCCCTGGCCAAAAACCGTTGAAACAGTCAAGGACCCATTGACCCAAACGGTCAAACCGTCAACCCGTTGACTTGCTCAGTGGTTTTTGGCCGTTTTTTATTTCTTTAATTTTTGTTGTCAAAATGGATCGTCCATTCGAAACAGATAGTCGAACCATCAACAAAAAAAATGGTGGCCAAAACAGTTTCGTTTTCGGATGATATGAGTCACCCATTCGAATGGTATAACATATATGATGTAACCGTTTCTGGTCACGTACCAATTTTTGTGATGTATCAATTTTTTTGGCTAAGTGCCTCGTCATTTGACCTGGTGGTGAAGTGCCTTGGTGATGAGCTACTTGGTGGTGAACTCCCTGGTGGAGAACTGCCTGGTGGCGAGCTCCCTGGTGGCGAACTCTCTGGTGGAGAGCTGCTTGGTGGCGAACTCCCTAGTGGCGAGCTACCTAGTGGTAAGCTGCCTGGTGGCGAGCTCCCTAGTGGAGAACTGCCTGGTGGCGAACTCCCTGGTGGAAAACTGCCTGGTGGCGAACTGCTTAGTAGCAAGCTACCTAGTGGCAAGCTGCCTGGTGGCAAGCTCCCTAGCGGCGAGCTCCCTACTCCTAGGCGGCCTGTGACTCAGAGAATGGTGGAGCTCCTTGGTGCAGTGCAACCCGACTCCCCTCTGCATGAGGTGATCTTTCCTTTGTAGGCAATGGGAGCTGAGGGACCTGCGAGAACTGAATCAGAGGACCCGGGGGTGTTTACCCGGCGGGGACTCTCCGATACCTAAGTTAGCATTCTGATTATAGAGAGCTTGGAGAGAAATGAGAAAGCTAGAGAGCAGGGGTTACCATCCTTTTTCCATCCTCCCCCCTGTCTTTGGGGGTCGGAGCCCTTATATAGTGGTGTCCTATCAAATCAGGCGTAACAGCCTCTGTCAAGTCAGGCGTAACCGCCTCTGTCTCTCTATCGCAACCGTTACTGTCAGAGCTGAGGTGGCGGGTGCAGGCGGCTACTACAGAGTACGGCTCTGCCAATCAAGAGACAACTCTTAGGACTGGCAGGCATGGTGCCGCCAAGTCAGAGACGTGGGCGCAGGTCCCCGGATCTGTTAGGTACAGTCGTTAGGCAGATCTTCTTGCGATACGCCGAGCTGCCTGTAAGTGCCGAGCTGCCCCTAAGTGGCAAGCTCTTCGTAAGACGCCAGACTACCTGTGGAGTGGCCAACTACCTGTGGCGAGCTGCCTATGCCGAGCTACCTGTAAGTGCCGAGCTGCCCCTAAGCGGCAAGCTCTTCGTAAGATGCCAGGCTGACTGCGGAGTGGCCAGCTGCCTATGTCGAGCTGCCCAGTCAAGAGGCTGCACTTGGTTTGCGTGAGGTGCCAGGTGTCAATTTCACTGGAGGGCCAAATCCGCCCTTATCAATATATATATTAAATTCATATATATATATATATATATTGAAGGGCTGCCATTTGGCAAAAGGGGAGACCACCCCTACCTATCCCTTTAATAGATATATAAGATACCGTGCTTCAAAAAGTAATTAACTTGATCCAGATCAGCTACTAATTAATTAAAATGGATATTGATCATTTGGTGTCATTGACATCGTGCAAATTCCATTTTTGCCGCAACCTAAATAACGCGTTTGCCTCAATCCATTCTGATCACATATAATTATAGATAGTCTATACCCTCTTTATGCGCGGTGAATGTTTAGACAAAAGGGTATAAAATGTTCAATGAAAATTCTAGAAAGAAGAGGCATTTACTCTTTTATAGATAGTATAGATATGGACCCCTGATGAGGGGTAATTTGGTCTTCTCAATCATATAGCGACAAGTGGCCTTCAGACGATACCTCGGTGTTGAGTCAGCAAAACAGCTCAGGAAATTAGCTTGAAGCACCTTGCCTAGGCCGACCTCCACCTCGGCAAGATTGAACCGGTAGACCTTGTAAGATTAAGGCGACCTGTCCTAGGAGCCGGTCAAGCTGTAGAGATTCAAGACGACCTTCGAGGAAGAGCTCGCTAACCACCCCAAGCAGTGCACCCCCAAAAGCGCTGATGTCTCGGCTGTTAGAACGGCCTATTGTATTGCATGCCTCAACCTTACTCAGGCAGACTGTAACCTCCGCGGGGATCTTGCAACTGACGCATTAGCGTGCCAGATAAAATGGAAACAGCTCCGCGAGGAGTTCAGGCCCGTTACCAAGGGGACTCTGAGCATTGAGGGAGCATACTTCAGACTCTTCTCTTTGCAGCATACATCCACTCGGTCATACTTCAGCTTGACCCCATACAACTCAGCCCAGCCAAGTAGACGTCCAAGTCAGAGTCCGAGTCACCAGACATGAGGGAGCTTCCAGATTGCGCGACATCAGACCCCAGGTGTACAATCCCTAGCATGTTCACCATTACTAACGTGGTAGGTTGGCTATGCTTGTTTGTAATACAAATCTGAACTATATGCCATCTGTTTGTTTCTAATTAACTATGACGTGGTAGGTTGGCTAGCATGTTATCTGATATGCAAAGATGTTCTATGATATCCAAAAAATATTCTGATCAATTTAGAATCATAAACTTGATAGCCAATCAAGTGTTATTTATCAAAATTCGTGCATGGGTTTTGATTGGTCAAAATCTTTCAATACCATATCTTTCTTACATTGTAGATTTTCCCAAGATTTAAAGATATATTGAGTTTTTTTTTTAAATTGATTTAAAGGTACCATGAGTTTTAAAAAAGACTTAAAAATACCTCATGACTCTTTTGTCCTTTATTTTCTTTCACATTTTCAATATCTACCATAAAAATTTCAAATTCATGTAATGGTGGGTTCTCTACCTTTCTCTCTCTCATATATCAACAGTTGAGGATATAAAACGATTGACAAAGGGAAGGGAGTTCTTGCCAAATAAGTGTGAATGCAAATATGTAGAGTGTAAAATGGTCAATATAAATTGCAATGTTGGGTTAGTTTTAAACCGACAAATTTATCTTCTTATCAAATAAACTTTTAGGTTGCATTTGGAAACAATGCAAATATGTAGAGTGTAAAACAATTCATATAAATTGCAAAATTGGGTTAGTTTTGCATTGACAAATTACCTTCTTACCAAATGGACTTTTAGGTGTAATGGATGCAAACATGAATTCAAATAAACCATATGCATTTTTTTATCAAAAGTCCACTTGAATGCAAATTTACTTCTTTTTTATTAATGTAGTTTTACATCTTATTATCAATGTAAATATGTATTGATCTGACATTTGTCAATGCATAAATGTAATGTTGCCAAACACAGGCAAAAGTGACTTGCCACCGAGTTCTTGAAAAATGCACAAAAATACATTATTGCTGAAGAGGCCAAGGCCAATGAGCCCCTCCATGAATTTGAGGCCAATCCCAACCGAGGGGCCTCCAAGAAATAGAAGAAGGAAAGAGACAGCCATGGCTACGACCACAAAAACAAAGATAATGACAAGAAGTCGTCGATCGTTTCCTTCAATAAGTACACTCCACTAAACTCCACCCGAACGCATATACTTATGCAAGTAGGGAAGGGGGAGTACTTGAAGTGGTCAGCCATGTTGAAGAGGAATCCCAAGATGTCGTGGCACCGGCCACGACACCATGGGATGCTCTGAACTCTATGATGAGTTGGATTCCTCATCTATCGCGGGTACCTGAAAGATTATGTTGGGGGCAACGTTGCCACCTTGCCTTTTCAACAATGACTTACTGGGCCCTAGGCTCATCACCCTCTAGTCGGAGTAATTGATGTCATCGTTGAGGGCTTGTCCACGGGTAGAGCATCGACCTCGACTCGGAAGGCATATGCTAGACAGTTCAATATCCAAAGCCCAACACCTCAAAAACTGAGGCCGGAAGACACCATCACCTTCACTAATGATGACTTGCACAGGGCCTCACAGTCCCATAACGACGCATTAGTAATATATGTCACCAGTTTCAACTACGTGGTAAAGAGAGTTCTCGTAGACAGCGGCTCCTCAGCCAACATCTTATTCTACGACACCTATGAGAAGATGTAGTTGACATCGGATCAGCTCCAACCTACAGACATGACACTAGTCGGATTCTCTGAGGCAGTCACCAAGCGCAAAGGGAAGAGAACCCTACCCGTCACTGTAGGGACAGAGCCTCGGCAAATCACCAAAAAGATCGAGCTCTTAGTCATGAAGAAAGACTCCTCATATAATGCAATCATATTGTGGCTGACCCTTGATGCACTCAAGGCGGCCATCTCATCCTACCACCTCATCATGAATTTCCCCCCTGAGCATGGCATTGGAATAGTTAGGGGAAACCAACAAGTTGCTAGGCAGTGCTATGCCACAATAGTAGGGAGCAAGAACTGAAAAACCTTACTGCATACTTGCTGCTCGAAGACATCTACAACCACATTGTCAGCCAGGCCCCAGAGGAGATGATAAGACTCAGCCCTCCTACATACATTTTCGTTAAAGCTTCCTTTTTCCTTTGCACTTTACAAGACTTTGGCCTCCAACGGGGGAGGACTCGAATGGGTAGGGTCAAGCACCCCTCTCCGAGATCCAATAGGTGGGGCCCACATGGGGTTCCGTTCAAGTATGATCATGAACAAATAGTAACACACTAACAAGCCAAACAATACGAGAATAAACTAACATGAGAACTAACTATTAGCTAAACAAATAACTAAGAGTAAACATTGATGACCTAAACCACGATAAGATCAATCACTAACTAGACAAATAGCAGAACGAATTAAGATCATTATCAAACATAGCAAAAATGGTGATCAACTGATTAGAATGAATAGACGAACTGAGATCCAAAGTCTTAGGGCTTTTTATTCACAGTGAGATCAATTCCAAAGTAGATGCAAACGGACAATGTGAAGCGATCATTATATGGAACAACCATTTATGCATAATTAAAAAGAGAACACAAGAAAATCATGGCCCGACTGAGTCGATACTGAGAACTTACAAGAGCCGGTTTGGGAAACCAGCTTTGTCGGTTCCTTCTCTTCCAAATTCCAAGCGCAGCAAAGAAAACAAAAAACTACAAACTAACTATAATGTGAAGTATAACCGGACTTACTTGAAGATATATCGGCCAGAACGTTGATGCTGTAACAAGGGGATTGGATCACTTCAGGAGGAGATTGAATTCGATGATGTTGAATGGTTGAATGGTTGTGTATTTACAAAGAAAAAAAAAAAAAAAAAAGAAGAAGAAGAAAAAAAAGAAACGATTCTAAGGAGATTTTGTATTGGATAAATCAGTCTTGCCATGTCGCCTTCGTGCTGAAGTTGGAGTCGGTAATGATGGAGATGTTACCAATGTCGAATCATTGTTGGACGAATTTGGGGTTCTACCTCTGGCAATAGGGAACCGGGGAATGCCAAGCTCGTGCCAGCGGAGATTTCAGTGAGAATGAAGGCCTCACTTGGATTCGGTAACATAAGCTATTGTATGCGAGAAATGACCACTGTCGCGTTTCACCGGGAATAACGAATAGGTGAGGAGTCTGTGGAGAACAGGGTCGCCGCAAAATGTTGAATTGGTGGTTGGACATGGAAAAATGGAGTGAAAAAAAAAAAAAAAACAGGGAAAGAGGAGAATGATAGAGAAGAGATTGTGCAGAAGAGGGAGATGGGAGATAAAACGCCACCTGGTTCAGATCCGCCACTACAACTTGCAGCAGCGGTGTCGAAATGGAAAGGAGAGAGGGAAGACGAAGGGACGAGAATGAGCAGAAGAAAAGGAAGAAGGGAAGAAGAGAGAGAAAGAGAGAAAGAGAAAGATAGTGGGAGAGGGAGGCTAGAGATAGGTTGGTTGAGGCCGCCGCTTGTACGGGTTTTTTTTCTGTTTTTTTGAAGGTGCTTCTACGGCTTCGGTTTGAATGAAATCGAGAGTGTATTATTCGGAATCAAAAACTTTAGGTTTAATTTATAGGTAGGTGGAAGGGCATTTCCGTAATTTTGGGGAAGTATAGGGGCATTTGGAAAAAGGGTCAAATCGGGTCTAAGGGGTCAAACTGGGGTCTTGGTTCAATGATGGGTGGTTCCGAATAAAAAAAATTGGTGGGTTGAGATGGGTCTCACCACAGAGTGGGTTAGTGTGTGAGGGTCAGTGAAATTGACCATAATGGAATCTTTTTAGATAAAAGGGTAAATGAGGATATTTTTAGTTGAAAGTTTACAAGGTAGGATTTTTGGAAATTCTGAGTTGATTGGTGGGGTCAAATTGCCCAACTGGGGGTAGGATTAGACAAATCTGGAAAGGGCTCGATTCGATTAATTTGGGGCGTGAAAATAGAATATATGTGATCGAAGGGCAAACAATGTCTGTTTTGGATGAAATTTCACAAGATAGGATTTTTTTGGTACTCTGAGGTGATTACTAAGGTTAGATTGAGCCAACTAGGTCCAAATTGGGCAAATTTGTAATCTAGTCAATCTGGGACCATGAAATGGAATGTTGGTGTGGTTGATGGGTAAGCATAGGTATTTTGGGCTTAGATTTCACAGGTAAGTATTTGGGGGTGTCTGAGATCTGAAGATGTGGTCTGATTAGTCTTAGAAGGTTAAGATCATAGGAATTTGGATCAACAAGATGTTTCAAAATAAAATCATGGTATGATAGAAGGATAAGTGGGAGAATCTGGGGGTGAAATTTTATGAGCAGGTGTTATGGTATGTATGGATTCTAAAGGTGTGGTCTGATCGATTCTGATGTGTCAAGATCAAAGTAATCTAGGTTTTGAGTGTTTAGGGTAATAAGAGAGGTCGAAATGGAATCTTCGCTTGATGAACGGGTAAATGGAGGAATCTTGATATGAAATTTTAAGGATATGTATTTTTGGTTGGCTGGGGTTTAGGGCCCCCGACTACTGAGAGCCCCTAGTAACACCCTCGGCTTGGCGGTCCCTCACCGCCTGTCTCTTCCTCCTCGAAGCTTAAGGGCATTTAACAGGTCTCTTGGGCATATGTGCCCTCCTCATCTCAGCCTCGGTAGGGGCCTTCGCCCGAGGCAATTCCTTTGGGGCAGACCCCTTCGATGGCCCCTCACTTGGGCCCCTCTCGGTGGACTTTGCCATTTGCATGAGGCGTTCCTCAATGCCACTGTCCATCTCTACAACACACAAAGAAACGAGTTAGAACAAGGGCAAAGTATAGCAGGAAGACGATGTAGATAGCCGACAACAAGAATGCCCATACCGAGGTGAGCGGGGCTGAGACCAGCCCACACCAAGGATTCCTCTGCTACCAAGGGATCGGCCCGAATCGTTCCCGCCAACCAAATCTGGGCCATCACGGTTGACTCCTCGTCATTATTATACAGCCTTATATTCTCGTCCATAGTATCTAGCCTCTCCAAGTCAAATCTAATGGACCATCCCTCCGGATAGGATACGAAAATATATTTCTTCTTCTAATTATGGACGGACGATGGGTTTTCCACTAGCCTACCCCGTCGGCCTTGGAAGTACCACAAGTCGGATACAGTTGGACGCTTCCTCAAGGTGAACAAACCTCAGAAGATGTTCATGGTAATGTACGTTCCTCGGAAATGGGCCATCACTAGCACGACTATAATGGTCCTAATTGCATTCGAAGCTAATTGACTGAGGGAGATGTTATAATAATTAAGGATCTCTGGAATGAGCAGGGGAATAGGGAATCGGAGGCCGAAGTGGAGGTAGTGCTCGTGCACACACACCTCCCATTCAGCTGGCTGCCATGGCTTGTTGTCGACGCTGGCGACTCTAACCTTATTGCCCCAGGAATATGGTACATCTCGGTAAGAGCCTTCACTTGCTCCATCTTGAGCTCACTGACTAGGACAGAGTGCAGATAACGCATCAATGTCACACCTCGGCCTCGGATAGCTCCTCAGGAGTAGGGCCCTCTGCTTCCTCTGGCTCCACCACTTCAGGATGCGCTAAGGCATTCCACGTGGCATCACTCCTCAGCCTCGTAAAGCCGATATTTTCATTAGGAGATTCCCTGCCCCACTAGTCACACTTGGCACCTCCAAGGACCGCCCTCTCCCTTAGTAGCTGGACTCTAAGCGCCCGAGGGGGGCTCTCGGATTCATAGCCAATACTCGCAATGTTGGACGAGGTGGAAGGACTGTTCTTATTTGTGGCCCGTGGGCGGCCTGTGCAAAGTGCAGGTTATGTCGTGCTGGCCCACAAGCTGTCACGGGCCGTGTCGTCCTCCATGGTGAAAAATTTGGGGGTCGGCCTAGCATGGTCCACAGCCCAGGCCCGGGCCCGAGCTGGCCTGTGGGCCGAGCCTTGGGTCAGGTCGGGCTATGCATTGGGTCAAAGCTTTTTATTTAAAAAAATTTACAAAACTTAAAATTTTATTTTTATATGAATTTCGTGTACAAAATTGCTTATATATGCAATAATTAAATAAATTAGTATAATAAAATTAAAAAAATATTTATTTTATTAAATATATTATGTACTATATATTATTATACAATTATAATTTATATAATATTATATAACTATATATAAAATATATATGAGTCGTGTTGGGCCAGGCTGCGGGTTGGACCATGCCAGCCTGTGAACCTAAATATAGAAAAGAAATATATGTAAATGAAAACTGATTTGGATGTGTATTTTCTAATTGTATTCCAGCTAGTCCGAAACTCTTGTAATTGTTTTTTTAGGGTGATGGTAGGTCGAGTCCTCCTGTGCAGAAATGTTCCCCCTGAACCCCATTAAGGAAAATCAATTTTAGACCGGTTTAAAGGCCTACTTGACCTGAACCTGGATTTGAAGTTTGAACTGGGTTCTAATAAATCTTGTTAATTTAGTAAAAAAAAACAAATAAAAATATAATAATCCATTGATCAGATATATCTAAAGAGAATCTTTCTCTACCAAAGATAAAAATGAAAATATGTTAAATTTATTCATTTATTTTAGAAATTATATATTAAAAATATTACTTTTATTGATATTAGGGCCCAAAAGTTGCCCTTATCAGCAATAATCCCTTCATTCTTTGAGGAAATTCTACCTACAATACTGTTGCCATATATCTTTACTTTTGGAAAAGCACTTTTATATTAAAGCACTCTTACAAAAGCACTTTTGCAAAAGTACTTTTGTAAAAGCACTTTTACAAAAGTACTTTCACAAAAGCACATTTATAGAAGCACTTTTGCGAATGTACTTTTATAAAAACACTTTTGCTAAAGCACTTTTATAAAATCACTTTTACAAAAGCACTTTTGTGGGCATTTTTTACGAAAGCAATTTTATAGAATTACTTTTATGAAAGCACTTTTATAAAAGTACTTTTTACGAAAATACATTTGTGAAAGCACTTTTAGAAAAGTACTTTTATGAAAACACTTTTATAAAAGGATTTCTATGAAAGTAATTTTACAAAAGCACTTTATGGAAGTACTTTTACGAAAGCTCTTTTATAGAAGCACTTTTGTGAAGCACTTTTACAAAAGCACTTTTAGGAAAATACTTTTATAAAAGAACATTTACAAAAGTACTTTTACAAAACATCTATGCCAATTGGTTAACATTGACTATTGGAGACCTAGGCTAGGGTTTGCGAATACTAGCGCAATTTTTTCTTTTTTTTTTTGAAGAATGAAAATGAGCAACATAAGACATTTGTCAGTCTGAAAAGAAATCATTTTTAGGAAAAAAAGTGTTTGGTTCATAACAATATTTTCTCATTTTGCCTATTTTTATCCATTCTTGCCCATTTTAAAATTTCATCTTGATTAAAAATGAGAAAGAATGAGAATTGAACCAAGCATGGCCTAAATTAACTAAGCCAAGTCCCTAGATATACATAGGCAACGTTTAGTATGGTTTGTTAAGGAACTAAGGTCCCATTTGTTTTCACTTTTTGAATCTGATTTATTTCACTTATATTTCTTCATATCTTTCATGGAACAAATGGATCCTTATGTAACCAAAAACGACAAGCATGCAATGCTTAATTAACTCATTCTTCCTAATGTTCTTACCCAATGTTTTCAAAACCGACATGGACCAGAAAAATTGGGAATCAAACACTTGACTAGTTCCGTTTCAACCCAAAACCACTTTTTTGGCTAAAAACTGTTAATTTGGTCAGCAAATAGTTAACTTGGGTGGTCAAACCGTCAACCTGAATAACGGTTTTTTGCTTTTTTTAATTTTATTATTATTTTTTATTTTTTTGTTAGAATAGGCCATTCATTCTGTTTGAAGGATCGAACCATTCAACCTAGGAACCGGACCAGAATGGTTCCATGTTTGGTTCAGTTTTAAAACCTTGTTCCTAACTTCATAGAGGAGATGAATACCTGATCCATCTTAGCTGCATTTTATGTAATTGGGCTGGGCTAAATCCAAACCCAATCCCTCGGAGCTCGAGTATTTTCAACTATAATATTTTCCTATGTTAAAATATTGAAGCTTTATTTTTTTTTGGGTAAAAGACTTGAACCTCTCATTTTTTTTTTTTGTATTGGACTTAATTAAGCCTCCCCCCTCTAAGATCCATAAACCGTTTTCTCTAATAGTAGATGATGGAGTGCGATCCAGAAGCTCCTAGCTAGGGAACTACTAGGACGTACTCGTGTGGTGAGCTGGATCAATCTACAAAACAATGCTCAAAAGGACCAGGGTGGAAGACCTGGTGAGGTTGCTCCGATGTTTAAGTCAGTATACTGTGTGTTTGCGAACTAAGTAAGAATGCTAGAGAGCTTGAATGTGAGTAATCGCACATACTCGCCTTTCTCTTGTGTCATTGGGGTTGGTGCCTTTATATAGGCATTGATTGGTTTGGGTCTCATGCATCGTGATGGAGCGCAATTTGGAAGCTCCTAGCTGGGGAACTACCTGGACGTACTCGCGTGGTGAGCTGGATCAATCTACGCAACAATGCTCAGAGGGACCGGGGTGGAAGACCCGGTGAGGTTTCTCCGATGCTTAAGTCAGTATATTGTGTGTTTGCGAGGTAAGTAAGAATGCTAGAGAGCATGAATGTGAGTAATCACACATACTCACCTCTCTCTTCTGTCATTGGGGTTGGTGCCTTTATATAAGCATTGTTTGGTTTGGGCCTCATGCACCGCATCTGAGATTTCCGAGAGGTCATGCCTAATC
The DNA here is from genome assembly GCF_055504915.1 of Nelumbo nucifera. Taxonomy (NCBI): domain Eukaryota; kingdom Viridiplantae; phylum Streptophyta; class Magnoliopsida; order Proteales; family Nelumbonaceae; genus Nelumbo; species Nelumbo nucifera. The sequence continues at coordinate 30,993,710 of NC_142652.1, read as the reverse complement.
GGTCTGAGATCCTCGAAGGTAACCGCCATGCACGTTGACCATCCTCCGGAACATTCGATACGTGGGCCAACTTCTAAGAAACTTGGGAGTGTCGGGATATGCATGTCGAATTTGTTAGTGAGCACATCTCGTAGGTTACCGCCTAGTCCCTAGTTAGGTCGGCAAGACCTCGAGGGATGTTGCTCCTCGCGTCGAGGTCACTTCGGTCGGTGACGATGTGCTACAGGATAACCTTGGACAAGGTGCTATAAGCCCACCTAAGTTGTGGTCGAGGTCGCTAGGTCGACATAAAGGCAGGTCGCCAGGTCGATGTGAAGGCAGGTCGCCAAGTCGGGGTAAAGACGAGCCACAATCTGGGACTCCAAATCATCACTTAGGTGGTGTCTAGGTGTCATCTAGCTATTCTGAGATGCCATGTGTCACAATGTCATTGGAGGGCCAAATCCGCCCTCATCAATTGCCCCCCACTCCCGAGCTGAAAGTTGCTCGACAAAGGGAGTAGATCGCTCCTTTTGGTCTGGAATGACTGATTCGATAAGCTCGTAGTCGTAAGCGTCGATCCAATTTGCTTCTCAAGTCGGAAGAGTCCAAGTGTTTGAAGCCTTATGTAGGACCTCGTCATCTTGATTATCAGGGCACGAGAGCAAATTCATCTGCTTGAGGATAGGTGGAGCAGGTACCCCGAGGACATCTACCTTATTTGGGATGTGACCATTAAGGAGTTCTACAGTCCAACTAAGTACCTCAAGAGCGAAGCTCATCATGTCGTCCTCAAGAAGGGGTGCTATGTGGTTGTTTTATCAGGTCACTCCACCTAGGTAGACTTCGACGTGGTGTTTCTCAAGCTGGTTCTCAAAAGAGTCGCCTGCGAGTTCGATGCGGAGCTAGGAACCAAGGTGGAGGTCAACCGTGATGAGATCGGCCAAGTTTGCGTCTGTCATGATGCTGAAAGCGAATTAGTCTTTCCTTTGTTTTTCTTTCTTGTGCCGAATTAATCTTCCTTCCATCATTTCTTTTTGTCTCTTTCTTTTTCACCAAAAAATTTTTTAAGTGTAGATTCACTCGAGGTGCCGAACTGTTGGGCTGGGCATAGTTAGGAATAATCTGAGGTTGATGTAAGTCGAGGGGCGAACATTGTAGGGAATGTATCCGACATGTTTGCACACCGATGAACGTGAACTGCTTTTTTATTTCGCCCATGCCGGAGAGGCGACTAGGGTTTAGGTTACCCTATTGAAGCAACTAGGGTTTAGGTTGCCCATGCCGAAGTGACTAGGTCTAGTGTGGTGCCAAGTTCTTCTGTCAGCTTGCCACCATAACCCTTAGGCCTAGGGAGTGACTCGTAGTCCACTCTCCTTATTCTTGACTTTGCCCATCCCGAAGGGGCGATTGGGTCTCAGGTTGTGTCGAGGTCTTTATCAGCTCGGCACCTTAGCTCTTAGGCTCTGGGAGCGAATTCGTAGTCCACTCTCCTTAATATTATTTGGCCGATGTGCAGCCTAACCTTTCTGCCTACGTGGGTGGTCATTCTGTAGTAGCTTCTCATATGGCTGCTTCTACGTCATCTTGTGGGATTATCTTCCTGGGTGAGTGCTTGCAAGACCATGACGTACATGTTCTGCCCCCCCCTGCGAGGGCATAATGTTGTTGTCAGTGTGAGTCGGCAATTCAGGGCCACGGCTGCATTGCATCAGCCTCGTAATGACACTGGTCGTCCACTCCTACAAGAAGCCATAGGGAGCTCAACTTGCGGGAGCAGCTCTACTAACTGTAGATTGTCGACTTGCTCAAGAGCCTTGAGGGGCTCGATCCGCAAGGGCATTCACATAGTTCATAGGCCGCTAACTCCCGCGGGAGCCGCGAAGGGTTCAATTTGTAGGGGAGACCTCGCGAAGAGGACTGATGAGGCTTATCTGTGCTAAAATAAAGTCGGCAGAGCTGCTTAGTCTGTTGGCCATCAACTTCTTGCGGGAACCATGGGTGGCTCGACCTACGGGGACAGCCTTACTCCGAGGTGCTTGTCGCCAGACTGCTGGTTGTTAAGGTCATTCTTCTGCTACCTATTCTGCATCGACATGAATACGTTGAGCTGCTCTCATGCTCACATCAGGAAAATCATGCTTCATCTCCTGGAACTGTCGCGCTTCGATCCGGCGGGAACTGCTGATGGCTCTATCGGGGGGAGAGGGTCGTTCACATGTGGTAGCAAAGTGCCTCTGAGTTCATAAAAAATGGAAATTAGAAAGTGAGAACTTTAATTTCTAAAAGGTGAGATCTTAGTTTTCTAGAAGATAATGACTTAGCTTTTTAGAGGTGAGAACTTAGCTTCTTGTAGCGTTTCCCACAGACGACGCCAATTGATGGAACGCGATCTGGAAGCTCCTAGCTGGGGAACTACCTGGACGTACTGGTGTGGTGAGCTGGATCAATCTACAGAACAATACTCAAAAGGACCGGGGTGGAAGACCCGGTGAGGTCGCTTCGATGCTTAAGTCAGTATATTGTGTGTTTTGCGAGCTAAGTAAGAATGCTAGAGAGCTTGAATGTGAGTAATCGCTCATACTTGCCTCTCTCTTGTGCCATTGGGGTTGGTGTCTTTATATTGGCACTGTTTGGTTTGGGCCTCATGCACCGCATTCGAGATTTCTGAGAGGTCGTGCCTAATCGGTCTGAGATCCTCGGAGGTAACTGCCATGCACGTTGACCATCCTCTGGAACATTCGATATGTGGGCCAACTTCTGAGAAACTTGGAAGCGTCGGGATATGCATGCCGAATTTGTCGGTGAGCACATCTCACAGGTCACCGCTTGGTCCCTAGTTAGGTCGGCAAGCCCTCGAGGGATGTCACTCTTCGCATCGAGGTCACTTCGGCCAGTGACGATGTGCTACAGGATAACCCTGGACGAGGTGCTGCAAGCCGACCTATGTTGTGGTCGAGGTCGCTAGGTCGGCGTGAAGGCAAGTCGCCAGGTCAGGGTAAAGACGAGCCACGATCTGAGACACCAAATCATCACTTAGGTGGTATGTAGGTGTCACCTAACTATTCTGAGATTCCATGTGTCATAATATCATTGGAGGGCCAAATCTACCTGTATTAAATTTGGGATTTAATGCGTCTAATTAATTTAGAGAAAAAAAACCACCACCTTCAACATTGGAATGGTGAAAACTTGACCGACTGTTATATTACTGCTGGGTTTCTTTAACGAAAGATAATGGATTCATTATCATTTCTTTTATAAGGAACTCATACGGAGAAATCAGAATCTGTTTTGATTTTTCTTTGCGCTCTTGGATTCATATTATAAGGAAATGATATGGAGAAATCAGAATTTATTGGGTTTTCTACAAAAAAAAAAAAAAAAAAAAAAAACAGTTCTTTATCAACAGGGAAATTAGAATATGTTCTGGTTTTAATTACATTTTGATTGTTTTTGTAAATTTGCCAATTAACTGCACATCCATCTTCATTTTTTTAATAAATTTCAACTCCCTTTTAAGTAGAAAGAAGAAAAAGGTGAGAAAACTCGTAAAATCTCTAATAAACAGTCATTTTATGGAAACTAAGCTCTGAGTGATAGAATGAGTCGGATATTTTACAATATAGCGCTAAATAGTGTTCCTATCAGCTATCGCATTTGCATTTAGATCCAACACTATGTTTCTTCCACTGTTTGCTGTCCCTCCTCTCTTTCGCCTTCATCTCTTTAAAATAATTTTACGGCATTGTGTATTTGTCGGAGAATAGTGAAGCTTCACTCTCCATCACTGTTTGCTTCCCTCCTCCATTATTATATATTCTTTGCTCTGGTTCAACTTGTATTCCTGCTGCCTTATCTTATTTGATTCCATTTTCCTTTTTTATTTTTTCTTCCATTGTTCGCAGAGAGTTAATCAGCCTGGTCATCAATGATGGCAATTGACATCTTTGGTATAACATAAGTATGTTGAATGAGTACTTGATAAATGTTTTGATAATTGTCAAAAATGATTTTTAATCTTTTTTAAAGGTGGGCTGAGCGCATTTAAAGGGACAGGAGTCAAAAAAAATTTTCAAGTGCTCGTTGAACATGCTTACAATGTTGTGCCTATCTCACCAAACTGAAAGGAAAGGAGAGGTTTTTGTCCACATCACACATAAGTCAAAAAAATTTTCAAGTGCTAACAGAAATGAATGGAGAACCAACGAATGGGAAGCTTTTGTCAGTGTTTTCAAAACCGGACAGAAAAAACTGAAAATCGGACCGTTTTACGTAAAACTGCTTTTTAGGATGACCCGAGCGGTTGAACCGTCAAACTGTAAAAACCTTAGTTTTTGTCCACTAAAATCACTGATACAGGAGGACTTGGTCCAATTTAGAAAGGAGATGTTTGAGTATTGAAATGAAACTTTAGGGGACGTTTAAGTCTTTTACCTTTTTCTTTGTACGAAAGCTATTGAGGTTTTAGTTAACAATAAGCGAAAATGAGTTAGTGTAGCCCCTAAAATGAGTTAGTGTAGCCCCTACGATTTTTTATTTAGGAAACAAATGCTCTATCTACTGAACTACAAGCGCTTTACAATTAAATTTTGATTTAACATGCCACAAAAATGGACCAGAACGGTCCATACTAGTCCAACTTTGCCTTGAGCTCCTTTATTTGCTTTCATGCAAATGACAGTGAAAAAAAGTTGTTTGCAAAGTAAAAGTGAAGAAAATGAAACTAACAAAAAATTCAACATGAAAAAACTTTCCATCTTGTTCCCTTTGAAAGAAACAGAGTGCAGATCTAGTATGTGATGTATCTGTAATTTATAAATACAATAAATTTGCATATAAAAAAGGGTTTCTAGCAAACCCTACTATTTTAGCCAATGCAGAGAAAAATGATGAGGTGTAACCGTGTATGACACATCTAACTTATGGGCAATGTAGGGGATTAAATTATTAATTTGTTGTTGGGACCAATATGGATATGCATCTCATTCATGGGCATCAGGCCCAACACACTGATTTTTTTTTTTTTTTTATTCCCTCTTCCTCCAATCCCTTTGCGGGATCCAGCCCACTATTCAAGAGATGAATTTCAAAGGCCGCATCATCACATTATCTTCAAGATCCAAGATGGTGATTAAAAGACTTGAAAATAGATCAAAATAATCAGAGAACATCTTTAGAATTGGGCTATTTCTAGAACCAAAGATTGAAACTTCGCAGTGTATATTGGAGGATATTGACTGATACATATCGTATCAGTGACCCATTAATAAGCGGCCAAAGATAGATGCCGATATGTCACATCGATATGTAGAACCTTGTCTACGAACATGCATTACCATATATAATATCACATAACTTAATATACTTGAGAAATTGCTTTTTTAAGTTTAAGTGGTTTAACGGATTCCTCTTTGTTATCTAGGCTGTGTTTGGTTTGAAGGAAAAAACAGGAAAAGAAAGGGAAATATAGAAAAATCTTTACAAATCTGTATAAGTTTCTCTACCTTTCCCTTCCTTTCCTTACTTTTTCCTTCAAACCAAATATAGCCTTATTTTTCTTCTCGAATTAGTTATTTTAGTAGGTTATGGTGGTCAAGAACTAAGTTTTTACTCTCTATCCTCTTTACTTGTGTATTATTACATGGATTATGGGCTAGAGCACCTGACAGATAAGAAAGAGAGGAACTTTTCTCGGCAGCTTTCAAGCAAAGTAACAAAAAGTACGGTTGAAGCTTTCCTTTCTTGTCTTCTAATTACGGAGCAGCCGACCTTAACATAAGGTTCTCTGTATTGGTTGTGTTTAGGGGTGGATTTGAGCTACGCTGAGTGAATATCTAGCTATTTGAGTTCATCTTGTTACTTAACTATCAGGCTCGCTTTGAGCTAGAGAGCTGAGTTCGAGTTTGGCTTGAGTCAAAAGCGTATAAATTCTAACTCGTTTCAACTAAAAGTTTGATTAGGCTCGCAAGTCTCACAGGCCAAATTTTATTAGGCTTGAACTCGATTTGGTTAGCAAACAAGACTATACATTATGCTTGAGTTCGGCACGAAGCTCGGTTTAGACCGAGCCAAACTTTTCACAAGCGGAACTTGGCTGCCTCTGTTTGTAGGTCTCCCTTAACTGCTGAGGTGACACCCTATGTACCCTATGTAAAAGCTCGATTAGGCTTGTGAGCCTCAGGAGCTAAGCTTTACTAGGCTTGAGCTCAGCTTGACTAGCAAAGGAACTTATATATTAGGCTTGAGTTCAGCTCAAACCTTAGTTTGTTGTTTTCCCTAGGTTTGTTGTTTTCCCTGGACCTAGTTAGAAACCATTCAGACCGTTGACCTAGTTCAAATAGTGGAATTATTTAAACAGTCACCTAACCAAGCCTCATATTCGAATTTGAATCCTAATATATTTGAATCATATTTGGATTTAATTGAATTCGTTTTTATTTTTTTAAAATACAAAAAATATTAAAATGTTAATTACATTTTAACTTCTATATATAATAAATTAATGTAAATTTGATCCAATTATTAATCAGATATAAATTATAAAATCCAAAACTGACCCAATTTCATGAACACATCATCTGAATCCGAGATAATCGGATCGGGCCTCCAATTTTTGGGTATCATTGACCAATCTGGATTTCCTACTAACTTCCCTATACTCCCCTGTATACTAACCCAATAAAATGATTCCACTTGTCCCTTAGTCCTATCTAGTGTAACGATCGACCAACGCCTTAATCCCTCCATTAGATACTCTTTTAAAGTAAAACCTATTTTTATGCATTAATTAAATATTTCTAAAAATAAAAGAGGAATGTAGAAAGAGTATCTTGTGGAGGGATGTAAAAAATACGTACAGCATGCAGGCTTGACTTTCCAGAATCTAGAGCTTAACGTGGTTTGAAGGAAATGCCATGATCCACGCATCCGTCCAATTCAACCGTCATTTGCCCGGACAGTTGGATCATTTGGCCTGGGAATTAATCATCAGGCAACCGGTTTTGATTCATCTTTAATCCGGTCCTTGGTGAAAAATTATCAATTTGGCCAGCGTTCCGCTGGTCCAGGCGGTCAAACCATCAATCCATTTGACCCATCAATGGTTTTGGCTGGTTTTCATTTTAAATATGTATTTTATTTTATTTTATTTTTTATGTTGGAATGGGAAGTTCGTTCAAACTGTTGACCCAGAAATGAGTGGCTAAAATGGTTATGATTCCAGATCGGATCGAGTTGGACTGTGAATTAAATGTTTTATAAAAATAAAAAAATATATATATATATATAAATTATTTTTTATTTAATATATAAAAAATAATTATTATTATATATAAAAATTAAAATTTTATGTCTATACATATATGTATGTATGTATATTTATATATGTAAAAGCTCAATTAAGTTCATAAACCTCGTGAACTGAGTTTTATTAGGCTCAAGTTAGATTCAATCAGCAATCAAGTCTATATATTAAGCTTAAATTTATCCCAAAACTTAATTTAAACTGAATCCAGCCGAACTCGAACAGCTCATGAAAAACTCAACATGTGACCAATGGTGGACATCACAATTCACGTCTGAAAACTCAAATTGATTTAGTTGACGGAAGCATCACAATTCACAAATCATATAATAATCGCAGTACCGAGATCTATAAATCGTACAACGTTCATGTGAAAACTGGATCAAACTTCACCGAGTGAAGGGACAACTACAACCACCAAACCGCCCATTTAAGCGAGAATTAAAATGAAAAAAAAAAAAGAGAGAAAATTTTGATTGTAATCAATACCTTATTGCCAATTAGCGTAATTCCACGTTTAATTGTCCTCTCTTTGCTGGGAAACTCAGGATTGATTTATGTGTTTGACTTAACATTGCCACACATTAATTAAACTATAAGCAATCACATTATCTTGCTGTGATTCTCACCGGTCATCAAGGACTAAAGTCTGATACAACGAGGAGCCCAGAGGGTGACATATATCCTTCATCACCATCAGACAGTTGTATAGATTTCCGGTTAAGGTGACTTGAAAAATGAGACACGTTCATCTGTGGGTCCAAGATCTTCATCTGGACACGTGTCAATCAAGGGAAGACACCTTCACATCTCTTGTATAAGAGGTAGTCCTCATCATTGTAGCGCTACTTCTAATTAAGATTTATCAAAACATTATTATACAATATATAATTTCAACTTGACCACATTATAATTACTTTGCCAGATGACTTGGATCACATGGCGTTTGGGTTGTTTATTCTAGTTATTGCTGGATGCAAGGAAGCACATGTTGCCAATTGGTGGAGTCTAAGTCATCCCTCCCCTATTTATAGGGTGACTTTGGACGTCCAATTCATCATCAAGCTTGTGCCCTCCACACTCCCCTCATCCTTAATTTCCATACTTGTGTCTGTCTCTTTAAGCTCAGGTGTGCTAAGCATTCCTTCATCTCTCTTATGTTCGCATTGTCATATCATCATATGGGGTTTTTCATCATCATCTAAGTCTTATAGCAATTATATGGGATTGGATACATGAATCTTGTTTAGTCATTCATTATTTTCTTATGTTCAATATCATATTCATGGTTAAACCATGGACATTTTAATCTGTTCATACAAGTCGGACCCTTTTCTTTATCTGCTTCCAGCCCTTCTAGCCCTTTCAGCATACATCAAATCTTCTTATGGGTGGTATAGATGGTTCTATGCACATTAAGAAACCATGTTAGTATACTTTCTCTCATTGTATCACCTATTAAATGAACCCACTAGTCCACATCTAAATCAACCCATTATTTCCCATTATATATGGGGGTGACAAGTCAAAACTGTTATAGCTAAATGCTTTGTCATAGTAAGCAACTCACCTTCGAAACCTTGATCATTGATTAATTTGTCTTAAGATTAGCTCTGCCATCAGCAAAACCATCACCATCAATATCTACGTGACTGCATCCATCCTCAATTCATCTATCATTGGTGACTAGTTCTGTAGTAGATGACCATGTATTTGTAGAATTGCCTTGGATAAATATCTTCTTGATCAGATCACATCTCCGGTTGCTTCCTGTCTCACGGGCAGAAAGGGATAGACGCTAAACTTAATGTAGTGTTCAGTACTTGGTTGTTTATCAATTGATGATTACATACTGACCACATTTCCAAAACGAGTTGTTGCAGATAAGTCGCTAGCTATCTAGCCAGAAGAGAAAAGATGATGGCTAAGTTCTTGTTACTTATCATGTCGTCGCTACTGATCGTCTCGTTTTGTAGCGGCGCCAACTCACCACCTCCGCCTCCTGTAACTGATGCGACCCTAATTCAAGTGGCCGGTTCTCTGCAAATGTTTGTCGATCCACTCCCACAGATGCCCACCATCTATGGATACAACAATTCATCTGGCACGCCTCAGCCCACCAGCATCACCATCGGCATGTACCAGAAACAATGGGTACGTACAACTTCTTCATTCCGCTATATTTGCCACTATTTTACGAGCTCGGAGAGTTGCTAACACCTAGTCAGTTCCAAACTGGAACAATCGGCGAATTCCCTGCAACAAATTTCATGGCAATATCATTTGCCATGCTTAACCCGGGTTTTATGCTTTTTCCGGCGACTCAAAATCTTCATTGACGTGCTTTACGTGCACGTAGCATGTAAATGTTGGCTTGTGATAAACTTACTCACGTAGAGGAACCGCTTCTTTTAATGCAGAAATTCCATCGTGATTTACCTCCAACGACTGTATTCGCTTATGGGACGTCAGCAGCTGACGCAACTGTACCCGGTCCCACAATTGAAGCTCTGAAAGGGGTCCCAGTTTCCGTGACGTGGCAAAATTTCCTCCCTCAAAACCACATACTTCCCTGGGATCCTACCATCCCCACCGCTATCCCTATGAGCGGTGGGGTCCCAACGGTTGTCCACCTTCACGGTGGGGTCCATGATCCAACAAATGACGGAAGCGCCTTTGCCTGGTTTACCGCCAATTTCTCCGAGATTGGTCCGGCCTGGACCAAACCTACCTACACCTACCCCAACGTCCAGCATGCCGGGAACATGTGGTACCACGACCATGCACTGGGGTTGACACGTGAAAACCTCCTTGCAGGTCTCATCGGTGCTTACATCGTCCGTGAACCGGCCGTGGAACTTCCCTTGGACCTCCCATTCGGAGCGGAGTTCGACCGAAGATTTATGATCTTCGACCGGAGCTTCAACACGGATGGTTCCCTTTACATCAACAACACAGGCATCATCCCGTCGGTTCACCCACAGTGGCAACCGGAGTACTTCGGCCACGCCATCATCGTCAACGGGAAGGCCTGGCCATTCATGAACGTCCAGAGACGCAAGTACAGGTTCAGGATGACCAACGCTGCAAATGCGCGTTACTTCCACCTCTCGCTGAGCAACGGCGTCTACTTCACCCAAATAGGAGCCGACGCCTCCTACCTCCCCGCACCCCTTCAGCTTCAGACTATCCTCTTAGGCCCCGCCGAGACAGCCGATGTCATCATCGACTTCTCAACTGCCACCGCCACCGAGATTCTAATGAACAACGACGCTCCCTACCCTTACCCCAACGGAGATCCAGTGGATAACCTCAACTCAAAGGTCATGAAGTTCGTCATCGCGACCGGAAACCCTTCTGTACCGGACATCTCCACCATCCCGACGAGTCTAGTGAGCTACCAGGGCTCCACGACAGATCCCATAGCTACGACAAGATACCTTGCGCTGTACGAGTACACAGACCCTTCAGGGTCACCCACACACCTTTATATAAATGGAAAAAGAGTTGAGGATCCCGTAACAGAGACACCGAAATCCGGCACTACAGAGATATGGGAGGTGATCAACCTGACGGGCGATAACCACCCACTGCACATACACTTGGCTACGTATCAAGCAACCAGGGTACAGCCACTCACAAATGTGGACCAATTCACCAGCTGCATGACACAACAGTACGATGCCCTCGCCTGCAACGTAACGTCCTACCTCTCCGGCCAGGTGCTTGACATACCGGCAAACGAGAAGACATGGAAGACGACCGTGAAGTTGGCCCCCGGAACTATGACAACGGTGGTCGTCAAATTTAACCTGGTGGAGACCAATTCTCCATATCCATTCGACCCTACCTTGGCACCAGGATATGCATACCATTGTCACGTAAGTTCTCACTCATTAATCCTTCAAGTAACTGTCACATCAGTTCATTCATGGCCATTTTAAGCTTGATTAATATCTGACTTGATTCTAAATTTCTAATCCTGGGTTGGTTGTATTAAATTCCATTTTTCATTTATATCCAGATTCTGGACCACGAAGACAATGCAATGATCCGTCCATTGGTGGTGTTACCATGATTAATTTGATGGATGTCAAAGAGAGCAGAAAAGAAAAGAAGAAGAATAAAAGAAAAGAAACTCGCTGATCATTGTGCTTATCGTTGTAGTCCTCTGCGTTGATTTGTTGCTGAAATGTGGTGATCCATCGATAATAAATATTTTGTGTGTAGAATTTGATTAATTAATTAATTAATGTAGGTGGTGAAATAAGTACTGCATATGATATGGCAGGGGTTAGTTTTAATTTAGTCCTAAGCTTAAGTTTGCTGTCAACAATTGTACTCGTAATATTGGATAATATATTTTGGCAATCGGAATTGCAAAATTGCATGTGGCTGTAATAAGAACGAGGACAACGTCAAATCGGATTAAAAATACTACTAGCGGATGGGGGCTCTCCTTCGGAGGGATTGGAATTGAATTGTAATATCTTTACTTGAAGATTAAAAAAGATAATGGTTTTTTAATAAAAAACTTGTAATTGTAAGTAATTAAATCTTGAAACTCGTGTAAAGATTTAAAAGAAATTATCATCTGTTCTTTTTTAAATATTACTTCATTAAAGCATCTCATATAAAAGAATATGATCATACAGTGATAGTTCTAAGTTCTACTCTCAGTTGATTCCGGACAGTAAGATTATTTGGCCCGAGAAACGTCTAAGCAACCAGTTCCGTTTTACCCCAAACCCGATCCCTAGCTAAAAATCGTTGAATCAGTCAACGACCCGTTGATCCGGGCGGTTGACCCATTCAACGGTTTTTTACCATTTTTTTTTTTAATTTTTTAACTTTTGTTGTTAGAACGGGCCATCCATTTGAAGCAGACGGTCGAACCGTCGACCTAGAAACCAGTGGCCATTAAGGTTCCGTTTCGAGCTATCTTTTCTAGACGTCAATAATTAGACGAAATAACTTTGTAGTCATAGTCATGGGAAGGGTGGACATTGCAATGGATTCCAACACCTTGAAAGATAAATCTAAGTTGACCTTAAACACAAAAAAAAATTGGCGGTAAATCCACCAAACCGGAAAAACCAAGGAAAAAAATTAGAAAATCGAGTCCAAAGTTCTGCTTTGAGATGGAGCAAAACATACATTCAATCAAAGAAAGACCAAACACACAAAAGGGAAGAAGAAGACCCTAGACCGGTTTGGAAATAAAATTGTGGTAAACCCTAGACCGTTTTGGAGGATCTTGAAGAAAAGATCAAACATACAAAAAAAATAAAATAAGAAAATGAAAAAAAATGAACATTACCGCACACGCTCGAATAAAGGCAATAGTAGAAGAAACCTTTGAATAGCGAAAATACAAAAGCACAAAAGAACCATGGTTTTCAAATCACCGTTGACACAGATGGACGAACATTTCGGCCTGGGAAACGTTCTGGCAATAGGGAACCGGGGAATGCCAAGCTCGTGCCAGCGGAGATTTCAGTGAGAATGAAGGCCTCACTTGGATTCAGTAACATAAGCTATTGTATGCGAGAAATGACCACTGTCGCGTTTCACCGAGAATAACGAATAGGTGAGGAGTGTGTGGAGAACAGGGTCGCCGCAAAATGTTGAATTGGTGGTTGGACATGGAAGAATGGAGTGAAAAAAAAAAAAAAACAGGGAAAGAGGAGAATGAGAGAGAAGAGATTGTGCAGAAGAGGGAGTTGGGAGATCAAAACGCCACCTGGTTCAGATCCGCCACTACAACTTGCAGCAGCGGTGTCGAAATGGAAAGGAGAGAGGGAAGACGAAGGGACGAGAATGAGCAGAAGAAAAGGAAGAAGGGAAGAAGAGAGAGAAAGAGAGAAAGAGAAAGATAGTGGGAGAGGGAGGCTAGAGATAGGTTGGTTGAGGCCGCCGCTTGTACGGGTTTTTTTTCTGTTTTTTTGAAGGTGCTTCTACGGCTTCGGTTTGAATGAAATCGGGAGTGTATTATTCTGAATCAAAAACTTTAGGTTTAATTTATAGGTAGGTGAAAGGGCATTTCCGTAATTTTGGGGAAGTATAGGGGCATTTGGAAAAAGGGTCAAATCGGGTCTAAGGGGTCAAACTGGGGTCTTGGTTCAATGATGGGTGGTTCCGATAAAAAAAATTGGTGGGTTGAGATGGGTCTGACCACAGAATGGGTTAATGTGTGAGGGTTAGTGAAATTGACCATAATGGAATCTTTTTAGATAAAAGGGTAAATGAGGGTATTTTTAGTTGAAAGTTTACAGGGTAGGATTTTTGGAAATTCTGAGTTGATTGGTGGGGTCAAATTGCCCAACTGGGTAGGATTAGACAAATCTGGAAAGGACTCGATTCGGTTAATTTGGGGCGTGAAAACAGAATATGTGTGATCGAAGGGCAAACAAAGTCTGTTTTGGATGAAATTTCACAAGATAGGATTTTTTTGGTACTCTGAGGTGATTACTAAGGTTAGATTGAGCCAAGTAGGTCCAAATCGGGCAAATTTGTAATCTAGTCAATCTGGGACCATGAAATGGAATGTTGGTGTGGTTGATGGGTAAGCATAGGTATTTTGGGCTTAGATTTCATAGGTAAGTATTTGGGGGTGTCTAAGATCTGAAGATGTGGTCTGATTAGTCTTAGAAGGTTAAGATCATAGGAATTTGGGTCAACAAGATGTTTCAAAATAAAATCTTGGTATGATAGATGGATAAGTGGGAGAATCTGGGGGTGAAATTTTATGAGCAGGTGTTATGGTATGTATGGATTCGAAAGGTGTGGTCTGATCGATTCTGATGTGTCAAGATCAAAGTAATCTAGGTTTTGAGTGTTTAGGGTAATAAGAGAGGTCGAAATGGAATCTTCGCTTGATGAACGGGTAAATGAAGGAATCTTGATATGAAATTTTAAGGATATGTATTTTTGGTTGGCTGGGGTTTAGGGCCCCCGACTACTGAGAGCCCCCAGTAACACCCTCGGCTTGGCAGTCCCTCACCGCCTGTCTCTTCCTCCTCGAAGCTTAAGGGCATTTAACAGGTCTCTTGGGCGTATGCACCCTCCTCATCTCAGCCTCGGTAGGGGCCTTCGCCCGAGGCAATTCCTTTGGGGCAGACCTCTTCGATGGCCCCTCACTTGGGCCCCTCTCGGTGGACTTTGCCATTTGCATGAGGCGTTCCTCAATGCCACTATCCATCTCTACAACACACAAAGAAACGAGTTAGAACAAGGGCAAAGTATAGTATGAAGACGATGTAGATAGCCGACAACAAGAATGCCCATACCGAGGTGAGCGGGCTTGGAAGTACCACTACCCTACCCCGTCGGCCTTGGAAGTACCACAAGCCGGATACAGTTGGACGCTTCCTCAAGGTGAACAAACCTCAGAAGATGTTCATGGTAACGTACGCTCCTCGGAAATGGGCCATCACTAGCCCGACTATAATGGTCCTAATTGCATTCGAAGCTAATTGACTGAGGGAGATGTTATAATAATTAAGGATCTTTGGGATGAGCAGGGGAATAGGGAATCGAAGGCCAAAGTGGAGGTAGTGCTCGTGCACACACACCTCCCCCTCAGCTGGCTGCCACGGCATGTTGTCGACGTTGGTGACTCTAACCTTATAGCTCCCAGGAATATTGTACATCTCGGTAAGAGCCTTCACTTGCTCCATCTTGAGATCACTGTCTAGGACAGAGTGCGGATAACGCATCAATGTCACACCTCGGCCTCGGATAGCTCCTTAGGAGTAGGGTCCTCAGCTTCCTCTGGCTCCACCATTTCAGGATGCGCTAAGGCATTCCACGTGGCGTCACTCCTCAACCTCGTAGAGCCGATATTTTCATTAGGAGATTCCCTGCCCCACTGGTCACACTTGGTGCCTCCAGGGGCCGTGCTCTCCCTCAGTAACTGGACTCTAAGCGCTCGAGGGGGGCTCTCGGATTCATAGCCAATACTCGCAATGCTGGACGAGGTGGAAGGACTGTTGTTATTTGTGGCCCGTGGACGGCCTATGCAAAGTGTGGGTTATGTCATGTTGGTCCACAACCTGTCACGGTCGTGCCGTCCTCCATGGTGAAAAATTTCGGGGTCAGCCTAGCATGGTCCACGGCCCGGGCCCGGGCTGGCCCGTGGCCCGATCCTTGGGTCAAGTCGGGCTGTGCATCGGGCCAAAGCTTTTTATTTTAAAAAAAATTGACAAAACTTAAAATTTTAATTTTATATGAATTTTGTGTACAAAATTGCTTATATATGCAATAATTAAATAAATTAGTATAACAAAATTAAAAAAATATATATTTTATTAATATATTATATACTATATATTATTATACAATTATAATTTATATAATATTATATAACTATATATAAAATATATATGGATTGTGTTGGGCCTGGCCGCGGATTAGGCCATGCCGGCCCGTGGACCTAAATATAGAAAAGAAATATATGTAAATGAAAACTGATTTGAATGTGTATTTTCTTATTGTGTTCCAGCTAGTCCGAAACTCTTTAGTTGTTTTTTTAGGGTGATGGTAGGTCGAGTCCTCCTGTTCATAAATGTCCCCCTGAACCCCATTAAAGAAAATCAATTTTAGACCGGTTTAAAGGCCAACTTGACCTGAACCTGAATTTGAAGTTTGAATTGGGTTCTAATAAATCTTGTTAATTTAGTCAAAAAAACAAATAAAAATATAATAATCCATTGATCAGATATATCTAAAGAGAATATTTCTCTACCAAAGAAAAAAATGAAAATATGTTAAATTTATTCATTTATTTTATATAGTTGTAATCATATGATAAAAGGTGGGGCTTGCATTGCATGGTGGACCCATACAGCGTACATGAATGAGAAATAAATGACGCAGGTAGCGGTGTTAATTAATCATTAGTTTTGCCCATTTTTGAAATTTTCTAAAAAAGTTAATCTATTTTATAAATTATATTAAAAATATTACTTTTATTGATATTAGGGCCCAAAAGTTGCCCTTATCAGTTATAATCCCTTCATTCTTTGAGGAAACTATGCCTACAAAACTGTTGCCATATATGCTTACTTTTGAAAAAGCACTTTTATATTAAAGCACTCTTACAAAAGCACTTTTGCGAAAGTACTTTCACAAAAGCACATTTATAGCCAAAAATATTCTGATCAATCAATTGGAATTATAAACTCGCTAGCCAATCAAGTGTTATTTATCAAAATTCATGCATGGGTTTTGATTGGTCAAAATCTTCCACTACCATATCTCTCTTGCATTGTAGATTTTCCCAAGATTTAAAGATACATTGTGTTTTTTTAATTGATTTAATTGAAGGTACCCCGAATTTTTAAAAAAGATTTAAAAAATACTTTGTGATTCTTTCGTCCTTTATTTTCTTTTACATTTTCAAAATCTACCCTAAAAATTTCAAATTCATGTGATGGTGGGTTCTCTCCCTTTCTCTCTCTCCTGTATCAATAGTTGAGGATATAAAATGATTGACAAAGAGAAGGGAATTCTTGTCTATCTTTCTCTAAGGCTGTGTTGAGAAACGAAGCAAATTACAAATATGTAGAGTGTAGAACGGTACATATAAATTGCAAAGTTGAGTTATCTTTACACTGACAATTTATCTTTTTACCAAATAGACTTTTAGCTGTAATGGGTGCAAACTTGAATTCAAATAAAGGGTATGACTTTTTTTATCAAAAGCCCACTTTAATGCAAATTTACTTCTTTTTTATCGATGTATTTTTACATTTTATTATCAATATAAATATACATTAAAAAATATGTTTTCTGTCATTTGTCAATACATAAATATGTTGTTGTCAAACACAAACAAAAATGAACTAGAATACAAATCTATCTTAAACCAAAATTTACACTCCATTTGCATCATTTTCAAATACAGCCTAAATGACAAATAAATTCATGGCATACAAAGAAAGTCACACAAAAAAAAAAATAAAAAACAAAACATCTTTTGAGCCACACAGCTTTTGGAGATACGGATTTAACTATATGGGTCTATTAAATTCATTGCTTTTAGGAGGGATGCTATGCTAATCAGACGGATGGCTTCCTTGCAGCTTATTATAATAAAAATGAAGTGGTATTGCTAAATACATTTCATTTCCTATCTAACTCAACATAATTTTGTAAAGATTGACAAGGATCACTCCACATATTTGAGATTATAAAGAATTTAATTATTAGATGCTTAATTAGAGATCACACGGTAGGGAATCGGCATGCCTGTGCAGGGGAGTGACACGACACCTAACAGAAGGAAATTCATGAGCTGTCTCTTACCCGCTCGAATGCTCGTACCTGTCTTTTCTTTCCCTACCAACTAGGTCTCTTTGGTTTCACCAATAGAGCATGGGATGGAGAGAACATCCCACTCTTGCTAGAGCAGAGCTAAAAAATGAAAGTAAATGAAAGAAAACCACATCGATAATAAACTCTATTTCAATAGTTGAAATGCAATGGCAGATGAAATGAGTGAAAGAGAAAGACTCTGGTTGCAACTCACTTTTTCTGTTCAAAATAAGAATTCCAACTCTTCTTCTTTCAACTCGCTTTTCTTTCTTCTCTTTCTTGCATAGAAGCGCAAAGTAGGATTTTAAAATTTTTAAATGAGTTGTTTCATTGATGCAGGTATATTTAATTCCAGCGGGATAAGCACACAAAGTATTAAGTCTATTTCAAAAGCTTAGGGTATATTTAAGTCAATTTATGAAATCTCAAGTTATCTTGAAGTCTTTTACCTTTCTTTATGTCTAATTGTATCCATTATCACTAGAAATTTCCATCTGAATAATTGATGCAAAATTTGCACTTCTTCCTACCTTAATTCTCTCTCGTATGAAGTAGGGATGAGCAAATGAGTCGGTTCTATGTGGAACCAACCTCAAACTGGGGCATATAAATTTGCTTTAAAATTGAACCAAACGGACACATGCTCACCCCTAATATAAAGTTGGGGTATATCAATTTGCTTTCCACCTTATTCCTTCAAAATAAATAAACTCTCCCGTCTTATTTCTTTTTCAAACAAATTGGAGACTGCATCATCTTACTTCCTATTTTATTTCTTATAAATAAACTCAACAAGGACACATCAAAAGCAGAATTAAACCAGGATTTCCAATGAGCTCATTCGCAACTACACCATTGCAAATGAAATGGGCACTACAACCTAAGGCTGTGTTTGGAAATGATGCAAATGGAGTGTAAATCCCAGTTTAGGGTAAATTTGCACTCTGGTTCACTTTTGCCTATGTTTGGCAACATTACATTTTTGCATTGACAAATGACAGACCAATGCATATTTACATTAATAATAAGATGTAAAAGTACATCAATAAAAAAGAAGTAAATTTGCTTTTAAGTGGGATTTTGATAAAAAAAAAGCATATGCTTTATTGGAATTTGTGTTTGCATCTGTTATAGCTAAAAGTCTATTTGGTAAGAGTGTAAATTTGTCAATGCAAAACTAACCCAATTTTGCAATTTATATGAATCATTTTACACTTTACATATTTGCATTCACACGTATTTGAACCATTTCCAAACGCAACCTAATGGAACCTTAGGGTTGGATCAAATCTGGACTAGGTCTTTAGAATGACTTTATATATGGTTGCTGATAGAGCGCAATCTGGTTGCTCCTAGCTAGAAGGCAGCTCGAATGTCGATTGCATAGTAGGCCGGTCGAACTACAAGACAGATGGAATCAAAGAACCCAGGGTGGCTAGATTGGTGTGGTCACTCCGATGCTTAAGTTAGTACTCGATGTATTGTGAGCTGAAATCTTGTAATGAGCTAGTATGCAAGTACTCGCGCATACCTGAGTCTCAGGGGTTGATGCCCTTATATAGCTGAGTTGCCATGTGTCTCACGAAACATTCCCGAGATCGTCGGCCGAGACGTAGGATTCTACCCCGCTCCGAAAGGTGGATAGCGTGCTAGCTGATAAGGCCTATCGTGTCCATCCAATTCGGGCGGGAAGGGGATAAGGCCTACAGTTGCACGGTGTGATCCCGAAGGGCTCGAAGACAGCTAGCAAGCTTCTAGAGATCTGTTACATGTCAAATCGACGGGATTGATCATCCCGAGATACCCGTGCTAGGGGTCCTGAACTGGTGCGGGGAGGTCACAACGAAGTTAAGTCGATTTAGCTCGTCTTACAATGAAGTAATGAAGTACTTTTCTTTTGCCACTTTGTGTATAATGACACAAATTTCTAAGTGTAGATTACCCCGAGGAATTGAGCTGGCGAGCTAGGCATAGTTAGGAATAATCCGAAGTCAATGTATGCCAAGGTGGGTAGACACTGTAGGGTATATGCTCGACCTATCTGCGCACCAATAAGGCTGCCCATGCCGAAGAGGCGACTGGGTCTGATGTTGACCATGCCGAGGAGGTGACTAGGTCTTATGTTGCCTATGCCAAAGAGGCGGATGGGTCTTATTTAGCGCTGAGGTCTTTTATCAGCTTGGCACCTTAGCCCTTAGTCTTTGGGAGCGACTCATAGTCCACTCTCCAATGTGCACCCAGACTAGCTCGGCAGTCTTCTGGACTGGAGGGGTTCTAGATTGTCGACCTGACCTAGAACCCCGAGATAGTGGCTTGCTTCTCTTTTCTGGGGACTTCTCTTCGGCGACGTGCTTTTTTGTCGCCGGTGTTTACTACTACTGGTGCCTTCATCATCTCTTTTTCTCTTCTCTCCTTGTTGGAGCTCTGCCTTGGACCCGAGAGCCTCTTCTGATCGCATAAACTTGTCAGCATCGTCAAGGAACTTCTCCATTGTCTTTGGTGGGTTCACACCGAGGTGCCAAGAAAATTCAACATGGCGAGCTCCCTCCTGCGCTGCGGTGAGACACACTTCTAGGTCGAGGTTGGGTATTTGCAAATATTCTTCATTGAATTGCTTGATGTAGCTCCTGATCAATTTGTTTTCTCTCTAGACCACGTTCAGAAGGCTTGTTGTAGATTTCAGGCACTTCCTACTTGAGATAAAGTGAGCAGTAAACAAGTCTATGAACTGCTCCCAGCCCTTGATTAAGCCTAGTGCTAAACTCCTGTACCATAACATGGCCAACCCTCTAAATCTTGTGGAAAATGCTACACACATGCTCACTCCATCTGCTCCGGCGAGCAACATCTGAGACTGGAAACCGTCAACATGATCATTGGAATCAAACTTCCTGTCGTAGGACTCCAGTGTGGGCGTCTTAAACCCTTGTGGCCTTGGGGCTGAGAGAATTTCAGGTGGAAGGGGGAGGGTCGGCTAAATAGTACTGGAGCCGGTTGTACAGCTACGAAGCCCACTTCCTCCCTCACCCTGCTCGGTGCCAACGACAGGCTGTTCCTAACTGATGTCCGGTGTGCTTTGTGATGTCGCTTCTTCGCGGCCTTAACGTTGGTGTTGTTCACTTCGGTGTTGTTTGGGATCTCGACCCTGGTGCGCTCTTGTTCCCAGATGTTGTCGCAAGGAGGTAGCTGGCTCTTGTTACCCGCGTCTTCACGATCGCGAACTTGATGTTGGCTGCTATGGGGGACAAGGGGTCTCGGTGCGAGTCCATACCTTGTGCCCCGAGCTGGCGGTTACTTACCTAGGGATCGTGGTTTTCACGTCGCGAGTGTTACTGCTGATCGGTCCTAGTGTGGTGGCTATTTTGGGGCCAATCTTTCTGGTTGTCTACTTGAAAGGGTGGGGGTGTGCACTGACCCGCTGGCCGGTCCTGAGGTGGGGTCCAACCCTGAGGAGGAACTGGGACCCGAGAATCTGAGATATCCCCATGCCCCGAGGGGGAAATCGATGCACATTCTACTTCTAGTTCTAGCTTTGGTTCTGCAGAACGTTCTGGTTTTGCAGTGGTGGAAACTACTACTGATACTGCTAGTAGAAATAGTATTGTTGATACTGTTGGAATTGGTGGATTTGTTGCATATAGATCTTCATAGACCCGAACACTTTGGACCAGGTTGTCGAACTGCTGATGCTCGACCCTAGGAGGAACCACTGAGGGCTCTGGGATCGAAGTGGTGGTGCTCACCTGGGGTAACAGAGCGTGCAACGGCTGGGTATGGAATTGTTGCTGGCTTTGCAGTGTTGGCACCCCCGATATAGTAAGGGGGATGTTGAACTGGCCGATGCAGACTATGGGGAACTCTGGACTGGCGAAGGTTTGTTCCTACCGCCCAGAGATTTTCATCTCAACGCTCTTTCCTGTGTTGCTTGAAGATGCCATTGGTGATTTGCTGGGAATAGTTGAAAATAAAAACTGGACTTTTAGTCGCGTTTCCCACGGACGGTGCCAATTGAGGAAGTACGATCTAGTTGCTCCTAACTGGAAGACAGCTCGGATGTCAATTGTGTAGTAGGCCGGTCGAATTGCAAGACAGATGGAACCAGAGAATCTGGGATGGTTAGCCCGGTGTGATCGCTTCGATGCTTAAGTTAGTATTGAATGTATTGCAAGCTGAAAGCTTGTAATGAAAAAGCTAGTATGCAAGTAGTCGCACGAACCTAGGCTTCGGTGCTATCCAAGGTGACCAAGATACCCAAGCTGGCCCAACCTGCCGAGGTGACCAAAGATATTGAATCATAAGTCTAATTACCAAGATGGCTTTTTTTTGGTATTTGCGTTTAGAGTCCGGATGTGCTGTGCGCGTGTTATCAACGAAACACTACAGCAACACAATGGAGCGTCTCTCCTGTGCATAGCATATCTGCGCTCAGATTTTTTTTTTTTTTTTTATACTTATTTTTCCAGGCTGAAATATTGGAGCTATGTTGTCTCTCACTAGTCACTACCCCTTTTTAACTTCCTGAAATTTGTTTGTGAGTGCGTATGTTTTTTTCTTATGACATAGTTTTGTCGAAACAAATTCAAAGGGGTATGTGGAAATTACTTTCGACAAATTAGTAACCTTGCCACGTTCTATATGCTCGATAGTGGTCCAGCCAGTCTAGCTATAGTGGCCTTGGCATCAGATTATAGCAAAAAAAAATATCAAGTTTTAGTTTTTTAGCCTCCTTCAGTCTTGATTGGAGCTTTGAGCTCTTGTTTACATTGAAGAAATTAATTTCAATCGACAAAATTTCAGTTATATTTCTGCCCCTTTATTATTAGTGCCAGGTAAACAATATTTATCTCATTATGGGCCAAGGCCGCTGGGCCTGATAACCCATTAGGGTATAGGTAGGTATAACTACGCTCCAATTGAAAAATTATGACACATGGGTTTACCATTCCATAGTCCATCCTCGTTTGCAAGCTGGTTTCTTGCATATCAAAACTTCAGTAATCCTCCTAAACTCCGTAGTCCATACCCGTTTTCAATGTTTGTTACATAGAAATTCATATACTAATGTCGTTACCAAGAAAGAAGATTTATTAATGTGACGATGGGTCCTCTTACCGCGCACAAAGTCAAGGTATAATTTCAACCACCAAACCAACCATTTAACTGATCTACCAAAGAAAGCGATACTTATCAACACTCTTTTCCTTCTACCGAAATTGTTTGTCGTTTCTCCTCTTCAGTGGGATCCCTTAATTACTTTATTTTCTTTGACCCCTGCTAAATATCTCAAGCATCGTTAATTTATACGTTGATCCTCAAGGAATCAAATTGCCTGGTGCAGTTCTTTTCCCTGCTAGCTAGCAATTAACATTAAACAAACGTTACTGACATTTCAGTGTTTGAACTAATCGACGAAAACTTCGTCGCCGGCTGATTCCGTTTGGACCACGCGTTCTTCTGTTTACGTCATTGTTTTTCTTCTTCACACAACACAGAGGAAGACATGTCACCAACCTGGGTCATCCCTTCTATTTATATCGTTACTTCGGCTTACCTTTTGATCAGACAAGTAGTCGATAACAACTTAACAAGAAGAAAAGATGGCGACTAAACTGTTCTTCGTTCTCATATCTTACGTCGTGACGATTTGTAGTGGAGCCGCCCCGCCACCTCCTTTCACTGACGCGATTCTAACTCAGGTGGCTGGTTCTCTGCGAATGTTCGTCGATGAACTCCCTCAGATACCGACACTCTTGGGGCATTCAAATGGAGCCGTCTCTCCTAAACCCGGGAGTCTCACCATTGGCATGTATCAGAAGAAATGGGTACTCATCTCTCTCTCTCTCTCTCTCTCTCTCTCTCTCTGAATACTTCTAATTAACGGACGTTTCTCTGCTCTTCCCATGCAGAAATTTCATCGTAGTTTACCTCCAACGACAGTCTTCGCATTTGGGACGTCGCAACTCACGGCAACTGTACCCGGTCCCACAATTGAGGCTATCAAAGGAGTCCCAACGTCAGTGACGTGGCAAAATTATCTTCCCCAAACCCACATACTTCCCTGGGATGCTTCCATCCCCACCGCCATTGCTACGAGAGGTGGGGTCCCAACAGTTGTGCATCTGCACGGTGGGG
Organism: Nelumbo nucifera; assembly: GCF_055504915.1. Lineage (NCBI taxonomy): Eukaryota > Viridiplantae > Streptophyta > Magnoliopsida > Proteales > Nelumbonaceae > Nelumbo > Nelumbo nucifera. The sequence continues at coordinate 30,969,976 of NC_142652.1, read as the reverse complement.
TCCATGAATCACAATATGATGGACACGCTCTTGCCTGGTTCACCTCCGGTTTTAGAGAGACCGGGTCCTCGTGGTCCACATCTACATACACCTACCCTAATGTCCAACACTCAGGGAACCTCTGGTACCATGACCATGCTATTGGATTGACACGTGTTAATTTGCTGGCCGGTTTGGTTGGCGCTTATGTCATTCGTGACCCAACCCTGGATGCCTCCCTAAACCTTCCATCCGGTCCAGAGTTCGACCGGACCCTCATGATCTTTGACCGGAGCTTCAGCCGGGACGGTTCCCTCTACATGAACTTCACCGGCATTGCCCCGTCCATTCACCCTCAGTGGCAACCAGAATACTTCGGCCATGCCATCGTCGTCAACGGGAAGGCCTGGCCCTTCATGAGGGTCCAGAGACGCAAGTACCGGTTCAGAATCATCAACGCTGCAAACGCCCGTTACTTCCAGCTCTCTCTAAGTAACGGCCTCTCCTTTACCCAAGTTGGATCCGATTCCTCGTATCTACCTGCACCCGTACAGATGTCAAAGATCCTTATGGCCCCTTCCGAGATCGCTGACGTCGTCATTGACTTCTCCACTTCTACCACCCCCGAGATTGTTATGGGTAATGATGCAGCCTACCCATTCCCGACGGGCAACCCGGTGGATAACCTGAACTCGAAGGTCATGAAGTTCATAATCACACCCGGAAGCCCGGCCATACCCGACACCTCTACGATCCCGGCGAGTCTAGTGAGCTACAAGGCATCAACGACGGATCCCGCAACCACAACGAGGTACATTGTGTTGTATGAATATACGACACCATCCGGGTCGTCCACACACCTGTACATAAACGGTAAAAGATTTGAGGACCCGGTTACAGAGACACCCAAGTCGGGTAGTACTGAGATATGGGAGGTGATCAACTTAACCAACGATAATCACCCGTTGCACATACATTTGGCAACGTTTACAGCGATTCAGGTTCGAACACTTACAAACCAGGCTCAATTCACCAACTGCATGACGCAAAACAACGATGCAATTGCCTGCAACGTGGCCTCATACCTATCGCCACCGCAAGCGGGCGCCGTACCGGCGAATGAGATGACATGGAAGAACGTGGTGAAGATGACTCCGGGAACCCAAACGACGGTGGTCGTCAAGTTTAATCTGGTGGACACCAATTCACCTTACCCATTCGTCGCTACTACGGGTCCAGGATATGTCTACCATTGTCATGTAAGCCTTCCTCTGCTTCTCGGAAATATGCATTTGGATGGATTTTGATTTTAATTTGGGCTAGCTGCATGTGGTCAATTACTAACTACTGAATTATCTCTTTCTGTAATTGCATGCAGATTCTGGATCATGAAGATAACGCAATGATACGACCATTGCAGCTGGTTTGATTTGAGGAGAAGAAAGCTAGAGGCTTCGGAGATCGATAGAGATTGGTTTTTTTCATTGTAATAAATTTTAATTGTACTACGTATTTGCTTGATGATGGCACCAATTGTATCTTAATCCTGCATTGCGAATTTGCGATTAGCAATTGTAACCAAGTGTGAAAATAATAATGTTATTGGGATTTTGGAATTGGTTGAGTCCACCAAACAATGAGAAAGAATAGAAAAAGAAATGCGTAAGTAAATGAAAACCGGTTTGAATGTGTATTTTCTTATTGTACCTATTCCACGAATTGAAGCCGATCGAAACTCTTGTAGTTGTTTTTTTAGGGTGATTGTAGGTCGAGTCCTCCCGGTTCATAAGCGTCCATTTGAACCCTAATTAATAAGGAAAATCAATTTCAGACCGGTTTAAGAAAGGCCAGCTTGACCTGAACCCCTAGTAAATCTTGTCAATTTAGTCAGAGAAACAAATAAAAATATATAAGCCATCGATCAGAGATTATCTCTACTAAACAAGAGAACCATTCTCTACAAAGGAAAAGGAAAAAAAAAATGACTAAATTTATTCAATTGTTTTATGTAGTTGTAATGATAAGATAAAAGGTAGTGCTAGGGCTTGCATCCATACAGCGTACATGGGAAAAAAATGACAGTGCGAATCATATTCCACTGAGGATGAGGATGAGGATGATGATGTTGATGATAATGATACAAATATATAATTAAGTCAGTTCTAAGTATGCCCAATTTGGTTAGTCAGTCAACTTCAGTATAAAACTCCCTTGGGACCCATGCATTTAACGACAGATAAGCTCAAATTAATGTGTTTTATGCCTTTTTCCTGTTTGATGAGTAGTCCATAAATTTAGTTTTGTTTAATTTATCATGTGCTATCCTAAAATTTGTTTCTAAATATGCTGTGTATGATGGATCAAGTCTTCTTCCATAAGGGAAGGGTTTAAAATTAAGCGTTCTATCTTTAATTAGATTCAACATGCATGTTTTTCATTCCAATTAATAATATCCACGAAGTTGTGTAAGAGGGTTATCATCAGTTATCACCACGGCACGTAGAGTGACTCAACTACATAACCGACCATCCAAGGGATATCTTGTTGAGGCCTCTAGCGCCAGATATGATTGCACTCCCTGACGCCGTGAGCCACCCGTCTCCATTTTTATCTCAAACCCATCTGATGATTTTTGTTTAAATATTTTGGGTCATTAATTGTTTGTCTCTCGGCATTCTATAAGCGAAGATGAGCCTGCTTGTATATTGTATTAGACGGCTTTGAATATTTTGGAATACCAAGCTCCCAAAGGGGTTTTTCATTCTCTGCTCTTCTTTAGTCCTCCGTTACCTTGCTCTGGAGGGTCTCGTTCTAGAGTCACAAAGCCTCCAACCTTAATATCATTTACTTGCATACAGGTTAATTAAGGTTGTTGGGCCTTGTCGGGTTGCAAAAGCTGAGAGTCAATATCGATCGTTGCTGCTGCCCTTTTCTGTGAGACTTCCTCCATTACAGAATATCGGTAGCACCATCTAGTGTCTAAGATTCCATGGCTTCCAAAGAAAGCTCTGTTCAAGGTATGCACAGGAACTCCCCCTTCAATGTAGGATGGATCCTGAAGAAAGAAAAACCAACACAGATTGGTGACTTAACCTGGTTCTTGAGCTCCGAGACAGGAGAGTTTCTAGGTGAGGTTGCCAATCCCCAACGTCTATCCCCAGATCTCCTTGACGATTAGAGTATAGAAGAGTTTAATGGCGCGTCGGTGCATGTCTTCTTCAAGAGAATCATGAAGGTCAGATGCGTCACCAGCAAGGCAAGCATAACATTCGGGTGTGGGAACCATGAAGGTCAAAATTAAAAGAAAACTCCTACTGCTGGATTACCAGCACAGTCTCTTCATCCAGTTACAGTCTCTACTACGCCACCGTAGATGAATGAATACCTTTGAGTTCCAATGGCTATTAACACAAATAAGTCTCTAGGAGCCCAAAGGGATCATAGTCACCAAGTACACCAAGGGACTTAAACCAGGCTTGACACAACTCTTGGCTGCAATGCATCGCACATCTAGACGCTGAACAAATTGCGCGGAAAGTGGAGAAGCTGTAGAATCCCAAGCCTGTAATGAATCCTCCTACAGTCCTACTCCAACTCCAATTAAGCCCAACATCTTCTAAGCCCCTCCGGTGCAATCAGACAACTCTTAGTCTAAGGACGAAGAGCATGTCGGATTTGTAGATGGCAACCTTGAAGGTGAAGCCTTTGTTGTCCGCTAGAGTTTGCTCTCATCCCACAAGGAAGAAGACTAATTATATTCCGTACCAACATCTCTTCTGACCTAGCTGCCTCATTTATCGCTACTACGGCTCCATGATATATCTAGCTATCATTGTCATGTAAAGTCTTCCTCTATTTTGATTTTAATTTGGGCCAGTTGTGGTTAATTACTAATCAATTACATTTGTTTCTTAACTGCAGATAACAAAGACTCGGGAGATAGAGATTGGTTCATTCATTGTAATAATAAATTTTACTTGCTTGATGATGGCACAAATTGTATCAATCCTTCTTTGCGGTTAACAATCGTAACCAAGTTTGAAAATAATGTAGTTATTGGGATTTCGGAATTATTTGAGTCCAAACAATGAGAAAGAGTAGGAAAAAAAAAATGTAAGGCTCAAACAGTACAAATATACTATAAATACATACAAAAATTAATACAAAATACAAGATTTTTTAAACTCTATTTATTTGTATCTATACTCCTTCCAAACTAAGCTTAAATTAATACAAAACTGATTTGAATGTGTATTTTCTTATTGTATTCCAACTAGCCCAAAACTCTTGTCATTGTTTTCTTAGGGTGATGGTAGGTCGAGTCCTCCGGTTCATAAATGTCCCCCTGAACCCCATTAAGAAAATCAATTTCAGACTTGACCTGAAACGTGGATTTGAACTGGGTTCTGATAAATCTTGTCAATTTAGTCGAAAAAACAAGTAAAAATATAATATCCATTGATCAGAGATATCGACTAAACAAGAGAATCTTTCTCTACCAAAGAAAAAAAAAATGAAAATATATTAAATTTATTCAATGATTTTATATAATTGTAATGATTAGATAAAAAGGTGGGGCTTGAATTGCATGGTTGACCCATACAGCGTACATGAGAAATAAATGACACACGTAGCGGTGCGAATCATTCCACCGAGGGAGGGTAATGATGTCGATGATAATGAAAAATATTAGTCCGTTGAAACCCACATGTGCTCAGTATTAGGTGAGTTTGGTTTGCAATCAGAATCAGAATTAATGGTCAATTCTTCTATTTATTTAATTCAGATGGAAATCGTGATCAGTTGAAATGGATTCTTATTTTCAACAGAGTGAGAGGGAATGGCCATTTTTTAAAATTGGAAAACTATTCTACTTGGAATTGAATTCAGATTTCACCCCACCAAACCATTGACATCGAAATAGACCATTCCAGTTCTTATTTCAGATCAATATTCCCGTGAAAAGAATGCAAATTGCAGAAACTAATTTAAACTAAGCCTAGTCCCCACATATATATAGACAACGTTCAGCTTGGTTTGTTAAGAAATTAAGGTCCCATTTGTTTTCACTTTTTTAATCTAATTTCTTTCAGTTATATTTCTTTATATCTTTCACGGAACAAATGGATCCTGATGTAACAAAAAATGACAAGCATGTAATGCTTGGTAATTAACTCGTTCTTCCTAACATTTTTATCCAATGTTTTCAAAACTGGACCAGATCAGAAAAATAGGGAATCAGTCACGTTTCAGCCTAGAACCACTTTTATGGCTAAAAATTATTGATTTGGTCAACAAACAAGTTATCCGTTCGATTTGAAAGATCAAATCCTTCAACCCAGGAACCGGACCCCAGAACGGTTCCACATTCTGTTCAATTTTAAAAGCCTTGTTCTTAGCTTCATAGACGAGAAGAGCACCTGATCCATCTTAGCTGCATTGTATGCAATTGGGCTGGGTTAAATCCAAACCCAATCCCTACGAGCTCGAGTCTTTTCAGCTATAATATTTGCCTATGTTAAAACTATTGAAGCTTTTTTTGGGTAAAAGATTTGAACCTCCCTTGATATTTCTTTCTTAAGAAACATTCTCTCATTTTGGGTATTGGACTTAAACCTAATCCATAAACCGTAGAATGAAAATGACTGATACAACCCTGCATTAAATTTGAGATTTAATGCGTCTAGTTAATTTAGAGAGAAAAAAAATCCCACCACCTTCAACATTGGAATGGTGAAAACTTGACTGACTTTTATATTACTGCAGGGTTTCTCTAACGAAAGATAATGGATTCATTATCATTTCTTTTACAAGGAACTCATACGGAGAAATCAGAATCTGTTTTGATTTTTCTTTGTTTTCAAACGAAAAAATCAGTTATTTCTCTTGGATTCATTATCAGTTCATTTATAAGGAAATCATATGGAGAAATCAGAGTCTATTCCGATTTTTTGGGTTTTCCCACAAAAAAAAAAAATCAGTTCTCTATTTTTAGGGAAGTTAGAATATGTTCTGGGTTTGATTACATTTTGATTGTTTTTGTAAATTTGCCAATTATCTGTACATCCATCTTCATTTTTTTAATAAATTTCAATTATATCCTTTTAAGTAAAAAGAAGAAAAAGGTGAGAAAACCCGTAAAATCTCTAATATACAGTCACTTTATGGAAATTAAGCTGAGTGATAGAATGAGTCGGATATTTTGCAAATGCAAATTTGTAGAGTGTAAAACCTTGTATTTTGTATGTATTTGCACTCTACAAATTTGCATTTGTACTCCTTTCAAACTGAGCCAGAGTGCCAAATAGTGTTCCTATCAGCTATCCCATTTGCATTTATATCCAACACTATGTTCTCTTCCATCTGTTTGTCCCTCCTCTCTTTCGCCTTCATCTCTTCAAAATAATTTAACGGCATTGTGTATTTGTTGGAGAATAGTAAAGAAGTCGCTTCACTCTCCATCACTGTTTGCTTTCCTCTATTATTATATTCGTGTGCTCTTGTTCAACTTGTTTTCCTTTTTTATTTTTTCTTCCATTGCTCGCAGAGAATTAATCAATCTGATCATTCATGATGGTAAATGATGAGGGCGGATTTGGCCCTCCAATGACATTGTGACATATGGCACCTCATGACAACTAGGTGCAGTCCGACACTTTCCAGGCAGCTCGCCACCAAGCAGCCCGCCACTTCCCAGGCAACTCGCCACCAAGCAGCCTGCCACTTCACAGGTAGCTCGCCACTAGGCAGCTCACCACCAAGCAGCCCGGCACTTCCCAGGTAGCTCGCCACCAAGCAGTCTGACACTTCACAGGCACCTCACCACTAGACAACTCGCCACCAAGCAGCCCGGCACTTCCCAAGCAGCTCGCCACTAAGCAGCCTGGCACTTCCTAGGCAGCTCACCACCAAGCAGCCTGGCACTTCACAGGCAGCTTGCCTCTTAGTCAGACCGACCACCGCATGGTAATTTCAAGGATCTCACCATCGTACCCCGCGTCTTACGGGATCATGCCTTGTAACGGCTAGTATTAGCTCACTCACTCCCCGATTCAGGCAAGAATGGACAACCTTATCGGTTGGTGGCATTATCCCCAACTGACACGGAAACAAATCCCATCACAGCGGGGATCCAGGAACTACTCCACCAAACCCGCGAGGACTCCAGTATATAAAGGCTTCACCCCCCAAGGGTGAGGGGGAGAAGAAAAAGATGCGTAATCTCTGCTCTCTAGCTCTCTCACAATCCAATATCATTTTCAGCTCACAACTAAGTGCTAACTTAAGCATCGGAGCGACCCCGCCGGGTAAACAACCCCGGGTTCTTTGGTTCATCTCTTGCAGGTCACCAGGTCCGCCGTCTACCGGGAGCCAGGTCACCTCCATCTAGGAGCAGTCGGATTGTGCTACATTATTTGGCGCTCGGCATCCAGGTCTTCATCCGGCAAAAGTTCACTTCGACCTCTGAGTCATCGGCCACTTGGAAGCAGACGAAATGACGAGGTACATAGCACAAAAAATTGATACATCATTTGGCGTCGTCTATGGGAAACGCTACAAAGAGCTAAGTTCTTATCCTCTGAAGGGCTAAGTCCTCTTCTTCCATAAAGCTAAGTTCTCACCTTTTTAGAAACTAAAGTTCTCGCTTTATAGTTTCCATTTTTTATGAACTCAAAGACTATGCAAGAAGCTAACAGACTAAGCAGCTCTACCGACTTAACTTTCAATTCAGATAAAACCTCGCCAGTCCTCTTTGCGAAGTCCCCTCTACAAAGATGAACTCTTCATGGCTTCTACGGGAGTTGGCGGCCAACAGACTGCATGGGCGCCCTTGCTGGTCAAGCCTTCCAAGGCTTCCGTGCGAGCTAGCGACCTAAAGTTAGTAGTGCTGCCCTCGAAGGTCGAGCTCCTAGTAGCTTCTTGTAGGAGTGGGTGACCGGCATCACGAGGCTGATGCAGCGCAGTCATAGCTCTAAGGCACCAACTTGGCAACCTGGCGGCCTGGCCCAGGAGCGCGACCTAGCGGCTTGTCACAGGCACCGACCTGGTGGCCTGGCCCAGGCGCGACCTGGCAGCCTGGCAAGCTGGCACAGGCACGAGCTGGCAGGCTGGCACAGGTGCGAGCTGGCAGCCTGGCATAGGTGCGGCCTAGCGACCTGGCCCAGGCGCCGACCTGGCGACCTGGCCCAAGCGCGAACTGGCAAAGACTTCGGCACCACATAAGACCCAGTCGCCTCTTCGGCATGGGCAAAATCAAAGATCAAGGAGAGTGGATTACGAGTCACTCCCAGAACGTAAGGGCTAAGGTGTCGAACTGGCAAAGACTTCGGCTCCACAAAAGACCCAATCGCCTCTTCGGCATGGGCAAAATCAAAGATCAAGGAGAGTGGACTACGAGTCGCTCCCAAAGCCTAAGGGCTAAGGTGCCGAACTGGCAAAGACTTCGGCTCCACAAAAGACCCAGTTGCCTCTTCGGCAAGGGCAAAATCAAAGATCAAGGAGAGTGGACTATGAGTCGCTCCCTCAGCCTAAGGGCTAAAATACCACATAAGACACAATCGCCTCTTCGGCATGGGCAAAATCAACGAGAGTGGACTATAAGTTGCTCCCAGAGCCTAAGGGCTAAAGTGCTAAACCGGCAAAGACTTCGGCACCACATAAGACCCAGTCGCCTCTTCGGCATGGGCAAAATCAAAGATCAAGGAGAGTGGACTATGAGTCACTCCTAGAGCCTAAGGGCTAAAGTGTCGAACTGGCAAAGACTTCGGCACTACATAAGACCCAGTCGCCTCTTTGGCATGGACAAAATCAAGGGTAAGGAGAGTGTACTGCAAGTCGTTCCCAGAGCCTAAGGAATTGAATCTACGCTTACGAGCTCATCGAATTAGTCATTTCATGCCAAAAAAAGCAATCTACTCCCTTCGCCGAGTTACTTTCAGCTCAGTAGTGGGGGGGAAATGATGAGGGCGGATTTGGCCCTCCAATGATATTGGGACACATGGCACCTCATGACAAGTAGGTGCAGCCCAGCACTTCCCAGGCAGCTCACCACCAAGCAGCTCGCCACCAAGCAGCCCGGCACTTCACAGGCAGCTCGCCACTAGGCAGCTCGCCACCAAGCAGCCCGGCACTTCCCAAGCAGCTCACCACTAGGCAGCTCGCCACCAAGCAGCCCGGCACTTCACAGGCAGCTCGCCTCCTAGTCAGACTGACCACCACATGGTAATTTCAAGGATCTCACCATCGTACCCCGCATCTTATGGGATCATGCCTTGTAACGGCTAATATTAGTTCACCTACTCCCCGATTCAGGCGGGAATGGACAACCTTACCGATTGGTGGTGTTATCCCCAACTAACACAGAAACAGATCCCATCACAGCGGGGATCCAGGAACTACTCCACCAAACCCGCAAGGACTCCAGTATATAAAGGCTTCAACCCCCAAGGGTGATGGGGAGAAGAAAAAGATGTGTAATCTCTGCTCTCTAGCTCTCTCACAATCCAATATCATTTTCAGCTCACAACTAAGTGCTAACTTAAGCATCGGAGCGACCCCGCCAGGTAAACAACCCCCGGGTTCTCTGGTTCATCTCTTGCAGGTCACCAGGTCCGCCGTCTACCGAGAGCCAGGTCACCTCCATCTAGGAGCAGTCGGATTGTGCTACATCATTTGGTGCTTGGCATCCAGGTCCTCATCCGGCAAAAGTTCAATTCGGCCTCTGAGTCATCAACCACTTGGAAGCAGACCAAATGACGAGGTACTTAGCACAAAAAATTGGCCATCACCAAAAATTGATACATCAGCAATCGATATCTTTGGTCATGACTCACTGTGTAAAGGAAAGAAAGGCAGAATATTTTTATTCTTACATTTTCTATATAGAGAGCAAAGTGCAGAAAAGGGGGCCCGATCTAGTAGGCATAATATAAGTAAGCACGTTGAATGAGCACTTGATAAATATTGTGACAATTGTCAATAGTGATTTTTAATCTTTTTCAAGAGTGAGCTGAGGCCTGAGGATATTTTAAGGGATAGGTGTCAAAAAAATTTTCAAGTGCTTATTGAACGTGCTTACAACGTTGTGCCTAAACTGGCAAGAAAGGGGAGGTTTTTGTCCACATAAAACACAAGCCACACAATGAATTAAAGAGGAAAATTTTCTCCAAGGGCAAAATTGGATTTTTAAAAACTTAAACTGCACTTATGTCATGTTCTAACAGAAATGAATGGAGAACCAACGAATGGGAGGATTTTGTCAATGTTTTCAAAACCGGACCGGAAAAACCAAGAACCGGTCCATTTCACCCCAAAACTACTTTTTGGGGTGAAACAACGAACCAGATCTGATTGGTTCATTGACCCGGGTGGTCGAATCATCGAATTGTCAACCTGAACAACGGTTTTTGGCCATTTTTTGTTTTTTTTTATTTTCTTATTTTTTGTCGAAGTAGGTCGTCCATGTTCAGACTGGCACTGACCCAGTCGACCAAACCGTCGATCTATCGACCCGAACAATAGTTGCGTTCAAACCGGTTGGGCTGTTTTCTGGCTCATCCATGTTCAAACGGTTTTATTTTTTATTTTTTTCAAAGTGGGTCATCCATGTTCATACGGACACTGACCTAGGCGGTCAAACTGTCCATCCGAACAACAGTTTTTTACCTTTTTTTATTTTTATTTTTTATCAAAATAAGTTTAGACTGATTGGGGTCTTTGTCGGGTCCTAGAACAGTTTCGGATGTTTGAGTATTGAAGTGAAACTTTAACTAACCCCTATTCTAACTTTTGATATTTTTTTTTTTTGTTGATAACGAAAATGAAAAGAAAACGCGCCAGGTAGGGGTCGAACCTACGACCTTCTGCTTAGGAAACAGACGCTCTATCCACTGAGCTACAGGCGCTTTACATTTTAATTTGATTTGAATTCAATTAAAACTAGATAAGAATCGGCCCATATTAGTCAAACTTTGTCTTGAGCTACTTTATTTGCTTTGATGCAAACGACAGTGAAAAAAAGTTGTTTGCAAAGTAAAAGTGAAGAAAATGAAGCTAATAAAAAATTCAACATGAAAAAACTTTCCATCTAGTCCCCTTTGATAGAAACAGAGCGCAGATTTACTAATACGAGGCACCATGTGATGTATCGTAGTTTATACATACAATAAATTTGCATATAAAAAACCCTACTATTTTAGCCAATGCAAAGAACAATGTTGAGGTGTATGGCACATCTAACTTATGAGCTATGTAGGGATTAAATTATTAATTTGTTGTTGAGACCAATATGGATATGCATCTCATTCATGGGCCTCAGGCCCAATACACTCTAATCCAGTTTGATTTTTTTTAATTCTCTCTTCCTCCAATCCCTTTGCGGGGTCCAGCCCACTCCCACTATTCAATAGATGAATTTCAAAGGCCTCGTCATCACATTATCTTCAAGATCCAAGACAGTGATGAAAGGACTTGAAAATAGATCAAAATAATCAGAGAACATCTTCAGAATTGGGCTATTTCTAGAACCAAAGATTGAAACTTCGCAATGTATATCGGAGGATATTGGCTGATACATATCGTATCAGCGACCCAATAATAAGAGGCCAAAGATACAAAGCCGATATGCCCCATCGATATGTAAAACCTTGTCTACGGACATGCATTACTATGTACAATGTCACATAATATAATTAAGAAATTGCTTTTTTCAGTTTAAGTGGTTTAACGGATTCCTCTTTTGTTATTTACTTTTCTTCTCTAATTAGTAATTTTAGTAGGTTAAGATGGTTAAAAACTAAGTCTATACTCTCTATCCTCTTTACATGGATTATGGACCAGAGAACCTGACAGGTAAGAAAGAGAGGAACTTTTCTTGGCAGCTTTCAAGCAAAGTAACAAAAAGTACGGTTGAAGCTTTCCTTTCTTGTCTTCTAATTACGGAGCAGCCAACGTTAACATAAGGTTCTCTCTATTCGTTGTGTTTAGGGGTGGATTTGAGCTTAGCTGAATATCTTTATCTTGTTACTAAACTATTAGGCTCTATTCGAGAGCTAGAGAGTTGAGTTCGAGCTTGAGTCAAAAGCTTAGAAGTTATAGATTATTTTAGCTAAAAGTTCGATTAGGATCATAAGTCTTACAAGCCAAATTTTATTAGGTTTGAGCTCGATTCGATTAGCAAATAAGACTATATATCATGGTTTTCAAAATCAGACGGTCGGACTGGAAAAACTGGGAGCAGGTCACTTAATCGGCTCCGTTTTCCCCAAAAATTAGATTTCTCTCCAAAACCGTTGATTTTGGTTAGCGAACCGCTGAACTGAGCAGTTAACCGTTCGAACGGTTTTGACCGCTTTTTTATTTATTTTTATTATTTTTCTATCAGAATGGCTGAGCGTTCGATCCGAACAGTTGGACCGTTCGACCTGGTAACCGGACCCCTGACCAGTTCGGTCACTGGGTCGGTTTTAAAAACCATGCTATATATTATGCTCAAATTCGGTTCAAAGCTTAGTTTAGACCGAGCCAAGCTTTTCACAAGCCGAACTTGGCTGCCTCTGTTTGTAGGTCTCTCTCAATTGTCGAAGTCTCCCTTAATTGCTGAGGTGACACCCTATGTACATATATACATATGTATACATGTAAAAGCTCGATTAGGTTCGTGAACCTCACGAGCTGAGTTTTACTAGGCTTGAGCTTGGCTCGATTAGCAAAAGAACCTATATATTAAGCTTGAGTTCAGCTCAAAGCTCGGTTTAGACCAAACCGAGCTCGAACAACTCCGGAAAAGCTTGGCTCGTGGGCACCCCTAGGTGTGTTGTTTTCCCTGGACCTAGTGAGAAACCACTTAAACCATTGACCTAGTCCAAATGGTGGAATTATTTAAACAATCACCTAACTAGGCCTCATATTCGAATTCGAATCTAACATACTTGGATCATATTTGGATTTAATCTGATTCCTTTTTTTTTAATACAAAATATTAAAAGGTTAATTACATTTTTTAAATACAAAAAATATTAAAATCTGATTCCTTTTTATTTTTTTTAATTCCATCCAATTATTAATCGGATGTAGATTACAAAATCCAAATCCGATCTAAATACATGAGCACATCATCTAAATCCGAAATAATCGGATTGGGCCTCAGATTTTTGGGTATCATTGACCAATCTGGATTTCCTACTAACTTCCCTATACTCCCCTCTCTACTAACCCAATAAAATGATTCCAGTTGTCCCTAAGTCCTACCTAGTGTAACGATTGGCCAACGGCTTAATCCCTCCGTTAGATACTCTTTTAAAGAAATACCTATTTTTATGCATTAATTAAATATTTCCAAAAATGAAAAAAATCTTGGATGATCTGTAAATCTTTGGTCGATGCATGAATTTTCCTTACTAAGCTTAAAAAAAATAAAAATAAAATTAGACATGTTCATGGGTCGGGTAGCCCAACGGGCCAGCCTGGCCCGGCCCATTCTAAGTCGGGTTTGGTCATAATTTTAGGCCCGCGGGCTTGGACTCAGGCCTAGAACACCAAGCCCAACTTTTTTCTAACTGGGCTCAGGCTTTCTCAAAAAAAGCCTGGCTCGAGCCTGACTTGATTTAAATAATAAAAAAACATACTTTATTTAATATATATATATATTATTGAATATATATATATATATATATATAAAAACAGACTTTGTTCTTTTCCTCTTTTTTCAAGTAATAGTGAGATTTTTATTTTTTTTGAGTTTTGAAGGTTTTTAATATAAATAAAACACTTTTATTGAATAAAAAAGAAGAAAAAATCTGTTTTCAAATTTCTAGCCAAGCTTGAGCTCAGGCCTGGGCTCCGGGCTTTATTTGATGGTCAGGCTCAGTCTCAAGATATAGGCCCAATGATCGGGTCATGCTTGGACTCGAGGTAAATTTATTCTATTGATACATAGAGAAAGCAAGGTTTGGCTTGTGAACAGGTCTAATTTTAATTCTACACAAATTCCCCATTCTCTCTTTTCCATTATAATATTCATTGAAACTTTATCGTTGTTCTATTCAATGAAAGCCCCCTTTTCAATTTCCCCAAGATCAAGAAATAATTCTAACTAGTTCAGCATTCAAGTTGTGGGTTTAAAACATATAAAGATCAAACTGAGTTCTTTTAGATACTAGTTAATACATTTAACGCCGCATATGAGCCATGAATCAGAGAGGTTCTTTTGGGCATTGATATATAGTTTGTTGCAAAGGAGACTACACATTCAATTTCCTCCTAAACATTGGATTTGTTTTTCTTGTTGTTGCCGATGAAGATGTTGGGAGGAGTATAACTTTTATGTTTCTATGAACATTGATAAGATTTTTGGATTGTAAGAAAATTTTGAATTACTTGTGGTAAAATAGTAAACCTACAGATCCAAGCAAATAGTCTATAGAGGCAAGGCAAACAATTGAGACGGAAGATGGAAATTTTGATAGGTAGCACGAGAGGATTTGTATAACTTTTCTATCGATTTGTGTGGAGTGCGGCTAGAGCTACAAAGATTTTTTTTTCTTGATCCTTGAAGAAATCTGAAATGGGCTTTTTGTATATTAACAATCAAGCACAGAATAGAAAATTTCTTAGAAGAGAGAGAATGGAGAAGATGAATTTGGGCTTAAATGAAATAGTTATTTTTTAAGAAAGGGTTAACTAATGTTTGAAGAATTGGTATATTTTAGAAGCAAACAAAGTTTCCAAAAGAAATTTCAAAGAGATAAAATGAGAGCTTTCATGCTTTCGATATTTGAAGTGATACAGCTGCTAATACAAAGTTTCCAAAAGATCTTATAGCTTAACAATTATGCTAGAGATATATTTGCTAGAAAATAGAGATGTTTGTCAAGAGAGAGAGAGAGAGATTTGCTACAAAAGATCTTATAATTTAACCTATGGCGCCATAGGTTTTGGGTCTGTGATCAATGGTGGCATAGGTTTTAGATCTATGTACTATTCAATTTTTGGTTTTGATTTGTGGTTATTTGTCACTTGTTGGATGGCTTGTCCACCTAATTAAGATAGAGATTTATACTTAATTACTATTACAGTAATTTAAACAAAATAGAAAAAGTGTTTAATGTAGATGACACTGAAAAGGCATGTATTTTGAGAATTGTTACCTTAGGGAGGTTCCCTCATTTCTCGTATCTGTAGTGGTGGAAGCTTCTACTTTCTATGACAATTGGAATGGTTGAGGTGCTTATATGTATTATGTAAAGTTGTTGAGGTTATAACTAAATATTAGGATCACGCCTAGAATCGAATCCTTGCTCCCTCATCTGAAGTAAACAATGAACTTATACTTAATTAAGAAAGCAAATATAATATTTAACTGAATAGAACCAATGCTAAACTAGTTGAAGTGGATGAATATTACTTAATTGATAACTAACTCACCACTTGTGAATAGGCTTGAGAAAAGAGACTTTTTAGAGAAAAAATGGTGCAACTAATAAGATGATAGAACAAAGGGAAAACAATCAAATGCTTTTCTATGTTTGGGAATGTTTTATAAATTTGAAGTAATTTGTTTTTTTTTTTTTACCTTGGTCAGATTTCATGCTCTCAATTTCAGAGCCTTATTGATTCTTGAGCCCAATTCACATCAAAATCAAAAATTAAGGTAACAACAAGCACAAATAATTTCGTAAGCATGAGTGTATCAAACAAAAATTATTGATTTTATTTTCAGGTATCATATAATATTGGTGTGATGAAAGTGGAAGTTTTGTTATCGTTATCGTTGAGACAAATAATTTTGTTATGAATAATACTTTTGACAATATTTCTTTTAACTCTCATACAATCACTACATATTTATTAAAAATAAAATGGTGAAATTTTGAGATAGTGATGGAAACTTTATATCTAGAAATAAACAATAGTATTAGTATGAGATATTAATAGAGGTATTAAGAATTTAATTTCAATTTTGATAGTTACTTGTTAATTGTTGCAACATGCCAACATTTTCTTATTGCCAATTTGATTCAATTGCCCTCTTTTTTCAGCTTGCACAAGTCTCATACCAGAATCCACGGTCAATATCAATGGATGTGATACATGTATATCGAATTCCCTATTTTATTTTGATTAATAAATTTTGTAGATGTCTGAAAGTAAAGTATTTGTTATTATTAACTAAACAAACCTAAGTTGATTAATAAATTTTGAATTCAACTAGTGCCTTTTTCTCGAGATGATTTAGAAAGATTTTGGCACAGTATCTGAATTTTCTTTAGTCCTTCATCATGTTCATGTTGATCAAACCTGAGCGTATTTATATGTTTTGATTGTTATATAAATAATAAATACAAATATTTTATTTTACTTGTTATAAAAAATATATATAAATTTGATTTATTGTTGGCATTGTTTATTATGAAAGTAGAGTGTATACATTTATTACCATGAGAAGAGGTTTCTTGACTCATTTATTTTAGCATTGAAAATGAGTTTTATAAACTTGCTAGTGGAGGTTTATAGACCAGCTGACCAGGTTAACTATATATTATTATTTGATTTCTGGAAAAGTAGAAGAAATATAATGATTGTTTAACTTGAAAGGCTGTGACTCAAATAGAAGAAGCTATTAAGGTTATAAGGCTTCTTTCATTTGTAACGGACTATTATAAAATCGTATCGGCTTTATAAGTGGATCCCTCTGTACTTTATATTTTAGATGGGCATGGCAAGCAACTAGTTTATGGTCTATGACATTTGGATACCTTTACAAGGGTGCCATATCAATTTTTAGTGTAAATTCCATGTTCAACATGTTGGCCAGCTATGTCATTTCTGCATCTAGGTAACGTAATTTAGGGTGATGGTTTGGTACAGGAACCAATTATGATAAATCCAAAGTTTGTTGGTAGTTGGTATTTTGCCTTGCATAGTCATTTAATAATCAAATTAAGTTATGGCTGTCTGCTAGGTTTTGGGTAGTAGGTCTTGATGTGTGTGTCTTTTTTTTTTTTTTTTTTTGAGAAAGGCAAGGTAATCTCAATGCAAAGAAGAATATAGTAAAATAGAGACAGCAGGGGAGCAGGCAACCCCTGCAGAGCAACAACATTTTTTTGGTAAACTACCACATAATAAGCCCCACTGCAAATTTACATTCTGTAATAACACCCCCCCCCCTCCCCCTCCCCAACACAGACACAAAGACAAACCCTGAAACTCTTTAGATGACACTGAGACCCCTAACAAGCTCATCCACAGCTCTACTCTTATTATAGAAAACCATTCTGTTTCTCTCAGCCTACAAAGCCCAAGTAATGGCATCTGGGGCCATCTCTCAAATCTGTTCACCTTTCCTAGCTAAACCTTGAGAGGCCAGGCAAGTAGTACCTCTTTGAGGGTCCTTGGCATCACCCAATACAAGCTAGCTGCCTTAAGAAAGTGCAGCCAAAGGCTTTGAGCCACCTGGCAGTGGATAAAAGGACGATCAGCACACTCCCACCAGGCAAGTAGTACCTCTTTTGAGGGTCCTTGGCATCACCCAATACAAGCTAGTTGCCTTAAGTAGGGCTATTCATAACAAGACCTAAACCGACCAACTCGGTCCGATCCAACCCGAGTTGGCTGGTTTTTTTTTATCATCGGTCGGTTTTGGGTTACAAAAAACATAAACCGATAGTTCGGTTCGATTTCGATTTTTATGTGTAAAAATCGAAACCGAACCGACTTAGATATATTATATATATTTCAGCTTTATTTCAGAAATATACATATTATATATAAAATTTCTGATATATAAAATATCAGTTTTAATCCATCAAATCATTTTTAATTTCCAGGCATCCAGCCTTTACTTTCTTAGACTTGAATCCTTTACCGTTCACACCGAGAGAATCATTCATAAAACCGACCCAAACTGATTCAAACCGACCAGGTCGGTTTTACTTAGTACTGGGTCGGTTTCGGTTTCATTTCTAGGTAAACCAACCAGGTCGGGTCGATTGGAAAAATGCCAATAAACCGACCCAACCCGACCCGGTAACAGCCCTAGCCTTAAGAAAGTGCAGCCAAAGACTTTGAGCCACCTGGCAGTGGATAAAAGGACGATCAGCACACTCCCACACCAACCCACAAAGCCCATACAAGCTATCTTGAATCTGCATACCCCTTCTTGCCAAAGTTTCCCTTTTTAGACACCTACCAAGCACAGCTGACCAAACTAGGAAGCCTACCTTAGAAGCAATCTGAAGTTACCAAATCAAACTGCAAGGGAATAGAGCCTTGGTCCACAGAGGTTTATCTCATAGGATCTGACAGAAAACCTACCACTGTTCTCCTATTTCCATCTCCATTTATCAATCTGAAGTTACCAAATCAAACTGCAAGGGAATAGAGCCTTGGCCCACAGAGGTTTATCTCATAGGATCTGACAGAAAACCTACCACTGTTCTCCCATTTCCATCTCCATTTATCAACCTGCCTAGGTCTCACAGAGAAAGTAGAAGCAGAAAGAAGATAGCTAATTTGTACTCAGTTCACTTGCAAACAGACCTACACATACATATTAATTAATCAACTGTAAAACAGAAAGAGAATGACCTGATCTCTTGCAGGTGAATGATCTGAACCAGATGAGTGGTGGTGATGGTGTAGACTTCCGAAGTCCTCCCTCTCTCTCCCTCTATTTTCTCTTTTCCGTGCCCTCCCCCAATGCTCCAGTTACTCCCACTGTATTCGTAGTCCGACCCCTCATATTGTCCTCTGTTGGGAAACTGTTAAAAACTAGATTGGACTCAGAAACAGTATTTTGGGGATTGTCCCTGCGTTCCTATACTTTAGCTTGGTTTGCGGTTCTTGTTGGCATGGCAGGTCAATTGACAAATCTTGGTATAGTAACATGGATGTCTAGTTGTGTGGCCAAGTCCCTTCAGTCATTGTCATTGAGCTGGCCAGATGCATTTGGTATTCTCCAGGCAGCTTATTTCTTCATCCACTACTTATTTACAAGTCAGACTGGTCATGTAGGAGCTCTGTTCTCTGCATTTCTTGCCATGCACTTGGCATCTGGAGTGCATGGTGTGTTGGCTGCACTGGCTTTGGCATACAACACCAATCTCTTTGGTGCATTAACACATTATAGCAGTGGTCAGGCATACAACACCAATTCACTTGTTAGATGATGTTTTACTGTACCTGAGCATAATTTGAAACTTTGAATACTGATTTCATTTGAATACTGATATTTCTCTTTGTTTTTTCCCAGTATAAAATATATTGAATTAAGTTAATTATTATATTATAACTAAGCATAAAATCCATCAAATTGAAAACTTCATAATTTAATAAAACCCATCAAGACAGTGGAATTTGGGCACCCCGTTTCCATTGGTCCCAAACTTAACTAAAGAAGAATATATTTGTTCCAGTGCTATGTATTCTTTTTGTTAATTTCTCTACTTATCCAAGAGGAGCAGCGGAAAAAGAGCAAAAATGATGCTTGTGATTCTTGTTTCTTTTTACTGCTTTCTGTCAGGTGTTTTCTGTCTTCTTGGTATCCAGTGGTTATTATTTGTGATTTTGTTACCTAAAGCTACTCCTGAACTTGGGAGGGGATGGTGAGCCTAATGAGACACAATGGAGGGTAGCCCATCCCCCATACCAACTGGGCCATCATTAGTTGTTGATATGAAGTGAACATTATTGAAAACATAGAACAGAAAGAAGGGCAACGATTCTTCTTCCCTCTTTATCCATGAAAATCTCTGTAATTTTATTAGAAAGAAAAGCTTAATTTTTCATTGTTTTCAGAGATTTGGGATGCACTTCGAGCAGCTGCAGAAGCTGATTTGACCCTTGCACAAGCAATTGTGAACAGTGCAGGTGTCATTGTTACAAGTGCGGACTTGACAACCTGCTATGACGAAAGAAGTGCTTTGTTTATTTTGTTAGCTGTAGATTCTTATTTCTATGTGCCCCATGTTTTTTGGGATTTGTTTCTTACAGAGCTTCCCTTGCAGGTGCTAAATATGAATTGCCCAAGTATGTTTTGAGTGAGCCAACCAATATGATTCGCGACAATTGACAACAGAGAGAAAGGCTGATCACCATGCTTCAATAAAATTGAATGTAAATCATGTAAATTACTCATTCTCCTTTGGGAAGTTTGGTGGCATATAGTAAACTTGTCACAAAGACATATGGGAAGTACCTGCAGTTCAACTCAGTCAACTCTCTGCTATTGCTGGCTGATTAGGAAGAAGAAAAAGAAAACAGTTAATGGTAAGAAGTTTTGGTCTTTTACCATCAACTCTGGATCTGTTACAAACAAGACATGTACATGAAGGAGAAGTAATATAAGCAGGTCTTCATGGTCCGTCTGGAAAAACAAAAGGTGTGGTTGGATCTGGCAACCTTTGTTTATATGATTCAGTCAATGAAACTTACAATGCAAACTTTTTTAAACACAGACAAGAAGACTGTCAACATCTCAGAAAGCCTGACCACGGCCCCTTATACATCTATTATATCCTATGGACCGGTTACTCTCCTGCTCCCTTTCATAACAAACAAGCTGTTTACAAAAACGAATTTGTTGCCCATTGTTTTTTTTTTTTTTTCTTTTCTTTTTGTAATTTGTACCCAACTCGAAACTTCAACAAAAATTCATTTGCAGAAGAGAAAAAAATGGTGTCGTTAATGTCTTTCTTGAAGATTGATGAGATGGGTTGGTTCCTTGGTTTGAAGCTTGGATTAGGGTTAAGGTTAAAAAGTATGGATCCGATTTAACTTTTGGTTTGATTAGTGTTGAAGTCTTGATTAATATTGACTTCATTTTTGTATGTATAAATATCACATAAATATGCATTTTATATATGTATGTATATATGCAATTATATATCCATAAACTTATGCATGTGTATAAACATGTATGTGTCTGTCAACACTTTTGAGTTTTAAGGCAAAATTTTATTAAACCATGACTTTTTATATATTATAATGCTAAATCTGAATTTCTTGGCGTTGGGGTCGAATTTACTCTAGTTATGAAAAACTGAGATAGGTTGGTTCTAACTTTAAAAGCTTTTGTTGTATCTCTTTTAAAAATGGTTTTGAAAAAGCTAATTGGACAACATTTAAGGTTAAATATCTTTAAGAGCTTATTTTCCACATTATTTGAGATTACTAACAATTTGCATTACCCTACACATTTTAGTCTTTCTATGATTTGATGATGTGGGAGAAACAATGTGGTATCTTACTGGATGGAATAGCATAGATGCAGAGAGGACAACTCCATTACCACCATGAAGAAGGATTAGAGACCCAGATTTTTTTGTCTTTCTTACAGGAAATTTATACTGTTTATGTTGAGAAACTATGCAGAGGTGGAAATCTATTGGATGGTGCAAGATTACTACATCATCTACGCAATAAGTAGTTATTCTCGAGTGCAAATTCATATAATGCCCTCTTGATGGCTGCAGGTGAAGGGAATGATTTTGAGCTTCTGTTTTTTGTAAATGAAGTAATTTGTATTTTTAAGAACGAATGAGTGAACGGATATAATTTGTATTTTTAAGAAAGAATGAATGAATGAATGGAGAATAATTTTTATTTTATTTTATTTGTATTTGATGTTTTGTTTTTTGTATTTCATTTCAATTTGGATGAATGAATATAAAACAGGTTTTATGAAGCAAATTATAAGCTTATTTAATAATTGAAAATAATTACAGATTATTTAGGTAGGTGTGAAAAATATATATAGTTTTAGTGGCAGTCGCGCTAAAACTATAACTAGCGGCAGTTTTTAAGCTTTACAGGTAATTGGGAAAACTGCCGCTAGAACTTTTAGCGACAATTGTTTTAGCGGCAGTTTTTAAGCTTTACCGGTAATTGGGAAAACTGCCGCTAGAACTTTTAACGACAATTGTTTTAGCGGCAGTTTTCCGACAGCCGATAAAACATTTAGTGGCAGTTTTTAGGATTTTTAGTGGTAGTCAATTTTCTTGTAGTGCCGATACTTTGAACCTTGGTAGACAATAGAAAAAAAAATCAAAGTATGGAGCAAGAATTCCCTAAAGACAGAAATTAAAGAAAGTTAGAGATAAAAGAAAATAGAGAAAACAAAGAAAATAAAGAGATACATATTTAAACATACCTAAACAAAGAAACGAATCATGAAAATAGTTTACTTACATATTTATAAGGAAAATTTTCCTCCCCTATCTGTCGTCGTGATAGGTTCCTAACTTCAAACAAAAAACGTAGCTAACTTCTAACAGCGGGTTTGCTTAACAAGACATCTGTAAAATGAACCCTACAATATAGATAATTTGTATCAAATTTAACTAAGATATTGCTTGATTGTTTCTTTACGCCACTTTATATATACTTGTATAAAATATTGGATGGAAGTTTTCCAGACTGACTTTTACCGAGAAAAGAAAAATCCCTGCCTATTAATTTCAAGTCAAGAACATTATGAAACATCTAATTTACAGTATAGGGATTTATTTCATTAGTTTTGTTGTTGGGAACAATATGAATATGCACCTCATTCCATGTTGGGCCTGAGGCCCAATGAATACACTCTAATCCCAGTTTGATATTGGGTGATTTAATCATGGGTTACAAGTACCATCATAGGCTCTTCAGTCTTCACACATAATCCCTCCCCCTTTGTGGGGTCCAGCCCACTACTCAAGAGATTAATTTCAAAGGCCTCATCATCACATTATCTTCATGATCCAAGATCTGCACCAAGAAAAGGGACAAAGAAAAAGGTTAACACAGCGATGAAAGGGACTTAAAAACATAACCAAAATAATCTAACAACATCTTCAAAGTTGGGCTTTCTCTACAACTACAAACAAACATATATCGCTATCTACAATTCACAAAACTTAATTACTTAAGGCTCAGTTTGGAAAAGGTACAAATATAAATATGGAGAGCGCAAAACTCTGTATTTTGTATTATTTTATACTATGTATATTTGTATTTGTACTCCTTTCAAACTGAGCCTAAGCAGCCGCTTTATTGTTTAAGTGGTTTAACCGATTCTTCTTTTTCATTTTCTTCTCTAATTAGTTAGGTTGGGGTGGTTAACAAGTAGGCCCCTATAGTCTATCCTCTTTACTTTGCATTATTATGTGGGTTCTGGACCAAACAAAACCTGACAGAACGTTACGGAAGGAGGAGCTTTTCTTGACAACTTTCTCACAAGCAACAAAAAGTGCTTTGAATTGCAGTCAAGAAACAAAAAACAAAAAGTTCTTTCAAGTTTTTTCTATCTCATCCTTGATTTTCCTATCCCTCCACTTATGGCTACTGGGCAGTCCACGTTAACCCAAGCTCCTCTGTATTGGGTCTGTTCTTTTCCTCGGGCCCAACAGGCCGGACCCATCAGTCAGTCAGACAGAGTATTATAAGCACCCGATCCAAATGGATAGGTTGGATATTCCCCATACCAATCCGGTTCTAACTTCTAATTCTAAGCACCTAATATAGGACTATAGGAGAGGAAATAGCTTACGTGGCAATGGTAAACGTAGCCAGGCTCCTCTGTAGCATCGAACGGATATGATGCATTTGAATGGATGAGAGAGAATCTGACTAGGATCTTGGTCACGTAACCCGGTCTCATCTTGAACACGTTCTTCCACCCTCTCTCCTGAGCTGGCACGGTGAGTCTCTCGCCACGTGCGTGCTTGCTTAGTTGGCACTTTATTGCATCGTTCTCCTTCTTCATGCAGTCTGTCAACTTATCACGGTCAACCAGCTCCGTCTGTTCCAAAGCAGCAACCAATCCCAGATGAACGTGTAACGGGTGGTTGTCGTCCGTCAGATTGATCACGTTCCAGATCTCGGTTGTCCCCGACCTTGGAAACTCCGTTGCTGGATCATCGTACGACTTCCCGTTCAGATACAGGTGAGTAGGCTCATCCTCTGGCGTTGTGTACTCGTACATCGCGATGTATCGAGTAGTTGAAGCACTTGACACATCGGGATTGGGATACGCTATCAATTTCGCTGGGACACGAGATGTGTCGACTACGCGTTCTCCTGTGATTTCGAACTTCATAACCTTACCGTTGATCTCGTCCGTCGGATCGCCATCAGGGTACGGGTACGGTGCATCATTGGCTAAGATCGCCACATCAGATGTTGATGTAGAGAAATCGATGATCACATGAGCAATCTCGGATGGGGCCAGGAGGAGTTTGTTGGTCGTGACTGGTCGAGATAAGTAAGATGAGTCAGAT
Source organism: Nelumbo nucifera (assembly GCF_055504915.1). Classification (NCBI taxonomy): domain Eukaryota; kingdom Viridiplantae; phylum Streptophyta; class Magnoliopsida; order Proteales; family Nelumbonaceae; genus Nelumbo; species Nelumbo nucifera. Next base: position 30,945,743 of record NC_142652.1, on the reverse strand, counting down.
CCGACATGGATAAATCTCAGACCGTTGCTGAAGAAAAATCGGAAGAACCGGGCGTTGCTGGCGTTGATGATGCGGAATCGGTACTTCCTACGGCGTACCGTCATCCGAGGCCACGCTTTTCCGTTGACGATGATTGCATCGCCGAAGTACTCCGGTTGCCACTGCGGATGTATGGACGGATTGTTTCCGGTGGAATTCATGTAGATGGAACCATCGGTGCGGAAGCTACGATCAAAGACCACCAACGGACGATCAAACTCATCGCCATGGGGAAGTCCAAGCGGGACCTCAACCTCAGGATGACGGACAATGTAGGCCCCGATGAGGCCGGCTAGGAGGTTGACTCTCGTTAATCCCATCGCATGATCATGGTACCACAAGGTGCCCGGATGTTGAGCATTACGGTAGCGATACTTTTTCCTGGTCCAAGTGGGGCCCCTCTCTTTGAATCCAGCGGTGAACCACGAATTAGAGTGCCCATCACTTGAGGGTTCATTAATGCCACCATGTAGATGCACAACCGTGGGAACCCCCTTCTTGGGAATGGCAGCTGGGATGGTGGGATCCCATGGTAAGATATGTTTTGAAGGGAGGTGATTTTTCCACGTCACGGAGGTTTCGACGTTATCAAGGGCCTCGATTGTTGGACCCGGTACAGTAGCGGTCTTCTGGGAAGTTCCATAAGCGAAAACCGTTGTGGGTGGGAGATCTCTATGGAATTTCTGCAAACCAATGACACAAACATTAATTAAAATTTTAAAAGTAATTAATTTTGTATTACTGTGCGCACTCCGACATTGTTATGAGCAGATTCGTGGTTCTCCAGAGACTCGGAGAGTTTCTTTTTTTTTTTTTTTTCTCTCAGAGACTGACAGTGGACCGAGTTATTCAATTCTTCAAATTTGAAATCTTCGATATGGGTTGTGATTTGCGAGTGGTTTCTGATTGAAATATATAGGCAACGATCAACTGGGCAAAATCGTCGACACAAGTTTCATAGGTAGGTAGGTCCGGACGGGAGGACAGTACAAAATGGCAATCAGACGGCAGACGGGCATGCTGGTACTGATGATAGGCAACCAGTCAACCACAAAGATATGTGGCTCAGGTTCCTAGTTCCTACCATAACGTGGGGCCCAGTGATGGGAGATCTGTTATTCATCTCGTTCTCCTCCAGAGTCCTGAGTCCATTTTCGTCAATCAGACGGAATGAAGCCTGCCTGATTCTTGGGAGTTGGAACCAATCTACCAACAAAGTTTATAACAACTCACAAAGCCCATGAATAAAAGGGTACGTAGTTTCATGTAGTGACGCCTGCAAGCATTTAATGGGGATTCACATGTGGCCACATGGTTAAGTGATAAGTCTAACCCATCTGGTTTCTCATGGTGATGGTGGTGTGAAAGAAAACGCAGGGGACACACAGAAAACACCATTTCTGCAACTGCAATCGCAGATTGATACTCAGGAAGGTGAAAAGTTCTGTGAGCTTGCAGAGTTCACTTGAGAATTGTGAACATAATAATATAGTTGAGCGCCTGAGTTGTGAATGTAGAGTAGATTACTAGAAGAAGAACTGAAGAAAGGAAGAAAGAAGAAACAGAAAAACAAGTAGACCCAGAGTTTTAGCTTCAATCAACCGAGGGCTGGCTCGTTGGTGTGTTAGCCGGTTTGTTTCAGGGGAAAATTGTTAATGGTGAATAGCACCGAATACCAAAAAAAAAAAGTTTTAGCTTCAAGAGATGAATAATAGAGATATGTACTCTTACCCATTTCTTCTGGAACATGCCGATTGTTAGCGATTTTGATACTGGTACACCGTTTTTGAAGTCGAAACCTTGAACTCTGGGCATGTCTGGAAGCTCATCCACAAACATTTTCATCCTGGATGGGCTGATTAGTTTTGGATCTGCTCGTGTGGTAGGAACCCATGAGAAGGGTAAAGATATGATAAGGAACAAAAGAGCCTTCATCATCATCTAGTCTTCTTCTTTAGCCTGAAAGAAACAACTAAAGAAGAAGAGGAAGGGGAGAAGGAGGGAGAGAAAGGAAAAGAGCTTTGTGGGGAAAAAGAAAGCGAGGACTGAGGAATGTAATTCAGTTTCTTTTTTTTTTTTTTCAACTTTAGCGCAAGTGAATGGTATTTCTATAATCGATGCTTCGAGTATCTGTAAAGGATGGAGGATGGATGGATGGAGGCTTCGATGAGCATGAGAAGAACCATCCTTTTCTTTTAGTGGGCTTCGATGTTTATAAAAAAGTAAAAGAAAAGTCGAAAGAGGCAAGTGAGAGAAAGAGAAGAAAGGGTGTCATTGTATGATTTCCTTTATCATATCTCATCTCTTTTGTCCGTTTGCTTGCTTGACTGAGTGTTTGTTTACCCTCTTGTGGTGAGTGTTTACTTGTATCTCTCTCAGCTGTCATCTCATCTCTTAGCATTTTTTCACAAAATCTAGCGATTTTTTGGCAGGTAAAACGTTTTACAGACCTTAGAAATTTCAGCCATTTCACAAAAGAAACTGGAAAACTAATTTCATCAACATTTAAATCCATTTGGCCATATATGGGTTCTTTTCAGAACTGGGGACGTATAAATTGGTGGAGATTATTTGGTGAGAGTAGGCACCAATTTGTCAAGGGTCTCCACCTAATCCCACTGGAAATTATCAAAGTCTACATCTCTCTCGAGCACGATCAAGGAAAATGAAAACACTATCGCTACTTTCTAGTAAGGCTATACGTGGCTGCCGTGCTGGAAATGGGCCAATTCTTGGCACGGTGACATATATATCAACCCATTACGACGTTACGACCCGCACCTCTGTCTTTCTTTGTTCTTGTTTCTGGGGCTCAGATCTCTCGGGTTGGGAGTTAGGGATATGTCAACCCAATCAGCATTAATTGGGTAGTCCGGTTGGGTTCGGGAGGACCCCAACCACGTCTTTAATTACAAAACAGCCCAGACAGATATCTTCTTCTTCACGATTAATATTTCTTCATTTTTTCAAATTTTCTGGTTCTCGGCTCACTTGGGGTAGCGTTTGGATATCATTCCAAAGCAGCCAGGAGATAGATGGAATAAACATTTATTCCACAAAATGTTGTTCGTATTTCTTGCTCAGATTCTGTAATTAATTTTCTAGTCCAGACAATAAATGCTAGAATGTTTATAGAAAAGTAGAAAAGCAAATTCAAAGACCTTTTAAGCGTTGAGACTAATATATAAATTGTATTTGTAGAAACATTTAATTTTAGACACGGAGGGGGGTTATAGGCATCCGTGGCTTTTAATCTTTTATACTTTTCAAAAGGTCTATGACTAACACCAAATTTTCTTCTTTAGAAGGAAGGGGTAGAAATGGATCAACTTTTTCTTCCTTTCTTTGGCAAATTGGTCGCATAAAATAAATATATCAGCCAGACCTGGCAATTGGGTTGGGTGGGTCGGGTTCGGGTTCGGGTTGGGTCAATACACTTCGGGCTGATTTTGGATCGGGTTGAACTTCGGGTTGGGTTGCCAAATACTATACCCTAATCCTAAATGTTTGGATTAGGGTTGACCCATGGGTCAATTCGGGTTATCCCAAAAAAAAATTAATTTAAAAAATAAAGATTAAATATCTGAAAAATGTCAAAATTAAAGGAATTAACCTTAAATTTTCAAATATAAAATAATAAAATTTGAACATTTAACAATTCAAAGAGTAAAGGCTAAATAGAAAAAATGAAGAATGGAAACTTCTTCAATGCATAAATAATCCCAATTAGACCTAACAATCGAGTCAACGAGTTGACCCATAACCTTATTTTTTTCGGATTGGGTTGGGTCAGGTTCGCGGGTTGGGTCAACTTTTTGCCAAGTCTAATATCAGCACTTCAAAGTTCAAACCACCAATGAACAAATCGTGAAAGTCAATGGGCACAAAAGTAAATTAATAATTAATTAAATTGTGAAGCAAATTTATCAAACCCCACATTGAAAACATCTCTCGTATTCATAGGGAGATGTTTATGATGTACAACTGTAGTGATGTGTTGGTAAGTGTGAGTAAGATTCTTGTGGGTAAATGTGAATGAGAGTGGACTTTTTGTTTTATTAAAATACCTTAATTTTTTTAATTTGGTTGCTCTCTAATTTAAGGACAAAAATATAATTTAAACAACTACTGTTTTCTTCATTTTTATCTTCTCATTAAGTTTTATATTGAAGATATTAATTCCCATTAACATTCATGAATCCTATTCTTGACTAGAATGCCCCTATTTCTGAATTTGGTCTCTCTCTCTCTCTCTCTCTCTCTCTCTCTCTCTCTCTCTCTCTCTAATTGTCAGAATATAAAATATAATTTGAGCTACTGCATTTCTCCAGATTCAATTCCATCTCATTAAGTTTTACATTTAAGGTATTATATATATACTATCATTAAATGTGTGAATGAGAGTGAAATTTTTTGTTTGACTAAAATACCCCAATTAATGAATTTGGTTGCCCTAATGTTCTATCTATACTACTATAAAAAGTACAAATATGGTGTAAGATTTTTAGAATTTTTTTGGACTAAAATACCCCATTTTTGAAATAGGGCCCCTATCTATTATGAGGGTAGAAAATGTAATTTGAATACTATTATTCATCGTATTCAATTCCCCCTCATTAAATTCCATCTAAGTTATTAACTCTCATTCACCCTCATTTAACCTTACATTTAAGGCATTTTTGTTTCTTTTAATTACTAAATTCCACTAATTAAATCCATACATAAATAATTCTAATAACATAAAAACTTGTACTTTTGAAATAGACTTGGAAAAGCAGTATTTTTATGTAGTGGTAAGGAATTAAAGAACTTTGGGTCAAATAGGCCAACCCATGTTGCATTGTTACCATAGTTTAATAATAAAAAATTAAAATTTGATAAAATACAAAAAATATAGAAATTAAAGAAAATTTTGGGAACATCTTTAATAACATATATTCATCATATTAGACAAGAATAAGTATGATAAATAAGAAATACTTTTATTAATGATGGAAATAGAATATAAAATTTAAAACAAATTGGAAAAAAAAATTATTTTCTTATTCTCTCTTATTAAGTCTCATATCTAAGGTATATTCTCTCATTAAATCCTATATTTAAGGTATATTTTTATCATCATTAAATTCTATTAATTAAATCCATAACAATGATTTTAATAGTATAAAAATAAATAAATTGAAAATAAAACCATTTTCTTCCCTCCCAATGGTGGGCAAGCAATTCAACCATTTGGGTCAAATGGGTTAATTAATAATGCCATAATCAAATAATAAAAAATCAAAATAAATAATATATAAACATATAAGAAAAATGAATAACACATATCTCTAATATTATATATTCATTATACTAAATATTTTTATTAAATGATGAAAATGGAATTACAAATAAAAAATAAACCTTGAAATTAAATTAAATGATGTCATAGTTAAATAATAAAATTTTTAAAATAAAAACAAAAAATAACAAAAAAATTAGAGAACAATTTGGGCACACACACACATATAGATTGATAGCTAGAGATAGCAAGAGACAGATAAAGAGAGATAGCGATAGATAGATAGATAGATAGATAGATAGATAGAGAGAGAGAGAGAGAGAGAGAGATCTATAGATCTATAGATATATATATATATATATATATATATATATATATATATATATAAAATAAAATATTGGGACCATTTATAATATTATACATTCATTATATTGAACAAAAATAAGTATTATACATAATTTTATCAGTGATGGAAATGCAATAATAAATGGTTTGGGTGGTGGGTTAGTTGTTTGGGTCAAATCGATTAACCAATGATGTCATAGTCAAATAATAAATTAAAAAAAAATGTACAAAGAATCAAAAATATAAAAATTATAAAAATTTGGACACATATCTAATATTATATATTAATTATATCAAATACAAATTAAGTATGATAGGCAAACGTTATTTATATAAAGTAGATGAAATATATAATTTAAAATTGATCTAAAAGCAATGCTATTTTCCTATCTAGATGGTGGGTCAATGATCAAAATTTTCAAATAAACTCATGGTGATGTCATTAATTAAATAATAAATATTTAAAAAAAATGAACACAAAAATTGAAAAGTATATAATTTTATCAAAAACATTTGGGGACATTAATAATTTCATCATATGAAATACAAAATTAAATAATAATAATAATAATTATTATTATTATTATTATTATTATTTTATTATTATTATTATTATTATTATTATTATTATTATTATTATTATTATTATTATTATTATTATTATTATTATTATTATTATTATTATTATTATTATAGTAATAATGGTGTTGATAATAATTGTCATTGTAATTTAAAATTTCAATGTGCAATGCACGTCCACATTTACTAGTAATTTAAGAACAAAAATGTGATTTGAACAACTAATTTTCTCTTCATTCAAATCCCTCTCATTAAATCTTATATTTAAGGTATTAACTCATATTAGGATTCATTGAATCCTATTCTTGATTACAATACCCCAAATTCTAAATTTGGTATCTCTCTAATTGAGGTCAAAAGTACTAACTCCCATTAACATTCACTGAATCCTATTATTGATTAGAATGCTCTTATTTTTTAATTTACTTCCTCTCTAAGGGCACAATATAACTTGAACTACTACATTTTTCTTCATTCAATTCCCTCCATTAAGTCTCATATTTTGGGTGTTTACTCTCATTCTTTCATTGAATACTATATTAATTAACCATATTAACAAAAGTGTGATAAAAAATAATTATTTTATTGGTGATAGAAATAAAATATTAATTTAAAACCAACACAATAGAGTTGTATTAATGTTTTGTGGCAAGTCAATAATTCAACCTTTTTGGGTCAAATGTGTAAACCCCTGATGTCGTAATTAAATAACAATAATAATAATAATTAAAAAATGAAAACATATAAAAGTTTAAAATATACAAAAAAAATTGTAAAAAATATTTGGGCACATCTCTAATATCATATATTCATCATATTAAACAAAAATAAGTGTGACAAATAAGAATAATTTTTATAGACAGAGAAATATAAAAAATTTTAGAAACATACTATTTACTATCACCATCAAAATTTGCCATGTGCAAAGTACGTGCACACTTACTAGAATCTGACTAAAGTTTCATAAATGAGCTTGTGGAGTTTTTCTTTTTGACTAAAATGCCCTTACCTTTGGATTTAATCCCCTTTAATTGTGAAGGTCAAAATGTAGTTTGAACTACTAATTTTCACTTCATTTAATTCTCATCCTATATTTAAGATATTTTTCTCAACATTGAATTCTACTATTTTTTTGGCTTCACGGGGCTACGAAACGGGGGTAGCCCATCCCCCACCTCCTTAACCCCCAATCTTGGTGGGCAATAGGACTTAATCCCAGGTCTGTACTATGAGTCAAAGATCCTACCAACTGAGTCACAATCGGTTGATGAATTCTACTAATTAGATTTATATCCAATACTTTTGACAATATAAACCCATATTATTTAAAACCAACCAAATAATGAAATTGTTCTTCATCAGCTAAGTGGCAAGTAAGCAATTAAACCATTTAAGTCAAATGGATCAACCTAATATGCCATAGTTAAATAATAAAAATTTTAAAATAGAAATAAATATAAAATATTGCAAAAAACAAAAAATCCCTATCTTTTAACTTGGTTCCCTTCTAATTGTGAGAGCCAAAATGTAATTTGGACTACTACTTTTCACTTCAATCAATTCCTATCATTAATTACTACATTTAATGTTCATTAACTCTCTTTCTTTCCCATTAAATCTTATATTTAAGATATTTTTCTCACTAAATTCAATTCTCTCTCACAAAGTTGAAGAAAATTTTGAACACATATTATCATCATTATCATCCTCTAAGGTTGCCATGGTAGGTTCACATTTACTAGTGTGAACAAAATCCAGAACAAAGATTCCAAACATTGATGAGAACAACCAAAATGGCCTAGTGATGAATACGGTTCTACTGGAATTTACATTACCCTCTTGCTCCACTAGTTGCCTACTTGCATGACTGTCTCTTCAATTCATAGAATATGGGTTCAGACTATTGGAATGCACATATCTAGATTTCCCTAATTTGATAAATGGACCTTAATCGGTTACTTTTAGGATTTTTGAAATTTTGATTTTTTTTTTCAATGTAAAATACATGTATCATAAACCCCTTGTAGAGATATGAAACAAAGAAAAAAAAGTGTATTAATCCCCAAAATGCCTGATACACATATTTGTGTGTATAGGTGTATCAATACTTTCAAGTTAGAACCTTACCGGTAATGCCACAAATTTCTTGTTGGACACATGAAAAAATGTGACATATGACATTTTCTTGAAACTATTTTTAAAGCAATTAAATATTATTCTATTCAGTTACATCCTTGACCACCCCTATTTCTTCTCCTCCCTATCTCATTTTCTTGACTCCCCCCCCCCCCCCCCCTCCACCCAAAGAAAAGGAAAGAAAATTCATGGCTCCACAACCACTGGTTGAACAGTTTCTTCACATGGTATTAGAGCTTATATGACCATGTGGTCTAGTGTTTGATCTCACCACCCCATTATAATTAATTAAATTTCATGAAAGGTATGGGTGGGCCTGTGCTTATCCATGCTTCAAACCCAATGAACTTTCATGCGAGAGAGCATGTTAGAGAATAAAACTCTATTTAAGAATCTCACTTAACAACTTAAGCTTTTAAATTGCATGATTTCTTGACATATAACATGGTTCCGGAAGGACCATAGGCCATACAAATCCCTATACCTTCTAAAAAAATAGGTTGACATTGTCTAAAAGATGCTGACAATTGTCAACGTCCATTATATTTTAGTGATGCAATTCTTAATTTCTTCCATTTGTATAGGAAACAATCGAAGGCATAGACTATGATGAGAGGATATGGAATCTCATGAAGAGGACCATGACTTGAGAAAGACATTTTATATCTAAGTCTTTTTTTTCTTATTGGTATATTTAAGTCTTCTTCATTCTCAGGTCAAGTCCTATCTGTAATGAATAACTTGAGGGCAGATGAGCCATTACATCACTGGAAAAATCTTTCCATTGCTTCAAGTGAATGAGATGGACTGGCTCTAAATTGAAAGATTTGGTGAATCACAAGAAAAAATTTGTGGTTTGACTACATTTAGAGAGAGTAAAAGAGCTGCATTCATATGGTGATGGTGATACAAGGTGTGTATAGGTATTAATAAATTCCAATCCCACCTTCCTACACGATTACAAATGGTTGTCTGAATTTGACATCAACTCCAATACCATTAGGCTGGAAACTTTGAGAACTTTCCCTCAATTTTTTATTTTTTCTCTTATTTTCTGTCAAATCAAATATAGCTTTAAGACCATCCAAATTTGACCCATATATAATTAGAAAAGGTATGAGACCCATTCCAATCCAATCTGATCTAATTATGATTTGTATATTTACTAGTTTATTTATTTATTTATTCATGGTATAATATATCAAAGTCGTTTCTAATTTATTTATTAATAATATAGAATAATTTGATCATTTATTTTAATTAGTTAATGGTATATAATATTCCATTTTGATCCAAGTATTTAAATCCGAATACTAATGGATAAATGCAATGAATTTGCAGCAGTTTGTCGAAGCAGCTTGTTTCACTTTGGAAAGAATGCAAATACAAATATATAGAGTGCAAAATATTGTATTTTCTATTATTTTATATGTATATACATTGTATTAGTACTCTTTCCAAATTGAGCCTAATGTTTTGAAAATGGGATGAAGTCAGGCATTGACAAGGGTCTACTACAACTGAACCCCTTTTCTATTCAATGAAATTTAGGCTCAGTTTAAAAAAAGTATAAATGCAAATATGTAGAGTGTAAAACCAAGTATTTTGCACTATTTTGTATGTATTTGCATTGTATTTGTATTTATATTTTTTTCGAAAGGAATATAAATACAAAAATTTAGAGTGCAAAATCTTATATTTTGTATGTATTTGTACTGTACATATTTGTATTTGTACTCTTTTCGAACTGAGCCTTAGGAAAACAGGAATTCTGTGGCTGAATTGCTGGCTAAAGCAAGATGGCCTTTTCTGGTTCTATGTGCAGTCCAGTTCTACAAAAGTCAAAACATTGATTTTTGTAGATAAATTGCAAGGGAATTATTGGCCCTATTCACCAAAAGGATAAATAGTAGCAGAATTAGTAGTTGCTATTTCTATTGCTTTTATTTTTATACTTAAAATTTTCTTTTCTTAGGGGAGTAGTTGGGGATTAGGGAGGCCAATTTTGGTGATCATTCAGAGAGATTATCTTGGTGTATTGCCTACGTTGTTATACTCCACTAATTTCCTCTACCATAATCAATATTATTCATTAATATTGTGTTTGGTTGTGAAGAAAGTGAGAAGTAAAAGAAAATTAGATTAAAAAATAATAATTTGACTAGTAAGGAAAATCAGAATAGAAAGAAAGTTTAGACAAAATAAAAAAGATAATTTTTTTAATGGGTTTGGGTGGGATGAGGGATAGGGTATTTGTCATTTCAAGATTTCCATATCATATGCATTTCAATATTTTTTTATAAATAAAAGTGCTTTTATCTTTTATTCTTATTATTTTTATTAAATTTTTTTCATCTTTCATCTTACCCTACCCTGCACCAACACTGACCCGGCCAGCTCTACATGGGATGGGACAGGTATGGTTAAATTCGGTTCGGGTTAAGCAGAACCATACCGAACCTGTCTCATTGGCATCCTTTGTGCCTTCGGGCATTCGAGTAGGCTTTTGCTCATGTTGCTAATGAATCATGATGGCATGGAGAACTTTTGAAAGGAAGAAATAGGGATTTTAGTTTGGTAATAGCCTAATAGGCAAGGGATAATGGGCTATTAGGTAGCCCACAAAGAGCCGAGCCCTAGTGGTCCTGGTCCATTTAAGCTACCACTTGGAAGATTCCTGGGTTGACCCAACTTCCAAGTCATCCGTCAACCGGCCCATCAAGGGCATTGCTTTGATAAAGAGACATCCGCTTTTACAAATTCTACTACATCAATGTCATTCCTTTGATACAGAGACGTGAAACCCATCATTCTCAATCTACTGGAGACCAATACCTTGGATTCTTGGAAGAACCAGAAGGCATACTGATGGAGACAGTTGAATTCATGAGCTACCAGACTCTTAGATGGGCCAAATGGCCCACTAGAGATGAAAAAAATCAAGTAGACGAGACAATTATCCACGTGGGCATTATGATGAGTGGGGTCCAGTTTCTATGTCCTTGGATTGAACCATATAATTTCCCCTTGGAACTTAGAAGGAATATGTAAAAGTTAACAACCAAACAAGCTCCGATTCATCAACAAATGGATACTTTTCCAATTTCCATTGGTCTCAACCAAATAGAGGGATCAAATTAAGCATCTTTTGGGGGTGTAGGCGGCTGGAGCTTGAGTTGAGATGAATAATAAATTGATTTGTTTCATGAATATTATTTACACTGAAAATGAAAGAAAAGTTGGAATAAGTACTCTGCGTGTCTCGGACGTTTGTAACATTATCCCAGGCAAGGATGTAGCGGCGTCAGGCGTGCTAGTAGTGGAAGGTGGGGAGACATTTTCCTTTCGTTTGTTTTCAATCGCTAAAGGTAATCTACTTTTTCAGAACGGGTCATGTGACCTTCTGATCTATGACGATGGTTGTTGGGCTGAACCATGAGCCTATTAATGGTGGATAAGGTAACACGAACTTGAATTCTGTTACTTGATATGAGTTCTGACTTGACTTCTAAAACAAAGAGAACTGTTACACATGGGGAAACAGCTTTTATATACATACTTCTCAGTTCTCACTATACTTCAGCTTTTCAATGACTGAAATAATAGAAGATATTCCAAGAGTCAAGTTGCTTTACGGGGTACTTAGGAACTTGAATCCCAAAACTTACATTACAATTCAATGCATTAGGCTCTGTTTGGTTGCGGAACAAATCTCCTTTGCAAAATACATAGTTTTGTCTGTTTGGGGAAATTAGGAACCAAATTGACGTAATCCCCACTTTATATGATGATTAAGGTAGGAGGAAGTGCAAATTTTGCATTAGTTTTTAGATGCAAAATGTGCATGGCTAATGGATGCAAATGAAACAGAAAATACAAATTTTGCATCAGGTAAGAATGCAAATCATTATCACAAATAAGAAGCAAAACTGATTGGATGCAAAATTTATATCTGATTCGCAAGGTTTGAAATTTTGATATATATTGGGCCGTTTCGGGGGCTTTTTGATACGTCCCTACAAGGGGTGTTTCAGGGTTTAACCCAGTTCAGGGGATAGACAAATCTTAAACCAACCCCTCTGAATTAAGGTGGCATTTGACAAATCTGAAAATTCAGATCCGAAAAGTTAAAAAGATATTAAATGTGTCTGAAATCTGAAAAGAGGCATAAATGCTTTTCTACTTTTTAGAGGAACTGAATTCATAAGTTTGTTTGTATTGGATCAACCATTTACCATCTGAAATTTACTAATTTTACTATTTTACCCCTAAAACATACTATTTGGAAATGTTGAATTCAATTTGCATTATCTCATTAAAAATAATTTTTAACCTCAAAATAATATTGAAATAATACAAATAAAAATTAATAAATTAATAATACTAATTAATAATTTACATAAATAAAAATTAAGATAATTTTTAAAAATTAATGAAATAATAAAAAATTGCTAGTTGATAAAAATAATTAACACAAGTAAATTTAATAAAAATAATTAATGTTTAACAAAAATATTATTATTATTATTATTCACCGGACCATCGCTGTTGCATGTTGTAGCGGCGGTGGCAATGGTGGGAAGACAGGAGAGGGAGAGAGAGAGAGAGAAAGCGAGAGCAATAGTGAGAGAGAGAGAGAGAAAGAGTCACCGCTGCAAGTTGTAGTGGCGGTGGCGGTGGTGGGGAGATAGGGGAGGGAGAGAGAGAGAGAGAGAGAGAGCTACTGCAAGTTGCAGCGGCAGTGGTAGGAAGACAGGGCGAAGAGAGAGAGAGAATTCCAAAATATTGTAAGGATATTTTGGACTATGTACCGGCTTTGAAATGCATTTGAGCGCGTTAAGAGCCGGCCCAAGGTCTATTATTCTCAAATCTGAAAATAAAATTCAGACCAATTTTAAGAAGTAAAACCAAACAAGGGGTGATGTCCGAAAAGTAACATTTTCAGATTCAGACCTCTGAAAAAGTGCAATCAAACGACACCTAAATTTAGAAAAAATTAAAAAAAATTAAAGAAATAAGCTTTGATACAGGCCAATACGCCTCTGTACACATCGGCCTTATTGATATTTTGAACATTTTTACTGATTTGGATTTACATTACAAACAAATGTAGCCTTAAAATTTAAGAGTTAGGCATACAATGGACTGATGGAGCAGTCGGCCCGGTACCTGACGCTAATCCATTCCCATATATGGAGGATGCAGCCAAAATCTAGAGCAGGCATGGGTCTAACCATATATGCCTGCTACTTTGCTATCCAACCACATAATCCAATCTGGATGTAGAAATGGATTGGATATGGATTCATCCTACACGGATTAAGCTAGAACCGAATCCATTGTTATCATTCATATGTGGACCTGGACCTGGATTTGGGTGGACCTTTCGACATATGACCATGGTACAGGTAGCGGTGCAATTTGGGCAAATTCGGATTGAAAATTTGTTAAAATTTCAATCGGCCCAACCTAAATCGGATACAATGTAAAATCTTCAAAGGGTATCCGACTGAGGTTCTAGCCGAATTGTACACAGCCCAGAAAGAAACTAAAACCTATAAATTGAAATAGGATTTTGTATATAAAAACATTAAGGCTCTGTTTGGGTCACGGGAATAGGGGTTTGAAATCAGAATTGGAATGGTCCAATTCCAATTATTTGGTTGGGTAGAAGAGTCTTATTCATGCTGGAATGATATTTCCTCATTTGAGGGAATGGCCATCCTCTGTCTCTCTTTTGGAAATGAAATTTCATTTCTATTAATTCTAATTTTCATTTTCATTCTTGTTTGAACTAAACAGACTATGAAAATAGACCATTCTGATTCTAATTTTGAAGGATTAATTCCGATTTTGACTATAAATCAAATAGACCCTAAGATAAACTTTGGCCAACAAGCAACAACAGTGTTCTCCTGCTCATAATGTTAAATGTTAATTAATTCACAAAATGATGATTAGGATATGAAGGCAAAGACAACGGCTGCAATAAAAAATTCTAGCGTTCAACAAACTATTAAAATTTGACGTGCAGCAAGACAAACTTTTTATAGTTCATTTTCAAAAGAAACTGAAAAAAAAAGAAAATTTTCTAAATAAAGGGATAGAGCAAAAGGTGAATTAGAGATGCACTACCGTTTAATATATTTTCATTAACAAATGAAACAAAAAAGATATGAGCAGATCCAATTTTAAATTTCGGTGAGATTTCTTGAAATTTGGTTTCAGGCATAGCAACAGGAATTAAATGTGAAAAAAATGACCAAAACTTCAACAAAAGAATATTTATAGGTGTAAATGGCGGCACGGTCTGACACGATTTTGAGTCGGCCCGGCATGGCACGACAGAGCAGACTGTGGGGCTCACATGTCAGCACGGCCCATATTTATATTTTATATATAATATATATATATATATAATGTATATGTATATTATATATAATATATTAATATATAATTTTATTATTATATATAAAACAATTGTATACATCAAAATTCATATAAAATAAAATTTTAAGATCCATTTCTATTTTTTGTATATATTTTTTAATTTATGTTAAAAATTTCATTATATTTTCAAAAATTAAAAAAAAAACATGGTTTGGCCCAACCTGGCCCAAGGCTCGACCCATGGACTAGCCAGCCCGTGGCACGACATGGCACAGGCCCGCATAGGCTCGAGCCATGGGCCATGTCAGGCCAACCCCCCAAAATATCCAAGGGGAAGGGATACATGGCCTGACTCGACCTGCGAACCGGCACAACACGGCCTACACTTTGTATGAACCACATGTGGGTCTTGCCGTGTCGGTCTTGTATGACCTGATTTACACCTCTAGGAATATTGACATCTGAAAGGAATGGCAATTCCACGGGAATTTTTGGATACTCCCAACCTGTTCCGCCCCTAGCTGGACATAAAATTCTATAAGATTGACTTTAGGGTACCCAATTATAAATCCATATATATTAGATATTTTATAAAAATAATATACATAGTAAAAAATGTTAAGAATGGATTTTTTTTTTTATATAACGTTAAGAAAGGATTTGAACCCTTCACCGTAACCTGTCCGTCCATTGGTCCTACTTGAACCCAACCCATCTGTTAGATCTAATGGCACACTAAAGTCACCTTGTAGTAGGACAACAATTTTGGAAGAATACATTGATTTCTTTGTTTATATATCAGTATTATTTATCAATTCAGTATTTTTTACTTAGCTTTTGGCTGATTTATATACGTTTCTGGAACAAGTCAAATGATCTCTTGAATTGAGTTAGAACTTTCTGTGACAGTTTTCTACTACTTTACCGAAGTATACTCATCGGTTGCTCAAAGGAGTCTAAAGAGATTTTGTCAGGTAATTCTGAACACCAGTAAAGTGTCTCCTTGCATGTAAATCTATTCAAACTTTTGAATATTGGCTTTAAACTTCTGTTTTTTTTTTTTTTTTTTCTTGCAAATGTATCAGTTCTCTGGCTAGTTTTATATGCATGGCATTCTTTCATTTATAGATAGGTTCTAGAGTATCACCACCATGCTTCTAGGTTTAAACTATGCTAGACTTAGGCATATTGGTAGGCTGGTTCTTGGTGCTTGCCATTTTTTTCCTCTTATATTGTCTTTGGTCATCTATCTTTAGCTGATAGGACTGTGAATGTATTGATCACAATGTTGGTTGATGCAGATCAGGACATACGGTTATACAATTAAAACAATTTAAGCTTTCCAGCTTAAAATCTTGTAAATTATATAACAACATTTCGAAATTAGTCCAGACCAACTCCCAAGTCTATGCAATTCTGAGCTGGTAAGTCATCGCACTAAAAGTAAAAGCTGGACTTGTAGATGAGTTGCATTAAGTAATTTTTTGCCATCAATCCTTATTTTAATTAAATGAAAGGTGAAATTTCAATAATAAATATTTTGCAATGCATTTCTAAACATACATTCTTAAAGTCAAGATAAATTTTAAAAACATATTAAAGGCAAGCATATCTAAAACACGGCTTCATGAAAGCAAGATACTAATATATACAGGGGTTCTAGAATCCACATTTACTATTATGGATTAAACAGCCTTAACTAACCAAATAAATAAGCACATCTACTCAAATCACACAAGCATCAGTAGACAAAAATTCAAATTGAGTAGCGGAAATGGAGTGCCAGGAATGAAGCTTCGATTGAACTCTCTGTCTTCACCGCAAACTCTCTGGCTTCAAATCCTCAAAACGGTGGGTATTTGATTGAACTCTCTGTGTACACTGCAAACTCCCTGGCTTCAAATCTTCAAGTGGGGTATTCACAAGTTCATTGCTTCAAATCGACCTCTTTGAATCAGTCGAGTATTCAAATCGACCTCTCTCCATCGGTCTAGAATTCAAATCAACCTCTATGTTCGTGGCTTCAACTATTCATCGCTTCACAGTTCTAGCATTGAGAATGAAGGACACGAAGTAGTTCTCTGAACCGGTCAAGAGAGAAGGATAGGCTCGAAGAAGCAAGAAGATAAATGGCATGAGATTAGGGATTTAGTTCTCTGAATCGGTGGAGGGAGAAAGATGTATATTCTCAAAGGAACCAAGAAAGTAATGGCACCAAGATTCATGGAACCGAAGATTTTTTAGTGAGGGATTCGTCGTTTGGCATTAACGACCCCCTCTCTTGGCGCAACTTAACCATTTTGGTGGGACCCTTAAAATTATATCTCGATTTTTATTATTTTTAATTTTATTTGCCAATAAAAAACGCTGGGATGTGTGGTGCGTTATGTGATCCCTGTTTTAATTAAAATTTGACCGCCGGCTCCCAAACAGGTCATTTTTTTGTTCGAATTTGCCGATCTTTCCTAACATTAGATAAGACCGCCAGAAAAAAACCACCAGCCTAAGCCATTTTTCTTGTAGTGGTGGCAATATGGATTGATTCAAAATAGTTTAATTTCTTATTACCATCTAAATGAAAACACTATTTTTTCTAGGTAGATTTTAAAAATATAAGATTTTATATTATTGGAATTATTAATTTATTAAGTATAGATATAGTTAATTGAACTTAACGATAAAAAAAAACAAAAATGACTTAAATATATGATTCAATGAACATAAATACAAATTAATAACTTAAATGTTGGATTTAATGAGATGGAATTGAATATTTGAATATGTTAAAATTATAAACATAAAAAAATGTATAAACAGCATTTCATGGCCATTAAACGCCATTTTCTTTGCTGCAAATAAATTGCCAAGTCTATAGAGGTTTTCACACGAGCATTTTATAAACAAATCAACGGAGGCATTTGATTGTAGCATTTATAAACAAATCAATGTTTCTAATGGCAAGGGGTTTCAATCTATCCATGTTCATCATAGGAATAAAAGGAGGAAACGCAAGAATCATACCTGATTCCTTGCAAAATCCACTGGTAGAGGCATTTGATTCAAAGCAAACAATAATAAAAGAAAAAAAAAATGAAGAAGGGATGAGATGAAGTGGTTAGAATCAATAATCAACAATCATCCTTTTGTGAAATAAAAACAACAAAAAAAAAAGGCTGAAAATGGAACTTGGTTGTAGCCTGTTACCATTGCAAGTGACGAAAAATGAGAATAGAGAGGAAAAGTGAGGAAGAAGATTGGGGATTTGGGGGGAGGGTTTTAGATTTGATGGGACAATTTGGGTATTTATAAAAGTTTAAATGGGCAAAATCAGGACACAGAAAATGAAGAAGTGCTTCTTGGAAACGTAAGAAGCAATAAGCCGCTCATCAACTGCTTTTTCAAATGGGCTTTTTCGATGGGAAAAAAAAAAAAAAACCCATTTACTACTTTCTCACTAAGCAATTTTTGAAAGTGCTGTTGGCTTTTAAAACGCAATAAGTGCTAAAAGCACTTATTTTAAGCCACGCCAAACATGACCTTGGAAGAATTTTTGAGTCCAATACCAACAGGTGTGGCTTGTACCTTGTAGCTTGTTGCCTTGACTACAACATTGGCCTTGCCTCCTTTTTTGGGTTTTTATTCCCGGCCCACATCTGATCATTATGAGTCACGACTCGTGGCCTATTTTCTTCAGCCGATCACGTGAGACATCTCAAAAGCAGGACTGCAACTTTGATGTGGGCCAGCCTGAACCCGACTCACCCCAATCATATTATGACACTGACTGGATTG
The DNA here is from genome assembly GCF_055504915.1 of Nelumbo nucifera. Taxonomy (NCBI): domain Eukaryota; kingdom Viridiplantae; phylum Streptophyta; class Magnoliopsida; order Proteales; family Nelumbonaceae; genus Nelumbo; species Nelumbo nucifera. The sequence goes on along the minus strand of NC_142652.1, from coordinate 30,927,181 downwards.
GGTTTACAAAAATCAGGTTGGCCAACATAGGGTTCAACCTAACCCGGTTCTGGATGGATTGGGGTTTGGGCTGAGGCCTCAAGGCTCAAGCAAATTAATCCAACCCAAACCTGGTCCTTCCTTAGCCCAATGCAATCCCATAAAGAAAATTGGGCTATTCGAGTTGGGCTTAGTTGATCTCAACCCGGCCCGAGTTGCATCCCTACCTATTATTAACAAAGGTCGGGTGGTGACAGACCGACAGGAGATGAAAAAGAAAGAACAAAATGACCGCTATGTCCAACTCGGTTTCGTAGCGCAAAACACGAATAGCGAAATGCGTGTACATTACACACGTTCACTGTTCAACATTCTCCTTTCTTTCGCGGGTTCGATACATCATTCCCTCTCGACAGCAGCGAAGAGGGCATAAGAATTACCAGAATTTGGTAAATAAATCCGAAGAAGAAGAAGAAGAAGAAGAAGAAGAAGAAGAAGAAGAATGGCGCAACTTGCAGAAACATATGCATGTGCCCCCTCCACGGAGCGAGGGCGGGGGATACTAATCTCAGGCGATCCAAAATCGAATGCGATCCTCTACTGCAATGGAAGATCCGTGATTATGCGCTACCTCGACAAGCCTCTCGAAGTTTCCGTATACGGTGAGCACGGTTACCAGGCCACCGTCGCTCGGTTCTCTCCCAACGGTGAGTGGGTCGCCTCCGCTGATGTGTCCGGAACGATCAGGATCTGGGGGACACACAATGATTTCGTCCTCAAGAATGAATTTAAGGTTCTTTCCGGTCGGATCGACGACCTCCAGTGGTCTCCTGATGGTCTCAGGATCGTCGCTTCCGGTGACGGGAAAGGCAAATCCTTTGTTCGTGCTTTTATGTGAGTTCCATTTCTTAACTCCGTCAATGAACTCACTTGTCTTGGGTGTTGTTGCTCTTGCTTCAATAGAAATAGGGAGAGAAAAAAAAATGTAAATTTTTGAAAATTTTAACGTTTATTACTTATAAAAAAATTAATGTTTATTACTTTAGAAGAATTAAGAATAGCATTAAGAATGTTTTAATTATGGAAGAACTGATTCAAAATTCTGATAAAGTCAATCAAATCAGAATATGAAATTAGAGTAATTTGATAGTTAATGACATCAAGTGAATACAACACGTTATTTGAGTATTAGTTAATAAAATTTATCTTGTAGGCATTGGAAATTATTTTAGCTTTCTCTGTAACACGCGTATGTGTTACATACAGATACATGAATATGTACATGCGAACGTACATACAGAAATACTTCGTGTATATGCATTTATGTATGCATATGTGTATATATACCATCTGAAGATTTCCCTCTGTTCTCCATCAACTACTTTAAGAAAGGAAATAGCCTAAATGCTTGGCCTATTGAAATTGAATTACTAATTTTCCAATTTTATATTTAATCTCCGCCCAATGACTCTTTCCCTTAATTTCCTACAGTGTCCAATAAATTTCACCCCTGATGGTACTACTCTATGTCTGTTTTTATCTTACACCTAGATATAATGGCGCTTAGGGGTAACTAATCTTTCTGAGTAAGATAATGACCTCTAGATTTTGTTACATGCCATAGTCTACTGTTTTTTTCCTCCATTTTAGGGAAGAAATATGGAGTACAGACAGCTCTTCAGAGTTCAATATATGCTGCATTTTGTTTCCTTTTCTCATAGGCATCCTCTCTTACTATAAAATAATCAGGGCACACTAATTTTGCAGGTGGGACTCAGGCTCTAATGTCGGGGAATTTGATGGTCATTCAAGACGAGTATTAAGTTGTGCTTTTAAGCCAACAAGACCATTCCGTATTGTCACATGTGGTGAGGATTTTTTGGTGAACTTCTATGAAGGACCACCGTTTAAATTCAAGCTGTCTCACAGGTATGCTCTGCCAATTATAGATATAACTGTTGTATTTCTTTATTTATTTTTTGAGTAGTATATGACTTCTAATTTTATGAGATGCATTTCATATCTACGTGTGTTGGTGGTTGCATATACCTGTATTGGCTTTCCTCCAGAATAATACATATATGGACTTGCAACCCACTGGATGCCACTGAATGCACATCCAGTGGCATTTGGTGGCTATGCATGTGCAGAAAATGCAAATCCAACAGATCCTATAAAATAATATAGAAGATTAGAGAGGTAAGATTCTTGTGTTCCAGAGCAAACACCTTTGTTCAACGTGATTTGTAGATCAGCCAACAGTCTTGTGAGAGCAGAATGCTAAAAGTCAACAACATGACCTAGTAACTGTGGTACATGCAGAACATGCCTTTTTCATATGTGAAAAACTAGATCTTATTCCATTTAGTCCTGTGCTTGGCACAACTCCACTGCTGAACTTAGATATATCATTTAATTGTTTTCTCCTGAGGTGGGATTTGGCTTGCAATTCCCCTTTTTGTGGAACTTTTTTACACTTGAAAAAGGTCTAACAAATTGCTTCAAGTTCAGGGAACTCACTGCAATGCTGTAAATAAAATGCTTGAACCATTTGTCTGCAAGCTTTCTTATGGACGGTCTTGTTGATGCAATTAAGCCCCAATTTCTTCGGGGCAGGCTATTGCAACTTTAAATTCAAGGCTGCTTAGATGTGCATGACTCTTGTTTCGTGAAATACCGAATTCATGAAATGCTCTTTCTTTTTCTTTTTTCCGATATCCACAGGGACCATTCAAATTTCGTCAATTGTATAAGATTTTCTCCAGATGGCAGCAAGTTTATCAGTGTGAGTTCAGATAAGAAGGGGATAATATATGATGGGAAGACTGGGGAAAAGATTGGAGAGTTGTCCTCTGAAGATGGCCATAAAGGGAGCATTTATGCTGTTAGTTGGAGTCCTGATAGTAAAGAAGTAAGGGTTTCTGGAGCTTAGATATTTGCAGTTGAGTTTATAGACATGTTTGGTGTATATGATTAGTTTAAGTTGTCCTATATCCATTTTAGTTTGTAATTTTTTGCTTCACTAGTTCTCCTTATTATCTTCACTAGTAATAGTTTGAAGAAGCCTTCTGTGAATGCACTCCCATACAAAGCAGAACTGCATTTTAATTTTTTTTGATAAGTATGCTTTTTTTTTAATTAACATAATATCATGATGCAGCCATTACAAGGACAGTTTATCAGCAACAACAACCAAATTGTTGGCTTTCTATTATAGGAATTCAACTCCATGATTCCAAGAAAAAATGTTCAAAACTTCAAGATAAAATCAGAGAAGACTAGTTTAACATCAATTATAGCACCTGGCTATTCCCAACATCCTAGTGTCAATATACAAACACTATCTTCATTACCAAAGCCTTGCCATGTATATTTAGGTTTGGCTACACAAATCTTCTATTTTGCAGCTCTATTCATCTAGGACCATATTCTCCATCATTCAAAAGCTACATATACTCCCTTCGTCATGGCTACTTAACAAGCTTTTGTATCTTTACCTTTTGGGACCAGCAATTTCATTTCTACATGAACATCTGAAAATTTCAGACTTGGCCTTAAAATTATGTCTTTTCTTGAAATATGTAACTTAGTAAAATTATGAATTGCAACTCAGGGATTTTACATTCCTAACAAGGTGAAACAGAACTGTGTGAGTGGAATTTCTCCATCCATTTCCTTTTATTTACTTGTTTGTCAGTTTACCTCTTCTTAATCGTTCCCTTTTTATTGGAGAACTGCTAAAAATCATCTCATGGTAGTACTAAATAGGTGATTCTTTTTTCCTTAAATGAATAAGAGCATAAAATTTGGATATTATATTAATGACATCTAGAAATGCTATAGTGCTCGTTTGGGAGGGCTTTCATGCAGTAGCTTCTGGCTTTGCAATGTAGGCCCCACATGGAAAGCCCAGAAGCTATGTTTGGTGAAAAACCCAGAAAGCTTTTTCATGCTTTCTTTCAGTCAAGAAATTGACTTTCTTGTGAAGCTACTTTTAGTAGCTTCTTCAAAGTGGCTCAGTGAAAGCAGCTCAATCAAAGCTGAAGCCCTCCCAAACAGGCCCACAGAAAGCAGGTAATTGATTATTTTTATTGTATAATTATACCGATGTGTGTGGTTAGATTTAAATTTCCGTCACCCTGGATACATGTGTCAGAATTTACTACTAACCTATGTGGCTGAGCATAATTTTGCTTTTCTACTATAAGCATATTCTTAGTTTCTTACTTGCATAGTTGTGCACTGATCTAAACTATGAATCTATTGATATTAGGTACTGACTGTGTCTGCTGACAAGTCTGCCAAGATATGGGAAATTGCTGATGATGGTAAGCTTGGAACAGTGAAGAAAACATTACAATGTCTTGGCTCAGGAGGAGTAGATGATATGCTGGTTGGATGCCTTTGGCAGAATGACCATCTTGTCACAGTTTCTCTTGGTGGAACTATTAGCGTATACGCAGCAAGTGATCCTGATAAAAGCCCAGTTTGTTTCTCTGGGCACATGAAGAATGTTTCGTCACTATCTGTTCTCCAAGGCAAAGCCATCTTGTCTAGCAGCTATGATGGTTTGATAATCAAATGGATTCAGGGCATGGGATACAGTGGTAAATTAGTGAGGAAAGAGAATGCTCAAATTAAATGTTTAATTGCTGCTGAAGGAGAAGTTATTTCATCTGGATTCGATAACAAGGTGAAAAATGTTTGCTGAAAAATGTTTCTATATATTTCTCATTTTATTTGTCCATACTCTTTCTATTCTAGTACAGTTTTATGCATAAGTCTCTATCCTTATTCAGCAATCAATTTATAACCACCTTGGAGTCACCTTCAATGATTAATTTCTCCATTCTCATCTCCATAGCTTTTTGCACTCCATAAGTTGCAGCCTTAAGTTCTGCTCTTATTGAGTCACCTACTTCAATTGGACCCAAATGCATATATATATGATATTAAATCTTCATTCTCAAACGCCCCTCTTATCCCAAAAGGCCAAAAGGCCAAAAGGCCCTGGATTCCCAAAACTGCTGCTGTCAAAATTAAGTTTATAAATCCCTTTGTGGTGCAGTCCAATTTCTCATCATCTTTGCTTTCTTTGAACTGTTATCTTTTCTGCAGAGTTGAGGCATTGAGGCCAAGTAGAGCCCTTTTTCCCTTGACGTAGGTGAGGCACCTGTTGCTGCCAACTGGAGCCATACCTGTATCAGCACCCAACCTAAAACGCACCTTGCCTCTGTGTCTATTTGTGCCTCAGGCATGCCTTTTGAAACACTGGATGTGTTGCATTGTATGCATAATTATGAAAACTTGAGATTTTTTATTTAAAGGATCAATTTGCTGAATTCTGATTTATGAATTTGCCACATCAGCTGATTCCCTGAATCATGAATCATGTAAAAATTCCAATTTGGTAAGACCAATTCCTTGAAAATCAAAAGAGGAATCGTTGTGATTTGAGATGATGCCTGAAGATTTGGGACATAGCTTCATGAATTGGGGGGGGGGGTGATTTTCAAATTGATTTCTGGCATGGCAGTGACATGTCCATGCCAATAATGTGTAAATAAATGATGTGACATCATTTCTACCAAACACACTTTCTTGGAGAAAAACTGTGATTCACCAAACCCTTCAAAATCACTGATTCTTGAAGAAATGATTTTGATAAATTGTTTCCTCCAACCAAAGACTAACATAGTCCCAAATGGGTCAGCTACATGAATTCTGTTTCACCATTTTGTTCTGTTTAGTGACATATCCATTGTTAAATTACAGGCTTAAATGAATATCTTATTTTATTCATCTTATCTTCTATTATTGTATTATGAATAACTAGTTTTATGCATTTTTAAAATGTTTAAATATGTGCTTCCAGACACACATATAGATCACATTAATTATCAATGTCTTTGTATTTGGTTTCATGTCTTTCTGGCTTTAATATTCTCTTTTCTTTCCTCATAAATATAGGTATATAGAAATGCTCTTCTTGGGGATCAATTTGGAGATGCAGAACCTATTGATGTTGGAAGTCAGCCAAAGGACTTGAGCCTTGCCCATCTTTCTCCTGGACTTGCTTTGGTTTCAATTGATTCAGGAGTTGTCATGCTTCGTGGTTCAACAATAGTATCAACCATCAATCTTGGGTTTACTGTGACGGCAGCTACAATTACACCTGATGGAAGTGAGGCGATTGTGGGTGGGCAGGATGGAAAGTTGCACATATATTCCATCACAGGTGATACACTTACTGAAGAAACAGTGCTTGAAAAGCATCGGGGTGCTATAACTGTCATATGTTACTCCCCGGATGTTTCTATGTTTGCGTCAGGGGATTCCAATCGAGAAGCTGTTGTTTGGGACCGTGTCTCTCGAGAGGTAATACAACAAAAGCTTGTGGTTTTTCCATTTTTTTAATGAATTTTCCATGTATTTTCTTTCCATGGAGGGAAAAATATGCATCGGAGAGGCTTCGGGTCAGATATCCCCTTCCTTGGGCAGGTTAGATGTTTGTGGTTTGGATCAGCTTAAATTACAATTAATAAGGCTCTTTAATCTGGTTAATGATAAAAATAATAATCTATATAAATATATTAAGCTGAAATGTGTACGAAAGAAGGCTTGAGGATGCAGGAATCGGAATCTAACAGTAACTTTTGCCTTTTTTTTCTTATAAATTACAGAAAGACCACATTAGGACAAATCTTCCAACTACCTCCACTCTCTCTCTCTCTCTTTCCTTTTCAGCAATCTTTTAACCAGTAGCCGGGGTAGCTCGGGTTAATCTTTTAACCGGTTAATGGCGTTCTCCACTCTCTCTCTCCTTTTCACATATGAAACCAATCAGCTGGGGTTATTCTTGTAGCCCGGGTTAATCTTTTAACCCGTTAGTGGCGTCCTCCACTCTCTCTCTCTCTCCTTTTTACGCATGAAACTAATCTCGAGATGATGGTATGAGCTAGTTACTTAGATTGGGCAAGGGGGATTAGCTATTGGGTTTTACGCATGAAACTAATCTTGAGACTTATGGTACAAGCCAGTTACTTAGAATGGGCAAGGGGGATTAGCTATTGGGTAAAATGTAAAATGTGGAAAATGACTGATTGGTTGGGTTTCAAACAGATGAATATGGGCTTAGAGAGAGGAATACAGGTAGAAAGGAAGAAAGAGTAGGAAACACGAAACTGTATGTTTTTTTTTTTTTTTATTTTCTATTCATTAATTCACAATAGAAAAAGATATCGTATTATTTTGTTTTTTTATTTTCTATTCATTAATATTATTTTGTTTTATTTTTATTTTCTATTCATTAATTCACAACAGAACTAACCCAATGGGTCTCATGACAACTATAGAGTGCCATTAAGACAAACCTTCCAACTTGTAACTAACTCTATCATATTTGAAAATTACAAGAGTGCCATATATAATTAGTTAGATTATGCCATCCTATAAAACAAAATGCCATCCCTATTCTCTCTCACCTAATTCTCTCCTCCTATTCTTTAATCTTTATCTCAACTTTTATTTATTCATTTATTTTTTTATTATTATCTAAGCATTTATTTATTTTATTATTATTTATGATTATGCCATCCTATAAAATAAAATTCCATCCCTCTTCTCTCTCACCTAGGGGTGCAAGTCGGGCGAGTTGGGTCATGTTTATGGTTAACTCGGGCCCAACCCTAAAGGTTGGGCTTAAGGCCCGAGCCTAGACTGGGCCCAAGGTCAAGCCTGATTTTCCCAACCTAAGCCCGGTCCACACTGTAATATGATGCACTTGGGTTGGGTTTGGGCTTGGGCTGGGCTCGGGTTGGTCAATGAACCCAATCTAAAATTATACATATATTAATGCAAATATGTATACATATATACATATATGTTTATAGTTGGGCCGGGCTCAGGCTACCTAAGGGCTAGGTCGGGCTGGCCTGAAAAGTAAAAAAGCCCGACCTTTTGGGCCCCATCCTAGCCCGAGGACCAAAAATCCAAGCCCAGCCCATGTAAAATTTTGGGTTGGGCCAGTTCTCTCTCCTTGCTATTCATTATCTCAACTTTTATTATTCATTTATTTATTTTTCTAGTATTATCTAAGCATCTATTATTTTATTATTATTTATGATTATGTCGTCCTATAAAATAAAATTCCATCCCAATTCTCTCACCTAATTTTCTCTCCTATTCTTTATCTCTACTTTTATTTATTTATTATTATCTAAGCATTTAATTATTTAATAAAATTAAATAAATTAATTATAAATCAGTAAAATAAAGGAGATTTGACATTGAGAGAGACTTTTATTTATTCATTTATTTATTTTTTACTATTATCTAAGCATTTATTTGTTTTATTATTATTTACGATTATGCCATCCTATAAAATAAAATTCCATCCCTCCTCTCTCTCAACTAGGGGTGCAAGTCGGGCGGGTTGGGCCGGGTTCATGGTTAACCCAGGCCCGACCCTAAAAGTTGGGAAGGCCCAAGCCCAGACCAGGCTCGAGGTCAAGCCCGACTTTCCCAACCCGAGCCCAACCTGCATTGTAATATGATGCACTCGGGTTGGTCAATGAACCCACCCACCCACCCACACACACACACACACACACACACACACATATATATATATATATATAAATGTGTATAGTTGGGCTGGCTCGGGCTACCCAAGGGCTAGGCTCGGGCCCGGCCCGAAAATTAAAAAAGCCTAACTTTTTAGGCGCGAGCCTAGCCTGAGGACCGAAAATCCAAGCCCAACCCATGTAAAATTTTGGGTTGGGCCGATTCGGGCTAGGGTTAGGCTTGCCCAAGTTGCACCCCTACTCTCACCTAATTTTCTCTCTCCTATTCTTTATCTCAACTTTTATTTATTCATTTTTTTATTATTATCTAAGCATTTATTTATTTATCAATAAAATTAAATAAATTATTTTTCTCTCTCCTATTCTTTATCTCAACTTTTATTTATTCATTTTTTTATTATTATCTAAGCATTTATTTATTTATCAATAAAATTAAATAAATTATTTTTCTCTCTCCTATTCTTTATCTCAACTTTTATTATTCATTTATTTAAATATTGTTATTAATTAACTCATTAACAACATTTTATAGAAATTGAAAATTCTTTAACTAATTTCTATGAAATTGAGAATTATATTTAACAATTATCAAAAAGTATAAAATTTTATATTGTTATTATTATAATTAATAACCAAATACAAATGGGGGAACAAAATATTACAATGTTAGAAAATGAAATTATTAATTAATTTATATTGAAAAATAAAAGATAAATTAGGGAGTGGGGCCGTGTGGGCTCAGGCCGTGGGTTGTGCCAAACCGACCCCCCCAAATTATCCTAGAGGAGGGAGGCACGGCCCGGGATGCCTTGTTGGGCCAGCACGGCACGACTCACTTTGTGTAGGCCACATGCGAGTCGTGTCGTGCCGACCCAGCACGACCCAATTTACACCTCTACTTGAACCCGCCCAATACTGGGGACGGGGCAGGGAAATTCAAGGATTCTCCATCCTTGATGAGGAGTGGGGTGCCTTGCCCCTGAACTCGCCTGACAATGAGTGGTTACCTTGCCCTGAACTCGTGTGACGCTAGGGACGGGGCGGGGATGGGGTAGAGTGTCTTGACTATGGGACAGGGAAAGGGATGGGGTGCCCTGCCCTAAACCCACCCCGTTGTCATTCCTATATAGTTGTTAATTATTAGTGGAATTAATAAAAATGTTAGCTTTTATAATTATTTTTAGTTAGTTAGAGTTAATCAAAATTTATTTTAAAAATAATAAAAAGAATAAAATTTATTAAGATTACTACAAATTATTAATAAAACTAAGTTTATTAAAAAATATTTGTTCATATTCAATTAACAATAATTATTTTTTATAAATCAACATTAAACGAAAAATAAAATTATTAAATCTTTTAGATTTTCCCGTGCATCACACGAGTTCCTGGTAGTATGAAATTAACCCATAGAAATCGTATACAGTTCCTTATTAATTATATTTAACCACTTGCTAGCAGTAATCCAATCCTATGAGTTGTGACGAGATGCATGGAGATCTAGAGAGAGAGAGAGAGAGAGAGAGTCCTATGGATTGTGATGAGATTTACTGAGATCTAGAGAGTGGGTAAAGGGAGGGGGAGGTATTGTGTTAGCTCTGACAAACTATTCATTGGTTACAAACTGTTCACGAAAATTAAGGAAGCGTTTAGCAATTCTTTTTAAGAAGATCTTCCAAAAGCTCAAGACCTTAAAAGACCGGTGAGCTTTCACAAGTAGATCTTCAAAGATTAAAGACCGTTTGGTTGCAATTTTTTTAAGATTTTTTCAAAAGCTAGAAAGACCGTTGACAAGCATAAATATGGATGGCCATTGGGGATAAGGGATAGGGGGAATAAATATGGATGGCCAATGGGGGGGGGGCAACCATTGGGGTGGGGAGTGGGAGAGGGGGAAAATATACATGAAAAGTGGGGATTTGCTGGGCCATAGGGGGGCCATGGCTCCTTGGGTTCCCCCTGTCTCCACTCTCCACCCCCGGATTAAACCTATTCATAGGCCACGCTAGGCTTTGCCTTTATATCTATGGAACATATTCAGGCCCAAGCCTGAGCATGACTAGACCATTGGGCCTAGATCTTGAGCCCAACCCTGGCCTATAAAGCCCAAAGCCCGGTCAAGAAATTGAGAAAAAAGATTTGTATTCTTTATTTAAGAACAAAATTGATTTATTTATATTAAATTGACTTCAAAGCTGAAATTTTTATTTATTGTTTTATTTTATTAAATTAAATATATTATTATCCATAAATTTCTACATATTTTAAGTAAATCTTTTTTCCTAAAAATTTTAAGCTAAAAAATTTATCTTTTGCAAATTCATTTTTTCCTATACAGTAATTTAGTTTTGGAAAACCCTGGAACACAGGGCCCCTCTGCTAGAAAGATGCATAAAAAATTTAGATAATGATGCAATGCTGTGGCTATGATTTTAGAAGCACTGATTGTTTGAATCATGGATTCTCAGAAGATCACAGATTTCCTGTCAAGATTAAAATTCCATTTTTTGAAAATACAGAAAATTTGCTGATTTTTTATTAGATGAAATGAACATCTTTTTCCTCTTCTACTTAAAACATTGGATGGCAGATTCATTTTTTGATAATAAAGGAGAAAGAAAAATGAAGATAAAGAAAAGTAAAAAAGCCAGGTGATAAGATATCGCCAATGAGAGAAAGGAAAAATATGATCCCCTGCAAATCCAGCAAAAAGAAAAACCCCTATTTTAAAATAAAATTCCATCCAATAAACCCCTTGCCAACTTCTAACAACTGACCAATAGAAACAAGTCCACCCTCCAAAATCTATTCCTCCTTAAAATAAGTATTGTCATTTGAAATCACCCTCATCCCTATGACAAAGCCACCCTTTTACCTTGTTATTCTTCTTCCCAAAACGCCAGCAATTCCCACCTCCTACTTGAGATTCACTCTTGTACTACCAAAAAAAATAAAGAGATTTTGGGTGAGTTGGCTCTCCTCTCATCTCTTTCTACCACCACTACTGCATGTAAGCTCCACTCCTCTCCTCTCTTCTCTTTCTATTTGCAATGTCATCTTACTCCGCATCATTAGGAGATAATGCATGGCATCATTTCTTTCTGGTCATTTTTCAGACATTCACCAATCTTAGCAAACCAATTACCACCCTTCAATGTCTTCTTCTTGTAGACCTTCTTAAACTTATTACAAGGACCAGCCCCATACAGGCCATATTTTAGTTGAAAAGAAACTTGTATGATACAAATTAATCTCCAATTCTTAGAGCTCTTATTCTTCTTCAAATGCTGATTTCTTTTTCTACGTGGCAGATTTCTAGAACATGCATTTGATTTTTGAAAGGTTATCTTTTGCAGGTTAAGCTCAAGAACATGCTATACCACACTGCCCGCATAAACTGCTTGGCTTGGTCTCCTGACAACACCATGGTTGCTACTGGATCATTAGATACATGTGTCATAATATATGAAATTGAAAAGCCTGCATCAAGCCGAATAACCATAAAAGGTGCTCATTTGGGTGGTGTATATGGAGTGGGTTTCATTGATGAATGCAGTGTTGTGAGCTCAGGTGAGGATGCATGTGTTCGTGTGTGGAGATTAACCCCACAGTAACAAAGATGAGTGCAATCACTCAAAACAGTTTTCAGGTTTGCAATAAGAAGTTTGGTGATTGTGCGATGTTATCGTACATTTGTTTTGTCCACAGATTGTCCATTGCACAGAAGTGGGAAAAAGGAAAAGGAAAAGGAAAAAAGAGGGAAAAACAAGTGATTGCGTATTGTTTCTTCTTACAATTACATTTCTTGTGGCATGTAGTGTTTGGTAGTGAAGGATGGGCTTTCTTTCATGCTTTCAACCAGAATTTCGGAGTATTAAGGTGAATCAGTAATATCTATTTGTATAGAAGGGCTTTGATGTATCCATCTCAACAAGATGCGCATTGTCCTCTTGCCAACAGTTGGGGGCTGACGGCTGAGTTTTGGTTATTCTGGGGCTTTGCTATGCTGCGGCTTGGTTATTGTGGTATGGTAGTTCTCCTCTCTTTTCATACCAGTGGTTGCCTATGATTATAATATGACGATGGTGATGAATCCTACTATTGTCCAGCTACTTTACGGATCATACCTACATAAATTGAAAGGGCTATCGTTATAGCTGTTTCTAATAAGTAATGATTATTATGTTGAGAATATATTGGCATTAGAAATGGAAAGCGAGATGGTTGAAAGTTATTATATATATTTTTTTTTTTCTTACCTGTAACAGAATTTGATTTGTTGTGATTTCTGTTTGGTTTGTTTAATTTTGGTGTATTAACGGGATGACAGTAAGCTTGTTGAGTTCATACCTGGTTTCCTTTTTGTCCTTGTGGATATGATGTTCTTAATTTAGGATTTAGAATTCGTTTTGTTCTTAACTTCTTATGAACTAGGAATTGGTGAGTAGAATAAACATAGTTAGAGAAAGAAACATATGGGAGCTTATTTGAATTTGTGTAGTCCTACTGTGAATCGTCAATTGCTTAAAACAGCAAACATAATTTGGGCTTTGTTGGCAGGGAAGGGATGGCAATAGGCTGGTCAGCCATGGCTCCCATGGCCCACTAGGCTGTGTTCGGCCTGTATCGGTGCTTTTATTTGAAGTTTTTTTTTTTTTTTAAAAACCGGTTCAGAGGGGTTGGTTTAAGTCCCGGCTATCCTCTGAACCTTGGTTTGACTTGATACAACCCCCTGGAGGGCCATATCAGGAAGCCATTGGCACGATATGTATTGGCCGATATGGGCCGGGGCCGATGTGTCGTACTCAGGGAAAAAGAAGGGAAAGTGCAAGTGCCATCCCAACTGTTGTCTTTAAGGCCTGGTTGATTTGCCGGTATCTTGCGGGGGGGGGGGGGGGTAAGTTGGTCAACTGGGCAATTGGTCAATTTCTCTGCATTCTTTTGCTGCTTTAATGGGTTCCATGGTAAGTAAAACCTTTCAGAGACTACCTGATATCCTCCTGGAAGGTGGATAAGTTGTTTATTCATCCACTGAAAATATTAAGGGAAAATTCCTCATCAGCACCCTGTACTTGTCTCAAGTGACAATTTGGTTTTCGAACTCTCAAAATGTGATAATTCAGTACTTGAACTCCTAGTATTTTTTATTCAAAAAAGTTGGTGATTGTTTAGAAGAATCTAGAATTTGGGACTGTTCATTTTATTGTCAATGTTTAGATGGTTGATAAAGAAAATTAGATGACATTTTTAGGGCATTTTTGACTTTTCAAATGTTACTTAACGGTTGATTAACTTTCTGGTTAACGAACTTTCATATTTTGAAAGTTCGGGTATTGGATTGTCACATTTTAAAAGTTTGAATATTGGATTGTAGCATCTTAAAGTTTGGGACCAAATTGTCACTCGGGGTAGGTACTGATAAAGAATTTTTCCAAACATTAATTCTCTTGCGGGTTAAGTAAATACATGAAAAACACAGGTAAGAATAACTTTTGCTTAGGAAACACTTCCTGATAAATCCACTTACCCAGGCCAGACTAGTAAGTGAAAACGAACGGGGTCTAAGTCATACCTGATGGATTTGTGGAGTTGTATGAGAGACGAGACGATGAAAAGTGAAATAGTACTAGAATGGATTTGGAGCAGGGGCTGGAATTACGTATTTACCCTTTTTTATTGGCAGATAGGTAATTACCCTTGCTAGGTTCAGCGGATCCTACAAACATGACTTTTAAGAGAGACTGACTATAGAAGGGAATCGTCAATTGCACACACGATGACAATGACACGAAGAAGGATCGTTATCGAAGTCGGACCTATTCCAATTGAAAAAACTGGTTATTTGATATTTCAATTCTTATACAGTTGTTGGGATTGGGTATGGCCCGCTCCATTTCGTGCCCTACCTGAGTATCCATGCTGCATGGCTGCATGCTGAAGAGGAGTAGGCCCGCTCCATGCCCTACATAGTTGTCAATATCTAAAAAGAATGGTGCGAAAATAGAACCGGGCTATTTATTGGGAAAGATTTTTGAAAACTCTGGTGCTTCCGTGGTTTGTTATTCCGTTTCTTTTCCTTCATTACTCGTCTCCCGCCATTTTGAGCGAAGAGAGATTGGCATAAGCGGATAAGCATGAGTATAAAAAAAAAAAAAAAAGGAAAAGAAGAAAAGATTGAACTCATTAAAGGCAAATCGTAGCAAAGAACCTTTCCAATCCATTCCACCCCATCTGCAAATAGATTCCGATGCAGCACTCAAAGCTTGTAAAGCACGGCGCCACACTCTTCAGCATCGATACTCAGTTAAAGAACAAAATTCTTCTCTGTCAAGGCTTATTTTCATTAGCCCTTGACATTCTAATATTCGGTGGAAGCGCCTTGGTAAGATTTAGATGTTCCGTTTTCATGTCTTACCGTTTTTTATTTGGTCGATTCTCAGGAACCATATTATGTATGTTTGAAATCTATTCCAGCTCCAGTCCTCGAAACGGTTCTCGGTGAGTGTCACGCCATTTAGGAGCTGATGTGATTCCGTAATTGTTGGTGTTGAGCCTAGTCCGTATGACTGTGCACTTAGGTGCTCTCTCTAATTGATTGGCAACTGTCTTTGTTTTGAAAAACAAAATCATTCATGTTGGCGAATACCCCCTTAATCTAGTTGATTGGAGCGAATATGTGTAAGAAGAAACGATGATGGCAAAAACACTGGCACACCTATAAATATTTTATGGAGGATGATAGATGTATCTTCAAAGTTAAAAGCCATGTATGTTTTATTAGTATATTGGTGCTTGAAGACTTTCAGTCTCGAATGCATGTTTAAGTTTGCTTTCTTATTTTCACATAGTTTTGTGATATTGCATCTGATCTTCTCCACGTCCATCATAAGTTGTACGACTCATCCAAGACTATGCTTTATCTTGATGTCCTATGCTTCCCATGTTAAAACGTCAACAATTAATATTCTTAAGTATTTTCATCTGATATTGTTTGCAGATAATTTCTCTAGGGCACTTTTTCAAGGGTCTAAAGATGAGCCATCTACTATAGCTCCTCAAAACAGTTAGTTCCTTTTCAGTTGACTTTTCATGATTATGTTTCCTCTCAATTATTCCATGGGGAAAATTAGTTTACAGGGTGGTACCTGTACTTCGGGGGTAGTGAAACAGGCCTCAAGTTTCACTTCCGACAACAACGTACTTTCTACGCCTTGAAACATTTAAAAATCCCCAAATGAGATTGTTTTGCCCTACCCTAGTTCTTAACCCTTTCTTTCCCACCAAGGATCGAAAATTGGCAACGTATCAGCCGATTCATATCGTGTTGGCGACCCCTTGATACATCCTTGTTACAAGTGTTTCGGGGTCTGACCTTGTTCAAGGGGTAGATGGGCCTTAAACCAACCCCCTGAACCAATTTGAAAAACAAAAAAAAAATCTAGTAGAAAAAACATACAGCGCAACACGACACAGGCGGATACGCTGATTGGGGCGTTTCGGCCTGTATCAATATTTAGAACCTTGTTTCCCACAATCTGTGCATTAGCGATGCTCATTTCTGTCATTTTGCAATTTTATTTTCTCAGCTACTCACACTGTGAATGGGCATGTCAAGAAGCAACTGAAACTTGAGGCCCTTAAGCATCATTACCCCCAAATTACAGGGTACGTCCCTGTAATTTTTTCCCTGTTCATTAACAACTACTGGTCTCAGGTAACACTGATGATTCCTTTTTTGAAAATAGACTTTTTTTGGGGTCTTTAATGGTTTTTTAGATGTACAGAAACTCTTTTTACAGAGAACCATACATGCATACTTTTGATTTCATACTTAATCTTCTAAAAAAATTACAATGTACTTTACCTTTAAAAAAAATTGTCATGGTATCAGGTAACAGTAGTGATGTGTTATTCTTCAATAAGTATTGCAAGCCTAGAGTGCTTCTTGACTTTGTCTTGGAATTTTATCATGATGTTTAATTTTTTTAACTTGGGCAATTGATACACTTCTAAGGTGATTGTTGCTTTTAGGTTTAGTAGTCCTGGAACATAAATACATGATCTCTATACAGATTGCAAACATCATGATTAATATGATTAACATGCATGGGGTGGGACTGGCAGCACAAGTCTAGTTTCTTCCTTCTGTGTTATTTAAGGCCATATTTTCTGTACAAGAGCGGGCTAACAAATATTCATTCATTGTCTGATTTCAGGGTCTTTGGGGCCTTCCTCTTCTTTATTTAGAACCTTTAGATAGCTCAAAGCATTTCTCACTGGCAAGATGCCCTTACAAGGCCAAATTGTCATAAAGTGCTTCTCTAGTATTTTGCTGGTTATTGCTACCATTAATTTCACAATAGTAATGTAACTTTTAGTTTTGTTTCTCTTATGCATCTCAAAATGTTCATGTCTGCAATAGTCATTTTATGTTGTTTCTTGATCACTCGCTAATTTCACTATCATCTTATGTCGTTTCAATATAATTGCTTGTCAACTATAGACTTTATGCACATTTCCACTTCTAAACAATTGCATATTTCTGCTTTATTCACGTAGCTCCAATTCTATTGATAGACTAGTGGATAGACAGGTGGAAATTGAGAAGTCTCTTGGATTACTTTTTTTTTTTTTTTTTTTTTTGGGGGGGGGGGAGCAGTAGTTAGAAAAGCAATTGAATAATTTGAAAGAAAAAAGAAGGGAAAAGTCTAATAAATCAAGAGTTTTGGGGGAAAGGAGGGAAGGCATGGGATGAAGGTGAAGGGGGAGAGGAAGGAATAGTGGATGAAGAATGATGGGGTGGTGCAAGGCAGCCGTTTAGTGGGGGGGTTGCTTTTTGTTGCCTTCAAGGTTTCGCTTAAAGCCTCTAGTTTCTTGGTCCAGGAAGTAAATTAGCCTGTTTTTGCTTTGCGGTGCAATTTGCACAGTGTTTCAAACTATGGGTCGAGGGTGTTGTTCTGGTTTAGCTTTTATTTTGTCTCTGGTTTCATCTTGGAAAGTTCTGGATTCATTCCTACTTGTTGTTTTTGAACTCTTTGTGGCCTTTGTTGTGGAAGTTGTGTGGTGATTTCTTATCACCCTCTTGGTTTGATGTAATTATTTTTCTTTTAATAAAATTTTTATTTTATCTTCAAAAAAATATATATATGACAATCATGTTCTTTCTTATCTTCAAAAATGATGAGTATGACAAGGCATTTCCATGATATCACGCTAATGTCTTTCAGCTATTTCCACTGCCAAGGCATTGAATAGATTGATCCTGGACATGATGTCTCTCTCACTCACCTGCAAGCATTCTGAACCCATAACTGTAGTTGCAGAAAGGTAATATTTTAATTCTCAACGTCTAAATCATGGTAGTATTGCAACGAATGAAGCATTTGTTGGAATGTATACATCTGATGTATTGATGTGAGATCAGAGGGAACAAAGGCTTAAGAAATAAAAGTTTCATGGTTGCACATTATTTTGTACTTGGAATTATCATGGTCTTGAGAAAGGAATCCCAGTTAGTGGTTTTGGGGTGATTTGGGCAGATCCAAATTTCACAGGAGGCACATCCCTAATTCTTAGTGGAAAAATACATTTTTAGAGATAAACTTAGACTTGTTTCTTTTTGTCATTATAAACAGGTAGGGTGTGTGTTTTTGCTTGGAATGTGCTCAGGTAGTAAAAAATGGCTGCACCGGTTGGTTTTCACTAGTTCTCAAGGATTGGAATATCTCGTCTTTTTGTTCCTTGAAGCTCAGGGCAGTGGGGTGGAGTGACAATCACGTGAGCTTTATTACTGATTTTATTAGAAAAACCAAAAGAAAAGAGTTGCATTACAGGAGGGGCATTAATATCTCATTCTAAAACCCTTCAGTGAACTTTCACTGTTCATTCTACACTTTCCTGTAGTTTTCACTCTTTTTCACTTTTGAGAGGTGAAATTAAGCTTATAAAATCTTTCAGCAGGAATTACCTACCAAGAAGCCAGCCAAGGAAGACCCCTTACATGGTAAATGGGTTCAAGAAAATTACCTAATTGTGCCATGTCTCTGCAACTCAATGCAGCCTCATATCAGTATAAACTATCTTTGGGAAAAGACAGCTAAGGACATTTGGGATAACATGAATGAAACTTATTCTCAGCCCATTGATGTAGCCTGGGCTTATGAGCTGAAAATTCAAGTAACAACAGGAGGAGAAACCTGTGTCAATTTATTTCTCAACCCTAAAGTCCCCATGGCATGAAACTGATCACTTAGAGACAATTGAATGGGAGAGTCAGAAGGATGCACCAACTTATAACAAGTTGGTGGAAAGAAATAGGGTTTTTGAATTCCTAGTGGGGCTGAATTCTGAATATGATATTGTATTACAGCAACTTCTCACTAGGGAAAGTGTTACTTTGTCCCAAGCAATGTTTTAAAACATGGAGGTGTGAAGTGAGGCGTTCCACTACCTATAGGCATGAGGCGTAAGCCTCCCGAGCACAAGCCTCCTTAAGAGGAGGGGAGTTAGGAGGATGAAGAGGAAGGGGGGATCTCATTTTTTTTCTTTATTTTTAATAAAAATCTTTTATATTAAGAAGAATAAAGATGCATAACATTAGTTGAAAGGGAAAAAAACAAATTGGGTTGCATCGAAAAGGGGGCGGGGGGGTCTAGGGGGCGAAGCCCCCCAGCCGAAAGGGTAGGGGGTAAACCACTTTCTTTCCCCTTATCTTCTCTTCCCTTCCCTTTCCTTTCCTTTTCTCTTTTTTTCTTCTCTTTCTTTTTCTTTCCCTTCCCTTTCTTTTCCTTTCCTCTCCTTTCCTTTTTTTTTTCTTTTTTCTTTTTTTTTTCTGTCTTTTTATATCAGATGTGCATGAGGCGCATAAGGCATATGCCTCTAGCACGCCTCATGAAAAAAGCACAAGAGGCGTACATAGGGGTGTGCAAAAAAAACCGAAAAAATCGACTGGTTTGGTTTCGGTTCGGTGTTTTTAAAAAACTGAAGGTACCAGTTCGGTTTCGGTTAACCAATTTAAAAAGCCAGCGGTTAACCGAACCAACCGGTATACATGTTTTTCTATATATTTTCTATATATTTATGTATATTATATATATTATATATTATAAATTAATAAATACACATTATATATAAAGATATATTTATAATATATTATATATTATTTATTATTTAAAATATAATATTTTATATATATTTATAATTTTTTATTATATATTTATATATATTTTTATAATAAATATTATAGAGTCAAAAAAACTGAAAAACAGATGAACCGAACCATTGGTTAACCGATTGGTTTCAGTTCGGTTCCGGTTACCGGTTTTCCAAAAACAGGTACTACTGGTTCGGTTCACAAAAAAGTCCCACGGTTCGATTACCTGAACCGTGACCACCCCTAGGCATATGCCTCTTGCACCTGAGGCGTACGCCTCAGAGCTGTCAGCACCTCTGGCTACGCCTTAAGGTGTTTTGGGAGCGCCTCGCTTGGAGGCGTGCCTGTAGGCGTACCCATGCCTTTTAAAACACTGGTCCCAAGCCTATTCTCTAGTGCATAATGAGGAGAGGAGAAGGAAAGTTATGCTACAAAATTCCCAAATAGAATCAGCCTTGGCAGCCATGAAGCAAAAGCATGGTGGTGATAAGGAGAAAGAGGTGTAGGTGAAATTGCAGTACCTGAACCTAGCATCTCAGAGGAAATTGGAACTGGCCTGGGCTGTTCATGAGTACCAAAATAATGTAGAGATACAGAAAAGGAACCTTAGTTGATTTTCATACGTTTTTTATATGCAGTCCCATCTTTATTTTATTGTCTTTAGGCTGTTGTTAGGCCACTGTTTTGTTATTTTTACTCTCTTATAGTTGACAGGGGTATTTTGGTCTTTGTAACTTTTATTGAAACATATAAAAGCCTATGAGGGGGCATCTGAAACATTACATTCTGCTCTCTCTTTTCTCCCATTTCTCTTTTTCTCCTTTCTTTCTTCCTCCAATAGCTGGCTGATTGAGCTCACTCAAGATAGTTTGGTCCATCAAATTTAATTTTAGTAATCTGGAAGTTGTCTGTCACACTACCAACCCCTACAAGTCCTTCCCCAATGGTAAACTCATTCCCAACATTCTCCATGCTGAACCAAGCAAGATACCACAGCCCAACATCTTTTGGATATAAAAAAAGATCTTAAAATGGTTGTACAGCAACAAAGCTGTCCACAGTTCACAGTCAATCAAAAAACTGGCTGTTCCTCAAAGGAAAAACCCTAGAAAGAACATGGAGAAGATAATTATACTCCAGCAACTCCTTCCAGAGACTTCTAGAGGCCTTCCTCCTGCTGTCGATCTCTAGAAGAAACAAAAAACAACCCAAAAAGCACTGAGCGCCACTTTCAATCTGAGGTTTAATCCCTAAACCTCAATCGAAGTAGTATCTCTGATCCTTCCTGGTCACTGGGCAAAACCCAGAGTTTAGAAAAAAAAAAAAAAACTTGAACAGTGCATCGATCTCCACACCTCCAAGAATCAAGCAGAAAAGGTTTGAAACTCCAGCTCTAATAGAGTCTCATGTAGCCAGCTGGGTTAAGCATACATGAGATCCCAACCTAAACCTAAACCTGCTGTGATACCAACTTGGAATAGCTGCTGTAACAGTCTTAGGTTTAGTGTGAGATCTGTCCAGAAAATGCAGAGGAAAGGAGAAAAATAAGAGAAATAGGAGAAGAGAGAGAGAGAGAGAGAGAGAGAGAGAGAGCAGAATGTAATGTTTCTGCTACCTCCCTCATTGCCTTTTATATGTTTCAATAAAAGAAGTTACAAAGACCAAAATACCCTGTCGACTATAAGAGAGTAAAATAACAAAACAGTGGACTAACAAAAGCCTAAAAACATAAAATAAAGATGGGACTGCATATGAAAAACATATAAAAAGCAACTAAGGTTCCTTTGCTGTATCTCTACACCTGTATACCCACCATATTATATATCTTGGGATGTGGTCATTGTGTTCATTGGAGGAACTCTTAACGTTTCCTCTAGCAGTTGGGAACTATTCTGACCTCTGGGTATTGTTGACACTGGACCAAAGTTGCCGTATGGAGTGCCAAGCTGCCATTCTCTAAATGGATTATGGGTCTAACTGAGGAGGAGCTAGACAGAACCAGAGGACTAGAGATGACTTTGTTTAACCATGCTAGAGTCTCCTGCTGCTTGTAGTGAATACTTGGGATCAAATCTTTCCTTCATCAGGGTTGAGAATTCAGGGATGGGTTACCCTCCCCTCTTCCCTATCTGGGTAGTATTTGTAGCAAGAGGAAAAGAATCCCATAGTAAATGAAAATTTATTATAAATAGAAGTTTAAAAAATCCCCTTTTTAAACTATCTATCTATCTATCTATCTATCTATCTATCTATCTATCTATATATATATATATATATATATATATATGTCATCTCTCAATATGAAGAAGTTAAATCCTTCTGTGTAACTCTGTAATATTTTACACCAGGGGTAAACTAATGTGATAAAACTAGAAAAGTGAATAGTTGAGAGGATTCAGAACCGTAAAAAGTCAACTGCAAAGGAACTGACCTGTTTGAGGACCTATAGCATACAAAATGAGGACTAGGAGGGCTAATCTTTAGACCCTTGAAAAGGGTCCTAGAGAAAACATATCAGTATCTATAAAATGCAGTATCCAGAAACAAATTGAAATCATTCCAAAAAGGTACTAAGCTCCAAGTTTACTTATCCTCGTTCATTTTAAAACTATTGAGCTCAAATTCAATTCAATCTTCTTTTCTAGCCTGCCCTGCTTCTTGTTCTTGATGTCTTTATTTTTTCAATCTTTATAATTATTTGGACGTTGGTTTCCTTTTATTCATTACATATCTAGATTATGTTTGTTAGACTGTAGGGAGTGTGGTTCATACATGTTTGAATCGATTATCTATCCAATCCATTCAGAATTGAAGTTACTAAAATATCTTCCTGTTATCCATAGTTGTAGGATTATAACAAGACCTTACATATATACTGATATCATCAGTACAAGTTTTACTGATCAGTATAGCTGGCCTGAACCCACTGATTTGAACCCATTAGGTGACCATAAATAAACAAGATCTTTGGAACATTCTGATGGAAAATATTGGTTTTGAGTCCTGATTCACACACACATAAACACAAAAGAAGGTTTTTTGAATTTGGTAATTGACTTGTAAAAAAAAAGAGAAGGAAAACAATTAGTTTTTTATTCAGTCTAGGTAGGAGTTTAGAACCATGCACTTATTAGGGTTTCGTGGAAAATGAGATTGCTCTGGGTAGTCTAGGTAACACTACCCATTGCAGAACTTGCAGGAACAAGGTTTAGCTACTTGTTAATTGTAAACAGGGAGACATGATGTGTGATCCTTACAAACCGAACCTTCATAAACAAATTCAAATTGTTTCATTTCGCTTGTGTTACACTTCTGAGCAAGGCTTTTAAAACTGATCCGGACAACGAACCGGTCAGGGGTCCGGTTCCAGGGTCGAACGGTCCAACCACTCGAATTGATCGGTTGGCCCATTCTGACACAAATAAAAAATAAAAAAGGTCAAAACTGTTGAATGGTTTGACCAGTTCAAACAATTAGAATGGTTCAACTGCCTGGATCAGTGGTTTGTTGACCAAATCAATGTTTTTTTGACAAAAATCTGGTTTTGGGGAAAAACGGAACCGGTCACCAGTCCGGTCCGGTTTTGAAAACCATGCTTCTAAGTTCTGAAGTTCGAATATTGATTAAATTTCAACCAAAAAAAAGTATTAGTCAATCGAGATTGTTGCGTTTAGGTTTCTAAATAAATTCTTTTGGGTAGCATCATGAACTCATACAAGAATCCATACTAAAATATAAAAAATCGTGATTGGATCACGTGACCCACTGAGTTGGGATTCGCTGTAAAATTCGTCATCACACCACGAATATATGCTGTCTTTCACTGTTATTTTGAAGAGCATGTCGGTCACCCATGTTTACTGTTGAGGTTGAAGAGAGTGACGTTTTACTTTTCTTTAATTTCTCATGAGGCAGGCCTAAGGGTTTATAAATTCTTAATTAGAAGCTCATTTTTTTAATAGGGATGAGCATCCAGTTTATTGAGTAAAAAAATCTAATCGAATAAATCGAAGTTGAATTAAACTCTAATAAGAAAAACTGAACTGAGTCTGAAACCAAATTGAGGAATCAAGAAAATAATCGAACCACGACGAAATTTGGTTAATTCGGTTTTTTAGATTAATCAAATTTTCAAATCTGAAAATTGTAATTAATAACTGAATTAACCAAAACCAAAATTTTAGCTTCAGTTTTTCAGTTTAACCAAATAATGTCGTATTCTCTAGATGAAGATGAAAAAATTTTAAATGCCATGGGCTCCATCAATTTCATTTTTTAATTTAACAAAGCCCATGGCAGGGGTCCCAACCAATAAATATATGAATCTGAATCTTAGTCAGGTTCATTTAACAAAAAATTCATAGTCAGGCTAAATAATAATCATGGTTAGACAGCATTAATTAAAAAACTGGGTTATCATATAGAAATAGAGATCAAATGGCCCAAGCATCTGCCAGAGTTTGGCTCTCACAAGTACATAATAATTTAATTCGAGGCTCAAACCATGCATTTGAAATTTGAATCAGAGATGCAACTTCGACATAGGAGTTAAACAGTTTTAGACCATTGGTAAGACATCCATTGTCTGGACCAAGACTGTTGAATCTAATATATTATTAAGCCCTGCTCATACTGGGTCTTAAAACTCGAACAGCCACTGGCCTGTGGGCTCAACACTGCCAATTTTTCAGTACGTTTGGCCTTGAGTGTGTCCACCTCCCAAGGGCAGAAATCAAGCATGTAGAAACTAGGAACCATGCAAGCGACCAAAAGTTAGAACTTTGAACTTTGACAAAAAAATAAAAAAATAAATAAAGTAAAAAACAGAGAGTGGGTGACGATGATTGTTGATGACATCTAAAACATTGTGCACGTGAAAGACACGTGGACATCCACCTAATCCAGTGTACTATTTTTTAATACAAATGTAACATGCAAATGTCACCCAAGTTCTTTCTACTTTCTACTCTGCATCATGTCTGTTGGTACAACTAAAGTAGGCAATGACCTTGTCTTCTGTCAGTAGAAAAAGGAGCCACAAGTTGACTCATACTCTGAACTCTGAAGAACCCATGTGTTGATTAATCTCCACTTAATCATTATTTTTAGTGCCATTAGTCTATATCCACTTCACTTCACCACTTCACCATAGTCCACACACAGATACACGCCAACCAACAGAGTCCAGAAACAGAGAAGACAGACAAACCAGCAAAGTTCAGAAGGAAATAAGAACATCCTTTTTAACAACTAGACATAAAAACCCAAGAAAGATTCACCACTCAGCAATACAGAGACATCCAATCTAACCCCACCCATTACAAGGCCAACGTCCACCACATTACAAAAGCTAATAATAATTCAAGTAAAACAGATAAACCTCGCCCTGTCTCTACTTCTTGCCCATAAACCCGTTCTTTTTTGAATCTTTACATAACTGCACAGCTGTTAGCGTATTCATCATTGAACGTATATGCTGCTGAGTGATCACCCCTGTTTTCAGGATAAAAGCCAGGGTGTGGGGCATGACTGTAGTCATAATTATAATAATAACCAGTGTTGGGAGGGATGATGGGAGATCTATGATACATCATCTGGGGTTGCATGTACCTACTTTCATTCATCATCATATTGTTGATATTATGTCTGTTCTGCATGTTCATGTTCATCACAGAAGAGGGATTTTGGAATTGTTGGTATCCTTGCATATTAGCCATCATCATGGGTGATAGATGCTGCCCACCTGTAGCAAACCCGCCACCAACACCTGGGAACCCTGAAGAAGACCCTTGAAGCCCATTGTTTGCCTGGGCTTGAATCCCCAATCCATTGCCTCCAAGGCCACCAATACCTGCACCTTGGCCATGAAATCCTGATAGATTCAACATTGTATTGATGTCATTTGCCTTACCAGCAGTGGCATTTCCTCCGCCTAGAGGGACATTGTTCATTTTTGTAGCTCCCATGTTCTTCTGATCAATTCCAGTGGCAGCTTTCATGCCCATATTCTGGGTAGGGTTCCCTCCCCCACCACCGCCCCCAGCTTTCTTGCCAGCGTTCCCATTTCCACCATTATTCAACTTCCCATTGTTGTTGACAGGAACACCACCATCTCCTTTCTTGGCATTGTTTCCCTGATTTGCTTGCTGCCTGAGAAGACCCAGATGACCGATCTTATCTCGGATGAACCGCAATTCATCTTCATCTTCATCTTCATCTTCATCAGAGCAGTCAAATTCATCATATTCGGGGCCAAATGTGGGGAATTTCTGCTGGTTTTTGAAGGCTTGGAGCCCCTTGATTAGACCTTGCTTTTGGTCATTGTTGGTTTTGTTATCCTTGGCGCCATGAGATTGTTGCTGCTGTTGTTTCTGGTTTTGATTGGATTTTGCAGACCAAAGTTCTGCATGTTTACCGGATTTGACCAACTTCTTGATCAAAGTAGCAGAATCTACACTGCCCGAAACTGTGACCTTCTGTTGCTCTGCATCTATGTTTACTGTGTAAACACCTGAAGGAAAAAAAAAAAAGCACAAGAAAATAGTAAACAAATTTATACCGACAAAGTAGATAAACAGTGAAACAGAAGATTAAAGAATTACTACTGTTCTCCCTCCAGAAGCTTTCAGGAGAAGAAAAAACCCCTGCTCTCTAGCTTCACAACAGAGCAATCTACAACGGATGCTTTTCACGATTTTAGAGAAAATAGTGGCCACTATGGTATAAATCTCCAGAACTTCCCACTTCTTAAGCTAAAACCAATCTATAATGAATAGGCTTCCACTATCTTATAGTAATCATATCAGAATAACTGGGGGAAAGGATCTACAGAGCCTCCCTCTCTCTCTCTCTCTGTGACCCTCACTGAACATATACAGATCCTAGTCTCCATGGCTAAAAAGGGAACAACCGACACTAGCTTTCAGAGCTTTAGTTAAGTCCTTGCCTTTCTCATTCAACATTGAGTAACGATTAATCTATTACCACCCAATGCGCATATAAAGATACAGAGTTAGCCTCCTCCATAGCTAAGAAGGGAATAACTGGCACTAGCTTTCAGAGCTTTAATAAATTCCTTTCCTCGGTAGCAAAAGAAAGGAACAAGGAACAACCAATAGCAGCATTCACAGTTTCCGGTAAAACCCACTAATATGACAACAAAAACAAAGATTCAAATCTTACAACAATGAGAAAGTGAGTGAGTACCTTCAATTCTCTGAAGGAGTTTCTTCACTTTCTGCTTGCATCCATCGCAATGTATGTTTACTTTGAGAACACAAGTCTGTAGGAGATCGAGAGAAACAAACCCAACAAACAAAGAGAATTTTTTTGTGAGAAAAGACCACAGATAACCTTTGTCATTTAGATTAAAAAAAAGCCCAAAGAAAGAGTATTCAGTATGAGAGAGAGAGAGAGAGAGAGAGAGAGAGACCTGGATCTTGAGGAGCTTAAAGTCTTCATCTTTAGTCATTTCTTCAGTGCCGTTTGGAATGAAAGATCTCTCTGCACAAAAAGAGAAAAGAAGAAAAAAAACTAATGTGGTAGCGGTAAAAAGGGGCGCATGAGGAGTTTCTTCAACAGATTTTTCTTCCCTTGCGCTGTTCTCAGCAGCAACAAACCCACATGGGTTTAAAGAGTTAAAAAAGAAAGAGATTAAAATAAAGAATAATACAACTAACACCAAAAACAGAAAAAAGAAAAAACTCAGAAACAAACAGAAACGGGCAAGCAGAAGAGGGGAAGGTAATTTACAGGAAAAGGAAAAAGGGTTGAAAGTGAGGAGAAAGAAACGTTAGAGAGGATGGGGTTGAGAGATGTAGGTGGGGTAGGGAGGTGTCTGAAATGATGTGATTTGACGTTAAATACTGAATAAATAATAATTAAATAATAAAGAAAGAACAGTGACTTGACAGTCTTACTTCTATCCCTGCCCCATTGTCACATGTACCCCATTTTCTCGCGAGACTCGATATCTTTTCAAAGCTGCAACCCTGCAACTCCAACGTAACCCTTCTTCATTTCTCTATCATTCAAGTATTCATTCACCTCTACTCCTCAAACTTGACAGTCTCACTTCTCAGTCATAGCTATGTTTGGTTTGAAGGAAAAAGTAAGGAAATGAAGGAAAATGTAAGAAAATCTTTACAAATCATGTATAATTTTCCTGCCTTTCACTTCCTTTCCCTACATTTTCCTTCAAACCAAATACAGCCTCAAGGTTTGCTCTTCCCATCTTTCTTCTCTTCTAACACCGAATCAGACCGCATGAATCGGAACCATATCGTACCAACTGGACCAGGCCAGGCCGGCCTGAGTACCAACTGTGACTCGGGGGACTATTGTTTTGGAAATAGACCGTAGTGCCAACACAACAATATATGAAATAGTCTTTAATCCAAACAAAAAAAAAACATTAAGTTTAAACCATTAATTCAGATTCAGAACTTGTAGTATAATTTGGATCGAGTAACACCATTTTTGAGCTTGGACCTTGCACAGTTTGGTCATTTCAATTGTTTCTTTGACAACCCGAGTCAGTCTCGACCAATTTGAAGTTAAATCTGCAAACCTGACGACCCCTTGCCTCCTTGCCCCCCTTGCGACAAGACCCTTCTCTCTTACCTTAGAGATTTGAGTAGAGACAGGTCAACATTGTACGTAGCTCATTGATGAAAAAATGCAATATACTCTATCGGCCCAATCTCCCCTGCTTTTGCTTCAGTTCCAGTCTAGTAGTGAATTGGACATTTGTTAGAGGTTGATCAGCTTCTTGTTGGGCTTTCATTGATCTTGGTCGATATAATCCTATGTCCTCATTTTTCAGGTGTAATTCAGAAAAAAAAAAAAAAAATCAAAGGACTAGCTTAAAAAGTAACTCTTAATCAATAAATAAAAGATCAAAGATTAATGGCATATATAATTATATCATATGGCATCATAATGGTTCCAGTTACGACATATTTTCTCTTTCTTCAAAAAAAAAAAAACGATATATTTTTTCTTTCATCATCATCATCATCTAAACTTTACACCAACTATATGAGATTGGGTACATGAATCTCGTTTTGCCATTTTGTTTGTGGTTCAATGATTATTTCTCATTCAAATTCTCCTAATTCGGAAGCATTTACATGTCCTATAATGTTTCATACTTTCTCCTCCTCCATTCCTACAAACCAGCTGTTATTAACTTATCCCTCATTTCCAATTTTTCTTTTTCCTACATATGTAAAGAATTAACTACTTCAGAGCATGGATTAGAAATGTTAGTTGCTCAGTCATTAGAAATGTTGAAACCCTCTTTCTCTATTAACCCACCAAAAAAAAACAAAAGCTCTGAGGCAGAAGGGTAGAGGACACGTGGCCTGTCCACATTTTAATCTGATTGGTTGAAGTAATCTGGACCAATGTGAACTCATCTTGGGGACATCAGGTCGCTTAGAAGTGATTTCATTAGAGAAGTGTCACAAGTTAGCAAAAGTTAATGGAATTGAGAGTTAATATGCCTTTTTTTAAGAAAGGGGAAAAGGAAAACAAGAACAGATAAGGACCCATCAAGCTCTACTATATAGGGCCTTCCCATGCTAATTTTGGTGGTTAGAGGTAGCCCAGCCCTAGTTACATTGCATAGAGTCCCCACCCAAAAAAAAAGATCACATTGTTTGGTTCATTACTTCATAATGAAAAGCTTCCACAGGTATGAATTTACAAAAAAGAAAAAAAAAAGGAGAAAAGAAGAATTGCCAGGTGGAATTTCTTAAAAACTACATGCAAAATACCCAATTAGACTCCACTGTTGAACCCCCCCAAATCCCAGGTTACACCCTTCACTTCAAAACTCACAAAAGCATTGTCACTGTGATGAATTGTTTCCGAATTCAACTTTATCTACAAGTACATTTTGTTTTTGACTTTTTTCTCTTTTGCTTTTCATGAAAAAATTTAAGTTTTGCCTTTTCTAAAATCCCAAACAAAGGAATCAAAAAAGAAACTTAGAATTAACCTTTACCAAAACAACAAAAATCAACAGAAAAGAAACTAGTTTTGGAGCCAAGTTTCAATGGTAGAGCTAGCATCTTGCCATAGTCTTGTTGGAAAGATGATGCATGCCTATGGTTCAAATGTTCAATACACAAAAATTGACAAAGTTGATTTTCTTATTTTCATTCCATTTTTATAACCAATGGTTTCTTTTTGCATGATTTCAACTTTTCACTGAAAAGTTACTACTCCTCAATATGATTTCCAGCCATCTTGTTGTTCAACGTGGTGACAAAGGTGGGGCTGTACATTAGCGTTGCTTTTTGAGTATTGCAGTATGCCCCTTCCATTGGAAACAACTTGGGTTGGCTCTTTTGGAAACCAAATTTCCGATACTTGCTTTGTAATGGAAAACAACCAGTTATCCATTGTGTATTAAAAAAAATAATAATAATAATAATGAGGAAAATTGTCCTCTGCTCCTCCCTCTGATCTTTTCTTGTCCTTTCTCATGGTTTATACATAAATTTGCTTGATGGGTTTTGTATCTTTTACAATAAAAAAGAAAAAGTACTTTTTGCTTTTACTTTGGTAAGAAACCAATCAAACCATAAGAATAAGATCAATTGACAAAAGCAATTTAACTCTAGATAAAGGAAAGATGATACAAATTACCCAATTGTTTTGCACCACCTGGCAAACCATTTAAGGCGCTTTGCATTTAAAGCTAATGCTTTTGACGGAATTGATTTAGTTCAACTTCAAAGCAGTTGGACAGTAGAAAATTAATTTAGCATCAAAACAAAACACCAGACTGGGAATTTGGTGTGAATTCCTTGGTCAAAATGTCCGGTTTGTTGGTTCTATTTGGTTCTCAAAAAGATTCCATTGGATAGGTGAACCAGGTCGGTAAAATCTCAGTTCCAATTAAAGCTGGTCCGACCACGCAGTCAACTCCAGTTTCCAAAAACACTGTGAAAGGCCTTGGCATTTAAAACTATGCACACCTTTTAGTTTATGATATCAGCTTTAGGCAGTGCACTCAGTAGAAAACCACCTCTCGTTATATCTTGGGTGCTAGATGCGGTGAAGCCTCACTGTTCAATTATAATTGAAAACCCAAACTGTTCTTTAAGCTGCATTTATTAAGGAATTAAGAGAGCATTTCAACCATTAATTTAAAAGAATACATATTAGCATTTCATTCAGTAGTTTAGAAATCCAAAGCATGAAAGCGACAGGAAGAAAAACAAGGCACAAGCATTAAGGCTTAGGTTGTCGCTTTATGGTTGAAGCCATGTACAACTTTCTGTTTTTCTTTTTGCCTTCTTGTTGTTACCCTCTAAAATGGAAAGAAAAGATGTTAAGCGTACTATTAATACAACCAATAACAAGGCATGAGAGAGAGAGGATCAGAGGATCCACCCCGGTTGATGTTAATAGCAATATTAGATTAGACCACACAGTCACACACAGCCCCGGTTGATGTTAATGGCAATATTAGATTAGACCACATACACATCTAAAACACTGATGAGAGGGTGAGAGGGAAAGGGAACCCAGTTGGGCAGAGAGACGAGGGACCCACCTGGACTGGACTGACCCACTTTTCTACAGCCTAGATGTGTGGTGCTGATCATGTGTATCCCGGGACATGGTTTGGAGTTGGCCAAGAATTTGAACAGTGTGGAGTCTAAAAACAACAATGGGAATTAGTGTCTTTGATTTCAGTTTTAGGTTTAGGATGGGACACTTTGACAACTCTCCCTTTAGTCATAGTTCAAGAATCATTCACTCGAACCACTAGATGGGACATGGGTCATGGGATATCTTGTCTGAGACCCTTTGGTCCATTGCAGTATCACTGTCTATGTTAGTGTTCAGGCTGCGGATGATTGTGATGGATGGTGGGATTGGGGTTTGATTTTAACCTAACCTAAGCCAGACTCTTAACCTGGGAAAACATCCAAAGTGAGGTGAATGATCAGGGACGTACACAAAATTAGCCACGTGTTCCATCGCTGCCTTGGTATCAAAAGCTAAACAAGGAAACCCAGTTATATAGGTCCAGAGCTACATAGTAAGCAGGCCTATAAAGGAGAGCCAAAGAACGCCTCAAGTACACAACGGCCGGGATTCGTATCAGAGGTGAGCAGTCTGAGACTTTTGGTGCAAACTGGTGACGCTTTGGGATGCTCATCACTACACACTACTAGAACTGGGCATGACCCAAACACTCCCCGAAGGCTGAAGCCTAGAATGAGGTTAGAAGAACGATAAAAGAGACATTGAAGGCGATAGATGCGAAGCCAAAAGCGGGTGATGAAAGTCTTCTGACTGAAGAAAGAAGAAGAAGAAGAAAAAAGAGAAGACTGATGAAGACTTGAAGAGGAAGAAATAATATATTATATATATATATATATATATATCATAATACCAACACCAGATGAGACGAGAAATAACCAACTGATGATGGATTCTAGTGTGACTGTGTGTGTGCGCCCCGTGACTGTGGGAGGCGTGGGGCCCACCTACTTACCGGGGGAGCACGAGAAAGGCGGTCTGGTCTGCTCAGGAGTCTCAGTCTTAGACTGACCTCTCAATTGCTTCCACGGCGACCCCTTTTTTTTTTTTTTTTTTTTTCTGGAAGATTAGAAGAATGAAGATGAATAGGTAGAGACTAGAGAGAGAGATGTTCAGGCGGGAGCGGTCACGCTGTAGAAACCCCAATAATTCCCATGATTTGCATCACTCTTTGGATCGGAAAAATAAGGTTGGGCATTTTAGCCAATAAAAAGTTAACACGACAGAGGTCCCATGGCTTACTCAGTGCAGTGCCAGTGGGATCGCTTCCCTGTAAACCTGGCAATTGGGTTGGGTGGATCGGGTTCGGGTTGGGTCAAGGTACTTCGGGTTGAATTTTGGGTTGGGTTGTCAAATGTTAGACCTTAACCCTAAATGTTCGGGTTAGAATTGACCCATGGATCAATTCAGGTCATTCCAAAAAATAATTGAAACTCAAAAAATAAAGAAAAATTATATAAAAAATATCAAAATTAAAAAATTAACTTTAAAATTCCAAATATAAAATAAAAAACTTGAACATTTAAGAATTTAAAGAATAAACAATAAAAAATAAAGACTAAATAGAAAAAATTAAAGAATAAAAACTTCTAACAATGCATAAATAATTCCAATTAGACTTGACAATCAGGTCAATGGGTTGACCCTTGACTTATGACTCAACCCAACCCAATCTTTTATCGGGTCGGATCATTTTCACATTCGGATAGTTAAAATATGAGACCCTAACCCGAAAATTTTTCGGGTTGGAATGGGTCGGGTTCGCGGATTGAATGAACTTTTTGCCAGGACTACTTCCCTGCTTTTAAAAGTTGTGGGTTATCGATTATCACCCCATTTCCTTTTCTCCTCTCAGTTTTTCAAAAAGTAGGATTTTTTTTCTCATTTTCTTTGGCTTTTGATTCACAGTTCCCGAACCACAGTCATCTGGGTCTCAACTCTCAACAAACTGGTCTGATGGTCTCTCTCTCCCTCATGTCACGCAGCTACCAGACGTTGTTGGAGTACAGTTATTCTAATCTGACGGTTTTATACAAAGTGGCAGACTGTAACATTTACTGTGAATTACTATAGATAGGTTTTTTTGTTTATCGCTTCTTTCCATGAAGGTGTATCCGTAAAAGAGAAGACTGTTTCTGTTTAGACTTCAGAGTGAGAGAGAGAGGGAGAGGAAATAGGTTTCGCGTCTTTTGGGTTATTTGGTTTTTTTTAGTTTTGGGGCAGCACGCAAAGATACGGTGTTAAGGTGTTTGTGTGTGAATCCATCATTACTGCCACCTGCAACGCTCTGCACTCGGTCGGAAACACTCAAAACCTCCTTTCTCTTTCTCTCTCTCTCTCCTAAAGCTCCTCTGAGCGCATACAGATGAGATGACAGTGGCTTCCACAGCAAGAATGAATTATGAATCTCATCTGCTCGCGGTATTAACAGAAATGCCACGATGTAGACGCCGAGTGGCCAGTGGTGGCCCCGGACAGGCGGGCGCCGAACCCCGTTCTAGGCTTTTGGTTGGCTGCGCTCACAGCCTTTGTTTCTGCTGAGGTCCACCACCTACGGGCTACAGCCTCCCCACCGGACAGTCTGGACCCGTCGGAAAACACACACAGGTGTTGTGTTATATCGCGAGGAAGGGTGTTTGTCTGGTGACTGGTGGTTAATAGTTGACTACTTGACTCTCAGAAGATGTTTTTTGGGGGTTTTTATTCGGATTCGGATCCATCATCCAAGTGCCAAAGAGCAATGCATCTTGAGAACACAAGATCCACAACCAGTGTAGGACCCATAACTTGGAAATTGTAGGGCCCTCTTTTGTGGTGGTGCTCTGATTGTTTATTGGAAGAGGTGGGCCATAATTAAGGATGCTGTGCCCCCACCCCACCCAAACACAAGTACACAACCCAATGCTGCACGTCCACACAACCCGATTCTGCATTTAAGAAGCATATCTGCCAAAATCCCTTTTGGTAAGAAACAATGCTGTGGTGAGTTTAAAGTATTTTACTAGAAAATGGTTCTGTTTCTTCACTTTTCAATGTGGCATACGATAACTCAGAAAGGGTCTTATTACAATGTCCCCCACTACCCTCCAGTAAACATTTTTTTTTTTTTAAATGTAAAATATCTCCTAAATTTCAGGCACTTTGTTGCATTTTTGTTTCTGCATAAACAGAATGACCATTAAACCATAAATGCTGATGTGGCAAGTTTATGCAATGCATTAGTCCAACTACAGACTTCCAAACACTCTTTAAGAGTTTTCAAATTTCAACCCATTCATTTCAATTACATCGGGTTTGTATTAGGGTTAGGGTTGGGGCCCATTAAAAATTTAATACATTTTCAACCCAACCCGACCCAAGTTGCTCCTCTACTCTCGTTTTATGTTAGGTGGACTTAATTGACAATACAAGTGGTGGGCCTGGATGCTTTTAGAATTTGAAAAATGGAGGGTTCTATTGTAGGGATCATCATGGATCTTGATACGATTCAATGGAGGATTGCAGTAACAATATTAACCATCTGTAACCGTTGCCCTACAGTTTTTGTTCATTAAAATATTGTAGTAAACAGGCTCATCAAAACAGTATTTTAATGAATAAAGTGGCTAATTTAATTCTCCCATAAAGAAAACAGTTTTGAATAATTTTTTTTGGGTAGAAACAACAGAAAACACAGAACTAACCGAAGCAACATAGACCAAATTAACAGAGAGAAAACAGCAGGAAAGAAACTAAACTACAAAGAAGAATCCTCTGAGAGTTGAGATAACAGCCAGGAAGGGGAGCAAGACCAACTGCCTTCCAACCAAGCTGCTCCTTTGGCTGCCAATAGATGAGCAGACTTGTTGGCTTTTCTTTGCACGAAGCTAAAGGAAAACCCAACTAAGATCAGACTGTAGATATCCACACTTGAGTGTTGATATCGAAAGGTGTAGCTTCCAACACCTTAAAAATAGTCTGATTGTCACTTTCCAAAATTAAGTTCACAAAACCTAAATTCTTAGCAGCATAACAGCATTGCTTGATTGCATGCAAATACTTCAGCATACAAGGGAGAAACCAGTTTGCAGATACCACATCTACCAAAAAGAAAGGAAGCTACAGCATTTTGGAACAAAAAACCATAACCACTTCGTCCTGCTGCTGAATAGCTTCCATCAATATTAAATTAAATTACAGATCCCAAGGGTGGTATCCATGATCCATCGAACCACAAATTCATTCTGGTGAGAACTAGTGGAAGAGGCGGTTGATTCGGGAAGGGAAGCTTTCATCACTTCCTTCATCCACCTATAATTAGCAATAATAACAGATAAACCTGCATTAGGAGTTGCATCATTGAAAATAAATGCATTCCGAGCTTTCCAAATACACCACATAAGAAAAACAGAAAATGCTATAAATGAGAGTCCACCCCAGAATTATTCTTTTAATTTCCTGTTCAGACTTCCAGGCTCCTTCTTGCATAACGGGCATATGTTATCTTGTTTCATCACATTTCTGTCAGCTAGGACCTGATTTACTACTAGACTGTCAAGACAACATCTCCACACAAAGGACTTCAACTTGGGGGGAATATTCAAGGCCCACAATTTCTTCCATTTACTAGGGTGCAAAATAGCCTGATTCGAATTAATAGAATTTTTTTGATCTGATTTTTGTATAACCATGTGATAAGCGGATTTTATAGAAAATTTACTTGTAGGGTCAAAGACTCCACATGGGCTTGTCCGCTCCTTCATTTATGGGGAGCTCTAAGGAGCAAATCTTTCTAGTTAAAAATTCTCCAAATGGAAACCACCTCACTCTTCCATGTTTTGGATATTGGGTCAATCGAATCCCTAATTTTTCTACCCGTCATGGCGGGAAGATGAGGACCATAAGGCTTAAAAAGGAAATATCTGGGATCCAAGGGTCTGCAATTGGATTAACAACTTGTCCATTAACGACCTTCCAACAAGCCCCTTCCTTGATAATATCCCTTCCATCCAGGAGACTTTTAAATCCCCAATAACAGTTTGTAGGGGCTTTAACTAACAAAAAACTTTGGGAGAATGACGGTTCAGCCCAGGGTCAGAATTTGTAAGTCCAAAGTACTGTTGGGGCAGGTGCCAGCTCGGAATTGATGCCAATTCAAAGACGGGCATTGGTGCACAGAGTGTCGGTTATTAACATTTTGAATGTTTATAACTCTGCAGTGGAAATCAGAAATCTGCGTTGGGCCTGTCCGTACTTTTCCGAAAAACTTTTGCCTCGAAAGTACTTGGCTTCAATTACTTTGGACCACAGGATAATTTTGTTTTCTAAGAACCTTCATGCAAGCTTAGCTAAAAGAGCTAAGTTAAAGGCATGTGGGTCTCGAAACCCCAACCCTCCATAAAATTTACTTTTACAAGATTAGGTTAAAATAGATTTTACCATCAGCTCCTTTCTAGCCATAGATAATCCTGTTATCATCCAACTTTTTATTTTTTGATCAATCCTGTCCAATAAGAAATTAAAAAGGTCTTTTTTTGTACTTACCTGTAATAGGAGGCAATCCCAAATAGGAGCAAGGAATACTTATTGATTTGATTTTTAGCACTTTGGGAAGTATCTTTTGGAATTTGAGGTGTAACTTTGGACTGAAGAAAGACTTCAGATTTAGAAAATACACCTTTTAACTAGAGACCTCCCCATGTTGCTTCAGAACCTCCATAATGCATCCTACATCAGCAATGCTAGCTTTGGAGAAAATGTTGGAATCATCCGCAAAAAAAGAGGTGAGTGATTGTAGGGCATGCAGTTACTATTCATTTGGATTCAAAAAAAGTTCCTTCAGTTTGTAAATGGATTAGAGTCATAGATACACTTCAAACAAAACAGAGAGAGATATGGGAATAAGGGATCTCCTTGCCTAATTCCTTTAGTATGGTTAATTACTCTACTAGAGTTACCATTAATCAAGATTTGATAGGAAAATGTTGAGATACATTGCATAGTCCAATTAATGAACTTCCCATCAATCCCAAATCCTTTAAGACCCATTTCACAAAATTCCACTTGACCCTATCATAAACCTTTGTTCATGTCAAATTTAATTGCCATATAGCTTTGCCTTTTCTTAGAGGTCCTCATGAAGTGAATTACTTCATGAGTTAAAAGAATATTATCTGTAATCAATCTTCTAGAGAGGCATTCTGATTTTGGCTGATGAATTTGGGTAGGATGGTTTTTAATTTGTTCACCAAAATTTTTGAAATAACTTTGTAGATGGTATTACATAGACTAATAGGACTGAATTGACCTGGAGTTTTAGGTCTTTTACACTTTGGGATCAAAGCAATAAAAGTTTTGTTAATATCCCTGCAAAGTGTACCAGTCCGGAAAAATTCTTTTACTGCTCCTATCACTAACTTCCTCACTATGTCCCAATATTGTTGAAAGAAGTTTGGGAACCCATAAGGTCCCAGAGCTTTTTGAGGATGCATCTGAAATAAAGCCTCATTCACCTCCTCATCCTCTATATCTTCCACTAGTGACCAATTGTCTTCCTCTATCACTACCCTTGGGAGGCCCTCTAGTAGGTTACCGATATTACTTGGGTTGGTTGTTTTGTAAGCCTCCTCAAAGTGTGAGACTAGAAGTCTTGTCATTTGATCTTGCCCTTCAAACCACTCCCCACTTTCATTCTTAAGGGAGATAATCCTATTCCTTGCTCTTTTACGAATGGTGGCCTAATGGAAATATCTAGTATTTTGATCCCCAGGTCTTAACCAGTTTTGCCTTGATTTTTTGGCCCACAACATTTCCTCCCTCTTGAACTCTTTGTCCAATGCTTCTTATATTTCTTTCAATCTCGATGCACTGAAAGAACTTGCAGTTTTTTTCCTTTCCATACTTAACTCCAGCTAAGGAGCTTGTATATTATCCTGCACTTTCCCAATCACTTGCTTGTTCCACTTCTTTAGGTCTCCTCTCAACTCTTTCTGAGTTATGTTCACCTTGAACGGAAGGTTTTTACCCTCAATAGCAATCCATGATTCCTTAATAATTTTTTCACACTCATCATAAGTAGCCCACAATCTTTCAAATTTGAAAGGTTTTCTAGCTTTCTCTTTTGGAGGACAGGTATCTAGGAGAATTGGTAAATGATCTGATCCTAGGGAAGGATGGTGTTGAACCCTGGCTTCCTCAAAGCTCTCTTTCCACCTTCTGTTGGCTAAGACTAAATCAAGTCTTTCCTTTATATGACCCAAACCATCCCTCTTATTGGTCCCAACATACCTCGGGCCATAGCTTATTATAGGTTCCAACCCTAATGAGTTAATAAATCTTTTGTTCTTCATAACCAATTTCCTTACCTTCATATTACCCCCCCCCCCCCCCATCTTATCTTGGATATCAAAAATTAAATTGGAATCTCCTATGCAGATCCAAGGCCCTTGGACTACTCTAGCACAATTCTCCCATAAAGCCAGAAAATTGTCTATCAATTGCTTATTTGGCTCACCATAAGTAAAGGAGCAGTGCCACAGTTCCTCGTTCTCTTCTTGAACTTGTGCCAAAATCAGTCTTTCACAAGTAAGCTTGATTGAGAGGTTTACCTCTTTCTCCCAGAGCAACATTAGCCCTCCTAAGAGCCCATTAGCATCCACACCTCAACACTCCTACTTCCTTAGCCAACCTAGTTTCTTCTTATAATTCAAAATGGAACATTTAGTCTCCATCAAAAAAGTTATTTTTGGTTTTTTCTTCAACCAGACTCTCTTTAGAGCTTGAACTGTCAAGGGAGAGCCAATCCCCTAGCAGTTCCAAATGAGGATTAACATGACCCCTTGGGGGGCTGATTAAGGGAAGCCACCCACCGAAAACTAGTGGTTCCTTCTTTCTCATTGAACCAAGTGTGCACCTTCCTCCTCAATCTTTTCAATTTAACCATCTCCATCTTACTTTTTAAAATTGAATTATTATCAATTCTTTGAGTATTTTTTTTGTTTTCTTCCTTTTTTTCTTTTAATTAATCTTTTTTATTGATGATATCATTTTTCCTTTTAATATTGATAATTTCATATTACAATAAAAATTCAATGCAAGATGAACTAATAACATAACTGCATTACAATATGGAAAACAACTCAATGAGTTTATAGATAGGAGTACCTCCATGCCTTGACTATCTTCTGCAGCCCCAAGTTCTCCTTCAATTTCACTCATTCGCAAACTAGAGTTCTGTATTGGGTCACTCTCCGTTGAGCCTTTTGAGTCTTCAGATTGAGAATCCCCTTCCGCTGCTCGTTCCTCTCCAACCCCCATTGGAATCGAATAGGTCTCCATCAGATCCACTTGTGTCTCAAGAATTCCTTCTCCACCATTGGTTTCACATCCTTCCAAAATTCTTGCTTTCTTGAGGTTCGAATCCATTATCTCATCAATGGGAACCGGGTCTGCTAGTCTTCACCGCTTCTTACTTCGCTCCAGATCTGAACTACTGTTCATCGAGGTCTCTGTCCCACAGTGATATGCCACGTCATTTTTCTTGGTTATCAAAAGAGGATTTGCCTCAATCTCTTTCCTTTGATACTATTCTGTCTGCATATCTCCTACTTCCACCAGTGTTGGACTAGATTCTAGCTTCGGCT
Organism: Nelumbo nucifera; assembly: GCF_055504915.1. NCBI lineage: Eukaryota > Viridiplantae > Streptophyta > Magnoliopsida > Proteales > Nelumbonaceae > Nelumbo > Nelumbo nucifera. The sequence goes on along the minus strand of NC_142652.1, from coordinate 30,887,279 downwards.
AACTTAATTCATGGGGATGGTACTGGTTATTAATTGCACCAAGTGGGATTTGCTCATGCGTCCGAGTCCATTTTTTATGCAACCCATGTCTTCCGCGCTCCACCAATACAACAGTAAATGTCCTACTCAGGCTTGCAGCAACTCCTTGTTTCTTTTGCCACGGTGGCAAGTCTATAGTCGATCAATGTTCACACTTTTTCTTTTGCTAGTGAAATGACCACTTCAAAGCTTATCAGCATAGGAGTTGTACCCATCCTATCATTCGCTGTTTGACTCCAATGATAGGATGGTTCTGGCAAGTTTTGCCCCTTTCTTCTTCTAGAATCTGACCTAACATTGGTGCACCAGTCTCCTCAAGTGAACGATCATCCACCTCCATTGGGATGGTTCTGGCAATAATCTCTCCTAGTCTCCGGTCAGAGTTCTGGCTTTGCAACCATGCCTACCTGAAGTCCACCACTGATTCCTCCTCCACATTAGCCAACTTTTGCTCTTATACTCCTTTCGGTGCTTTAAGTCATGGTTCGTATTTTTTTTTTTACCTTGAATCCTATCCCAATCAACATCTTATGTGATTTTATCATGCTCGTGACCTCTCCCTAAAAGATTGACACTCGGGATCGAAGAAACATTCCAACCATATGTGAGTTGCTGCTACTCATTCGGAATTTCTTATCCCCAACTAGAATCACCTCCCCAATTTGTTTGCAAAACTCTCTCCTATCACCGACGTTATACTTTCAACTGGCACGTCCAAAATTCTTGACCTTTCTACTTATCATTCCTTTAAGGTTCATCTCTGGCTCTCATTCCTTCTTCTATAGTAGTAGATAGCTCTTGAAGACTGTTGATTAATGTCTTTGCTACAAACATGCACAGTGAATACTGTTGAACCTGTACTCTTTAAATCCATTGTTGTCTATACTCTGTAGAGGAGGTTTAAGTTCAATTCCACGTATAGCCTTTGTTTGATGTTCACTCCTCAAATTTGTATCTTATCTATATATTAAAATTGGCTTGCCATGTCACTTTCGTTTTTCCTAGGCTTCTAAACTGTATATTTGAATCTGAGATTCAACATAATCGAATTGAACTCGAATAATTCGAATCGGATATTCGATCGAATTTGAGTATGTTTTTCTTACTGATTAAGTTATTCAATCAAATTCAAATATGCATTGATTTGATCCCATAAATATTCCAACTGTTTTATATATAAATTAATTAAAGTTTAATGAGGGTAAAAAATTAAAAAAAGAAATTCCCATTCTCAAGTCTTGGTCTTGAACTCTCAATTTATCTTCTTATCTTTCTCGTTCTCACTTTCTCAGCATTTAAAACTCTAACCCTTCTTTCACTGCTGCCCAAGCAACCACAACCATCTACGGCAACGTCAGTAACTAAGTGGTTGAGCACCAATCACTGGCCACTGCCTCTCATCTTCTGTCTCTCCTCTCTCGCCTCTCATCCTCTCCTCTCTCGATTCAGTAGTCAAGCACCAATCCCTTCTTCGCCGCCCAACCCAAGCTAACACCACCATCAGCGAGAGTGCCAACGCCCAACAGTCCAACATCCTCTGTCTCTCCTCTCTTGCCTCTCATCTTCTGATTTTTCTAAACCATTATCCTTAGCTGCCACCCAATCCAAGCAACCACTGGTCCACCATTACTAGTGATCTAGTACTAGTCACTGGCCACCACAGTCGTCGCACTTGCACCGGTGCAATGCATGATTGTTGCTATCGCACTTGGCCTACCGCCCACAAAGTCTACGACCTCCATCTCCCTTGCCTTTTTTTTCTATTTCTCTTGGTTTTGAGGTAAGAACTTTTTTTTCTTTTTACATGTTTAGATTTCAATTGATTTTTGAATGCCAAAGAATGTTCATTTTGTTATAGAATAGATTAGAGTGATTTAGATAATGGTTTATGGTTATGCTACAATGATTAATTGATAGAATTTGAACCAAATTGAATATTTGACTTAATAATCAAAATTGAATTGGAACCTAAGTTTTCGGATATCGAATCAAATTCGAATATCATTACTTATAATCGGTTTCGAATTTACATGCCTACATTTTCCCCTATCATTTAATTATTTTGTAGTTTTTTTTATTTTTGGTTTTAAAATTGAGCAAAATAACTTAAGTAGCTAATTAACTTTAACTCATTAGACTTTTATCTCTCCTCATTAACTCTCTCTTCTCTTTCTCATTAACTCATTTGATTATCTCTCCTCATTAACTCACCATTAACTCTCTTTTCTCTTTCTCACTAAATCCTTTGATTATTTCTCCTCATTAATCATTCCATTAACTCTCTCTTCTCAAATGACTTACTCCACTAATTCTCTCTCCTCTCAATTACTTCGTTTAATTGCTTAAAATTCATTTACTATTTTTCATTCTTTTATTTTTTATTCTTTCTCCTCATTAATATAATAAACCAAAAGGAATTTGCTTAGGGGTGATTATTTCAATCCAGCATGGGTTGGACCTGCATTGGGCCCACAAATCTCAAGGCCAATCTTGGGCCTAATACTTCAAGGCTGGTATAAGCCCAATTCAGCCCATAAATAAATAAGAATTTAAAAATTAGTTAATAATATAAATAGTTAAATCACCTAAAAAAAATGAGTGAGTGAGTGAGTGAGAGAGAGAGAGTTTTAGGGCCTATTCATTTGCAAAAGTGTTTGCTATTTCTTACCTAGCTAAGAAAGGATCCCCAATCCCCAAGCCAAGCTGCACTAACCACAAAGCCTAAGGAATGAGGAAGAAACCCATCATGATTGGGGCACAAGAAGCATGTATTACTTGTGAATGCAAAGACATAAGAAGTGCTTTGCTACTCACTAGCCTTTGCGCTTTGCCCATTTCTAAATAAAAATTGAAATTTTGGTCATTACAAATAACATCTTGGCCCATTCATATCCTAAATAACTTGTGGTCCATTTGGTTCATAGTTGAAATCAAAATCAGAATCCCTCGGAATCAGAATGGTCTATTCCCCTCACCTGTTTAGTTCAATCTGGAATCAGAATCAAAATCAAAATTATTTGGAATGGATTCTCATTTCAAGGGGAGGGGGAGGAATGACCATTCCCTCAAATTGGGGAGTACTATTCCACCAAGAATGGGATTCTGATTCTTCCCAGTCAAATAGTTGGACCATTCGAATTCCGATAACCCTTATTCTTGAAGATCAAACGGACCCATTCTATAATTTTGTCTATGACTAATTGCACAACCTCTCAGCCTATGCCTTGACCTGACTAAACTAAAAAAAAAAAAAGTCTTTAGTTTGGGCTAGGTGTGGTCTTTACCTGATCAGTGTTGGTCCTTTTTTTTTTTTGAACGCATCATTGTTTGGTCTTCAAATTGCATAATGATGAAGGGACAAATAGAGTCAGCATAGCCTGGCTAGTAAAAGATGAAGGGCTGTTCATGAGTCGGGTTGGGTCGGTTTATTGAAACCGACCCTATGTTAAGCAAAACCGACCTGGTTGGTTTGAGTCGGGTTGGGATGGTTTGGGTCGGTTTCGACTCTAAGTTCAACCATGGTAATAAATTGAAATTTCAAATTTTTGTCTTGAGAGTCAAATTGTATTAGAGGTTGTACTTGAGTTGAGGGGCTAAGGGGGGCAGACCAAGTTAGAATAAAAGTTATCAAGAAAATAGAAAATCAAATTCTATTAGAGAAAGAAGACTGAAATTTGTATATTTTAAGAAACCTTCTAATCTAAATAAAAAAGGACACCTAATTCTAATTGTAATTGATTGCCTAGTTAATGTAAAAGATCATAGAAACTAGGATCCTTTGTTTATTTTCTTTAAATTTTTCCAAAAAAATTCCTTGTCTAGTTGTCTTACGATACTTGCCATTAATGTCATTCTTAATTAGAAGACTAGAAATTAAGTTAGGTTGTAACTAGGATAAAGACAAATTAGTTAAATAGGAACTAAGTAGGTTGTAACTACTAAATCGGTTCGGTTTAAATCGGTTTCGATTTTTCATACATAAAAATTGAAACCGACCTGAACCATCGATTTATGATTTTTTACAATCCAAAACCGACCGATACTGAAAAAAACCCAACCAGCAACCACCACCACTCCCATCATGTCTGTAGGGCGAGGTACACAGAGTTGCATGGAATCGTTGCTTACAAAAATCCTCGTATCTATACGAAGAAATTGGAAAGAGAGAATCTTCAATCTTGACTGCATTCAACGCCAACCCCCCACCAGGCCACCACTCCCAGTAGCAGAAGAAATGGGACCGTAGGGCTAACCTAAGAGACAAAGGTGGCGTTACCTATGAGTGATGACCCCGGTCTGGGCAATAACGTCGTCATCGTCGTTAGCTGTGGTAGCCCAAATCTTTCCCCGTTCCTCCTCTCGTCGCGAAATCTTGCCGCGCCAACCATCTGACTCTCCCCGCTACTTCGTTACAATGAGCAAAGATTCTAGTCTAGACCCCATTTTTCACCAGAAGCGAACCCTCCGATCCAAAGTACGCAAGGATCTCAAGGGCATGAATGCTTCTCAGAGATCCCAAGAAGGTTAACTCATTCCTTCTTTTATATCTTTCAATTTGTTGAATTCAGAGCTCAAAGCATAACTATCATCTATGTAGAGTTAGTATTATCTATCAAAAAAAAAAAAATCATCTATGTAGAGTATATCTATCATTTACAGATTATTAATGACAAGAAATTGGCTGCACCTTTAGATTAATATCTTTAGCTTCCTGAATTAGCAAACTATATTTTGCGTGTACAGTTGTGTATGAACAAATGATCTCTTCAGAATTTAGAACAAAACTTTAATATTTGCAAGCAAGCAATCAAGCACATTGGACCTAGTTTATATGTTGATTCTAGGCTGTTCTGTTACGATGTTTCAGTTAATAACAAAACGTGATTTGAAAGTTGTGATCCAATATGAATACGTTTGATTGTTGGGGGAAATCTCGTTTACATGAATCGTTCAGAATCGGCTGGAATAACGCAATTCAATTTCCCTCCAAAAAACTTACCCTGTTAGCAATTATTATTATTTTTTTTATTACACAATGAGCAGTTCAGTCTTAAGTGAAATATTCATTATAGGACTTCCTCAAACCTTTAGTAAGGCCAAGAAAATTGCCTACGAGACAGGCTTGATATCTACAATCAAGTTGTTCTGAATCAAGGAATGGACCTAATAGGTGACAAAAATGAAAAAAAAAAAAAAAAGTAGAGTAAGATAGGTTAAGCATGTCCATACAGTGGTGGATCCAGGACCTTTGATCAGTGGGGGCACACCTCTGGCTTAGGCCTTTTAGAACCATGAAAACATAAGTTCTCATTTAAGAAATCAAATTTTATTTGACCCCTTACTAGTTTATTTGAGTGGAGGCAATTGTAAAAAAAAATTCATATATATATAAAACATTTTCAAATCTCAGTGTGGGCTGCCCACACTGGCTTCTACATAGATCCACCACTGTGTCCATAGAAGGCCACCATTGGCGCCCATAAGAAAGAATTGTTTGCTGCATGTTGAGGGTCCTAGAAGAGCTCAGTGAAGGTTGAAATTGAAGGTGACTTTGGTTGGGTGAAAAAGAGATATCTAAGGACTCAATTTAACTATGGATATGTTGGACACATGCAAAGAAGACCACCAACTTTCTGTTATTGATAAAAAAAAGGAAGACCACCAACTGCTCCAGTTAGAAGTGATCTGTTACACATTGAAGGGGCTATAAGAGCTTGGGGTAGACCAAAAAGGACATGGATAGAAGTAGTAAGAAATGATTTAAGCACTAATAATTTAACAGTGGATGTGGCTTTAAATAGAACAGATTGGTGAAACAGGATTCATGTAGTCGACCCCATATAGTTGGGATAAGGCATGTAGCTGACCCTATATATAGGTGGAATGGTTAAATGGGGTTATGCAGATGGACCTTTACAGTTTGGAGGATGCGGCTTTGCGAAGTTGAGTTTTCTCTTATTTGAATTCCTTCTGCTAAAAAAGAAACCATATGCCACCTTCATACAAAATTTAGAGGGTGGATAGGAAATAAGAAAAGAGAATTTGGAATTTGGCAACCTTTTCATTGATGTTAAAGGGAGACTATACTTTTTGAAATATTATCGGATCAGTGAAAATGCCTTATCTATGGTTTAGACACATGACAATTCTTTTTTGATGAATATCACATGACAATTCTTACATACATATTTTTTCAACTATTACTGTTCTGCCATTATGTAGTTTGTCATGTAAAGCAGCAAAATTTACATTGGTTTTCTTCATGTTTCATACATATATGAACAAAGTTATGTTAAGAAGATATTGCACCATACAAGAGGAAATCTTTGAATGGGAGTCTGCAATTCAAGTTTCCAAAGTCACCAAATTTGTTGCTTGTGTTAAACACTGAAACACATTGCTTTTCATATCCTTATCTTGTTAATGATGTTCTGATTTATCATTGGAATATTGGCCTTGATAATGTTGTTTTGTTTGTCTCTATGTTGAAAAAAATATTAGATACTAAGTGTTTGAACACCCAGGATATCTAATTCATTATTAAAAATGTCAACAGAGATGGCTCATATTTTTGAGAATGGCTGACTGGAAGTTTACTTCTGCATATCCTGCTTTCTGACCACAGTTTTGTGCTACTTTAGAAACCAAAGATAGTTCTGCATAGGGATTAACCTAATAAATTGTATATCTAAAGCATATTTATCAGTAAATATGCAAAAGAAACTTCTCCCTTAATCCTTACATTATGTTTTCAATACATCGGGCTACTATTATAAGTCTCCACAACGGTTTTTCTGTCTTCTGTTTAGTATTTCTTTTGCAACTATGTATTCTTCTCTGTGTTATGGTCTTCTAACTTTCCTGTCAGAGAAGTCAACATACTTGCAAAGAAAAGCTGTAAGTTGTCAAAGACAACATACAAAGTCCACAATGTTTATATGTTTGGTTTTTCTTACTAAAGAAATTGCTAAACATTCACATATTTGTAACACTTCTGCCCTGCAGATATTGCAATTCAGAATATTGTTCTGGAATCTTCATGGTTCAAGTCTACTGAAAGACTATGTGTGTATATAAGTTGTGATGCCTTACGAGAAGTCAATACATCAAAAATTTTGTCAGAGATTTTAAGTGGTCCTGCTGAAGGTGAATATTTTATTCCTTTGAGTATCTAAGTGCCATTTAAAGTGATGTAGATTCATCACAAAATTCATTAGTTCACAGGATACAATTTATATTCTGAAAGATATTTCTGAAGAAACAATTGGAGGACTATTACAATAGCTTGTCCCAACCCTATTTGTAAGCAGTTAACACTGTTAAAATGTTGTCCATGACACATGGATGCTTCAAAATGGGTTCTATAACTGTGTGAGGAACTTTTATTTTTTTAATTGTAAATTTCATGAGTGTCCTTCACCTTCTGCATTTGTGGCCTCTCCATCTCTGAATAACATTCTCTCTCTCTCTCTCCTCTTCAAAATGAGTTCTATAACATACACAAACTGACCTGATCTATGCATGTGCTTGTTTTATTATTATTATTTTTTGTATTGTTTCTTTGGTTTTCCTTTTTAATAGTATTATTTATCTTTTTCCATGGAAACACAGAATTATCTGAGTTGTACTTCCAACTATCATATGGGGTGGTCCACCAGCAGCAATACAACATATGTACAGGCATAATTATAGGGAATTTTTAAGATATGCTATAGGTTAAACTCAAAATGTTGGATCACCCAAATCACAATGTCTATCCTATTATGCATACAAGAAATATGGTATACAAACTAAGAGGCATGAACTTGGATCTAGTGGGTAAGATCTATTGGAAGTTGATAGTTATTTTACCTGGATATGGCAAGGGCAAAGCTAGATATGGTGTTGGATATGAGATTTACACTAAAAATTGAAGTATCTGACATGATACAAATACAACACCCTTATATAGGTATCCAGGTATCATATAGTTCTTGCAGTAACATTAGGGGTTTGAGAAGAAACAATAAAATGTATACTTGAAATGATTAAGGGTTCATTTGAGGCCTTCAGGACAGTGACACTTGCTCTCTTTCATGTGTTTTTGCTATTGATGATGTAGACTCAAGTCAGATGACAGCACATATTGAACTTTTACTTTTAAGTGGCTTCATTGATGATCTAGATTCCACCAAAGCCAAGCTGATAGATTTCCTTATGGGTCTTCACATAATCTATTAATCTAACAGTCTCAGTTCTTTGGTCATCAAGTGATCCAGCAAAGGTAACCAGGTGGAACCAACATTTTGGTAGTAGTCCTTGGTGCTTTGGGTCACTATATTTACAGTTGGGGAGATTTTGAATTCCATTATAGTTCACACCAGATGGATTCCTAGAGAACTAAACTCAATGGTGTTGAGTTTGCAAAATCTGGGTCTTTTTCTTTTTAATAGTGATAGCTCCTTGCTTTCTGTTTTCATTGCTACTAGTTGTCCATATCATATACATTCTTTCACGTACTCATAAAAATTCTACGTTATTATTTCCTAATACATAATATAATACAATTACCTATGGAAAAGAATAGAAGCATTGTAAAATAGAAAGAATAGCTTGGATGTGGAAGGTCATTTTTGCAATTCGTTTTTTGTCAAGGGATTATCTTTGTAACAAATGACTAAATTGTACATTTTCCCCAGTGGTTTCTTCCAGATGGAGCCTTTTTAGTGGTAGGTTCATGTCCCACCTTCTTCCATGTATGATATGGACAAGTAATCTAGTTGGTTGTCCTTTTAGGCAACATAATGAGTACTTTAGATTACAAAAGTTATCATATGTTGAGCATTTTCTTGCTGTGATGAAAAGAATGTAAGACAACTTCTTTCTCCTTTTGGAAATTCTTACTGTTATTTTTCTAATCAAGTAGGTCAGACACTGATCAGGAAAAAGCTCTATGTTCCACGGGTGGAGGACAGGAATAGCCATATGCGGATGCTCCACATATCAACTATTGATGATCTAATTCCAAACTCAATGAATATATTGGAACCGGCCCCTGTAGATGGTGATGGAATTCAACGTGAAGATGGTATTTTTCCTTTTCTTTAATTCTTGTAAAACAAGTACTTGTCTGAAAAATACTAAATAGTTGGCCAAATCTTGGGGTCCCCTGATCTAAAGGTCCTAGTACCTTGCTTTCTGCCTCCATGTTTTTAAACGTGGTGAACCCACTTTGCCTAAAACAAAGGTAGCCTTCTCTACAATAAATGATGGTTCCTTAATTTATACCTTTATAATTCATGACTAGGTATTTATTTCTTTATTTGGGATACAGTTGGTGGAGGCTGATAGAACTGTATGCAATTATGAATCTAAACTATTTCTCATGGTACAGTGGTGCAGGCTGGAGACCCAGTTGATTTGTTCCTTCTACCTGGTAAGCTCTTTCAAGAATGTCTCTTGATTTAATTAGCTGCATCATGATATATTTTGACATTGTTTGCACTTTTGTTGGTAGGGCTTGCTTTTGACAGATCTGGAAGACGCCTGGGCCGCGGTGGGGGGTACTTTTATGCATCTTTGCTTATTAATCTGATAGTCTAGTTTGTTTTCAGCAAGTCAGAAACAAACCTAGTGGGGTCGCTAATAAAGTTTGACTATAGGCATCACTTAAAAGGTTTTAAATTTCATTGAAGATTCACAATATTTCAATTCTGTTTAGGGTGAAACAGCAACAAAGCAGCTGAATGTCAATTTAAGAATAAAACAGGATGAAATCTCAGAATTCCAGCAAAATCAACTGTGAAAATATTTATTTATTTATTTTTGATAGATAATGATAATGAAAATTTTATTAAATAAAGAACTAAGTATTCATCATACAATTCCCCACAAAGAGGCGCGAGGTGCAGCCTCCAAACTACATCCAATAACCAATTTGGAATCACCTTCAATCATTAAATGCTCCACTGCCAACTCTTTTGCATATTCTGCTCCTTGTAACACAGCTTGGAGTTCTGCATTTACAGAGTCTCCCCACCCTATAGGACCAGAAAATAGAGCTACAATCTGACCCTCATCATTTCTGAAGACTCCCCCTATTCCAGATGGCCCCAGGTTGCCCAAACTACTGCCATCAAAATTTAGTTTAATGACGCCTGCATCTGGAGGCTTCCAATCCACCACCGACTTGCTTCTGATTGCAGAACTTTTAGCTAGTTGTTCCCAATTTCTCCTTATGTCATCGAAAGTGTAGGTGGAAAACAGATCCAAGGATTTTACCCAACTTATGGCCCTACATAAGATACTTTCTAACACACATGTTTGATCCCTCTCCTTGTCATTAAAGATTCTAGCATTTCGTTCCTCCCACACGGTCCACACCAAAGCAGCTCTAACACACCTCCACAAAACTCTTCCTCTTCTCTTTGGCCACCTGAAAGTTGTAGGGTCAAAAAGATTGCAAATCTGCACCGGTTCTGTCCACCTGCACCCAAAAAGATGTAGGGGCTTGATAGTTGGATCATTCAGTCTAGAAGTCTAAAGACCTAGGAATCTTCCACATGGAAAGACAATTGTTCCTCTTGCCACCATATTCATGGGGCAGATATCAGCTTGAGATCCATAGATATGTGGTCAAAATCATGGTTTTTAAAACCGAACCGGTCAGGGGTCCGGTTACCGGTCCGAACGGTCCGACTGTTCGACCTGAACGACCGACCCGTTCTGACAAAAAATAAAAAATAAAAAAAATAAAAAAATTGAAAAACGGTCAAAACCGTTTGAACAGTTCGAACGGTTCAGCGGTTTTCTGACCAAAATCAACAGTTTTGGGGAAAAAACGACTTTGGGGAAAAATGGAACTGGTCAGGTGACCGGTTCCCGGTTTTTCCGGTCCGACCGTCCGGTCTGGTCCGGTTTTGAAAACCATGGTCAAAATAAGTACTGTTGAAGTTATCTTTTAATTTAAAATTCTCAAATCCTTCCAAGGAGATTGGTAAATTCATGTGGAGGTGTACCAGGGCTTCCATCCTTTTGTCTGTTTGGGAGGAGAGGAATGCAAGGATTTTCAATGGGAAGACATTGCCCAAGGAAGCAACCATAGAAAATACTTCAGTAAGAGCAGTGCATTGGATTAAAACTTAGATGGTGGAATGTCATGGCCCACACATGGTCAACTAGAACCAACTTTCAAAGGGAGTGGACACCACCAGCTGTAAATCAAGTTAAGCTCAATTTTGATGGATGCTGCTTGGGAAATCCAGGCAATTCAAGCATTGGAGGCATTTTTAGGAATTGCCATGAGCTAGGGGCTTCCAAAAAGGACTTGGGTGGAAGTATTAGAAATGATTTAAACACCCATAATTTAATGATGGATGTAGCACTGAACAGAAAGGAATGACAAAATAGGATTCATACAACCCCATATAATTGAGACAAGCCTTAGATAATGATGATGATTATGCCATGGGGCTGTAGTGGCTATCTATTTGGGTCCAATAGGGTTTTGGGACTTGAGAAGAAATGATGGCTGTGTTACAAGGTCTAAGGTTGGGTAAAAGGTTAAATTGAGATACTTAGTGGTGGAAGGAGAATCTAGAGTTGTGGTAGGATGGCTAAAGAAGGACAGTCGAGGAAAATATCTATTACAGGCATCATTATCATCATCCAAGCTTTATCACAACTATTACAGGCATATCCTAAGGGAAATCAAACAACTGGCAATGAAATTGGAAGTATCAGTAATCCGGTTACCTAGATCTGCAAATAATTTGACCAATTCACTTGCAGTCTTGCAAGACAAGGGGTCAGTATGGGACAATGAGGAGAGGGGTTAAGTAGTGAAGATCAGCCTTACGAAGAGGCAAATGTCATTGTACATAATATTCTTTTTCATTAATAGTGGTGCAACTTGGGTTGGTCCAATTAACATTTTAAACTGCTTTTGACTTGGGCCTAGGGAGTGGGCCCATTCAAATTTTGACAAAAGCCTAATCCAAGCCCACCTAAGTTGCACTCCAATTAGTCTTGGTAAGGTTACATTCTTAACAATAAAAAATCTTTTAATGAATTTTTTAGAACTCTGAGCCGCTTCTGTCACTCGGGGAAATCTGCAAGATGGGGTATGAGGCTGGTGTGAACTCGGAAAGTAAACAAATGAATGGTTTACAGTAGTACTTCATATAGCAGAAATAGGGTGGTTGCATAAACAGGAAATATTTTTTCCATACATTATTATATACTCACTTTAGTATTACTTTTTATTCTGAAAAGTTCTGTTACTCTTAAGGAAACAACATAGCTTCAATTGTTTAATAACTTGAGTGTAAATTGCTTGATCTAATTGTCATTTATAAATTATAACCTTGTTTTTTTTTTGGGTACCTGCAAAACAATTTCTTTATTCATCATTGCCTTAGCTCTATCCCAACTATTTGACATTCTCTGCATAAATATTGTTCTATCTGTAAATGCAGCCAACTATTTTGTGCATATTACTGATCAAATGCAGTTGACTTTTGCTTTTTTGCATGGTTCTTGTTTTTATTTCATGAAATCTTCTAGTTACTATGACCTGCTCCTGAAGAAATACCAAGAACTTGCCACAGAGCAGAAGTGGAAACAACCCCTCCTTGGTATGCATCCTAGCCTGTTGCTTGTCTTATTCTTTGCTAATGTAATGTGTGGTATGTTATTTCGGCTTATCCTAATTAAAATTTGAGATACTGCTTTGAATTTAATCTTTACAAATAAAAATGGCATGTTTTGAATTTCTTTCTTTTGATGCTTTACTGCAGTGGGACTCTCATACTCGGTGCAAATAATGGATGAGGGAGTCATTCCTGTCACTCCCAATGATGTTCCTGTGGATGCCCTTGTCTCTCCGGATGGAGTGATACCCATTAGTTTGAGAGCCTTCGAGAGAATGACAGAGTGATGGTTCACCAATTCATCTCTTTCTTCTCATTAGGGTTCTTACGGTGGACTTCTAAAAAAATACAATAATTTTATCTGTAACAGTTAGAAGCAAGAATTTTGAACATTCTAAACTAATCAATTCTAAAATTCTTTAGAAACGAACATGCCCGAGTACAAAATCTTGGAATATAGAACTTTTTTGTTACCTGGTGGTGAGTATTATAGACTAACCCGAGAAAAAGATTAGCCCTTTTGAAGATGCAAGGCAGTGAAATTCACAAACTGGTCCCTCATGGACAGACAAGGACTGATGTCAACTCAATTAATTAGAATGATGCTGGACGAGGGGCTATTGCTTGGTGCAATGATAAAATCCTTGGCTGACAAGTGTGAGAATGCAGGTTCGAGTCTGAGAGTGGTCACTTGGTGCAAAACCCCCCCAAAGGTTAGGTTGCTGTTTATCCCAGTTCATCCCTGTCAAGACCCCCCCACTTAGCCGTGATCAACATTGGGAAATGGACTAAAGGCAAAATTCATTCAATAGTGCTCAAATTACAATCCACGATAATACTACCAACCAGAAAGGCCGAACAAATTGATTGATTGATAATAGGAGACAGAGAATAAGCCACAAGAAGTGCCAGACCAACTGCTGAACAAGAAGTATGTAACACTGAGCACTGGGACAAAACAGCTCATCAGACCTCTGCAAGTGGTGATGAGAGTGGGTATGCTGATAAAATGGATATGTTGAACTTCGAATAAGAAGGGTTTTCTGTCTTGAATTATATTCTTTTGAATTAGTATAGGTTCATCCTATACCTGTTGGACAATATAAATTGCGGTCCAAAAAATTCATGGTCATAACATCATGTTGCCCAAAGTCGTCCCTACTCCCTCTTCCTATTTCTTCTTTATGGGCCAGTGAAAACGGGGAAAAGTAGAGTAATTATAATTTCATGCTTATTCTTCTGTATGAGCTAAAGTTACCGTAATTTCAAACATAGAAACTAGAGTTTCCTTGGTAGAGAATTCTACAGGGGGATAGGATCATTTTTCAAAATTGTAAACAGGCTCTGAAAAGATGCCTCAGATAAAACTTTTTTTGTGTGAATGCAAGCTCTAGCTCGCTGTTACAATTATACTCTGATCTTGATCTTGTACAGAGAATTTTGGGTGCAACCCAATTATGTGCACAAGTCAAGGACTGGTAGAATGCCTTGGAAGTGAAATAAATGATATTAGTTTCCCCTAATGCTTACATAGTCTACAGCCAAGACTATGTTCTGTACTCTTAAGAATCCCATCCAAGGACAGTATAGCATCAATGGAATGGAAATGGTGATTACTGATAACCTTGAAAGTTTGTTAAATGTGATTATAGCATTAAAGGCTCTTGCCAATAAAAACAAAAATTGCAGTCCCAGAGCCTCACTCAACTAAATCAATTCCTTAATTGAATTGAATAAAACGAATCAGATCTACTAGTTGTTGCTGCTGTTTTTTGTCAACGTTTATATGATGGATAAAGAAAATTAACACTTGAACAGCATTTATGTTTTTTTCAAATGTTACTTAACGACTAATTAATAATGAGGTAATGGATTGTTATGTTTTAAAAGTTTGGAGATTAAACTAGCACTAGGCCCGAATTTTCTCAAAAAAAAATAATAATAACATTATGAACTAGACTGTGATCTTACCAAAAAAAAAAAAAAGAAAAGAACTAGACTGAGATTCATGCCGTATAAACCATAGGGGAAAACATCAGCTTCATCGTAGCATTCACTTTGTCTTTTTTTTTTTCTTTTTCTTTTTTTTCTACCCATTTCTGTCAATGTTTCATGGGAATTGGGAACGGATCTCGATGCTCAAAGATTTTTTTTTTTTTTTTCTTTTCTCCCTCCGTCCCTCGAATGAAAGAGATTTTTCTTACACGGGAGAATGAGAGTTTGGAGTTTGGACAAGAAGTTCGAAAAGTCCATACCACGTGAAAAGAGGCATCTTCTCTTTTTTCTCTTGATGCTTCAAATTTCGAAGTGTAGGTACTCATGAGATGCTTGAGAAAATTGATTGATAATGACATGTGCTTGATCCATTTCATAGTAACACAACTTAAAAAGCATTAACCTAAGTTGTTTGCTTTTGTTTGTTTGGATAGCTCAAGCCGATTCTAATTCTAATCCTTTGAGCTGGTTTAGTAAACAAATATGATTAGGCTAATTTCCACTGAGACAATCTTAAGTTAAGCATATTCCTCCTTTAATTGAATTCTTTGAGTTTGACATGTGGGAAGAATATAATGGCACAGGAACTACAATGCATCATGCATGTACCTCCTCATCTGTCTGTTTCCTTTGATGCCCAACCCATTTTTTGACCACCTCAGATTGGAATCTACCAAAGACAGATACTCCTTGTTTGTTTTTAATTTTTATAGATGTCCCATCTCTCATCTCACACGTCACACCAATATTTCCTCTTACATGCATGAATTCTCCCCTTGTTGAATTTTCAATCCCTGGGAAAATTCCAAAACGTGCATGACCACTCTAATAAATTGATTACCACCTGAAATTCTGCAATCTCTATTTCTTTATTCAAATCTCGTAGGACAAATTACAGATTCTTAACAATGGAAAAGGCATATGGACTATTGGAATTTCCTCTAGGACTTTTGTTTTTCTATAATAAAAAAAGGTATATTGCAAAGCATTTGTGAATTATTTGTATAATCCAGTTGGTATGGTTATATACAAAAGTCTAATATTAGTATGTAGAGTGAGCTAAAAGATATAAAGTATACATTTGAGAAAAAAAAATGATCCAACATATAAAATAGTGTCGGTTACTACAATAAATTAGGTTATATATCAGTGGATCAGGTTAAGTGGTCAATTTACACTCACCCCACCCCATCCTATCGGGTTAGGGTCGGGCCAGATTTAATAATCGGATTTGAACTGAGATGAATATGTTGTGACCATTCAGTGACCATTGCAGCACTGAAACATTTGTATTTATAGATTTGATTAAGTATAGATATATGATATGCAGCAGGTAAGGTTGGACTCCGGTTGAGCCAAACCCGAACAGTTGATGTATATCCCTATACACATATAGCTGATATGACATTATATCAGACAAAAGCCATTGTTGAGTTGAAGTAAGCTTATACATTAGAAATGTTGAACATTAGCAATAAATATGGGCTAAAGCCCATATGGTGTTTAAGGAAGATAAATCAAGATCCACCATTCAGTGGGTCCAACCTTACGAGGGTGAACACCAACCATGATTCGTAACCCAAATGGTCCAGCATTCCTACCAAGTTTGATCAATGACCACTCTTTAGGGTGTAGGGACCAGGAAGTGGACATGCTGCTTTGTCTGGGAGGGCCTTAAGGGCCCAGTAGTTGCACTCAATCAAAGCAAGCTGCAAGCTGCGCTTTTTCCCGTTTTTCGCATAAACAGACAATCTCTATTAGTTCATCCATAGCTTTGATGGTGTGATTTTGACCTGTTCATGGGTCGGGTTTGAACTGAACTTTGCCCCTTTATTAATACAAAATTTCGAGGCTGATGCCTGAATTCAAAACCTGGTCTGAATGAGAACAAACAAATTTTTTTTATAAAACGAATATTTATTTTGATTTTGATGCAGGTCAAAAATTAAATTTAATTCTATAGTTTTTGTTGATGCTTGGCCGAGGCAAGTCATTCCTTTGGATGTTGTAGAAGCTGAGGGCTAGTATTGAGAAGGGTGTTCGAGGGAGGACGAGATATTGTTCCCACTGTAGTGAATCTGCGAGGAAGAAAGTATTAGATGCCTCGGGTGACTACCCGAGGCAAGGACTCCGACAATCAAGTCAATATATGCACTAGGTAAGTGATGAGCCTGGAACCAAAGAGTCTAAACGAGGTCTCAAGTAGAACTAGGTCCTTAGAGGAAAAAGTACTAAAGATCCAAAAGTTTCGGATCCTTTACTTTGTGGGGGTGCCTTGCATTTATAGATAGAGCAGCCAGGGGGTAATTATGCTCAGATGATCCAGATGTGAGCCGTACAAAGGCCTGGCGAGATGTTCTACTAGTATCACACGACCCCCTGTGACTGAGGCTGCCTGATCCACATCAGGTAACCCTGAGCATTCTCATGGTAAGCCTATGCAGGCATCTTCCATTTAACACAATTCAATCCTGCACAGGCCAACCGAATGCACCTACGTCAATCTTAAATTATATTTTTACTCTTTATATATATATATATATATATATATATATATATATATATATATTATTAAGAATAATAAATTAATAATATTATTATGGTGTTGGATTTGACGTCATGGTGGGCTTATTAATAAACAGGCCTGATTGATAGTTATAGCTGGAACCCACCAGGTTACCCAACCCATGAATACTGTCCACATGTTACCCTTTATTGAACGACACCCTTATCGGCTTATCGTATTAAGGACATGTCCATGGAAGTGGACCAGATGTACCATAATTTCAAACTGACATTTTGAAAATTTTGTCTGTACATGACAGAAATGTCCTTTGCGCTCTCAGTAGTCAGTACTATTGAAAAAAAAAAAAAATAGAGATAAATGATACAGTTTCCATGTGATAATTTTAGTGGTAGGAATAATGCTTATACACCGACAGCCCTTTCATGAAGTAAAATTAAGGGCCTGTTTGGTTTGTTGCTAGAATTGGAATTGAAATTAAAATTCTTTAGAATTGGAATCAGAATAATTTATTCCTATAATTATAAGAACAAAAATGAGAATTGAAATTAGTAAGAACGAGAATTTATTGGGAGAATGATGGTTCAGCTCAGGGTCAATTTTTAGGCCCAAAGTATAGTTGGAGTGGGTACCGGCTCGGAATTGATGCCAATTCATGGCCGGGCATTAATGTATAGAGTGTGGATTTTTGATATTTTAAATGTTTATAGCTCTGCAGTGGAAATCAGAAATCTGCATTGGGGTCTGTTCTTACTTCTCTGGATTTTATTTTGAAGGGAAGAGCAGAGAATGACCATTCCATCAAATGGAAAAATGTCATTTCAATAAGAATGAAAATAGAATTTCAATTCTGTCCAACCAAACAGTTAGAACCAGAATAGCCATTCCGATTCTACTTCCAGACTCTTATTCCTGGGAACCAAATGGGGCCTAAGCTCCATTTGTTGTTTTCTCAACTTTGAATGATGGATTAAGATCACTAAAGATGACCCCCCCACATAAAGGATTTCCAGATTGGTATCCCTCCCACCGGACCAAAAATAGGACATCCGCATGTGTGCAACAGTGTTTGTTTTCAATGTGAGTTGTAAAATGGGCGAAGGGTGGGTTTTATTTCCACCTCTTAAGAACTTCCGCAAAGGAAAAATGACTAAATGATTTTCTTTGAAACTGACCTTTAGTCTGTGTTTGGCTTGCAGGAAAGAATAGGAAAAAAAGGGAAAGTAAAAAAAGTTTTTACAAACTTTGTATAAGTTTTTTTACCTTTCTTTTCTTTTCTCTACCCTTTCCTTCCAATCAAACATATCCTTAATTGAAAACAAACAGCTTTCCAACGTTTTCTGATGTTTGGATTTAACTTTGAAAACATGCCTTAATGGTTAAGAAATGTGGGTTATATTTAACAAGATTGGAATCAAAGAAGTTCCATAACGCAAAATAGTATTTTCTATGGATATTATTGAAAAAAATCTGCTCTTTCTAGGTGAATTTCAAAGGAGCTTTGGTGAAGCATTTTAAGTCACTATCATTCAGATGAAAAAATTCACTTTTATCTTCTTTTTATGAATTTAAAGTTCAAGAGAGTTTTACGTTAGAATTTCTTTCTTGCACGAGTAATAATTGCAGACAATTCAGGGTCAACTTCAAGTTTGAGGAAAAAGAGAAAAGGGGAGAGACATGATTGTAAAATTTTAGCCAATTGTGAATCTTTTTCTTTGCTGTTCTTTTTTTATTTTTATTTTCTTTGTTTGTTCCAAGTCTACTTCCCGTCCCAGGATAGACTTAACTTTTATGTGGTTTAGAGTAACGTGAATTCCTTTCTCTTCGTGATAGCTGGGTTTTGGGTCATGGTTTATTCACAAATTGAATTGGGATATGTTCCTCACATAGTGCGCCCCACACCCACCTCATAGGTAGACCTATTCATGGGCCGGGTCAGGCCAAGTCTTCACTCTTCATTAATACATTTTTTTAAGGCCCGAGCTTGAGTCTAGGCCCGAACCAGTCTAAAGCTCATGCCACTGCTATCGCTGAAGTGGCTGAATAGAGAGAGAGAAAGAGAGAGAGAGAAATTATAAAGAAAAAAAAAATAAAAAATGTATATATATTAAATTATTAATATATTATATAAATTAGTTAGGCCGGGCCGGGCATTTTTGACAAATCTCGAGCCCGTCCCGAAACACAATTGGGCTTGGTGTTTGGGTCTAAGATCAAACCCGCAGGCCTAACTACATGTCCAAGCCTGACCGGAGTGCAGGTTGGGCCATCGGACTACCCGGCCTATGAACAGGTCTACTCACAGGCACGTATCACCATGCATTGAGAACATCTCTCGTGAATAATAACATATAAGTGAGGGAGATGTTCCGAATGCATGGTGGGATGTGCTAGTGAAGCACTTGGTGTGAGGAGCGGATTCGATCTCTCACAAATTGTCACTGCAACCTTGAACTGAGATAACAAAGAGGAACAACTGATGGTAATATTGGCGGTGTTTGGAACCATGTGCGTTTATTGAATAAATGCTGCCATATAAGCGTCATTTTAGCATTTTCCCATTATATCGATCTGTATGCATAAATAATTGCAAAAACAGTTATTTATTCACTATTTTGCTGATGTGATGCATAATGGCGCCTAAATATTAATAAATGGATTCATTATTTATTTTCTAGATTTTACAAACAAATAAATGGATTCATTCATTATTTAACGAATAAACGCCCATGATTTTAAATACATACATTACTATACTCTAATTGGACAGAAAATACGAAACACACGGATTCAAGGTGTCACGTTTTACCATATGAGATTGATGGATGGTTAGATTATTCAGCCCATTAAAAATGTCAAATAACTGGGACCCAAAAAGCTTATTGAGTCAACCATCCAATTCAGCTAAATTTGAAAACACTGGCATTCAAGAGTGGCTCATAGGGGTATTAGAGTTCAGATCAACATCCCACAACACATCCAACATTTCTCGATGATAGTATCAGAGATGATGATGTCATCATTGGGAGATATTCTCAATAAACAGTGAGGATGTATTGTAAAACGTTGTGGGGTGCAGATGTAAATTTGGGGTATTAAAGGTGCAAGTTGGACGAGCTAGGTCAGGTTGGGTCATTCCTAATCCAAGTATTCAACCCAAGTTGTTGAACTCCCAACCCAAGTTCAGGTTAGCCTATTTTATTCACCTCTTGTTTAAAAGAAAAATTTTAAGTTGGGGTTGTCTGTCGCAAATTTGGATTCAATCCTCATAAGACTGTCTTTACACCGTACTCACAACCACTTGTAACTGTGCATGGGAAATATGTTTTCATGAATAAAAAGTACAAGTGTGAAGATATTTTCAATATAGTATGGTTGCAAGGAATTGGGATCTATTTCTCATAGGGCGCCTCACAACGACCTTACTCACACATCCTACCATGCATTGAAAACATCTCCCATAAATAATGACACATAAGTACGGAAGATATTCCCAATACATGGTGGGATGTGCCTATGAGGTGCCATGTGTGAGGAGCAGATCCGATCTCAGTTGCAAGTGACTATAAGGACTGGAAATTGGGATTTATTCCTCAGATGGGGCACATGGCACTGACCTCACACAGCCCTATCCCAATTACATGATATGTTTCCGTTTTCCAATGTGTGGCTGGGAGGTGTTGTAAGATTGGTGTGTGGAGCAGATCTGGATTCTCTAGTCTCTACGATCTGCTCCTCACAAATGGATGCCTCACAAACACATGTATTAAGAACATCTCCCATGAATAATAACTAATAAGTATGAAAAATATTCGCTAAGATGTGCGTGTGAGGCGCCAAGTGTGAGGAGCAGAGCCGGTCTCAGTCTCTACTTTGTCTATAAACAACTCATGAGGTGGCATGTTTAGACCTTAGTGGCCCTGTTCACAGAATTACTGTTTGCCTTCTGCTTCGGCAGTCGGCACATGCAGATCAGCAGAGGCAGTTAAAAGATAATTGGTAATTTACGTTTTGATAATCTGAAGGTAATTCAGTAATTCCAGTAAAAAGAGAAAAGGACCCACATTCATTATCGTTGTCCCTCGTACGCGTTATCTTCGGTTTATTTCTATTTCATCTATAAATTCACACTCTCTCTGCTTCGTCCTTCGATCAAAACCTAAGTCGAACTATTAAACCTCTCTATCTCTATCTCTTTCTGTCTCATGAGGGGCTCAACGATGAGAGCTCCGTTGCTGTGTTTGTTGAATTGTTTTCTTTTTCTTATAACGTACGTCTCCCATGCAGCGGAGACAGGTCCGGATGCATGGCCGGAGACCGCCCGGTTCGACACCGGGGGTCTGAGCAGAGAGAGCTTCCCGAAGGGTTTCGTGTTCGGAACCGCAACGTCGGCGTACCAAGTAGAAGGAATGGCGAGCAAGGAGGGTAGAGGCCCCAGCATTTGGGACGTCTTCGTCAGAATTCCCGGTAAATACTCACTGGAAACCTGAATTACCATTGTTGCCCTTGCCCTTCTCTTTCTCTTTCTCTTCTATTTCCATTCAAGTCCTTCATTTCTCGTTTCCAAAAATGCACCAGGAATTGTTGCAAAAAACGCTACGGGGGAGATGTCGGTGGACCAATATCACCGCTACAAAGTAAGTTCAAGATAGCTCAATGTCAATCACCATTCTTAGCCGTTTGATCAACATCAAACGCTTGAGGGGACTGTGTTTCGTTCGTAAACTTGTTGAATACGACGAGTTCACATCTGCGCCCCACAATAACGCGCCCCAAAAAACGCTTCACACGCACATTTGAGCGTGTATTTGAGAGAGATTCTCAAGATGTGCTGTGGAACGTTTTTTAAGCTCTTTCTGGGGGGGCAGATGTGAATTCGTCGGATAGTGTTCAATGAAAAGCAGAGTGTATGAAGTCGCAGTGCACCGTCCCCACTAGTGACAAAAAGTAGACATTACCCACTGGGCCGCTCGGGACAAACTCTCCCAGCGCTGGGCCTCGTGAACGGGCAGGCGAATCCGAATCTTGGGCGAACAGGCCCACAATTTAAAATACACGTAATCAGGTATCTAAAAAGATGGGGGCCATAAATAGTACGTCCAATTTTGTCGGGTTAGCTCTGGCTGTTGGGGAGTGGGGACCAACACTATAGCCAGTTTCTGGGCTGGGCTGGGCACGTTCAGGGCATTCAGCTATTTACGCCCTCTCTTTTGTTTTTAATTAAAGTGATTATTAATTTATCATTCTCATGATAACGTGGTATTTTCAGAAATCTTCTCAACAGTATAGGCTGTTGCCCCTAACAGTTAAAATTCTGATTGTGGATCCCACCAAATCGGTGGAGCGAAGAATACAATAATTGCACCAAGCAAGTTGATTGCAGCATTATGGCATTGTGGAATAACAGTACAGGATGGCTGTGTCCATTCAGGATCTGCTATCGTGAGTAGCGAATCTGAGCCTGGCTGTGTCATGATGGGTCATGGCATGTGTAACCAATGTTAATGACCGCGCAAGGATCAAAATTTTGCCGAGCCGACATGCAACATGTCGGTAGGTCACCCATACGCGAAACTGTGATTCTTGTGGGTTTGACCCATTTCAGTGACTAGGCATGACTTAGACCTACCTTATGAAACAGGCTTTGAAAGAAAATATAAAAAAGGGAGTGGGGGTCGAATGTAATAAAAAAATATTTGATGATATAATATTTTATAACTAATGAATTGGGTAGATCAAGGTATATTCAAATTTGATCTATTAACTAAATGAATCTAAATTTTCCAATTCAATGATTAAGGGAGGTATCCAAATATGGATCTTATCAGATAGAATTTGGATTCGAATTAGATCTTATTTATAGCCCTATATCCAGATGCAAAAAATGGGTGCTTCTCTAATTCTACGTTAACGATAAAACACTCCCTTTGGTAGATGACTAAGGGCTAATTCTGAATTTGAGTGTTATGGGCTATGGGACCAATATTAACGCCACACGCCAATCATAGACTGCATTTGGCCCACAACCACTCAAGCTCTCATTTCGCATCTATAGCAACTGCTACAGCCACAATGGGCCTTCTTCTCATAGGCCCAAAGATGTTGAAAATAAGAAGACGTGATTGGAGTTACAATTTAGGGCGAGGACCACACCTTGATTTTATTGGCCCCTATGGATCCAATACCAGTCAGCCTTCTAGGCTTTTGAGTTTTGAGAAACAAGCCGAGTCCGAGCTGATTGTGTTGGATTGGCATTAGCACCCAAACAAGTCTTACCAGAAAATTCATAATTTTGTATTCTTACCAAACATATCCGGTTATGATGGGTACAAACACGAATGAAAATATATCAGAAAAAAAAAAAAAAATTGCTGTTATTTTCGGTACAAAAATGTATTCTTATCAAAACGTAGTGTAAATTCACTTCAATTACCTTTAAAAACAATGTTCTATATAGGAAAGAAAAAAAGAACACTTGTATTGTCACGAGTCACCTACTTCATATATAACAAATTTCTTCTCTTCTTCTGTTAGATGTGAATTTAAATAGAAGTGTAACATTTTTTTGTTACAGGAAGATGTGAATCTCATGGCAAACTTGAACTTTGATGCATATCGGTTCTCGATCTCATGGTCCAGGATTTTCCCAGGTAACTATTATCTTTTAACTGGCGTTTAAGTGGTTGATCCATTCTTCTTTCTATTGCCCAAGAAATGCTGATGTCTTGTATGCAAAACTCTCTTTTCATGTAGATGGAGCTGGAAAGGTAAATTGGAAGGGAGTTGCTTATTACAATAGGTTGATTGACTACCTGCTTGCAAAAGGTAAATTCCTCCCAAGAACCTGATTATTGTCCGGTCCAGCATTTTGTATTAGCCAATTGCTCAACACACTGACTTGTGTTCTGATCATCTGGAATCTGGACCTGGTTCAGTCTAGTTTTACAATCACCAATTTTCACACTCCTGTGCCTGGAATGGCTTGAATTGGACCCAAGAGTGATGCCAGCTAATGCCACACAACCATTTTCAGCTTCCATGATCTGATCATTATTTATTTATCATGAATATTTACATCAATTGATTGAACTTGTAACAGTACTATATTTGTTTCACCTCTAGGTATCACCCCATATGCTAACCTCTATCACTATGATCTTCCCTTGGCACTTGAGAAGAAGTACAATGGATTACTAAGCCGTGAAGTTGTGTAAGTACATTGTTAAGCAAAGGATTAATAAGCTTGATTAACCTTTCATCTATACAACAATCTGGATCTTTAACATGCTCATTTGATTGGCTTGACTGTTGACAATTCATACAAACCATACAGGAACGACTTTGCGAATTTTGCCGAATTTTGTTTCAAGACATTTGGTGACAGAGTGAAGAATTGGATGACATTTAATGAGCCAAGAGTGGTTGCTGCTCTTGGTTATGATAATGGGTTTTTTGCTCCTGGAAGGTGTTCCAAACCGTATGGAAACTGTACAGCTGGGAATTCTGGAACTGAGCCTTATATTGTGGCCCACAATCTGATTTTATCTCATGCAGCTGCAGTTCAGAGATACCGTGAGAAGTACCAGGTAAGTGCAATATTTGCAGTTTGTCTAATTTTATCTGACAGAAGTCACAGAAAAGCCTTTAACAGTGATTCTTATTATCTGCTTGTATAATTTTAGGCACATCAAAAAGGGAGGATTGGAATTCTCTTGGATTTTGTTTGGTATGAACCACTTACCAGAGGAAAGGCTGATCAACAAGCAGCCCAGAGAGCAAGGGACTTTCATGTTGGATGGTAAAAGCACATAAATGTCATTGAGATTAAATATCTTACTGAACACGATGATCATTTAGCAATGTGTTGGGATTTATTCATGGATAGTTTGACAATTGTGGTTTTACAGGTTTCTTCATCCTATTGTGTATGGTGAGTACCCAAAAACAGTGCAGAATATTGTTGGAAAGAGGCTTCCCAAATTTACAGATGAAGAGGTTAAAATGGTCAAGGGGTCTATAGATTTTGTGGGTATCAACCAATATACCACCTATTACATGTATGATCCACATCAAACCAAGAAGCAACCTCCTGGCTACCAGAACGACTGGAATGCAGGATTTGCTTGTAATATCTTCTTCCCTTACTACTTTCTATCAAGAAGTATGTTCTATGAGTATTCCCTTGTTACTGATTTGTGGTTATGTTTGGACTTTGCAGATGCCAAAAAGGGGGTGCCAATTGGTCCACGGGTAACCAAAATAACTGAACTTTTATCGTTTATGTTTGTTTATTGATGATAAAAGCTGAAAGTTGAAAGAACAATTCTGAATAAGTTGGGCATTTTGATGAACTTGGAGCACCCAAGAAGGCTAAAGAACCTTTTCAACCTCTTAATTATGGTTGAGATGATGTTTCATCTTGCTTTCCACTATTACATGCAATATTTTCTTTTTCACTCAACAATTTGAACATTTCCAGGCAAACTCTTATTGGCTTTATGAGGTGCCATGGGGTTTATACAAGGCTCTGATCTATATAAAAGAGCGTTATGGGAACCCTACTGTGATCTTATCAGAAAATGGTATGACATATGAAGCCATGAAGTTATTCGTTTTCTTATGTTTCTATTTTCTTTTCTTCCTCTTTACTGTTGTCTTAAGATACAAATTATATGTTACTATACCAAATCGACCCTGTAACTCAGTATTTTTAATCATCAATCATAGGAGGTCTAATCGCAACCCAAACTTTCTCCTAAATTGATTAGGCTGTGTTTGTTTGCAGTGTAAATATTTATCGATGTAAAAGTACACCAGTGGAGTTCAACATCAATCAGTTTAAATGAGTGAATTGTTGTAAAGTGAAAGGCACAATTATCGATATAAAACTCTATGTGAGTGGAGTTTATATCGATTTTCGATGTAAAACTACATTCAAAACAAATGCCGACAAATACAGACCAGGAGTGGAGTTTTACACCGGTCTGTATTTACACCGAAAACAAACATAGCATTAGGATATATGGGTTGCTTATGGAACATAATGGCAGCTATGGAGTCTGCAAAGTCATTCTTTAATACTCTCCACAAGTGCCTGAAAATATTTTCATCACAAAATAGTTTATTTTCATATTCTGCATGTTCACTCTTATAATTGTAGATTGAATGGATAGATGACATTAACCATGCAGTCTTGGGCTCAATCTTATCTCAAACACTTTTAATGGCAGGCATGGATGATCCTGGCAATGTCACACTTCCCAAGGGGTTGCATGACACTACAAGAATCAATTACTACAAGAGCTATTTACTTGAACTCAAGAAAGCTGTAGATGAAGGAGCCAATGTGATTGGCTACTTTGCATGGTCACTGCTAGACAACTTTGAATGGAGATTGGGATACACTTCAAGGTTTGGTATAGTCTATGTTGACTTCAAAACCCTCAAGAGGTACCCGAAGATGTCTGCCTACTGGTTCAAGGAATTACTTGGTAGAAAGAAGCACTAAGTGGCATTGGCCATCCTCTTTTTAATCCTTCCCAGTGTTGCAGTGTAATAGTGCTTCTGGTTTAGTAGATATCTGTATCTCTTCTGTTTCTTTTGTCTTTTGTATGGGTTGTCTTCAATTGGCATGCTATATACCTCATGGATGGTTGAGATGCTGGATATCAATGAAAAGCTATGTTAACCTATTTGGTTTCCTATAAAATATTCAAATCTTGTCATCTTTTTGTTTTAGTTTCCTTTTTTCTTCCAATGTCCTACATCTATGGACCCTTTGCTTCTCTAAAATTGCATCCCTTCAGCCAAATGAAAGATATAAAAGCCACAAAATCGCCAATTTGTATTCTCAACTAGATCAAAGAAAATACCACAAATATCCCAATGACCCGGTTGGGAAAACAGTCAAATTATAATTGCAGCAAATCTATGAATATGATGAAGATATACTATCATTTGGCAATTTCAGGTGTAATGTATATGCCTGGATCCTACCGATATACCAAGCATACATTTTGGGCCGCAAATGTTAAGTGCTAACCAGTTAGATTGGACCCTAATCGTCATTCCATGTCTTGATGTCTAATTGAATTGCTGGATATGGAGACATAGTTCTCATTCCATGGTGATTTGGATTGATTTGACCTGTTTTCCACGGGTCCAGCCGTGGATGGACCCAATTGATCACACCTATGTAGTTAGTCTTATTTATGGGCCTTAACTGAATTGATACTAAACATGTTTATTCCCATTTATCATGTTGTTTGTTGGTTCACCACCAACTACAAATTAACTGACATCAAATGGCCCCATTTTTATATATTAGGAATGGCAATAAATCGAGCCCATTTCAGCCATGTCAACAATCTACCATCCTAGAGCCCAGCCCAATCCAGGCAACAGAATTTTCAGTCATTTTTGCATTTGAACTTTTTTTTTGGGCATATCTCAAGACTTCAGCTTCTAATGCCCCACCAAGCACCAAGTTGATATATAAAGTACAGACATTCTTAACTTCAAAAGATTGTAGGAGTCGTAATCACCCATCAACATGCAATGATCTCACTTCCACTGTTCCACATTTTAGCCTGTAAGGATTAATGAGGCCATAATATAAGTTCCCATTTATAATGTGAAAAGCCATGGAAATTGAATTATTAACAAAATAGATTGAATTTGAACCTTAAGCTCTGTTTGTTTGCAGTTCTGTTCTGAACTGGATACAAATTTTGAACCTTCCTCCTACCTCAATTCTTCCTCATGTAAAAGGGGGGATTATATCATCTTGCTTCTTACTTCAGTGTCAGACAAATAACTCTCCTCCTCTTTCCATTCCCTTTCATATAAACTATAAACTGAAGATCACTTCATTTTACTTTCTATCTTTACTTCTCATAAATAAATAAGACAAAGTCAAACCTGGAACAAAAGTAAACCAGAATTTACACTCAGCCTATTTGCACTCGTGCATATGAAATTCACACTACAAAGCACAAACAAACTGATCCTTAGGTTTTGAAACTTTTTTCAACTAAAAGCTAAACTACGTACGTACAACCTGCATCTACCAAGCCCGAGAATCCGAGGGTTTTTCTGACAAGAAGAGTTGCAGTCAACAAATATCAGACTATCAGTCTCAAGGCTTCGACCTAACGCCCACAATAATGCTCATCCTCTCTAGCTTGGACGACATTGTTGCATCAATCAAGTTGTCAGCTTTGTCTTGTTGCCTGAATTGGTCAGGACACTTTGAATCTTCATGTGTGAACAGAAGAAGTTTGGCACCCTTTGAATTGAGACATGTACCCATCACTCTATATCTAGTGGGAGAAGACTTGCTGCAAGGAGGGTATCAACCACTCTCTAGCTAAGGTGACAGAGCCAGTTCTTGCAGGTCCATCCATCTGGGGGCTGGGGACACTCAATCTTTGTTCTTACTCTCGTCTAGTCTTGCAGAAAGCTAGAACAGTGCAAATAGATTATAGAGGTCAAGACTTTAGAGACGACAAATACCTTGAACCAGTCCAAGTAAAGGCTGTGCGTTTATCTACCAAAACAGTCTCCAACAATCCAAAGGGTGTATCATATGTAGCTCATTCTTCCTTTTCCGGAGTAGCCTTAACATTCCACTGTCTCCTTTTCCCCTTTCTATAAGTTCTTCCATTGAAGTGCTTTTATGGAAGGATATTTTATCAATCTTAGCTACAATCCCAAGCACTACTCTAGGATTTCTTTAAGAAATGTATAATTGGGTTTCTGCTTGGTTGTTCAAGTTTCTAGATCTGATAATTAGAAGCCAATGTCCCAACTGGTTTATTGTGGTTGAAAATTTTGTAATAAAAAATGCATAAAATTCAAAAATGCCATTTAGAGTCCATTCCTTTTTTTGGATTTTGAGAGGGAGAAAATTGGTCAATGGGATTTTGGTTCCTATTGACCAAGAAACCCATGTTCTTTTTTCATATTTAGGTGGGTCCATGAAAAATTTGTTTTCCATGTGTATCACTTACCCGTATGATTTGGAATTTTCTACCAACAAAACATGTTCCAACCCTCTACCAACTTAATCTAACACCGCACATCTCACCATGATATTGGGACCCACCATGTATGAGATGTGTGGTGTGAGATCATGTTGGTAGAGGGTTGGAACATGTTTTGTTTGCAGGTGGTCCGGACTCAAGTAAGTGATACCCACCTCCTACGTGAGTAAGTAACTTTTTTATCCAGGGGAAAGTTGCCAACACTTTGACGAGACAAAATTGTCCCCTTTAATAATGGTTTTTATAGCTAAGGTGGTCACTATCTTATTTACTTGAGAAATAAAAGAACATGGGTAAAATATACTTACCTTACCCGAGTAAATAACTTACCAAGGAAGCCTTCATTGGGGGTAGGAATTCAAATTACAAATTGGAATTCTACCTTTTTTGGGTGTTTTACCCAATTCATATGAATTCTTAAAATAATCATGCAATTCTAATGTATGCATTTTGTGAGAATTCAAACCTACACCTTGGGTGCGTTTTTGCAATTCTCAACAATGACAAATACCCTTCTTTCTCAAAAGATTGATTCATAGTAGGGAAAACCTATGATACTGGAAAGACATGGTATGAGAAGAGCTTTGACCAATCAAAGCACCTCTGTGAATTTTATCTTTTATGACACCAACTGGTTGGCTGTAAGAATTTCTAGTATCATGTGTCTTCCCGGTATCATAGCCTAATGCACAAGGCTCTCGCCAAGGCAAGGTGTGGGGAAGGACAGATGTACACAGCCTTACCCCTCTACATACAAAGAGGTTGTTTCCAAGATTTGAACCCTAGTCACTTAGGATGCAATGGAGTAACCCAACCATTGCGCCACAAAGCCCACCTCCTAAGTTATTATCTAATAAAATTAAAATAATTATAATAAAACAATTATTATGTTTAAAAGTAAACAAAAATAATTCAATGTTATTATCTAATAAAAATTAATGACCTTGTAAGATATCATTTCCTTTTATCTCTTAACACCAATGTTCTAAAAACCAGACCGGACCGACCAATTGAACTGTAACCCAGCCCCGGGCTGGTCTAGACATACCCCTAAAACCGGTATGTTCAAAAAACCGTTTATTCGACCGTTTCAATCAGAGAACCAACGAACCAGTCCTAGTTTTGCATAACTGGCCAGTTTTGTAACATTCTCATTTTTTGTACAAAAAGACAAAAAAAACTTAAAATTGGGCCAAACAGCCCCTAAGGTTTAATAAAAAAATCCCTATCCCAGCCAAAAATAAACCCTCTTTGATCGATCTCTCACTCTCTTCTTCCTTTTCAAACCTAACCTAAGTGCAACGACTCCAGCCACCATCACCAGTGCCTCACCACCGATGTGGTGGCGGCGGTATTCTGTTCACCGTCCTCTCCTAGTCTTCTTCCCTCTTTCCTTCTCCTCCTCCTCCCACCACCTAAATCTGATTTCTTTTTCTGTAAGTTTGAATCTGATTTATGCAACATTTAATCATTTATTTTTCTTTAATTCTTGAACTTGAAATTAATTAATTATTGTAGTTTTGTTATAGGTTTGATTTTTTGCTTCAAGCTTTTAGTCCACCAAATAGAAATTTAAACTTGAATAAATTGATTTCATATTTTGAATTTAGGTGATATTGATATTGAAATAGCTGAAAATTAAAATCAATTTTAGTTTATTGCATTATAATTTTTGAATTGATATTTCTTGAAATATCATTGTGATGATGGTGGTTATAATTAGGATTGAGTCTTGAACTTTATTGGATTGTTGATGTATTTGTTTTCATTGTGGGACATATTGTCTTAAACTTTGAAAGTTTGAAGTACTTATTTCTATTTTGGATTAATTGTCAATTATATTTAGTATTTTTTTTTAATTTTATTTATGGTCTATATATTATTTATTACATCATCACGATCCAACCTCGGAATCAACCTCAGTCGAACCTCTGACCCGTGAGCCTCTGCCTTTATTGGGTTGATGCCTGGTCCGGTTCTTTGAACATTGCCTAACACAACCTAAAAGGGGAAATATAAATTATTTATAACTAAGTCATAAAAAGTTTTTTGCAATTTTACAAAATAAAAATACGAGTAATATTAGAAATAAGAAGAATAAGGAAAATTGTATATCACACTTAAAAATCATTGTCTAGAAAAAGGCTGGTAATTTATCTATCTATCCATGGTTTTCAAACTGGACCATAAATAGAACCATTATGGCCACCAGTTCCTGGGTCAAATGGTTTGACCATCTGGTCCAACCCCAGGTCGAATGGTTTTGACCACCAGTTCCTGGGTCCAAAACCAAAACCGGGCCCATGACCGATTCTCGAATCAACTAGTTCAACTGTCTGTCTGGTCCAGTTTTGAAAACCATGTATTTATCTATCTATGGGTCGGTGCAAATTTACCACTTAACTCTACCCACTAAATTCCAATTGATCATTTAACGCTTTTTAGAATTTTATTTTAAACTTTTTTAGGATCAAGTAGGATTTGGGATTTTACACAAAACTAGTTGTCTATCTACAATTAAAAAAATATATTGTTTTATGTTTAATTTTTTATATTTATGCTATTTTTATGGAGGATTTTTGAGTTTCAAATCAAATGTAATTTAAATCAGATATCTAAATATATAGATATATTAAAGTCAAATCCCCCTCTCTCTCTCTCACACATTACACATAATCCAACTGCACTATCAGTGTAAATGGAGCATGATCTTTGTGACTAGGCATTTGAATATCTTAACCTTAGAGGAATCAAAAATCGAATCTCAATTTCTCAACTAACATTCATTTTGCAATAAAACTTTATTCTTGTGCACCATTTACAAATTTTCAAATAGAAAAGGCAATAAAAGTTGGAACCAAATTTATTAGCTAAACTCCTTTTTGAAGTTTAATTTAGAAAAGCATGGACTCACTCCAACCACATCTGTAAAGGTAAAAATTTTCACTAATCAATAATCAAAGCATAGTACCAGAGAGGCTCAATGTCACTGTGTCAGATATTTCTATGCATAGATATCTACCAAAAGATACTTCGATGGAGATGGCCAAAAAATTTTTACCCAAAACAGACAGCACTGAAATATTTTTCTATTTTAATATACCAAGTTTTGCTGCATTATTCACACAAAATCATTCCTTGTATGATAAAAATCGGGTTGATAATCAATGGTGACGCTAGGCTAGCCACCCTTGAACCAGAATTCGACAGGCGTATGTTAGTGAACTTGCACTGACGATGGATGACTGACTGATGACAGTAACGTGAACCCTATCTCCAACATTCCACTCTGGTTTTACTTGTAAGGACCAATACTGACTGACGTAGGAGGTAGGACGAGATCAGAGGATCCTCCTCATCTCTTAGGCTATCTCCCTAATCCCTATACGTGGGACATAGCCAAATGGGTCGTACCATCGGGCCCATATGTAGCCCAACTGGCTGATAGTAGTCTAGTCTAGGTTCCTAACCTAACAGGTTGGGCCTAAGGCCCTAAGCCGCTAACTGTCCAATTATTGAGTTCTTTTTCATCAGTTCTTCACTCTGCAATTGGGGTTATTGGATTGAGTTCTAATCAAAGATATCCCCTCTACGAGGCTCCTACCAATCGAGTGGTGGATAATGGATCATAAAAAGGGAAACCCAATTGCCCTTTTTTCTCTCTCAAAATATGTAGTGTTTGTGTCTGAGCTAAAGTAATCAATAATGGAGCTGATTAATTTATTAAAATCCAAGACAGATCTCTCTTTATGAAATGACAACCCAAGTTTTTGATTTAACAATAGATGATTGATTGGTGTGGGGATCACTCAATTAAGTTGCCAAAACAGTGTTAAAAGGCACATGATTAAAGCTCTTCATTTATGAGAAAACTACTTCTCTTTGAGAACTAAAGAAGGTCAGATAAATCTTAAGCCTGACATTGTGCTCCTCGGAATCATTCTCCCACTTTCATTGTTTGTGTTTTTTACCATTTTTGGTGGCCACGAGTCTCACCACAAACTAGGAGCCAAAAAGAAAAGAAAAATTGTTTTATAGACAGAGATAATCTTAAATGTCATAGCTAGTCTTAGGAAGGGAATTGCTTTAGAAATTAGAAGGGCAAATATGGAGAGCCAACACGGCCACTTAAGTTTTCAAGGGTTCTTAAGTATAGATTATTTGATATCATGTTCTTATAGACAAAGAGAAAAATAAAGAAGAGTTGTATTCATCAGATAAGGCTAAACTGATCTTTGACCAAACAGGTTCCTCAAGTGGGACCAGCCCAATAATGCATATCCTTCTTCTCCGCCCGGAGGTCCTACCTATGGTCGTACTGTGAGGTACTTTGTGAATAGGTAAGGGTAATGGTGAGTGTTCTCAGTAATAATCTATTAACACTATCCCTCTATTGTTTACAAATTCCTTCCTCACAAGTCACAAGTCACAACTAGTTTAGTCCAGGACCCAAAAGCTTTAGTGGATTGATTTGATATAAATGTTTGATGTTTTGTCTATACCACATACTGTTAACCCGTAAAGTTGGTTGGTCTATCCGGGTCTGTGCTGGACCCGGATTAAACTACGCGAGAAAAAATAAAACCCAACATAACCTGGAAAGTGGAAACCTTGTATAGGTTAGGAAATTAAATGAGAAAATGGGTCGGGGTAGATCTGTTTGGTTCAATCTAGGATAGGTTGAAAAGCGCCCAACAAGCACTAGAGAGGACAAAATTAACAAGCTGTAGATCTGAATGAAATTCGCCTTTTCAGACTACAAAAATAAAGATAAAGGAAACCAAACCTATGATAGGATTTTTCGAAAATTTCATGAACCCACTCCACTTATGTTTAAATTATTTTAGTTGCGATTGGTAGCACAAAATCATCATTTAATGGGTCTAATCGTGATTAGACCCATCAATGTATGAGATCGGCTTCTATCAGAAAAGAGAAGGATCAGTACTGTACTTATTGTCACCGAAAAAGCCCCAAAAACCACTTTTCTGTTTATCTTATTATGTCTGACAAGCCTGGAATCAACAACCCTAGATAGTCCATGAAGTCACAAGATGCAACAACAGTGTACCATCAAGAAGAAGAAGAAGAGGAAAAAGTTCCTCTGGTTACAAACACAGCATTCATCTTGCTAGTAACTCATCTGACACCACTTTCATCTGTGGGTCTAAAACCCATTAAATTAATAAACCAGTAGTAGAGACTCTCTCTCTCTCACACACACATGGAATTTTCTACATGATTGAACAAGCATTTGGGTTCTCATCGCTGAAGAGTGTCATTAAATTCTCATCAGTTGCATTTGGAGCAGGGTTTGCTTGAACCACATTCTTCACATATCCTGCTGGTGCCTTCTTGTCGTAGGCCTGAGTCGCATAAGGATATGCCACTAAATTATAAGGGACGTAAGGCCAAAATTCAGCCTTCTTTCCAGTGCCCTGAACTTTCTTCAGGACCTTGTTTGGCTCAACGTAGCCGGCGACCGTCACCCGGCTTTGTTTTCTATTTACCTCCACCGATCTCACACCTGAATTGAATAAAGAAATAAACAATAACTTGCTATTAGAAGAAACCCATTTGACGGTTGTTAATACAATATGGATATCAGAATTATTGTATTCATATGAAGTAGATGTTCATAGGGGGAACGTTATGTTAATCCACTAATTCTATTATGTTAATACGTGATATAGACACTAGTATTATTGTGTTAATATTATAACATCTTTTGTCTGCTTTTGGGGGGTTCATGTATCGGATTAGTATGCCAAAATACTCAAATGCAGTGAAAGAAAAGGAAGGAAAAATAGAAAGAATGAAAGAAAGAAATTAAGAAAGGGTTTTCAGTTTTCTGTTACGTTATTGCAGATGAATTTGGAAGAAATTAAAGTCCTCATCTTCTATTAGAGGCAGCCAACCAAACCAAACAAAACCATCTTATATATGGAAAACAAAACAGAGAAAAAAATATATCGAGAAAGACAGGAAGTACATATGGATGACTTGTTCTTCTTCTTCCTCCTCCTCCTCCTCCTCCTCTTCTTCTTCTTCTTCTTCTTCTTCTTCTTCTTTTGGTGTGTGTGCGTGTGTTTATCTTACAAATTTCTCGTATATTGAGCAGTTACCTAGCGGCAAAATATGCAAAGCAAATAAACAGAAACCGAATTGAAATAGAACTGAACTTAGTCCAACAAGGACTTCTTTTGTGCGTTCAAATCCAAGAGGTTACATTTTTTTTTCAGTTTAAGGTATGATTAAAATGGAAAAAAGAACTTTGTCTTGAGAGAGAATGAGAGAGAGAAGACGCAGAAAAAGAGTAAGATTTGTCTTTGAACCTTTCATGGAGGAAACAGCATGCCTAACTCTCCTTTCACAGCCATCACAGTCCATTTTTACCTTGATCTCCACTGTCTGATAGAAACAAAATAAATCAGCTTTGAGTAAAAGGCTACTGACATAACAAGTTCCAATCCAGAGAGAAAGGAAGGTCGGGGATAAAGGCATTCTCTTTTGCAGCTTACACGGAAGAAGTGATTAAAAGAGCAAAACATGAAAAGTGTGAGCTGGAGCTAACCTGCATTGGTTTGCGTTTGCTCTTTTTGCTGGATACAGTGCAAAAGTTTGGAAGATGGTCAAGAAAACCCATTTTTGTTTCTTCTCCTGAGACCAAAAGCAATAGTGAGTTTCAAACAAAAGAGGGAGAGAGTGAGGAGGGGGACTTGGAGGTGGAAACTGGAAACAGGAGACGGGCTTGTGAAATATATATATATATATATGATGAGTTTTTGTACATGGAAGATGTATCAAGTAATGGGCCATTGGTTTTAAAAAGAATTGATTAGGGAGAGGTTCGGATCCCAAATCATGCTTGGTGCTTAAATAACATTATAGGGAAGCTAATTTTTTGGGGTTTTCTTTAATGGGGAATTGTTGTAGAATGTAGAGTGCTCCTACGTTTACAGTGATTTTATTCAATGGGAGTGGCCTGCTTTCCAAATTTTTTATTTGGAAATTAAACGACTAGAATATCTTGTGTTTATTATTATTATTATTATTATTATTATTATTATTATTATTATTATTATTAAAATAATCACTTCATAGACTCTATGACTGTTCTACATCTACCCATACGTATAGAGGATTATTTGGTATCAATATTCAATTACTTCCATATTAAGGATCTCATACCAAGTCAACTTTATTGACGGTTGTAAAGATCCGGGGGAAGATGGGGATATAGGATGATAATCTAGTATATATTTGGCATCTATGCTGATGTGTGGCATGGAGCATCATCTTTTTTTTTGTTGGAAGTGTTGCTGTCAGGTAGAACGTTTCCTGGAGCAGCAACAACAACTTTTTCTGTTTGGTACCAATGCTCCAAGAAACGTTTTCTATACTTCTATCCATTATCCATTGTCACATCACTGTCCTGTTGGCAGCAACGAGCTGCAGCTCTAGGAAACGCCAAATTTAACATTACTCCAAGTCATGCTTTCCCAATTTCCAAGGCGTGGCTTGGAATACCGTTTTCTTTAGAAAAACGGTTTCAAATTGAAGGTTGTTTCCTGAAGCACCGTTTTTTCCTACATGACACTAATGTGGCACTGTTTTCTGGAGCAACAACAACGGTTCTAAATAAACGCCTAATGAATAAGTTCATAATGAAATCACCAGTACATTATTTTTAATTTTATTTAAGGAATTTTTTGCTATTTTTTATTTAAAGGTGAAGCATATGCATAAATGTTAAACTTTTTTTTTAATTTATATTTTTTTTATTATTTGGGGTTATGGTTTCTCATTTCTGTGATGAACTTCTTAGCACTTGCTGCACTGATGGGGATAGATGGTTTGTAGATTAATTGAAATAAGCCAAGTTTTCAAAGGCATCACAGAGTAAAGGGTATGGACTCTGGAGCCCATCTTAACTTGCACAATTGAAATAAGAAAGGTTCTTGTGAATGAATAAGAGGAGATGCTAACCCTAATCCATACCTATCCTAAATCCTAGATTTTTTTTTCCCTTATTTTATTGTGTAAAATGAGATAAGGTGAACCGTAGAGGAGTTATAGGTGAAACTTTCCGAGAATGGCAAGCCCCCTTGTATCTATCCTTAGTTTTGAGGGGAATTTCCTAGAAATTTGAGTGTTAAACTAGGCAATCAAAAAAGGCATGATACTGATTCATTGGTTACCACTTATATGATACTGGTTCATTGGTTATAAGTTTTTTTCTGATATCATAGTCGAAATTATAAAAAAAAAATGTCAACCAACACTACTATTTTATCTTAGCTTCCAATTTTTTTCCACTGTAAATTTGGTTTGTGTCTTTTCTTTGGCCATTCTTTTTCATTTTTTGTTTTTCTTTTTATTCGAAAAGTATATATGGTCACATACTTTTGGGGATCTTTTTTTAGGCCTTTTTACAGTTCACTCCACCTCAGGATTGGGAAATTATGTTTTCAAATGTATTTACTCCCAGCTTCCCCTATAAACAGAATCACCCCTGTGAATTAGGAATATTTCCCCCCTTGACACTGACCCAATCTGAACGATCAAATTATGAATTCTGAGGTTGAATATATGGTGAAAAACGTTTTTTAAGGATAAATAGACTATACTCCACCTCAGAATTCTAAATTCTACTACAAACCTACAACAATTCAAAATTTCAAATACCTCCACTTATAACACCAATACAGCAATACTCGCCTGTGTATTAGCATCAATTCTGAGCTGGCACACCTACCCCTACTGTATGGTGGAATACTGGAGCTAAGATTTGTTAGGGTGGACTGAACAGTAAACACCCCCCCCCCCCCCTTTTTTTAAGGCACAAGCTTTTGGGGATTGAAATGTATATATGTTATTTTGCAAACTGGCAGTTTTTTTTTCAGTGATAGTTAATAGAAATATATTTGAAAGGAAATTGACAAAAATGCAATAATTCTTTTTTCTTTTCCTTTATTTTTTTTCATATTTTGTAAACTTTGGGGGTCAAATCTTTTCGGTTGTTGAAAAGCTTTTTGCCTAACCCAAAACCTCAAGGCCCAAACCAGCTGAGGGAGACACGGTGGTAGGCACAATCTATGTTTTCCAAGTTCTAACTCTGACTCAAATGGGTGCTTTCCTACCCAGATGACATGACCATCGCCATACAGCCAGCCATACAGGCCGAAGAAAGGGAACTCGAAACCCTACAGGGACCCATGCATGAATCATGAACTCAGGATTGCCCAGCATATGGGATATGCTTGACACCAAAGCCAATGAAATTTGGGCTGAGATCGTATTGACATTTGGGACCCAAGTCGCTGTTGGTGAGGATAGCTGGGCCGAGTTAGTTGGTTTTTTGGTGGATGTCCATGTCCTTGTATATATCACGATTTTTAATTTCATAAAAGGCTTTTACATCAAACCCCTTAAGCTCAATCTTCAGTCCTGCCAGAAGGCGATGTTTTGGAAGGAACAGGACCCATCAACTAATATGGCAGGTTGTGCATGATGATGGGTTCCAATCCCATGAGAAGGGAGATCACAGATGAGCGTGCATTAGGAATATTTCTTGAAGTTGTCAGTGGAAAATGTTTTTAATACACGGTTGGGATATATTGTGGGGCTTTTGTGGGGGCTCAAATGTGAATTCATCAGACCTCAGAGTCTAAACTCTATAAACAAACCCAGATGAGTTGTGGTGAGTTTAAGAGAAATGCTTAAAATTCATGGTGAGTTTTAGACAATTTCCCTAAATTTTAAACTCTTTTTGTATTAGTGTGAATGAATTTACACTGCAACAACACCGTAAAATTCATGGTAAGTTTTAGACAATTACCCTAAATTTTAAACTCTTTTTGTACTAGTGGGAATAAATTTACACTGCAACAGCACCGAATCAGCCCCCCACAATGCTCCACAGCACATCCCGTGCTGTGGGACGTTGTGGGGGGCAGTCTTGTGGGGGTGATTTGAACTCACCACATTAGTACTCACCATCGTTTTTCCCCATTTAGGAGAAAAAGATTTGCCAGGTGGACTCATAATGAGACATTTTATAGATTACATCAGGGGCGCTGTGGGGCGCCGAGCAAAACGAAACTAATTAGTGCTGAATCCCTGTCGGTTGTACTGCTGATTGCCATAATTGCAAGACGCCAAGAACTAGCGAAAGAGGCATATCAAGGGCGCTGTGTAGTACAGTAGTAAATAACTTGGTTGAGGGCAATCCTAATTTCCTATCCCAAATTGATGTTTAAAACCTTAATTCCAACCCTAAATAGAGAGGCAACTAGGGTTGGGCCAAACCTAGTCCATTGGGTTGAAGATTTGAGCTGGGGATTGGGTTTGCACTAGGAAAATATCAAAGTAGTAGAGTGGGGTTGGAAGGTTAAGGTTTATGTTATGTATTCAAGTATACTTATGAGCATACTTATGTATTCAAGTCTATTTTATGCAATAATAAGCATAGCAATCCACAGATAATTTCACGCAAGGGTACTTTAGAGCAAAGAACCTCGAATTGAAGATTGAGGTACTCAGGTTGGGGTTACTTGTAGTTGAGGTTAAACACTAGGTTTTGTTAGGGCATTTGTTCAAAAAAGAAGAGGAAAACCGAGCCGAATTACCCCACTAGCCCAATCCTACTCAACCGCATACCATAAAACAATTTGGTGAGTTTGGTTTGGAATATAACCTTCCAATTAAATAAAAATTACATATTACATATACATGAGTGTGTGTGTGTGATAAATAAACATTATCAGACTACCACACTAACAATTATTTTTGCAAACACAAACCAAGATGCTCTCTACCCCCAATGATAAACAAATTTACATGAAAACACAACACGTTTCAGTTGGGTAGGGTCGTCTGGGCTTCAACATTCTACCCAAACTGAAATTAGATTGGGTCAAACCTTCACCTTTCACGTAACAAAAACTCAAGAAGCAAGATATTTCTCCACCCAGTACCCACACCCAGCCAGTTTATAAGTTCAAAACAGAAGGTACATATAACGCTCTACACCAAACTGTATCTTAGAAAACGCATAACCAATAAACAACCCAAGCACACCCCCGCAGCAATAAAAAACAAAAGGGCCATCACGTGTTCAACCGCATGATGCGAAGTGACCAAATTTTTCAAAGAAAAAGTAAGAATCAAAAGTCTATTCTTGCAACTGGACGACTTGAGAATCAATATGATTTCAACTCAAACCCCGATTCATTGTATATACTGGGAATTCATGTAGATAGAATAGAAATGACAACACGATGATCAAAACCTAACAATCTCCAAAAAGAGAACTGCGTAGCTGCTGGTCTGACTTCTGTTTTGTAAATAACAAAAACTATCTTTATGTTAAAGACTACAAAAATTGTTCGGCTAGAAAAAACATCCTCTGGAAATAACCCCCACCACCCACAAGTGTTTCGGTACTGCGAAAAGAGAACTCACAGCCTCCTTCCTCTTCTGCCACCCTTTCTGCGAGTGCTGTCGGTGGGAATTGGAGTCACGTCCTCTAAAACATTTAAAAAACAAGTTGTCAAAGAGAGAAACCAGAATCATGGTCTTAATGTTCTTTATACTGGATCACTGGAATAAAATTAATTTCTAATTGAACAACCTATCATTTTCCCTTAATGGTGGCCCATAATGGAGAAAGAAAAAAGAAAAGAAAAAAAAACTGGCATGCCATGCAATCAGCACAAGTCATACAATGAACAGGGAAAATCTTATAAGATATGGCCTGGAACTTTAGGAAATCCAAAATCTATGTGGCCTGAATTTGAGTGGCACAAGTAGGAAGTAGGAACAGGGGAATTAGACAGACAGGAAATCATCCTGTAGACCTCACGATTAAAACATCAAGCATATAAGCAAATTCACCAAACCGCAAATCTGGACATTTTTGTAGGCCACATCTGTACTGAAATAAAGGATCTAATTGAAATGACAGACAACGTTCCAAATATTTAGTGTACAATGCATTTCTAAGGCATACAAGAAAACTATGTATGCTTCACACAAAATTTGAGTGACTTGGTGCAAATAGAATGATCTAGTAGAGCAAGGAGAAATGATCAAAAGGTATATGTTGTTACTTCATCAAGGAGATTAATGGCAGGAGATTCCTTTTGCCGACCCCAAATAGCTACCATAGGAATTTCATTGAGTTGAGTAGAAGTAGATAAAGTTTAAAAGAAACAATTACCACACACAAGGAACATGGATAAATCAAACTAGAATTAAAGAATCCATGACACCTAAACAATGTTGTCAATATCTTACAATTTGCAATACGATTCACAATTTGAATCATGAATCCCCAGGATTTCAATTTGCATCTTATGTCAAATCGTCTTCAGCAAAATTCTTACAATTTTTGCTTGAATCCTACGATTTGATTCATAAATTTTACGATTTATACAACTTATAAGATTTCTACAGTTCACTACAATACAAATAAATTCAATTAAGAATCGGTTCTCTACTTTGTTATGTTTTTGTTTATATTTAATTGTCAAAGGAGATTTTTTGAAGCCCTTAGCCTTACTAGAAAATGATTTATTTACGTTATTTACAACTACAAACTGAGTTTATTTTCCATCATATGTAGGTTAAAAAATCAATATATGTAAATTTGTTTGACTTTCAAGCCAAACTTGATTATATTATCTCAGGCTACTATTGTATAAGTGGTAAATTCTATTATTTTAGGTACATATATGGTATGTATAGATCAAAAGCAGGGTACAGTCACTTTCCTAAATATATTTAGCCTTTTAATATATCTATATTTAATTTCTTGACAAATTTATAAAAAGTAGAAATAATCTTATGACTCATGACACAATTCACGATTCAATTCAAATCAACTTTCTCTACGATTTACAATACAATTACAATTTTCAAAACATTGCACCTAAATGAATAGACAATAAAAAGAATAAATAAAGCTTGTTAACTTGACAATACAGTCAACTTTAAGAATCAAATTAAATAACTCAAAAATTTATCTTACCAATACGACCAATTTTCATCCCAGACCGAGCAAGGGCTCTAAGAGCAGATTGGGCACCAGGACCAGGTGTCTTTGTCTTGTTCCCACCAGTAGCTCGAAGCTTGATATGCAGGGCGGTAATACCAAGCTCCTGTACAGTAAAGAAACTAAAAGGTCAATTTGCTGCATAAGAAAAGAAAAATAAAAGGAAAGGAATTATAAGGGGGAGAATATCACGTGAGGATAACAAGTACATGTCCTAGCTTAAGCAAAAAAAATTAAAATTATCAAAATAAAAAATAAAACTGAAATAGTACAATTGATACCCTTAACTAAGCTAAGTTGTTAAAAACATAGATGAATTTCAGCAAAACCATATCCTAAGCTTTGGAAGCATTTATTATGATGCAGGACAATGACGAAAAAGCAGAAAAAAGGAAACACTCCTTTTCCTTTTGAATATATGCCCATTCTCCTTGGCTCTTGCAAATTGATAAACATTAAGTACCACAATATGGGCTTCACAAGATACGGAATAGAAAAATACCTTGCACCGCT
The DNA here is from genome assembly GCF_055504915.1 of Nelumbo nucifera. Taxonomy (NCBI): domain Eukaryota; kingdom Viridiplantae; phylum Streptophyta; class Magnoliopsida; order Proteales; family Nelumbonaceae; genus Nelumbo; species Nelumbo nucifera. Next base: position 30,844,478 of record NC_142652.1, on the reverse strand, counting down.
GTGCAACATCTTGTGCTGCAAGCATGGCTGCATATGGTGAAGACTCATCCCTATCAGCTTTGACTTTCATGCCTCCTGCACCAGGTGGAAAGGGGAAGTTACATCAATTAACCTGTTTGAAAGTTTATGCACAGAGTGAAAGGAAATAAAAAAAGGTTGTATAACAAGCCATTAGACATGCATGATCATAACTGACAATGTCCCAACTCCTAAGATTCAGGAACAACCAATGCCAGTGGCATAAATCAATTGATTATCCAAATCAGTGACTTAAAAAGAAACCCCCTATGACAGAAAAAAAAAATACACTTATATGCTAGTTACTGAATAAGCATGCACAAGTAGAAGGTAAAATATGAATGAACAAAATGCCCTCGTCACATTTAATGCAACCTGAATAGAAAACAATAGACTTAACAGAGGTGTGCATAGACTGGTAGTGGGCTAGTGCTTTGGGGATACTTGCAACTGACAATGTACTACAAAAATCACTTGAGAGGCAGTATCACTCATTACCTTCTAGAACAATACAGCTAAATTATGTTTATTAATGGGAGAAGATAATATAAACTATTGAATCCAGTGAATCTATTTCCCTCAGAAATACTTGAGCCTGCTAGAATAGAAATAGGAAAATCTTCTGTTGTATACCATGGTTAGGACAAAGAAATGTAGTAGAAGAATAAATAGTTATTCATCTTAATACTATTTCTACTCCCTAACAAATTAGGGGTGCCATGGCTGTGTCATGGGAAAATACAATTTCTCAGCCAACTCAAAAGAGAAGTTTCACTTTTTCTACCAAAATTGATAAACAGGCATGATACAAGCAAAAACCATTAAGATGTGCTGTAGCTGTATCATGGGAAAATATAATTTCTCAGCCAATTCAAAAGAGAAGTTTCACTTTCTTCTACCAAAATAGATGAGCAGACGCAATCCAAAAAAAAAACACCAAGATGCAAACCCATACCAGTAATTCGGACAATGGTTTCTCTTCCTGACAAATCAGTCACATGCTGCAATAAAAACCTCATGTTGATAAGACTTATAGGAAGATGTATCGCGAAACAAGTAATGTAATAACACTTACAATGAATGTGTCATTAAATGATGCAAAAATGTGGGCAACCCCAAAAACGTTCTCCCCCTCTCGGACAGATGGTCCAAGTGTCACATTCTCCTCCTTGGGTTCCCTGACCTTCCTTCTAGACTGTAGAACCAAGAAAATAAATCAAAGATACATAAATAAACAGAATATGAGTGGGATTGTGTCTTTTTGTGTTTTGTAATTAGTATCATACACATGGCATTCTCAACTGGGGAACAAAGAAGGTAAAACAAATTTACATAAATGCACTGACTTATGTGTTTTTCCTTTATGTTTTCATATCATCTGGCATAGCATTCAAGATTATGCTTCTTTATTCAAAAAGTTTAACCTGAGGATTGCAATAACCAAAGGCCAATAAGATCAAATGCCTAAACCATGTTACAAACTTAATCTTCAAAAAGAGACATCGTGTATCAGGTCAACAAAAAAGTGTGGTTAATGATGCAAGTTGCCCAGAGCCATCACATAGAATATCACAACATATTCAAACCCCAACCCCAAAAAGATACATATAGGCAATCATATCAATTCTGCACATGTCAAAAGGGCAATAATAATAATTGATTCCTCATTATGTCAAACTGCATATTTGACATATATCAAAAGTTCAAAGGCAATATATAATTTGGAGATATGTAGAGATTGTGATTTAATTGCACATAATTCTAGGTTCTATTTATATTAGTCGAGTACTAAGTTTCTACACTGCAAATTACTCAAGTGCTAAATGAGCTCATGTTTTTTGAGATGGTAAATGAGTTCATGTTTTTAAAAGGAACAATTAGAAAGAAGCAATATGAGAAATTGAATGCCGAGAGAAAGAACGTTCCGACTAGAGATTCAGATAAATACTCCAGAAAAAGTGAAAAAAAAACGTGGAGATTGTGAAGCTTGCTTGATATAACAGAAACTTCAAATAACGATATAGCAGCAAAAACATTAAATGGTGGACATCGTCCATTCTGCCCAGAAAATAAAACGATACCTACTAAAACCCTTAACCACTAAATAGCCTATACGAACCACAAAATCTGAAATCAATCCTTAGAAAGAGAATAGTAAGTTTCGTTAGGGAAATCAGACACGAATTTACAAAAAATAACCAAACGACTGTACAATATTAGAACAAAATGAGTGAACTACATCAAACATTTAAACTAGATTCGTCTGAATACCAAAACAACCAGTTTGTAGATCTGAAAAGCACGACTGTATTCATCTTAAAAACTTAAACTTTCTCACGTAAAGGCTCTCATTTTCGACGAGGTAAACATAAAGATTGACTAACAAGAGATACAGCGACAATCAAAGCCAAGAGAAAACAAAGAAATTATTCTAAAGCAAGAGATTGCGGGTCGAAAATTAACTAACCATGGCTGAACACGACTGGGATGAAACGAGAGTTAGGGTTTTGACTGCTGCTACTTCGTCCTTCGCAACCCGAACCAGCAGAGGAAGGAGCTCTCTGAACGGCTTTCTTTTATATCGGGGATTAGGGTTTATGCTACCCTACGAGGATGAAAGTGAAAATGTGAAATGACAGAAAACCCCTGTTTTTCATTTATTAACGAAATTGTACGATCTAATTATGAGGTGGGTCTGATGATCTGGGCCTATGGACTTTTATTTTTTTGGTAGAATGGGCCTCCCAAACACTTGGACCTTGGGACATGTCCAGCCAACCCAAGCCCAGTACAAAACTCAGGCTGTGTGAGACAGGTTTGGTCGAGCCTGGGAAAGGTCAGCTGGCGAAAGTTTGGTTCAACCCAAGCTTTACTCACACCGATCTCACAGCACGTACGTTGCAGTAGTACATCTTGTTATTGATGTAAGTTGTGTCAGGTATGATGATGTATGGAAAAATCTGAAAGATTGAATAATTTTATTTATTGATAAATTAATAATCAAAATTTTCTGTTAATTAACTAAAAGTATTCAAAGTTATTGTTAATATTTAAAATTTTAATAATTGTATTTTTCATTTAATATTGATTTATAGAAAATAACTATTGTTAATTTTATATAAACAAATATTTTTTAACAAATTTAATTTTATTAATCATTTATAGTAATTTTAATAACTTATCATTTTTCATTATTTCTAAATGAAATTTTGGTTGATTTTAAATAAATAAAAATAATTACAAAAGCTAACATTTTTATTAATAAAACTAATAATTAACAATTATAAAGAAATGGCAATGGAGCATATTCGGGGTGGGACACTCCATCCTTGTAATCAAGACACTCTACCCCACCCCACCGTATCCCCAATGTTAGGTGGGTTCAAGGCAAGGCATCTACTCCCTATTAGGGACAGGGAATCATCGAATTTTCTCCCCTCATCTCTAGTGTCAAGCGGGTTCGAGGCAAGGCACCCACTCCTCGTTAGGGATGGGGAATCTCCAAATTTCCCTACTCTGTCCTCAATGTCGGGTGAGTTCAAGGCAAGACACCCACTCCTCATCAAGAATGGAGAGTCCTTGAATTTCCGTACCCTATCCCCAATATTGGGTGAGTTCAAGGCAAGGTACCCACTCCCCATCAACCCAATATTCAATTTGATGACAAAATTGATCAAAAGGATATACTAAAAATCATCCACATGGTAAATTTCTAAAAGTACACTAAATTGTCTTTAATTTTCAAAAATATAATTTTATAAAAATTTTGAAAAATTTATTACATTTGTGTAATTTTGAAAATTTATTCATATTTATTTTTAAATTGTTATTAAATAATTTATTTTATTTTTAAACGATTTGCTTACAAAATTACACTAACTTATCTTATATTTTCTAATATAAACTAATCAACAATTTTCTTTTTCCAATATTATACTAATTTATCTTAATAATTTGTGTAATTATTGGTTCAAATTACAGTTTTCCCTTTCCCATACTCATTTATCTTTAATAATTTACAATGAAAATTACATTTTTTAATAGTTTTCCAAAATCTATCAAATGTAATAAATTCTCCTAAAATTTCAAAAGTAGTCCAACAATTTTTAATAATTATTTAAGACATTTTAAGTAAACACTCAAAAATTTTATATCTTTTAATTTCCAAAATTTTATTTTACAAAAATGTAGTTTTATGAAATTTTTTGAAAAAATTATTGAATTTTTGTAATTATGGTGATTTATTGAACATTATTAAATATTTATTTTTATTAGGTAGTTTATTAACAAAATTACACTAATTTATCTTTTATTTTCCAATATAAATTAATTAATAATTTCATTCTCCAACATCCCCCATCTACATTCGGTTATTAACCATAATAATAGCAATAACTAAAATTTTATACTTTTTGATAATTGTTAAATATAATTCTCAATTTTATAGAATTAGTTAAAGAGTTTTCAATTTCTTTAAATTGTTGTTAATTAACATGAATATAACAGTATTTACCCAAAATACTTTAAAAAGTCATAATAAGTTAATTAATAGCAATATTTATTAATTTTTGGTAATTTACTAACCATATTTATTCTTTTTGTAAAACCAATATTTAATATTCAATGAATATGAGTTGGATTAAATACTAACAGTATTTAATTATTTATTAATTGATATGAATATTTTAAGTGAGAGGGAGAGTGGATATAAATTGGGGAGAGAGATTTTAGGAAATGATTAGGGAGTGGGGTAACATGATAAATTCCTAATTAATGGCTTAGAAGAGATTGAAAGGGATGGTAGAATCCATATGGACTTCAATACTGATGCGGAATTATCACAACCAATATTTTATATTATTATGATTTGTTATTAAAACCAGAAACTCAGACCTAGCAGATTTTGAAATAGCCATATCTTGAACTTAGGTCACCTAGTTAAAGAGATAGATCTTGGAGATCTATAAGATTATTCGATCAAAATGAAACATGTTCTTATAGAAAGGAGATATTGGACGGAGGAGACGTTGCAGGAGAGAGGAGTGAAGCTTGTTCTTTTGGTTGTTGGATGGAGAAGACGTTGCAGCACAGAGAGGAACAAAGCTTGTTTTTCTGGCTGTTGGACGAAGGAGACGTTGCAGGACAAAGAAGAGAGAAGCTTGTTCTTGCAAAGAAGAGACCGTTGGACGGAGAAGGGAAATTTTACATCAATTTTATCGACATACAATTTCCACTTATTTTCGATGAAAATATTGATACGAATGAAATTTTACATTGATTTACAAGGTACATTAACACTTCTACCAAATGCATGTAAAACGGTGTAAAGTTTACCCGGTTCTCATTTACACATCAAACAAATCGTCGCCTTAGGTGATTTATATTGTATAATACAAAAGAAAGTGAAGGCTGTTTAACCATCAAAACTGTAACATGTTAACACCTGAATAACTATCGCCATCGCCAGGGAATTGGTTTTCTAAAGGTTAAAGTAGGGTTGTTCATAAGAATGCCCAACCCGAGTCAGCCGGGTTTTCATCCGTACCGGTTGGTTTCGGGTTGGGCACATAGATAAACCGAAATCTCGGGTCGGTTTTGGTTTTCTTGCGTAAAAACCAAAACCAACCCAACCCGAACTGAACTAGTATTCTACTAGTTTGGTAGTTCCTACTTCCTAGTTTGAGTAGTTTCCTAATTCCTAATAGTCTTCTATTTTTAAACTTTTATTAGAACTAGAACTCTAGAGGGCCCATTATGCAATTACAATTAGAATTCAATTAAGTGTCATTTTTTAGTTTTTTACCTAGATTAGAATTTAGAAGGTTTCTAAATTTTTATTTTATTGATTTACCTACCTAGATTTACCTATTTTTTTACTCTAGAAGGCCCATTATTGACACTTGTTTTTACATGAAAAATTTATTGATTTTATTCTTTACCTGAATTAAATTTACATTTATCTTAGACTCTTGAATATCAAATTATTAACTAATTCAGATTTTATTTGGCTTTGTACAGGAGCAAAACCGAAACTGACCCAAACCCGACTCAAACTGACCAGGTCGATTTGGCCTGTCAGTGGGTCGGTTTCGGTTCCCACCTTAGCTAACCCGACTAGGTCGGGTCGGTTGGGAAAATCCCAAGAAACCGACCCAACCCGACCCGTGAACACCCCTAGGTTAAAGAAGACTTTCGCGTTTCCTGTAAAATTACAAAGAATAATACAGATTTCTTGAAGTCTACTGACCTGCATCGTCCCATTTCATGACATAAATCAATTTGTCTGGATTGGACGGAGGAACGAGACATATTGAATTGGACCATTAATCCAGTTTTAATGGTCCAAAGTATTTATTAGACTGGATTGGACCTGGTCCATCCGTAATGAATTTACATTGGATTGGGTTGGATTGAACAGCCTTACTTTTTTATTGGACAGTCTAGACATTGAATTGGATCGGTCCAAAATATTCATTGAATTGAATTGGACCTGATCCATTTGTAATGGACTCATATTGGACTGAATAGGATTGGGCCAAATCCAGTCCAATTGACACCCCCCGTAGACTCATCTCCATGATATCTATCTATTATTTTTATTTTTACATTTTCATTTTAAAACCAAAAACAAACTTTATAAATACAAGAATAGCAATTTTAGTATAATTAAAATTGTTTCAATCAGTGCACTTCAGTAACTACCTCTTTCAGAAACCTATTTGCAAATATGAATTCATGAAGTTGGATGTGTTCAAGCAAAGTGACATCACAGTCTTCCTCAGTCTTATCTATGCTACACCGTTCACCGTCCACGTGTAACAGAAGAACTAGTCTTTTATTTAGGCTGTGTTTGGAATCAATGCAATTCCTTAAGAGGTGTTTTTTGAGAAAACAATACTGCATTGGCATGTCATTTTTTCAGAAAATATTTTTTCTTTTCTTTTTTTTTTTCTGTTTGAGACCATTGCTGCTGGTGCCACATAGGCATTTTCAATGCCATGTCAGCACACTGTTGCTATCAAAAAACGAAAAAACAGCAGAAAGTTTGTTTTCTCATACCACACCTTTCCTGATTTCCAATGTGGTCCAAGTAAATGATTTTTTTGGAAAAATGCATAACCAACATCTCATCAAGTGTGGTCCAAAAAAATGGATTTCAGATGTGGCACCGTTTTCCAGAAGGATTTAGAGATGTGCGCTCAGTGAGATTTAGTTTTGATCGTGAGAGATGAGTACAAAAAGAATGAATGGGTGTTGTGAAATAATTGTAGTTAGGTGTTATAAAAGTTAGAGGTAAAAGATTATTTGATAATTTCTTCCTATTGCATGATGAATTTTCTTTAACCATGGATGTGAATTGTGGAAGAGAACCAAATTTGAAATTTGAAGCAAAGGGTTGCAGTGGTGCCAGGTGCTGAATGCCCACAAGGAATTAGGAGAAAACATGTTTTTGGCAGGGTACATTAAAGTGGTAAGAGTTGAAGACATTTTGAGAAGTTGGATGTCAAGACAAAAAGAACACTCAAACTGAGGAACCAGCAATTGAAGAGGAATGGAAACTGAAAAGACAGAATAAAATGGTGAAACAGGATTTGTGTAACCCATCGCATGTAGTTAGAAGTTAGAACAGAGATTTTTCCAATTGTTATCTTTAAGGAACTCCGCAAATTTCCTGAACTTTGCCTTAAATTTAAAATCAAACCAAATACAGCCTTAGTTAATAAGTTGTTAAGGAGGTTCAATGGCTGAAGATGAAGCTATACTCTTGAATATTTTATTTTCTAATTACAATTGTCTTGTCCACTACAAGACAAAGCAATAAACCATTCAGTTCAGCCACTTCAGCCATTATCAAAAAGTCCCATATTCATCTAAGGTGAGGTGTAAAGACTATAGGAAGGTCCCTGTGCCGAGCAACTTGCCATCCTTTCCACTGGCAACTTCCAGCATAAATAGCTTATAGCTACTTGAGTCATTGGGGATAAATCATAAATCCATAATATATCAATTCATGGAGCTTTGAATTTGAGGCCATTTCTACATGGCCAATGAAACAGGATCCCATCAAATGACACTCTATATAGCCCAAGCACCAGGGGATGTTTGGCAACACGAATGGTTTTTCTTTTTTAACTCATGTTGCAGACAGAGGGGAGGAGGTTGTTCCCAGTCTGTTATCTTTCAATTCCTTTCAATCCCACATGATAAGCGTAGAATTGAAAGTTTTTGTCATGAGCAATGACAGAGATATAGTGAAGCTAAATAAATCCAAAAGATTTATGGAGGAACTGGTTTATGCATTACATCGCAAGTTAACAAATTAATAAATTACACTGCTCATAAGTTCCTCTTCCCCCTAACCAATTAGATAAATAAGTAAAGCTGAAAAAACAAGCTCATAAGAATGGAGCAAGTTCACATTATGGGAAAAAGAAGGCTATTATGTATAATACTTTACATAATGTTAAACTAAAACATACACAACATCATTTTCTTGATGTGAGCAGGGAATAATTCAGTCCTGTTCTCTACAACTCCAAATACAAACCTCCAACTTGATCTGCCCATTACAACCACAGAAATTACAAGGAATCAGAAGAAAATCCACAATAGAACCTTCCAGCTGCCCTGTAGTGCACTTTGTAAAAGATTGTAATCTAAGGGAACAGCCCTCTCTTCTTGATATAAGATCATACAAGAACCCTTCCTTTGGAGATCTTGGACCAATACAAGTCACGGAGAGTGCATTTCCAATGAGCTCAGTCTTGTTATTGAGGATAAAGAGAACACCGTCCTCCTCCCCTTGAAAAACAAGGAGCTGCCTATTTTTATCTAAAGATACAGGAAATGGGCAGTTGTACCGGAAGCATCTGACAGAATCCCAATGTACGTGACTGACATGTAGTGACAATTGTTCAAATGACCCATGGAAGTTGCAGTCTGAAAGAGGGCATGCACATGGTGCATAGATGCATGTCTCCTCATGGGTGTGCTTCTCAACATAGCTGATCATTTCTTTGCACCCATATGGTGCATTTTGGCAGGATACTTTGATTGATTCGACCACCTTTTCAATGGCAAGGCAGCGGTTTTGTTGAATAGGCCGGCAACAGGAGGGGCATTTGTCCTCAAGTTTGGAAGAGCATGAAGAACAAGCTATATGCCCATTGTTGCACTGAATTCAATTACCATATATTAGGTGCAAAAACATCCAGATATTGGCTCTTATTCATGTTATGTAAGTACATAATTGCTATACATCTAGTCATAGCTCTCAAGGTATTAAGTCAAGGCTGAACAACAATGGGGCACTTTGTCACATAGGCTTTCTCACCTAGGCATTGCTTAGTCAATGATATATATATATATATATATTATAAGAATCTGGGTGATTTTAGCTTGTTTCCCTATTTTTACGAGGTAGATTGTTTTACTAGTTGGTGTATCATCTACAAAATGTTAAAAAATGATCTAATAAATCTCCATTCTATGGATACAAGAGGGGAGATACAGAGAAAATATGTATGTGTGTCTTAAACCAAAGAATAAGAGAGAACAAAATTGAGAAGGGACAGAAACCTTGTAATTTTGAATACGAGGAGAGAATGAAAGATTTGTTAATTTTAAATAAAAAGGAGATCTTATTCGAGGAGAGGAACCTTGTAACTAGAAAATGTTTAATGTTGATTGCCACTAGATGGGTTTGAGTTTAACAATCTCTCCAGACCCCTTGTTGATTTAGTTGTTGGGATGCCTTGTTCAGTAGTTTCTTGTCAGGTTTATCTCTTTTGGAGGTTTGACCTCGTTTTGTTGTTTTATGGATTTACGCTGCAGAGTCCTCACAAGCTCTCTCTCCCAGTGCTTAGGATTGGTATCTTTTTTTCAGCAGATTGGTTGATAATCTGTACTTATTTCTCCATTTTTTGTCAATTTCTTGGACTTTTCTGGCTGATAGTGATTGTAATATCTTGTATTCTGAGCATGTTTTTAATGAATTCTGCCACATATGGCTTCTCTCAAGAAAAAAAAAAGAAAAATGTGATATGCTTTAACTGCATTAAATTTAAAATCGTTATACCTCTCATATGAAAGCACTAGGTGAGACAAAAAGCAATACCTAGAAAAAGCTTTATTGGTCAAGCACAAGGTGTCACAGGTGAATTGGATGAACCATACCCCAATTATTAGCATGTCCTATATCACATTTTTGGAAAGGAGTTCCAAAAAACAACAAACGATGAGCATCAAGATCCTAAAGAATCAATTAGAGCGTAATGATAGTTGGCCTAGTTAGCAAATTCAAAACATTAGACAAGTGAACCCACAAATTCCATGGAAATGTAAACCACATTCAAAGACCAGGTGTAATGACATCATTTTCTGAGCGAAAGAACTCCAAAAGGAAAAGAGAATAAGGTTTGAAACTTTGATACACAATAAACATGAAATTAATTGATTGGAAACAAGAAAGTTATGAGGATCAGATGCACAAAAGAACAGAGAATCCAGCATGTCAAGAGAGGTAATTAATAGTCAGGGAAGACCGGATCTTTCCTAATTGGTTACTACTTACTACTACAGATTCAGTATATCCAGGACAGAGGAAACAAGTAGATTAACATTGATTTTGATCTACAGAAAGAATTTCAACTGGGAACCAACTTTATGGATCGTATGATTGATAAAACCATTTATCCTACCATCTACCGTATAGGGAGAATGCACGGGTTGACATCAAATCTGAAATAAGAAATCTAACAGAGATCAAACCAAGCCATTCACAAAACAAATCAAACTCTAATTGGCGAATACCCATATCTGAACGAAATGCACTGTTACAAGGCAGGATGGTTGGGTTGAACAGACCAATTATGCCCCAGTTCAAGAAATAAAATTCCTCCACTAAGCAACTAGAAGCAGAAGTGAAAAGGGTATTCAAACTAAACCAAGCCAAGCTTATCCAAATCCTCAAATTTAATGGAAAGACATTAATTGCTTGAGATGAGAAGAATTCATGGCTAGACAATTTTTTCTTGTTTTGCCAAGCTTGCATAAGTGAAACGTTAACGGTAGATAAGAAGAGACTGGTAATACCTGAAAGACAGGAGGGGTCAAGGGTTCCAAGCAGATCGGGCAGTCCAACACTTCTGGGTCGATCAGGGTGACCGAGATGCCCGGTCCATCTTTACTTATTCCAACCGAATCACGGTGAGGGTATCTCGTACATCGCCTAACTTTTCTCTCATCTTCCTCTCCTCCTTCTCTCCTCCTCTTTGGACTGCTCGGTCCCTCGCCATCGTCTTCCTCTCCACCCACCGAGAATTTGGCCATCCTTAGTTTTCAGTTAGATTGTCTTTTGCCCACTGTTTCTTCCTGCCGGTTAGAAATGAGGGGAGAGGAGACTGTTTATTGTTGAATATACAAAACTACCCTCAACCTTTGCCATGAATTTCGAAAACACCCTTTTTTCCCTCTTATACAAATCCATCTCCGACCACATATCTAGAATACTATTATACTAATGTGGGTTCCACCTCTATAAATCATGGATGCACCTGTATAAATGCACCCTCCAACGGCTAACAACGGACTCAGTTAATTCACCTTGGATCACTATTGACCTTCCAATCAAGGCTTTGAGCCTTGAAGCTGTGACTAAAAATTTGAAATTATTTTGAGAAGATTTTTCAGTGTAAAGGGATATTTTTCACATATGGAAGAAGTAAATTTGCACTCCAGTTCGGTGTAAAGGGATATTTTTCGCAATCAAGAATGTCTTTTTGTACTAAAAATGAGAGCAAATTTGTTTTCTCACTGTTTTTATATTAGAATTAAACGGAAATTTGGTCAACGTAAGATAAATTGATTCCAGCCTTGAGATCAATCTTTGCACCCCATCACAATTCACAACCAAATAAGACTCTCAAGATTTATTAAGTGCAAAACCAAACTGACTTTGCGCCTGTAGTCATTGACCAAATTTGCATTCACATCGGTGTATCTTCCTGCTTGGTGGCATACTATTTTTGTACCTGTTCTCATTTAATGAATGATTGACTTTGTTAAAAGAGGGGGTTACAGATTCCTCCCCTCAGAAACATTTGGATCCTCAGACTTCCAACTCCTTGGCCTCAAAAACATTTTTCCATCTGGGTCGGTCTTGTTAGTTTGGTTGAAGCAGTTTTAGAGAGAGAGAGAGAGAGAGAGAGAGAGAGAGAGAGGATTTCATAAATACTTGTTAAGTTGTTATGAGATATATTCTTTTGATGAGATGAGATTACTACTGGTTTTCTACATATATATTGAATTTTTTTACACAAAAAAGTACAAGATTGTTTTTAACCCATACAAGTACACTTTCTTGTTTTACTTTTAAAATAGCAAAAGATTGGAAAACCAATCTCTCTCATCAGAAGACAAATTAAAACAACTCAGGGAGCTGGACGCAGATAGAGGGGTATGTAGTTTGTTGGGTTGGGCATCGAATCCCAAACTGAAAAAGCACTTGTGCTTCTCATCCATTTCTTTGTCATTTCAGGGTAATGCCGATCAATTACATCCTTCAAGGTCTCTGTTTTGTTAACCCATGCTAAGCCTTGCTCGGTGTAGGTTTGCGAGTTGAAATTGGTTGTGAAGAAACGGTCTGCTTCCAGCCTCCTGTAGGAAGACAATCAGAAACATGTTTAACAAATTTAGATCAATTAGCCAAGCACCCAAATAGTTAGGCTTCCAGCCTCCTATAAACTTCAAATCTCACTCTTACCCAGAAAAGCACTGAGACGCCACACTAACCTTGATGCTATGAGAAGGAAAATGAAAAATGCAGTCTCACTAATGGCAAATCCTTTGATCTTCTTCTCTGCATGAAGACCCACAAGCAGATCAAGCTTCTCAATGTCATGTCCATATACTTCACGGAGTGCTTCAATAACTTCTTCATCATCTGTCAAATCTTCCCATTTACTAATAGGGATCATCAACAAATTCCTTCTGAACTCATTATATCGAGCCACTCCTCTTTCTCTGTCCCTATAAACTGAAAAGCCAATGCAATTCAAAGTCATTTGTCTGTACTACAAGAATAAAGAAGAGAGACAAAGTGCTAGAATTCATTACCCTCTAAGGCAGCCATATCAACTGGGTCTGCTCTATCCTCTCCATTGATATCATGGGCGACAAGGTTCCTCATCCATGATGGATAATTCCACAGTGTTACTTCTCCACATGATTGATGGCCCATTGAGACCATCATCTGCTCCATTCCAATTCTTGAAAGCCTTTTCTCACCCTCTAGCCCCACCATCTCCTTCATGGGCACCCTGAAAACAATCACTATCCCAAATTACTATTGGCAGTTTTACATTATTTTATGTGAACTCATATATAAAAGAACATTTGGAAGAGGGAGGGAGATACTCTTTTAGGACTGGTGGGCAATACTCTTCTGAAGTTGCAGTAGAATTAATGTCTCTAAGAAGGAGTGTATCAGGAAGAAGTGAATGCATTCTATAGACGCTTACAAATTCTTCAGTCAAGGAATATGGAACTCCGTGATCTCTTGGCCGTTTAAGACCCACCAATCCACTTAGAATTGGTCCACAAATGTGACCAAACAAATCCTTGAATCTCTTTCCCAAAAACCCATACCTGCACCAGTTTTTGCTTTTTGCATTAGTTTACCAAGGAGGCAAGGACAACTGTAAGAAGCTGATAAATGTGCTAAATTAAAGATGAAGGTGTGATCTACATTATGATCAAAGTTATAAAAATAAAATAGATGGGGTAGTATGTAATGCTGCACTGGACTTGAAATGCTGAAAATGGATGGCATACCAGTCTGTATCTATTTGTTCATGGCATGTTACATTTGATTTATTTGTCCATGTTTATTTGTGTAGTTTAGGCATTGATCAATGGACACAGCATCACAGTTCCTGAATCCTTTATGCTTATTCCCATGACTTATTTGACTCCTACATACTTGATCTTGAATGGTGATCCTAACCCTTGATTCAGGTCTTCACAAAGCTTCAAGGAATCTTAATTGTTCTAGCTTTGCTCAATATAAAAGAAAATACTATCAATGAAACAATTTGCTTTATTTGTCTTACCAGTTTATCCTCATCCCTGCTAGAAGAGTGTCAGTCTTTAGGAGCTCAACAGTCCAATCAATTGTATGGATTTTAGCAATGACTGCTGAAGTCACTAATCTGGCATGTTGGTATAGCTTCTCATCATCAAAGTCAGGGTAGTGTTCCTAAAAGCAAACAATTATCTATTAAAAACAAAAAGTGAAACTGTATAAATTATTATTTTATTATAATTGATGATGATGGTATAAAGGAGTACTTTCTTTCTTCATTTAAAATAGCATATTGATATATCAGTTTGGCTTTCAAGCCAAGACAAATCACTTAAAGTGTTATATATAGATCAGGGTCATGACATAAACAGTCAGCATAATATTTTTCAAAATTTCATGCTCTTTTCTAACATGTTAGATGCAAATGGTTTTCATGGCAAATTGGACACATGTTATATATGTATACAACTATAGACTTACTTTGAGCATATCACAGACAGTATTATGTTCTTTGACAAATAAAGCTTGCAGAAGGGAGAAGCCAGCCCAACAATTTCGAACATCTCCAGAGATTGGGATTCCTTTTTCATCATGTTGAAGGAGTCCATCCTCTGAGATCTTTAGCTTTCCATCTTTGAATGCTCTTACTCTTCTCATGCCCTCCTCGTTATTCCCATAAATTACACTCCCATCCCTAATCACAAAAAGAAAGAACTTTAAGACCAAACACATTTAAGTGGAAATTAGATAACAAAATTTATGAAGTTAATCGCAGTATAAAGGCATGGAGAAAGAAAATTAGCAGTATAATGTTAGCAAAAGAGAGTATCTATCACAGGACAAAAGGTTTTTATTATAAATTTCTAACCAGGTTTTGGGAATGTAAACAATCACTTGTGGTGCATTTTAAAGATGAATAATATAATGGGGTTAACTCTGGCTTAAAAGAAAAGAAAGAAAGAAAGGAAAAGTTTAAACAGTTAAAGGCTACGAGTCTATGACCAGTATAGATATCTAGATAAATAAAATCTAGTGATCACAGGATATATTTAAACCATAAAAGGGAGCAGTACAGGATAATCCAGTCAGTGGAGGTCCTGTATAATTTGTCAAAATGAACTAGTCATCTGGATTAACTACCAAGATCAGTTGGTTGCAATCCAAAGCCACTGGGTTCTTCTTCTGGTCTCTAAGCATCACCATTTGAAGTTCAGAAAGCCTGCATTTAGGTTCTTTGGTACTTTATGCCAAGATTAAAGCACTTTGAAGGATTAAACTACTGTAAAAAAGAACATTAATAGTACAGATAATTATATTTAATGCATAAGTAGTGAGAAACTTTAAACCGTTGAACATACCACCAAGGAGTCCTTGTATTCAAGAAGCCAGTCTTCACATCAGCTGAACCCGTTTTGACTTCTTTACTTCTGAGAAACTTGAATGATTTCAATGGGCATTTTTCTGCAACACTATCAGGAGCTCTAATTTCCACCTACATAGAATCACTAGTCAATCATCTTATCTCACTCACTTGAGAAATCATGTCTTTAAAATTTATCTCATTAACTATTATAATAAACTGGTGACTAGATCTGATCATTAGAATTCTGTTAAAATAGAGGATCATAATTGTTCAGTTAAGACTCTTAGCAGATGGTGGTTTTAAGGTCATGTTCTAATTAATACTCTGATTATTGATCAGATGGATGGATACAAACATACATTTCTATAATGCCCAACCATTTTGAACTATCATGTGAGTTTTCCAGAGGTTTCATAGTTGAACATATAACACAGCAGAAAGTCCATTAAAGTTGAGATGCCACTATTTGATAGAGAACTAATTGCTGAAGACTGCATAAGTTTTACATTTTTACCTGCTGGGTTTCCTCCAAATGATCAATCCAATCATGAATCATAAACTGTATCCAGGAGCAAGCAATCAAATTGAATTGTTTCCCATTATCTTTGAACTTCTTCCTTGCCAAAAGCTTTGTTGCTACAACTGTGGGGTGGGGATCAAGCAACTGCATATGACACTGTTAGATTACTAGCAACAACCGTATGAAGAGGAAGCCTACATACTCATCATGACTATATCCACATTGTACAGGCTTGATGGTTTCAAATGAAGTATATAATATATGTGTGCACAAAAAGCAAAGAATTACTCGCTAATAAGTAGAATTGTAAAACAATGCTTGGATTTAATCTTTTTTGTTCCTCATTTGGAATTTGGAGGACAAATAAGTATAAAATTTATTTTATGCTTTATGTCCATTACCTATAATGAAAGAGAGAGTTTCATTCCCCCATTTGGTCAATGGTCAAAATTTTAAATTCCAATAATATCTTTAATTTTTGTTTTTCTCACCTCTGTCCTTAATTGTTCAACTCTTTGGGTTTATTTTATAATTTGGCTAAAAGGCATATGAACTTATGTATTAGGTCTTAAATATAATAATATTTTGAAATTTATGTAAAGGATAATTGATGGTTTATGTGTTTTTAACATGTTTCAATAAAATAATTGCAAAATCTGATGTTTGTATATGTTATTTTACTTGTTTATATATGGAATAATAGGAAATGAGATGTGAGTTTTGGATCCAACCCACCAATCTGATCTACCCACCCACCCTCAAATGTGGAGAGGGTTTTGCAGTTTTATGTGCGGGGAGGGTCTGGGTCTGGATTATAAAAATCCAACCTACTACAGGTTTTAAGGAGGATAGGGATTGGGAGGTCTAGAAAAGTAGAGAGGATTTAGAATTAAAAAACCCTCACCAAATACATGCGAATGCACTTGTCACTCAACTAAAGCATGCCGATAGAGCGATATGGGGAACCCATCTGCATTCAACATTCAACATTCAACATTCAAGGAAGGCAACGTCCCAAGAGTATAGCCATCAAAATAATGTCAGGACGGTGAGAAACTAATTGGTATTAAATATGATCGAGACATCTCATTCAATCATGAACCAATCTGCACTGAGATAATATGGTAAGTGTCAGATACCATGGACTAGCTAGCACGATTAATAAATAAATAATGACCCCGGCCCTGAGGCCATTTCTTGTCCGGGGCTCCCTTGATGCTGACTTGGTGAGTCTCAATCTATGAAAATTCATTAGCTCTATAACCCTGGAAATTGTTCCTGCCACATGGAGGAATGACGTGGTAGATTTAGATACCCATGTCACCCCTATTAGGGGTGTTCATGGGTCGGGTTGAGTCGGTTTATTGAGGTTTTCCCAACCGACCCGACCTGGTCGGGTTACTTGAGGTGGAAACTGAAACCGACCCACTGATAGGCCAAACCGACCTAGTCGGTTTGAGTCGGGTTGGGTTGGTTTCGGTTTTGCTCCTGTACAAAAGGACACCTAATTGAATTTTAATTGTAATTGCCTAATGGGTTGCCTATTTGGTATAAAAGACTATAGAAAGTTAGAAACTATAATAGATTGCCTATTCTAATTATAATTGCCTAATGGGCCTTCTAGTTCTAGTAGAAGACTAGTTATAGTTAAGTAAGAAACTACTCAAACTATGAACTACCGAACTAGTAAAAGACTAGTTAGGTTCAGGTCGGGTTGGTTTCGGTTTTCACACAAGAAAATCGAAACCGACCCGATATGTCGGTTTATATATTTGCCCAACCCGAAGCCGACCGGTACTGATGAAAACCCGACCGACTCAGGTTGGGTCGATTTGGTCGGGTTGGGCATTCTTATGAACAGCCCTAACCCCTATTTCTTTCTCTGAATAAATCAACCACATATATATCCATGAGAGAGAGAGAGGGGATGCATCCTAATTCCTAATCATTTCCGTGTGGTAATGTGGGTTAAACTCATATGAGCAGCTCATTGAAAGCTGAAGCCCTTCCAAACAGGCCCTAATTTGATTTATTTTTCAAATTTGCCCAGTTGCAACTTTAAATTTAAATTCTCTATTTAAAAATTGTATTGTTTTTCTACAGCTCAATAATAATTGCATAGGTATTTTGAACATTTTTGTGTGTCTTGTTACTTATATGGAGATGATTGTAAATTTGTAATTATCGAAACTTCAAAGGAGATTTCAGCCATGGTTTAACGATTGACCTGGGAATGATAACCGGTTTTGCTTCACCCTAAAACCATTCATCGGCCAAAAACCATTGATTTGGTCAACGACCGGTTGAACGGGACGGTAACACCATTTTTAATTAAAATAGGCCATTTGTTCAAACCAAAACGGTTGAACCGATCAACACAGGAACCGGTTTATAAAACCTTGTTTTCAGCAATTTACGATATGAATTCAAAGAAAAAAAAAAAAGAAATAATAATGTAACACAAGACAAGTAACTCCAATATAATATATGTAGCTGGAGCTGTTGCCTTTATTCATTCTTGTGGAAAGGCACGTGTATACAAAAAGAGCCGGAAAGCTGTTTTTAACTGTAGTCCTGAACTTCATGGAAGAGAGAAAGAATGAGCTGAATTAAAACCAACCTGAATATTTATTTGCAATAAAACCTACCTGAATTAAAACTGAAGTCCTGAACTTCATGGAAGAGAGAAAGAATGAGCTGACGTAAATCTCTTATTCTCCACGAATTATCCATCGATTGGGGGAGAATGCCACCTGGCTAAATTGGTAAGGGCCTTGACTGGTTGTAGGCTTGTAGCGGAGACTTGGGCTCATTAGCTAGAACCCTTTTTGATAAGGGATATGGTTAACTCGTTAAGGGACAGACGCTCTCAAATCACAAAAACCATATATATACTTCTTATCCTCTTAATTAGTTCTGCTCAATAATATAACTGATAGAGATCAGGCTGTTTCTTGGGTAGAAGCTTACCAAAAGAAGAACAAGTGTGTGCGAGAGAGAGAGAGAGAGAGGTGTAGTTTAATTATGATGAGAAGAATTAAACCGGACCTTGTAGTGTGAAGTTGAGGGAGGCATGTTCCGACCAAAGAAAGTTCCCTGACTGCCGATCAAGTCGTCACTGGGATGGTTGCATTTCCCGTCGGCCGTCCGGTAAGAATACTCTTCAGTGTCGTATCTCCGGCCACTGACTCCGCCCACATGTAGAAGATTGTAACGCTGGTGCAAGTGCCGTCTGAGCCCAAGGTAAGCCAGCCCCAATAAAACCGGTAGCCTATGCCATAACCCCAACTTATCCATCACATGTATAACCTATATATATATATAGCAGCCAACACAACACACTTCTTAATAAAAACCAAACAATAACTAGCTAATCAAAGAAGTTAAGGGTTGTTAGGGGATAAGAAGCTGATACTAACATAGAACAAGATACGGTCAAAGAGAGACATCTTGGCCACGATTGGCCGGAGGTGAGGATGAACGAAGCCAGCTGCGGTGGAGGAACAGGATGATTCTTTCATGGTGTTTTGGGTTTTCAGAACCATTCCAGTTTCTAAGTGAATGAGAATGAGAATGGTTTGGGGAAGGGAGGCTCAGCAATTTAAAGAATTTGTATCGTTATTAATTGATAATGCAGTCACCATGTTGCCACGTATCTTAATAACCTGCCAACTTTACGTCTCTGCCATCCTTATTAAAGAAGCATGAGAGGCATTTCCCAACTCCCAAGTGTTGACCCGGCCGGATTACAACTCTTGGAAATGTGGGTTTTTAATTTGAAGGATGAATCAACGTTCTAGAATGTTCAGATTACTGGACGACGAACCCAGTTTGACTCAGTACAGTGCATCGTCAATTTGACGCTTAACGGATACTGTTTTCCGACTCGGAACTGATTTGGGCACGTCCAGTTTTTTATCAACCAGGCACATTTAAATGATAATATATTAAGATAAAGGGTAAATGGATCTGACAACCCTTGTAATATTCTAAAAAGGGCAATTTTTCCATCGACTGAAAAAGGTTAATTTAGATTCTAGACTTAAAATAATGCCAATCGAAAGCATGTTAGTGATGCCGTTTATAATATGTTAAATAATGAATGAAATAATAGAAAATGTTGATGTGGCATGGTTAAAATAAAAAAAAAAACTAAAAATTTACAAATAAATCTTGCTCAATAAAATGAAAAATTATTTAATATATAATTATAAATATTAAAAATAATATATAAGTGGATCCCCTCTCTCTCCCCTCCAAGTCCACTTCCTTAGCTTCCATACTTGACACGGGCAATTTCATACTTTATCATTCTAATGGGAATATTTGACGACATACACCCTTTTGCCAGGCCAAACTTTATTGACCGTGGTGAAACTAAAATCTAGCATCTCAAAATCAAATCATTCAACCAACTGACAAGGATACAACCCTGAGTTGTCTTCCCTCTCTCTTATATCTAAGCAATGAAAACAACAGAGCATATGTGTTTGGGACCACGAATTCTCCACCCAAGGAAGCTCGGTCTATTATCAATTTAAGGACCAGTGGGGAGGAGGCGACCATCTTTGCTAGATAGATTGACAACAGTGGCTCCCACCTTGTTGATGAAAAAAACTAAGCGCCTGTTCATTTTCTCTCAACTCTTATTTCTTAAGAGGATTTTTTTAACTTTAAGAGAAAATTTGGTGTTCGTTTTCTCTTATTTCTTAAGACTCAGTTTGGAAGGAGTATAAATACAAATATGTACAATGCAAATATAAGGTTTTGCACTCTATAGATTTGTATTTGTACTCTTTCCAAACTGAGCCTAAAGTGCAATTATACAACTTTTTGTTTTTCAATAATATCTCCAAAAAGACAAACAGTAATTCTCATATATAGGCCAAAATGGATATTTGATAATTTTTGGAATTCAAAATTCAGAACAATATTCTTTACATTCAAAGTTTAGAGAAAAGAAAACTTCACCAGTACTAATATACCTTTTGATGTAATTATTGCACTTTCATATGTCGGACTTCAGAGCAAACGAACAGTCCTTAAGTATCTATTAACCTTACCGATGATGACCATTTCAACTATTTCCATGGTGGATGAGTCAATCACTCGTAGACCATTGACAAAATTGGATTGCTAGCCGAGTTGACCAAGCATGGAGTTAATCTTGGGGATCCACCTCCATGGACAAAGATGGGATGAAGACCAACGTAAGTGTTTACAAGTATTAGAGTGAGCAGAACAATATATAATTTTCACTTCACTAATCAAATATTTATAATTGCATGCTAACTGTCTCAATAGACTGAACAAGTGGCAAGACAAGTGGGCCAGCTGGACAATCGGTCCAAGAATTATAGAATGCTCGATTAGCTCAAGAATTCTAGGATGATCATTGATGACAGATGCCTGGAGATTTTGATCCTTCATGGCTGTGGCACTGTCCTTGACGAGGATGGTCTTGCCACAGAACTTCTAGATAAATGAGAGGGATTCCACGAGGATATCTACGTGGGTTTGAGCTGCCGCTTTTGATGTTGAAGCAAGGGATGGATCTGGTGGCGATATTGTTAGTTCCGTTGTCGAAATTCATGATTCGAGAGGAGGAAAAGTGAGGAGTGAAGGAGTGGGTTTCCTATTTGAAGTGGAGAGAACCAAAGGGAAACGGGAGGCTAATGCTAGAATTAGGGTTGTTTGGATGATTGGAAAAGGAGGGAAGAGATGCAGGTGTAGGGGGTTTTGTAGTAAACATATTCTTATGTCTCTATATCTCCCACACCCCCCTTTTGTTGCTGTGTTGCGGTGTTCTCAAGAAAAAGTGAACCCCTTTTCTGCAAGTGTCTCAACTCTTAAGGTCAAGGGTTTTGGTTTGGGCTGCAACATCACTTTTATTGTCAAGTTTGATCAGGGTCAGCCAAAGAGGTTTCAAGGAAGAGTTGAGGAAGGGATCTTGTGGAACAGTCTATAAGGGAACTTTATCTAGCGACCAGGGGCAGAAGGTTGTTGTAGTCAAGAGATTACACAAGTTAATGGATGAGGGAGAACGCGAGTCTCGCATTGGGAAGATTCATCATAGAAGCCTAGCCCAATTGCTTGGTTTGGGTTGCAGCGGCTGACGAAGACAAAGGAAAGTGTGAGGAGGATGAAGAAGAAGAAGAAGGAGAGAGAGAGAGAGGACCCATGTTATTATTTTTCACTCAAAAAGGAAATTTCAAGGGGCCCCACCTATTATTTTTCTCTTAAAAGAGAAAATTTCAAGTGAAACCCACTTATATATTATTTTCAATAGTGTAACATCAGTATTTCCTATTATTTTATTTATTATTTAATGGATTGTGAATGACGTTGTTATGGTTGACATTTTTTTGAAGTCTAGGGTCTAAATTGACCTTTTTACGAAGGCAACATGACCTTTTTGGAATATTATAAGGGTTGTCAGAGTCGTTAACCCAATGGTAAATTGCTGACCTCTAAAGTTTTTAACCATTACTAAAACCTCCCTTGAACTTTCTCACACAGTTGCAAGTAGAAGTGTAAATCTGGTTGTGCCGCCCGCAGCTTGGCACGACTTTGAGCCAACTTGGCACAACAGACTATGGGTTGTGTTAGGCATAACACGATCGTATGGGTTGTGTTGGGCCTAAGGTTTTAGGTCCATGGGCCAACACGACACGACCGAGTGGGCCCATACATATTATATATAATAATTATATAATATAGAAATATATAATTTTATTTTCAACTTTATTATATTATTGTATATATAAACAATTGTATACATTAAAATTTATATAAAATAAAATTTTAAGATCTTTTTTAATTTTGTCTATTTTTTAATTTATGTTAAAATTCTCATTATTTCTTTTTTAATTTTTAAAAAACATGGCTTGACTTGGTTCATGACCTAGCTTGGCCCAAGACTCGGCTCGTGGACCAGACCGTCCCATAGCATGGGCACACATGAGCTTGGGCCGTGGTTGTGTCGAGCTAACCCTCCAAAGTATCCCAAGGGAGGGAAGCACGACCCGACTTGGCCTCTAGGCCAGCACGATACGAACTACACACGAGTTACACCTCTAGTTGCAAATAGACCTCCTCCGTTAGAATTCTAATGTCCAAAATATATATTAAGTTACTATTGAGGCTGGCTTTATGAAAAAAAGTTTAAAGTTGTAGTTTTACCTTTTAGCGATTGATACCAATTATGAAGGGAAAATTTGAGAAGAAATAAATCAATTTAAAAAAAGAGATTGAAAAGATTTGGGATAATAATTGATATAAAGAGAAAATTTAGAAAATAAATATTTTAGTAAAATATAATATGAACATTTTGGACATTTTCAAACCTATTATGAGAGGATTTTAACAGAGGTGCAACTATATAAGAAGGTTCGGGGGAGGCAATTGCAATTACCAAATTCGTCAAATATTTAGAGGAGGTTTAAGCAATTTACCCTAGAAATAATTAGTTGTGTCCCCTTATGAAAATTGATATGTGCCCAAATAAATCCTATTTTTGTTGGTTATACATAAATTTGCTTGACTTTTGCGTCCAGTTTATACCAGCCTTTCTTCTCTCACCATTGAGTAATCTACCTCGATTGACTTATTTCGATTTGATGTATTATAAGTTACTTCCCGACATCAGTCTCTTCTCAATGGGCATTCTGGTGATCCAAACTTTCTTGACTAGAAGAGGTAAGGATTTGGGACTGTTCTTTTTTTATCAATGTTTAGATGGTTGATAAAGAGAATTAGATGACATTCGAAAGACATTTGTGTCTTTTTAAATGGCACTTGACAGCTGGTTAATGATAAGTACTAGATTGGCACGTTTTGAAAATTCAGATACTAAATCGTCGCATTTTGAAGTTTGAGGACCAAAGTGACATTAAACCCATGGTACTAATCTGAAATTTTCCCTAAAAATTATTAGTTGAAAGTCGTGCACGGGATTTGTTAATTGATCAAGAGGTGGCGGCTTGAATTAGTTAATCCGTAACAAGGTTCTTTTTGAGCTTAAGGTAAATTATTGATCACCCGGTATCTGTGGACCGTGGTTTATGGTTTTGCAGCCATATCCATGATAATGATAGCCCAGAGTTTGCATCTTGTGAACCCGTGGGTTTATGGGAAGTGTGAATCCATCGACTAGAAACGAGCACATCGGTAACTTAGAAAATCACTAATATTAACGGGAGTTTGCATGTTTGTTGAATGGGAAACAAAAGGACAAAACAACATTTCTTTGAGTGATTTGGGATTTTCGAACTCCCTCCCATTTTCTCCTCTCCTCCACCGAACCCTAACGTGGATGAAATCTAATTGCGGCGGCAAGAACCAAATAGGGCTGGTGAACTTGATTGCTTGACTAGAAAATTTATGTTTTCCACCGAACCCTAACGTGGATGAAATCTAATTGCGGCGGCAAGAACCAAATAGGGCTGGTGAACTTGATTGCTTGACTAGAAAATTTATGTTTTGATACATAAGCAAGTATCTTGGCATCCTCCTCTTGAGTCCAAAGACCCCTCCTCTTCACACTGGAATTATCACAACAAGGAGACCTTCCCATCTTGGCTTGTGATGGCATATAGCTTCAAGTAATCAACCAGAAAAGATAGAAATCTTAACTCTTGAATATGAACAAAATGTTCCAAAACCATAGATTCTCATGTATATGACCAACAACGCATTAACTTAAAACCATTAAACAAGGATTACTTTTTAATTTTAAATTAAATTATTGATAAATCATCCATAGATGATAGACCAACCATTCCATGGATGATAAATTAATCTAGATAACCATAACAATTGGTGGGCCATTTCTCTCTTCCTCGCTGCAATTCCCCATCTACATAGCACGAGCCATGCAAGCACTCTACAGTACTCTAGTGTTGATGATTAAGTCGAATTGCAGATAGAATCCACTTTGCTCTCTCCACGAACCCAGACCAGGTCGCGGCCATGGACTCGGCGATACTCAATGAAACAAGAGCCATCACCCCCAAAGCCAGGCTTGGCCTCATATTCATCATTTGGGTTTGCAGCATCTCCATTGTTTTCACAGAAATCCGAATCATATTGCGCGTAATACCACTTCTCCCACTCCATCCACTCCACAGGTGGTTGGTAGTTCATCTTGTGGATGTGCTTCAATATAACAATCCCCTCTTCATCACATTGCAGTGAGGTCGTTTGTGGGGTGTTTTTTGATTAGGGCTCAGCGCTGGGGAGGAGAAAATGGAAGGGAGTTTAAAAATCCCAAATGACCGAAAGAAATAGGATTTTGTCCTTTTGTGTTTGGTTCAACCGGATTCTTTCAATTAGCATACTTGTTTATGGTTGTTGGTGAGTTCACACTTTTCATAAACCCACGGGCTCACAGGATGTGAACTCATAGCTCATTACATTTATATGTCAGTTTAGATGGTTGATACTTCAATTCTCGACACTGTCCCAAGCTGCTTCATCAATGAGTTTTCTGGCCAACATGCTGTTAGCTTAATTGGCTCTGGGCATACATCAATCTTAATTTGTAGACCATTGGCTGGTGATGAGAGGGGCTCAGGCTCTCCCATCTGGTTTTAAAAGTTTCTAACTTCCATAGGATCCAATTATCATCTAAGGAGATGATTTGAAATCTATCCGTGGCTCCGTGCCTTATCGGAGGATCACTCCTCCCCTGGCATATGTGACAGATTATTGTAGATGGCTTGTCTTCTTTAGGGAGTGGGGAATGTTGTTGTCATCATTTATCAAAAGAGGTGGTTGAGAGTAGGATTTTAATCCAGTGAGACATATAAATGCTACCCTTGTACAACGTCGGGGATTATTTAATGCAAGAAAATAAAATAACCAACACTTCGATTATGAGAGACAAGTGACCCAGAAAATATAGAGCAAACATGGGTTGGCATTGCAAATAAATGGATGTTGATGTGTCTCTCGATGGCTGGATGGCGCTGCAAATGCTTTGATGTCGTGAGTTACGTTAACTTTCCAAAACCCACTTAATTAATTGGAACTAGAATAAGGCCTCCACCATTCAGATACGTAGCTTTTTCAATTTAGATACATAGCATTTTCAAATTTAGATACATAGCATTTTTTTTAAATAATTGTTAAAGCCCACAATTTATTATCACCATTCTGAGAAGTGATTTTCTCATTTTTTTAAAAAGCTAGACACGTGACAATTTTTGAGAAATTCCTATTAAAGCCCACAACCTACTATTATTATTTTTAATACATTCCTAAAATAATACAGAAAATGCAAAAGTAGTTATCCACAACCACTTTCAATCCAATATTATAATAATTTATTGAAAAACTATTTTTTGAAATTTTAATAATTATTTAAAATATTAATAAATATAAATTTAACATTATTGATTCTATAATGTAAATTTAACATTACTGATTCCCTGTACTTAGTACGGGGTCATTCACTAGTTGAATAGCAAAATTAGTAATATGCTTTATTTGGTTTCAACAACGACAAATACAATCAAACAGATGATACACCAATCAGAACTCTTCTGTGTCGACCATGGTTGGGGCTAGCTAGGGGTGCAAATGGAATGAAAAATAAGATCTAATCCAAATCCAATCTTATTTTTATGGATTTGGATAATCCTTTGTTGGATTTTCTCGGATCAGATTTGGTTAAAAATCAGATTGGGTTTGGATTATCCTTATTTGATCCAATTCGACCTATATATATACATATTTACTTAAAAAGACATGTATATATTAATATATATGATGAAAATAGTTGAAAAATGCTTATATTATTTGTTTTTCTTTATACAATCTTTTATGTTTTTTCTTTTAATAATTTATTAGATTTTTCATAGTTTGAATCGGATCGGATCAGATTCAGAAATACCTTAATTCAAATATGATCCGATCCATTTGCATCCCTAGTTGGGGCCCAAAGACCAATGCTTCTCAATTCCATCTCTACCAGCCTCCTCTCTACTTATGCTATGGCCTATAGTAGGTTTGCTAATTATGATGTAGCCTTTAGATTTGCTAGCTAGAAACCCCTTACTACAATCCGTATTTTGTGAGCACCTTAGGAGTTGGGATGAAAGATTGGGTTTATATTTTTAGGGCTTTGGGTTTATGGTTTAAGCTTTAAAGAATATGGTTTAGAGGTTTAGATCTAAAAATCAAGAGGTGGTGGGACACTTGTCAAACCATGGTAGGAGCCAAATATTGCTCGAAAGATTGCAGTTTCAAGATTATTGTTGCTTGAGAAAATATGATTCCTACCTGATTGAAGGACATGCATATGACCAAATGCATTTTGCACTTTTAGGTTTTAAGGTTAGGGTTTAAGGGTTTAGGGTTTAAGGGTTTACAGTTTAAGTTTGAGGATTTAGAATTTAGGTTTTAGGGTATAAGGTTTAAGGCTTAGGGTTTAGATTTTGGGGTTTAGAGCTTAGGTTTTAAGATTCAGGGTTAAGTTTTTTTTGGTAGAATAGTGTTTAAGGTCTAGGGTCTTTTTTAGTAAATAAGGTTTTCTTTTTGGTAAATAAAGTTCAGGGTTTAAGATTTAATTTAGATCTAAAAATCAATAAATCAACCATGTAGGAGCAAAGGGTTCCCTCATAAGGTGAATTTTGGGCTCAGTTTGGAAAGAATATAAATACAAATATATACATTGAAAATACATATAAAATATAGTCTACATATTTTATTTACACTCCTTCCAACTTGGGAACAGTACAAATACAATTATATACAGTGCAGAACCTTCTATTTGCATTGTACATATTTATATTTATACTCCTCCCATACTAAGACAGGGTTGTTGTGGACTAAGAGAATTGGCTATTTGAATTAATTTGATCATTATAGACAGAGCTACTCTTTACCTTTTTTCAGTGGGGAGGTGCTAAAATATTATTTTATTTATTTATGGGAGAATTAAATGCAATGATCTCCATGTGATAATACTCACTTATTATGTACCATTAGGTGGTGTTTGGCATGGATGCGTTGTGTTATATGCATTAATGGAAATAAAAAAAAAAAAACATAAAGTGCAGTGAAACATTGTTTATTGTGTTTTATTACATTTCACGCCATTAGGTGTCACCTAGTGGAAACACAACAATGGAAACATATTTTGGAGTTTCCTCTAAATTTATACTTATTTAATTATCTGTAGAGAAGCAGAAAAAGAAGATGACGATGCTCTCTCTCTCTATCTATCTGTTTATCTATCTATCTATCTATCTATATATATATATATATATATATATAGTTTTTCATTGTTAAGCTTTGAACTTGAACACCTACAATGTCTATATATAACAGAAATATGAATGATTGGTTAGAAACATGCTTGTGAAATAATAATCTCCTGCCCAAGAATTTGAGCTTGATGTTAATGTCATTGCATTACTTGCAATGTCTACATTTTAATAAACATATTGAAACACCATCTAATCATAAATCCCTTCTGAATTATTGGAAAATAACATTCAACTACTCTGCCAAATTACTATCACACAGATTCACCGACCACATTTCTTCTATTCAAATGTATTTTTCACTCTAATAAAGACAATAGACACTGTCATTTTCACAGATTCAAGTCATAGTTGCATTCATTCATTACCTTGATACTTATCCTCACATATCCTAAGTGATGGTCCTACAATCTGAATCAATGTTAGATAGAATATGGATGCATATCCAACAACATGGTTCGATATCGTATCGAATTTTGGAACGACCAATATTTGGAACAGTAAGAAAATAGGAGTATCTGTGAAAAATACTTTTTCTGGAGTACTGATGAGCAATGTTAAGGCACTTTTAACAGGATCATTCAACTATACATCAATAACATCTCCCCATGAATAACAACATACAAATATGGAAGTGGCGGGATTATAGTGTGATAACATACTTTGGTTTAATAGCAGATTCAGGCCCGATGACTTAAGCACAATTGTGGGACAGGTGTCAGCACACAATTGAGTGCTTTTTCTGTTTGTTTGTCATTATCAAAGTGTGCCTACCAGATTCGGTCTCAATCTACGTGTTCACGGGCAGGATGCAGTTTATAGAGGGGGGTACTAATAAACTAGGAGGGGGCTGCAATTTCAAATTTCTGAAATGAATTACAATCCACTTATCCCTATTTTTTTTTTCCCTTTTCCCCTTTACCCTTTTCTTTTTGCTCCTCTCTGCTGTTGACAACTATTGCTCTCATTCCATTTGTTTATTTTTTTATAAAAAAGAGACATTCCATTCGTAACAAGAAAGTTACATGGCTAGAGTACGAAGAGTTGTAATGTAGCTTTATCTGGCCCTTACATGAAACATAAGCAAAAAGATGGGCCATACGATTGTCTTGTCTGTAGATATGCACAAAATGTATAGATACAAAAGAAGAAATTAGTCTTTTAACATGACTTCTATGCAATTGTTCAGTCCAATGAGATGCTTTATTATCTGTAGCAAAATCTACCAAAGCTGCGTTATCAAAAAATACCAAAAGATCAGTGATGTCATTTGCTCTAGCTTCCTTTAATCTTCCTAAGAGGGCTCGGATTTCAGCATCGTAGCTGTTGAGGGCCCAACAGGGAGTGCCGTAAGTTGCTTACTGGAATGTTGGATGATAAACCCTAGTCCTGCATGACCTGTATCTGGATCAAAAGAACCATCAATGAAAAGTGTCGACATATTATTTTGGGGAAAATAGCGTGGACGAGGCTAAAGTTGTGGTTGAGATGAAATCTCTTTCAGAGAAAGTTGGAAGGATGACTTAACCACTTGCTTTGGGTCATGTGTAACATTCTCGAATAAGCATTTATTTCGTGCTTTCTATATATGATAGCTGATGAGGCCGAAGTAGCTTAGGCTCCTTACAGATTCTGGTTTACCATGGTGTGTACTTAAAATTTGGAACCAGTCAGCAATGATGGAACAAATGGGCTAAGTTTGGATGTATGATGGGTTTAAACCAATTTAGGCTTCACATCGGACTGCCCGAGCAAAAGTACACTGAAAGAATAGGTGATGTGCTGTTTCTTCATGAAGTTTGCAGAAGGAATAAGTCCTCTCTGTCTCCTTTAACCAAGCTGCACATTTGTTTTTAGTGAGTAGGCCATTTGAAGGAGAACCACCCAATGATGTAAGGTGTTGATAGGCTGATTTGACGGAGAAGATACCTGTAGCATTGTGTTTCCAAATAAGAAGATCTAGAGACTGACTTGGCTCTGGATTAACGAGTAAGATGTGTCTGATGGTGGGCTCATGGAAGAAATGATGTAATTTTGACAGATCCCAAGATTCATCTATGTTTAGCAATTCTAAAAACATCAAGCTTCGCGCCTAGGTGTCAGTCACTGATTCTTTCAGATGCGGTATGTGACCTGATAGAGTAGGTATCCATGGGTTTGTAGTTGCTGAGATGGAACAACCATCTTTAACGGACCACAACAGATTCGATTGTAGCTGTCTTACCAGTTGGTGAGCTTGTTGCCACCCTTGGAGCTATGGTGACAATTTTTGGCTGCAAATAGTGAAGAATGTGGAAAATATTTGGCTTTGACTTGATTGCTCCAAATTCCAGTAGAGAATTAATAACCTCCAAATTTGTTTACCGAACATGGCTTTATTCATGACATTGAAGGATCTAAATCCCAAACCACCCTACACCTTTGGACGACAAATTTTGCTCCAGGAGATTGTGTGTTTAGAAGTTTTATTTGAATCTCCCCACCAAAATGATCTTGTCATCTTGTCAAGTTGAGAGCACACAGTTTGGGGAAGAATCGATGTGGACATGGAGTAAACTGGAATGGATTGTAGCATTAATTCAACTAAGGTAGTTCTTCATGCTTTTGATGAGAGTTTAGAGCTCCAAGAATTAATCCCTGTGGAGATCCTGTTTGATATCTCTTTGTGTGAGGAGAGGTGACAGGTATTTATACCAACTTGGGTGCCTAGGTATTTGGTGCCGACTAGAGATTTGCTGACATGTAGCATGTGAGAGAAAAACCTTCAGTGCTGACTTGGACTTGGAATAATTTATTTTTTGGCCTGACAAGGGCAGTTGTCAGCAAAGAAGAGATGGGTAATAGGTAGGTTATTGTGACTAATCTGCACCACTTCCAGTTGCTCTAATGATGAAGCTTTATCCAACAGTTTGGAAAGAGCCTCCGTGCCTATAATAAATAAGGAGAGATAGGATCACCTTGTTGTACCCCATGCTTCAGAGTGAAATGTTCGTGAGACTAACCAGCTATTTTAATGGAGTAAGATGCAGTGGACATGGACTGATGCAACATATTATACCATTTATCTAGGAAATTCATCTTTTTAAGCACATGATATAAAAAAGATCAGCCTATGCAATCAAATGCCTTGGACATGACCAATTTGAGGGCAATATATCTTTTGCCTCTTTGTTGGTGCTTCATCTTGTGCAAAATCTCCTTCACCAAGAGAATGTTATCCAAAATTTGTCTCCCCTTAAGAAATCCTGACTGATATGGAGATAACATCTCTTGAAGTAGAGGTTGTAATCGTAGTACCATCCACTTGGATATAATTTTGTAAAGAACATTACATAAGTTGATGGGTTGATAACTTGATGCATCCACTAGTTTATTGTTCTTGGGAACGAAGACCAGGTTGGTATTATTAATTTCTTTCAGTAGGGATTCTGAATTAAAAAATTTCTGAATGACTGAGTGGGTGTCTTGACCAATCAAATCCCAGTAATGTTGAAAGAAGAATGGGGTAAATCCGTCGGGCCGAGGAGATTTATGAGGGCTGAATTGTTTAACTACCCTGGTTAACTCTTCAAGCAGAGAGTCCTGTTGTTGTGTAGAAAGAGTGGGAAGAGGTATGTTATTTAGTAAATTGGGGTCAAAATCTTCTTGCTGCCCGCACACCTCCATTTGAGATTGTTTGAATATTTGTACAATGGATGTACCGCTTGAAGTCCAGGAGCCATCAGAACATTTTAACCAGTTTATATTATTCTTTGAATTTTTGAAATTTTCCATATAATGAAAGAATTTGGTATTTCTATCACCTTCTTTGAGCCATAATTCTCTTGACTTTACTCTCCAAAGTTCTTCCTTTAAGAGCCAATAATTGTATTGGTTAGAGAGTGACTGAAGCTTCCTTTTGTTTTGCATCATTTAGAGCTCTCATGTGCAGGGCTTAGATTTTTTTTGGCTATTTTTTGGATGTTGCCTTGTACTAAGCCGAATTGACTCTTGTTCCAGTGTTTGAGGGCAATTTTACAAGATTTCAGCTTGTTGATGACTTGATGTGCAGGGAAGCCACGAATCGATTGATTCCAAGAATCAGAAATAATTTGTTTACAAGCAGGGTGCTCTACCCAGAAAGGGAATAAATGAAAATGTGGTTTTCTCCTGGGGGAGTTGGTGAGGTGTTAAGTGCTATAGCTAAAATGTCGAAGCATGGTATTGGGAAATATCTGACACCAAGAAGGGGTAGCTAAGGCCCGGTCTAGTCTTTCAAGAACTTTTGATGTTCCCTTTTGCCCATTTGTCCAAGTGAACGGAGGGACAACAAAGTCGGAATCAATTAAATCAAATTTGTTTATGAAACTTTGTAAGTGCTTGGAGAGGTGGGGTTTTCTATTTCTAAAGGATTTGTGGTTGTCTAATTTGTAACATCATTAATGTCTCCAATGAGGATCCAGGGTAGGTTGGTGAGCTCTTGAGATTGGATAAGTTGGAGCCATATATCTTTACGAAGATGTCGGGTTGGATGGCCATAGAAAAGCAGTAGTTGCCAAGGATTGTTGGGGGGTAATTTGAAATTTGTAGGTGAATCAAGTGGGTACCAACATGGAGGATGTTAACAGAGATTGAATCCAACCAACCACAAAGGAGACCTCCGGAATGTCCTAAGACTTCATGATAAACAAAGTTGTTAAATCTTAGTTTTTTTTTTTTTTTTGCCAAAGATGAACTTCTAGGTGCAACAAGTTGGTCTCCAAGAGGAATAACAAATCCAGTTTTTCTTGTTTGACGAGTTTAGTTAACTCTCGGATTTTTTTATTATCATTGGCTCCTCTAATGTTCCAGGGAATGATTTTCATAATGCTAAACAATAGCAATAGATGAGTTAGGATTAAGATTACTGAAGTAGAAATGGCAAGAACAGAACTAAGGCGTACCTATTGGAATAAGTGACAATGGGTAGTAGATGCAAGTGTCAAAGATGAGATGGTCCTCTCTGTAGTGAGACATGGGGGCGTAGATACAACGATATTGGTTGAGCTCGATAAGTCAAGGTTGAATAGTTAGCTTTCCCCTTGAGAGACTATAGGTGTTGGATCCTGTAGCTAAGGAAGAGTTGAGACTGGAAATACCATCGTGGTTTGGGTTAACAACCTCTTAGGAGGTAGAACTTATCCATTTCAAACCGCCAACAGAGTGTTAGTGGGCAAATCCAGATGATAACTTTTAGGCCTGCCACGTCTTCTTTTTCTTGTGAGCAAATCAATGGTACTCAGACCCCCAATTAATGGTTGTGATTGCCAGTGTTGCACCTTCACGCCAGAGGGTGCTCGGTTGTTGCGCATGCAATGCACGTGTCAAGCCATTATCATGATGGTACTGCTCATGCAAGATGCATGCATGAATGGAACATGTCATCTCTTGTTGGCTAAGGTGGCTGTCATGCAAGAAACTAGGAAGTTCTATCTTGCCAAGTGTCTGATGCGAATGATTAATATTCTGATGGGGTTGCCCTTCACCGGATTCTGACAACATCGGCGATGGTGATCGGCCGGAGACTACTGCTAGCAAGTCATAGTTACGATCAACACAATGTCGTTTACGTCCGTCGGAACCATCTTCAGAGTCTTCATCCGAGCCTTGTTCACTATGACGAACTTTGCAAGCTCTCGGGGAATTCGATCTGGCAGGAGAGTATACCGGTAAGTTGAACTGGTTTTTATGCCAAAATTCAGCTCTGAGCCATTCTCCGGGGAAATCTATTGTGCGACTTTCCAGAAAACTCTTGTAGTCCAATACAGAATAATCCAGGCGATTGTAGTTGTTCCAAATATGTCCAATGAGACCGTAGTTGGCATAGATCCTGGGGAGCTACTCATAACAAAAACGGAGCCAAAGTGATTTACCATGGTAGAAAATAAAATGGCTTGTGAAGAGAGGTTTCCTAAGATCGATGATGATTTTTTTACGTACATATAAACCTCTCAAGAGTTGGCCTGTGGGAATTTTTTCTTGGTTTGGGACGATGGTACTCGCAGCGCTAGCAAGAAAACAGACCCTACCATCCTCGACTGTACCTCTAGGTCTAGACTTTTTCGATTGTACTCGTCTGCGAGTCACTCCATTCTTCAAGGAGGATCCAGCTCAAACGGTAAAACCATGGGCCTCCCTCTAGTGCAATAAGACAGTCGTTATTGTTTATGAACGAAAATTCAAGGCTACCTGCTTCCAGGACACGAACAGTCACAACACCCGATGTTTTCAATTGTAAGCGAACATAGTTGGCCAAAGTCTCTTCATTTACCTGTTGACGCGGGAAGATATGTCCTTTTAATGTCAACCCAATGACATGCTCTGCCTCCTGGATAGGTTCAAAGTTGGGGGGTTGTTCATTCATCTACTCACACATTAACTGCATGTGTGAAGAAAGATTCTATATCCTCTGTATCATGTGCTATAACTGGCGCAGTGATGACTTCTTTACCTTTTGATGTCATCTTCAGTAATGGAAAGTCCTCACATGAAGAGGATGGTTGTATCCACGCCCTAATGGAACACTGTGGGGACCTAGGTTCGAAAATGGTACGGGGAAAGGGAGAAACTGAGAAAGCTGGAAGAAATAGGGAATCTTTTTTATGCTAGAAGACAAACAGAAGAGAATAGCATTGACGCTGGGGAAAAGACTACAAAAAACAAGGAGCTTGGGGTGGGGGGTGTTAGATGATGAAATCGATTTCGGAGATGCCATGGATTTTCTAAACTATTTAAAGGAAGCCATTGAAATCATAGGTATTTATAGTGTAATGGAACACTTGTCATGGATTTTATGCTCATTTGGCAGGGCTTTCACTTAGCAACTTTTGGCTTTGCAAGGTGGGTCCCATACGGAAAGCATATATGCAAGGTTTAAAATTTATATATGAGTATCAATCTTCGAAAAACCGATACAGGATACGTATGGAAATCGGATATTGCTTATTGACCCGTGTATTCGGACGTATTGATAGCGTATCGATGAAAAAGATACGATCAAAAACTAAAAAAAAAATTAAAGGGGGAAAGTAAGGTTCTTTCCCTGAAATAAGACTTCTTTCGTCCCAAATGACTCTAAAATTCCAAACTTCATTCCTAGAGTGCTAGATTTGCAAAAGTTTGTAAGAAACAAGTGTGAATTGTTAATTTTTATTAAAGATTTTTCAAATTTTGAAAAAATATGACAAAAATAGGTAAAAATTTTCAATCTTTTATAATATCTTGTAATTTCTTTTTTTTTCTTGAATGTTTAAATTTATGTTGATTTACATTTCTTACATTCAAAATCACAATTTTTTTTTTGTGTTATCAATAGATTTATGGAAATTTCCTAAAGATATTTGGGGAAAATATAAATTAACAAAAAACTTGAAAATGTAATTTTTTTTCTACCTATAAAGATTAAGTATGTTTTAGATCTATGAATTTATCCATAGAGCAATTGAAATTTTTTCTTTATTTTTTTTTATTTTTTATATTTTTAGAATTAAAAAAAATAATTAATTATATTTTATCATTGATCACAACAATTGAATATATTATAATTCTAGGGATGATCTATCATATCCACAAACCAATTGAAATTTCTTCTTTAATAACTATTTTTTTTATTTTTAGAATTAAAAAATAATTAATTAATTAAATTATATTTTATCATTTGATCGCAATGATTGAATATATTATAATTCTATGGATGATCTATCATATCCACAAATCAATTGAAAATTCTTCTTTAATAATTATTTTTTGAATATATTATATAATGCTTATTTATTTTTTTATAATTTTTGGAAATGAATAATAAATAATAATTATTTAAATAATAAATAATTATTTATTATATTTTTATATAGAAGTTGTGCCAATGCATGTTTTATGGTTGGATAGGAGAGTTGGGTTTTTCTCATCCCATAAAACATTAAAACTTAAGAATTATAATTTATAAATTATAGTTAAGCATATGATTTTTAATGAAATTATAATTAGCTATAATATATTTCTTCATAAAACCATTAAAATATATTAATCTATTGTATATACACCTCATTAAGGTCTTATATTTAGTGTTTTTTTATGTATTTTTATGATTTATTAAAGTATTTATAGTATTTCCAAGTATATTTATGCATATCTTAATTTTTTTCCGACACACATGCGTATCCCAATACGTCTCTTTAAATTGCATTTCCGATACACTTGGCATTTTTGATACTTTGAACCTTGCCTATATGAACTATGTTTGGTGAAAAACCTAGGAAGAAGCAAGAATCCACATTTTGGTGATGTTAGTTTCAGTAGCTTCTTCAACATGGTTCAGTTAGGCTGTGTTTGGTTTAAACTTTGAAGGAAAAGGTAGGGAAAGAAAGGAAATAATACAACCAAACACAGCCTTAACGTAGCTCAATTAAAGCCAAAGCACTCCCATACAGTCACTTTAAAGCAAATGCACAAAAAGTACAGAACTAACAAAGGTAGCAGATCTTAGATTCTGAAATCATACATTGCCTTTGAAAGAACCTAAAGTCACCTGGTAGGTTGCATTTACAGCTCTATAGTGCAAACATTGTCGCTCATGGTTCATCTTGACCATGGATGACTGGGTCAATATTAGATCAGGCCTACCCCCGACTAACCCACCCCTGCTCACCCTACATATTTTAGGTTAAAGCCATAACCAGGCTTGAACTCAGTCCAGGGCGCTGGCCCGAACCCAGCCCAAGTTCAGATTCTGGGAGAAAGAAACAATTCTGGATCTATTACAAACAAGACATAGACAATGAGCTACAAGCCTAGAAACCAGTCAAGAGTATGAACATCAGGAATCCATATCTGAATCTGATATGTTCATTGATGATTGGGTAACCCATTGTAAATGTCTTATTTGCCCTACGACGTCTCACATCACATCCCCGCCGTATATTGAAAACATCTCCCAATGATGATATCATCATTCAGGGTATTATCATCGGGAGATGTTCCCAATATACAGCGAGGATGTGCTGTGAAACATTGTGGGAGGCAGTCTTGTGGGGGGCTGACTTGAACTCTTTTGTAGCAGATCCTGATCCTGAACTCACATCATCTGCACCAGACCAATAGCAGTCTGCCACGCAGTCTTTCCCTTCCTTATTTCAAATTTAAAATCATTTTTTATTGCTATTGGTTGCTGCAGAAAATTTTCTGCACAATGGTGCAACCCAATTGAGCAGCAAATTTGTTTGAAGAACTCTTTTATTTAGCTAAGTTTTTAGGTAATTAGATAAAAAGCACAGAACAATTTCATTTAAGTACCTGAAATTGAATGCATAAGAATGATAAAATGAAGTATGAAAGCCTATCTAGTGATCTTTCCCATCAGGGTCTGAAAACATCTATCTCACCTGGAAAGGTGGAGGTGTTTTTTTAATGTCAAAACCAATGTTTACGAAAACACTGAACCCTCTTCATCTTCACTTCATAGCAGGTGGAATGGAAGAAAAAATGGGAGAAACTTTTGTGGTGCTGTTGGTGAAAGTAAGGCTCCACCAAACAAAGAGGGAGATGTGCTATGTTCTGTGTAGTCACAAAGAAGAGAAGGTGGGTGACTTGTTTCACCATGTCTGCAGGGCAGAGTTTCCAAAAGTTGCATAGACTTGTCGTTTACTGAGATTTTTTGATACTTTGTCATGAAAATTATCAACCCTGGTTCTACTACATCTGGATTCTCACAGTTGAAGGAAAGAACAGTGAAGAACTTTTTTGGGCGCTCTTGTGGAATGCTATTTTGGAACCCTTTTCTTGGATGGTGTTTGGTATGGATGTAGCATTTTGAAGAAATGGTGTCAACTCAGCTTTGGAGATGCGTTTAACAAAATAAAAATAAAACGCCTAAAAAGTTATTTGGTTGATAAACGGTTCTCTTAAAAATCGTGTGAACCATTTATAAAAAAAACCAATATTGACGTTTTTCATTTTCAATACTGATTTTTCACTGTTTGGCTTATATGGCGTTTAGTGGCCTTTAATGGCACTGAGGTGTAAAAAATGGTAGAAAACGTTTAAAGCAAATTTTCTCGTTTTTCAAGACAAAATCTTTATCTTATAAATGCTATCGATATAGTATCTAAAACTTTACCACTTGAAGAGTGACAAATCTTGAATGAAGATGTATAGTTTCAGGCAGTAAGAAATGGAGTTCGCATTGCCTGTCCCCTAGGGACAGAATTTCTTCTGTTCCATCCGATGGCAATCGAACACGCCACTCTCCTCCCTCTTACATTTCAAACTAACGGAGTCGAGACGTAACAGCAGTCTGGACCCCAAAAAAAAACTATGAAATTCAATTAACCCGCTTTTCTCATTCCCTCTCTCTTCTCCTTCTCCTCCCGCCCCACTGCTCCTACTCTGCAACCTTAATTCTTTGGCCGGCATACCATTGTAGGTATTTCTCGGTCTATGAGAAGCTGCTTTTTCTTCTTTCCATTAGCGAGAAATGTCAGAGAAGTTAAACCTGCCATCTAATCTGCACAAGTGGCAAGCCTTGAATCAAGAGCTTAAAATGTAAAAGCTTTGGAATCTATGCTTAAAGTTGAACTAACTCATAGTGCTTGTTTATCTGTTTCCTCTTTCGTTCTTCAAGAATAAGTGAATGGATTTATAAACATCTGAGATCTGATTAGCAAATTTGGAATAGGAGGTATGTAGGTGGGACAAACCAGACGTTAGCCCCCATCCAGCCTCATCCTGTAAATAGTAATTTGTTTCTTGTTTCTTGATGATAGAAATGACTGTGTGATTGGGTGTACAGATTGACCAGTGATTCTAAACCATAAAAGAGGCCTGACATTCAACTGAAAATATTCCTATAATCCTATTGCTTCAGGCTCGGGAAGAAACAACAATCCCATTATCCCATATAGTGGACTCGGATCGCGTTAGTATGAATTTGGCTGCACCTGCACACATATGCTACAAGTCTGGTTTGGTTGGTCCACCACATCCAACATATCATGGAAAAACCATTTCTGCACAGACAATCTGGAATTGTTCTGTTCGCCCTAGTTGGTTTATCCTAGAAATATAGTGTACAAATTTCTCTGCAACTCAAAATTTGGTACATAAGAATCTCTCAGGAAAGAAAACTATAACAGGACTTAAAAAATTATATTACTTTAATCAATTTGGAGTGTTTCAAAGGTCTCTGCCGTCGATGTTGTGTGGGCGGTGCTTAGATGCTGTGTAGGTGTGGTGAGGAGGGAGATGGAGGGCCGAAGCTGCAATACATAAAAAGAAGAAATAGATATAGAATTAGAATTTTAAGATGGGTCGGGTCAGGTTCAAGTTGAAGCAAACCCGACTCATTAACATCCCTATTTGATATAATTAAAGGTATAAAACGGACCATGCCTCCTTTCACGGACATATTTCGGAGAATCGGCCGGGATATATTACGTTGTTTGAATCCACTCCTCAAGTATCATACGTCATCATTGCAATTGCAAGCTGGTTAAAGACAAAGAAAACAGCTCCTTCAGTGATTATTTAACATTACTACTACAGGGTAAGTGTGGAATAAATACTTGAATTGTACAATGCAAAATCAAAACCTTATATTTGAATTGTACATATTAATCCTATTCCCAAACTTAGACTTAGACTGGGTTGATGTGAATTAGGAGAATTGGCACATGTCCCGTAGAAAGGGTCCTCTATTTGAATTGATTTGGTCATTATAAATAGATATTCTTTGCCTTTTTCAGTGGGGATGTGCTAAAATATTATTTTATTTCAAGCAACCTAATTCTGTGAGACGGTTTATGGGAGAATTAAAGACAATATAATGATCCAGGCCATGAGTTGGCTTCTAGGGCTAGCTGAGCACTGTCAGCTGGAATTTAACGATGAACCTCCGGACTGGATGAGAATATTATTTTGCACTCGTCCTTCCCCATGGGAGCTTTGTAACCTCTCTAAGTAAGCAATGAAACTTTTTTATTGGTTTGCCGAGAAAAATAAAATAATGATCCAGGCCATAGGGATGGAATGTGTACATTGGAAGCTGATCTTATAACGAGTTCGCATCTCCGCCCCACAACATGCAAGTGCCACATGTTCAGTCGCACGTGGTGGGGCATTCCCGTGTGGGGGGCTAATGAGATGGCCGTTAGTGCATCCCATTAGCCCCAAAACCTCTCTCTCATATTCCTGCCCCCTTATCCTCAAAAGTCAAATCGTGTCTGACCCCGTTTTACTCCCCTCTGCTCGAGCTTAGATCCAACTCCATTTCCGATACTGACGATCATTTTGACCAGTTTATCATCATCAGGTACGCTCCAATCCTCATATTTTGTTTTGGTATTTGGTTTTTTCATTTCAAATCAGAAATGATATCTTGTTTTTCATTTCAAACTAGAGAAATGAACTGATCGGAGCGATTTCCGGTGCTAGAGAGAGAGTTTGAAGAGGGAAGAAAAAGTTTCTCTGGTTTGAAATGAAAAAACAAAATATCAAACAATTGCAAGTACCTAGTGACGGTGAACTGGCCGGAGCGATTGCCAGTGCTAGAGAGGGAGTTGGAAGAGGGAAAAAAAGTTTCTCTGGTTTGAAATGAAAAAACAAAATATCAAACAATTGCAAGTACCTAGTGACAATGAACAGGCCGAAGCGATTGTCGATGCCGGAGAGGGGGCAGGAAGAGGGGAAAAAAGTTTCTTTGGTTTGAAATGAAAAAACAAAATATCATCTCCGATTTGAAATGAAAAAACCAAATATCAAAACAAAATATGAGGGTTGGATTATACCTAGTGACGGTGAATTGGTCGGAGCGATCACTGGTGCCAAAGATAGAGGTGGATCCAAGCTCAGGTGGAGGGGAGTAGAACGGGGTCAGACACGATTTGAGATTGAGGGGGCGGGAATATGGGAGAGAGGTTTTGGGCTCGTTTTGGAGCTAATGGCCATCCGTTAGCCCTGCATGCAAGAACGCCCCACCGCGTGCGACTAGACATGTGACAGTCGCACATTGTGTGGGGCGAGGGGCGGTGGAGCAGAGATGCGAACTCTCATATAGCATCTGCATGTGATATGACTTACCATCATATAGGCGGGCGATTTGTTGGTATGGATGCATGCCTTGTGGTATATGCATTGGAAATCGGGATAAAAATGCTAAAGGCATAAAGAGATGCAACATTGTTATTGTGTTTTATTACAAGTCAGCGCCATTAACACCGATTGGGATTTGCTCCTCACACAGGGCACCTCACAACGACTTTATAGACACATTCCACCATGCATTAGGAACATCTCCCATAAATAATAATATATAAGTATGGGAAATATTCCCAATACACGGTGGGATGGTGCCTGTGAGGCCGGTGTGAGGTGCCATGTGTGAAGAGTAGATCTGGTCGCCATTAACACTACCCAAGTAAAATTAAAACACAACAATATAAATACATTTTAATATTTTTTTTTTTTTAAATGAGTTTCGCGTGACCTAAGGCAAGAAAAAGTATAAAACGGTACAAAACATACTTGATGAACCTATCAAACAAGATGCAAGTATAATCGCCTATGTGGTGCTATTGTGTCATTTAAATGAAAGTACAATATACACACAAAACCATGATCCCATGTTGCCTCTCTTCCTCCA
Source organism: Nelumbo nucifera (assembly GCF_055504915.1). Taxonomy (NCBI): domain Eukaryota; kingdom Viridiplantae; phylum Streptophyta; class Magnoliopsida; order Proteales; family Nelumbonaceae; genus Nelumbo; species Nelumbo nucifera. The sequence continues at coordinate 30,802,574 of NC_142652.1, read as the reverse complement.
CTGCTCATGGTCTTTCTTATAAAAGCAAGGAATTGAAATCAGCCTGCCCCCATAAAATAGTTTTCAACAACGTCCCACAACACATCCCCGCTGTATATTGAGAATATCTCTCGATGATGCTTCATTATTTCTCGTATTATAATCCGGAGATATCCCCAATACACAGCGGGGGTGTGCTGTGCGTGGGACGTTGTGGGGGGCTGGTTTGAAATCAAAAGCAAGGAGGGCTTCTACTTCAAGGTTATTCAAACATTTGTAAAATCTAATTTGGTTCAATCTATTACATGCGGATCCCAATCTTGTGTAGTCACAAATGCATCAAAATATATTAAATAAAATCATAAGATGCAGCATAGTTTCCCTTACAGAAAAGGGTCATTTGATAATAATATTTCTCTAAATGGCTCTTTGATAACTGTTGAAACAGGTTATGAAATCTAAATGCAGAAAAAAGTTTCATATGCTGGTATATGAAAATCAATGTTTGTTCTTTCATTGTACTGCTTCATTATTTAGTAATTAAAACAATGCTGAATAATACATTTTTAAGTTTGGAACCATTTAGGGTTCCACTTCCAGGCTTTCAACTCCTGTTTTTTCTTTGTTTCATATTAAAAAAGAAATAGCCAAAACAAATAGCACTTACAGAGGTTCATGTAAGAATTTATTTGAACCATTTTGGGTTACAACAAAATCTTAAATAAGAAGATGAAGAAAAAAGTTTATTTTAGGAGAAAAAGAAAATAATCATGATCTTTCCCATGGTTGAAGCTTTGAACTTGGACACCTATATTACTTGCAATGTCTACATTTTTATAAATATCTTAAAACAACATTTCTTCTATTCAAATGTATTTTTCGCTCTAATAAAGGCACTAGTACTAGACACTCCTTTTCAACAACATTGTTAGACATCTCATACACGTGGTAGTGTATTTACAATGTAATGAACAGCAGTTTTTGGCTTTGAAGGTAGGCCCCACATGGAAAGCCTATATGGTGAAAAACCTACGAAGCAAGAATACATTTTAATTGAACTATTAAATTTATGGTTTTCAAAAGCATACCGCACCGTCCTCAAAACCGTTTTTTTCTCTAAAACTGTTGATTTTGGTCAGTAAACTGTTGAACCGGCTAGTTAATTATTCGAATCGTTCAAACGGTTGACCTTTTTTAAAATTTTTATCAGAACGGGCCAACCATTCGGGTCAAACGGTCAGACTGTTCGAACCTGTAACCGGACCCTGACCTATTCAATTTTAAAAACCATGATTAAATCCAGTTTCTGGTGAAATTAGTTACAATAGGTTCTTCAATGTGATTCAGTTAACGTCTCAATTAAAGCCGGAGCCCTCCCAAACAGGTTCTTTAATGCAAATGCTGAAATGCACATGTACAGTGCTGACAAGGGCAGCAGATCTGGTCTCTGAAATCATAGGCCACCTTTGAAAAGAACCTATGCCTCATTCACTTTTTGGGAAGTTATTCACCCTGGTCAGTGCATTTATCCATATTTTATTTCCCATTAAATAACATAATATATAACTGTTTTATTCATAAAAAGTCATTATTAAAAGGGGCAATTTCATCCCATCAAAGTGTTGATAAATTTTTGACTCCGGAGAAAAAGTTACTTATCCACTTAGGAGATGCCCTAGGAAAATAAATTTTCCATGAACCCCACATAATTCTGAATAAAAAAAATAGAATATGAGTGTCATGGTCAATGAGAACCAAAATCTCATTGACTAACTTTCCCCCATCTCAAAATCCAAAAAAGGAACATGACCCTAAAGTCTCCTCGTAGGTTGCATTAGGCCTGGCCCTGCTGACTACCCCACCCAGCTCATCCTATTTTAGGTTAGAGCCATACCCAGGCTGGATCTACTACAAACAAGACATACACCATGGGCTACAAACCAGTCAAGAGTATGTACATCATGAATCCATATCTGATCTGTTCAGTGATGATTAGGTAAACCGTTGTACATGTCTTATTTGTAACAGATCTAGATGTAGAAATTTTTTTGGTTTTTGAACCAGATTAATAGCAGTCTGCCATGCCGTCCTGTCCTTCCCTACTTCAAAATAAAAATCATTTTTTTCCAGATGGTGTGGCAGGTTGCTAATGGTTGGTGCAGAAAATTTTCTGCACAATTAATGGTGCAAGCGCAACCCAATTGAACAGAAAATTTATTTGAAGAACTCTTTCATTTTAGCTGAATTTTTAGGTGATTAGATAAAAAGCAAAAAAACACTATAAACTATAAAACCAAATGGTCTTTTCAATTTCATTTAATTACCTGAAATTGAATGCATAAGAATGATAAAATGAACTATGAAGGTCTATCTAGTGGCCTTTCCCTTCAGGGTCTGAAAACATCAATCTCACCTGGAAAGGTGGGAGGTGCTTTTTATGTCAAAATCAATGTTCACATAAATACTTAACCCTCTTCATTTCCACCTTCATAACCAGTGGTGGAATGGAAGAAAAAATGGTAGAAACTTTTATGGTGCTGTTGGTGAAAGTAAGGCTCCGCAAATAGGGGTGTCAATTGGACTGGATTTGTTCCAATCTGGTCCAGTCCAATGTGAGTCCATTACAAATGGACCTGGTCCAATCCAGTCCAATGAATATTTTGGACCATTTTGGACTGGTCCAAAGATTGTTCAATCTGTTCAAATTCCTGTTAATTTAGATTATTTTCAACTCAGACCTGGTCCATTGACACCTATGTTCTTATTTTTTATAAATGGACCAGATATTGACTCAATCTAATATAAATTCATTGTGGATGGACCAGGCCCAATCCAATATGTCATATTAGTCCATCCAGTCCATCCAAATTCAATATGTCTTATTTGGTCCGTCAAATCCGTCCAAATGGATTTTGATTTGGATGGAGTCCAACCCAAAACCGGTCCATTGACACCCCCTATCCACAAAGCAAAGAGGGAGATGTGCTATGTTTTATGTGGTCACAAAGAAGAGGTGGGCGAATGAGTCAGTTTTGCCTTTTCTTGTGAAGCTTAATGGAGCTACACGGCATAAATAGTTGAAAGCAATGACCAAGCCAACAAGCTAAATCCAATAACAGGAAGAGAACTTCATCAGGAATTAATCTCCACAGAATAAACATCTTCTGGAATATAAAAAAAAATAGTAAGGAGAAGAAATCATTAGATAAAGAGCATATGTAAATCTCAGTGCAGGTTCCATTTTAATCCTTAATTACAGTGAGAAGATGAAAGACAGTCTTATATTGAAAGGAATTTAAAACATTAATTATTAATTACTAAAAAAGCAGGGAAATTCTAGGAAAACAAATGAGTTATGCAACTCTTGGATTTCTTCCCCCTATAGACATGGTAGAACCCATGATAAAACAGAGACTTGACCATGTCTGCAGGGCAGAGTTTCCAAAAGCTGCATAAACTTGTTGTCTACTGGGATTTACTGATCACTAACACTGAGTTGATTTTTCTTGGTATATGCTTTAAGAAGAATCCTATAAATGGACATTAGAATACAATATAGAAAATTGTTAGTGATCACTTCCCATTCCATAAAACTATTATATGGCTAGAATAAAAGATTCACTACTAGAACCATGAAAGAATAAGACAAGTCTTAAGATGCAGTAATAACACCAAAAAGGATAAAAAAAAACTGTCTAAAAGAAGTATGATCTTAGTACAGAAAATTGTATTATATAGATTGCTGTATTTGTGATTTTATACAAGTCTCATCACATGAATGAACCTTATCAATGCATAGTTTTTAAAATATAAAGCATAGTTCAAAGGGTTAAACTAGTCAACGTAGAACAAAAATCCTATGCACGTAAGTTTGCCACTTGATCTGAGTTAGTCACTGTTGGAGTCTTAAGGGTATTCATTCCTATAATGTTGTTAAACAGCTAGGAACTTTTGCATATTTATGAGGAAAAAGAGTCTATTTGTTAACTGTTATTCTAGTATAGTTGCGTTAAGCTATTAGTTGTATTGTATTAGGGTTGCAAAAGGTTATAACCTATTCTGGTTTTCACAATAGTGGAATGATCTCCTCATCTCCCATGGATGTAGGCTTACTAAGCTAACCACATTAACCTAGTTGTCTTTTCCTTCTTGTTCTGTATTTTCTATTTTTTTAAGCGGTTTGCTATCTTCTCTGCTACAGGTAGATATGTTATCATAACCACATTTACAAGTGGGATTCAGACATAAATCAATGCATTAGGAAGGTTTGCTCAACTAGGAATTTTTAAGCTTAAGTTCCTTGTCTGTTTTGGAGTTTTGGAAAACTTTTTGACATGATCATTCCATGCAACAACTCTTATTAACTCCTATAGTGGCACTTAATGAAGACTAAATCACAGGTCAGGAAATCATTTTCTGGACATTCTCAGATACATACAAGGGTATCACAACATGGTATAAAGTTTTCCAAGTTCTGATTTTCCAGATCGAACTGCAATCAGTATCATTGAATATCACAACATGGTATTGTTCTTGTTTTGAACAGGGACAATGGCAAAGGAGGTCATGCTGAATATATTATTGCATTATGATCTAAGTTTAACTATCAGAAAAGAGATACATCACTAGAACAGGATTATGATATAAAAACCACCAATGAAAATCTCTGCTATAAAAACTGCCATAATGGACCTCTTTTTTTATGTCTCACAAAAATATTTACACTACTATTATATTGAAATAATGATAGACGAAACAACAGCAATATGGGGTATATAATGACTTATCTATGGAAATCCAATATAATGCAAAATTTAACTTTCATGTCAAATACAGACGAAATTGACTGGGCCAAATAAATGTTCATTGGCTGCCTTACAAAATAAAAAAAAAAAAAAAGAAAAAAGAAAGGACTTTTTATATTTTTCAAGATTCAGCTTAGCTTCCTTATATAGTATTTTTTATAAGAAATAAGAAAAATTCATTAAAATAAAAAATTAGTACATCTTGGATAGGTGTTAAGACAACACCTATTGTTCAAGATTCAGCCTAACTTCTTTATATAGTATTTTTTTTAAGAAATAAGAAAAATTCATTAAAATAAAAAATTTGTATATCTTGGATAGGTGTTGAGACAACACCTGATTACAAGAGCAGAACAAGAACTTTTTTATATAGTATCAAGATATGATAGAATTTTATCCACCGTGCCAGAAATTTTATATTTTTAACACAACACCTTATGGAAACCAACAGGTGGCAATTGCCACTCTCCACAGTTGTAGAAAGAGTAAATGCTTTGCTTCATGTCCCTAGATTTTTTCTTGAGATTTTCACTTAATTTCATCAAATTGAACTGAATCTTAATATATTACTCAATGATGAACTGAAACATCTGTTGTCTGAGGTTCTCTGTTGGGTTCCATATTTTACTTCATAACCATTTTGCAAGAGTTTTGCACTAGCCTTGTTCTCTGAGATGTCAAATGTGCATGCCAATTGTGCTTCCCTCGTACCCTCCTCTTAATAGAACTCTTCTTCAATGTCAATAATTTAAAGGAAACCTATTTCCTGTTTCTAATTGGAAACTTCCTATTATAATCCTTATTAATTAACAGACTTTCAATACCACAAATCAATGGTACCAAACACCTGTACAAAGGTGTCCTATTTTAGTGTAAATTTTGTATCCAATACCAATATCCAAAAATACTTCAAAGAATTTTATACGCACCTTGGAGGCTTGGACAATTGCTAGATATACTCAAGGTTCAAAATATCGATACAGTCATGTGTCGCTCCCTCTTTTGTTTTTTAGTTTTTATTTCAACCTGGTTCAGAGGGGTCGGTTTAAGACCCGTCTACCACCTGAACCGGGTTATACCCCGAAACACCCCTTGGAGAGGTGTGTATAATGTCAAAGTTTATATTTTTGAAATATCTAGTGCTTGTGGATTTGGAATGTGGAAACTGGAGCATCAAAATTTATTTTCTGAAAACATCTTTCACCTTCTAACTTGTTATATATGGAAGCTCTCAATGTGATCATATTGTATATGGAATCTATACTTTCTTAATCAATAAAATATTTAGATGCATGCATACCCTGGAACAATGCAGATATCATTGTCAGAGGAAGTTTCTCAACATTTTGGAAAGCTTGATAAGCAAATCATATGACTGATGGAGGTATAAGCACAACAATGATAAGCAAAGAGATTAGAATGTTATTGAACATATTTATCTTCACCAAAGATTATAAGGTTGAGTTTTGTTAATGTTAACATATTTGTCTTAAATGCAATGTCAACAAGACAAGTGTGACTGAGTCTACAAATACTGCTTTCAAATAAGAGCAGCACATCCCATTCTGGATTAGCTCTTTTCATGCTCAGCATGCAAGTTAGTGGATCCCATTCTAGTCTTGATGTGTACCAAAAGTGGGTTGCAGTAGGTGAACACTTGGGTAGCTCATAGAATGGTATGGATTTGTTACATTAGGCCCCAATAATAAACCTGAAAGATTCGGAACGCTTAAAGCTTTCCTAGATCCTTAAATCTGCTCATTTAACTTGTGTTTGTCTTAGAGGATGAAGGGCTATATGTACTCGGGAGCTCTGACATTTCATAGAAAGGTCGTCTATTTTCAAGTGATGTTGATAGTGTAGTTCTTCCTGTTGATGCTTGTGGAGGGGATGGTGCTCTGGCTTTTGCAAGAAGAACAACAAATAAGGTAAAGTGACGAAACTAGATCATTTTTCCTCTTTCCATGGTTTGTGAACTGTCTGTCTGAACTGAACATTAATGGTAGACGAATCTAAATCTTTTCTTTCTTCATAGAAAAGGAAAACGTTTGCATCTGTGCTCTGATTACATGAAAGAGGTAAACTTAAACCAGTTATGTTACAGCTTCTGATAATTTCTGTTGAGAACCAAATAGTTCTGGATGATACACCTGATAAACTTGGTATTAAAGTGATATGTGTCATCTTTTACTTGTATTTCAATTGTGAAACTTTTTTCTTTCCCTTACATTTGATCACCTAAGCATTCGGATATATGAAAGAAGGATGAATGTAATCTGCAGGTCAAAGTTTCAAACTACTGGAAAGCTATAGGTGTCATTGCAGCTCACAAGGCTGGGGTAGACCCAAAGTCACTCCGGATAAATGGAAAAAAAAAATCAAATTAGCTATTCTGTTGTACCTTCTTATAATGGCTATTTAGCTTGAAGTGCAGTTTGTGTTTCTTGATCAATTCTATTTTTTAATCATGCAGATTTTCCATATACTACACAATTTTTTTGTAACCATTTCTTACAGTCAGAAGGCACTTTTTTCTTTCTTTCTTTTTTTTTTTTTTTTTTTTCTGGCAAGTCATGATTACTGTACAGTTTCTTATGGAAGGATCATTACAAATTTAATTCTGAAATAGAGACTTATGCTTTTTTGAATGAATGTTCATTGATTCCTATCCAAAACCTACTCACTTCTTAACCAAGAAACCCTGAATCCTATATCTGGATTTAAAAATTTGGTTTTTAGCTCCCCTTTGTAAAATTCCACAACTCACAAGCAACCTGTCCAAACTAACTTAAAGAACAGCCAAATAAAGGGCTCTCTGTCAGAGATGAAGCTTTGCTACTAAAACTTGAAAGATTCCTAGGTGGTGGTGGAAACAACCAATCAAATCATCGGTGGCGCTAGATTTTTCAAAGTTTGGATTTGGATTTGTACCGAAAGGGTGATTTCTTGACCTCCAAACTTGTGGTCTATTATCTAATGTCACAACTCTCAATTACTCAGTGCTACTCCATGAGCCATGAATCTAGCATATATATGCACCAGTTCTTTTAAAAACCAGCAGGACTGGGACCAATGGTTCATACTTTAAAACTGGTTCAGTGGTTTGATGGAACCCATCCAGACCGTTCATTAAACTGAAAAACCAATTGAACTGCATTCAAAAACAGTAATGGTTTCAACCTTTCAGGACTGGCTTTTAAGACCTTGTTTAACACTTCACTTCACTCTTTACACTACTTTTATATTACAATGTAAACAGACGAAACCATACCAATATAGGGTAAAATGAATCCAATATAATGCAAAATTCTGACTTTGATGTCAAATACAGATGAAATTAACTGGGCCAAATAAATGTTCATTGGCTGCCTTACAAGATTAAAAACAAAAAGAAAACAAGAAAGATAAAACACTAGACCCAAACTGAGGAACCAAACAATTGAATTAGTAATCTCTTTCTAATCAAGCTTAGTGACTATTGCACCAAAACAGATTCAAATATGACATTGGATTTCTGGCATTATGCTGTGCATGAGGAAATCTGCCATGTACTTGTAAGCTTTCTCTGTCAAATGGATACCATCCCAACTCACACGTGTTTCTGGGTCAGGACAAACTGGAACCCCAGGAGCTCCACACATCTTAGTCAGATCAAAGTTGTAGTCTCCTCCAGTTCCACAGCAGGCTTTCTGTAGAGATTTCTCTTCAAATCCTGTACTCCAAGATAAAGAGATATGGAATGAGGAAAAAGGGATTGATAATTGGTTTTTAATTTTCCTATCAAGATACAGAATGATTGTTTGGCCATAGAAGATGAAAGAAAATTTACCAAGAGAAGAAGCATGGCTAAGTACCCACTGAAGGGCTGTGTAGTAGTCAGCATATACAATAGTGACATCAGGGTACTCCTTCCTCAGCTGTTTCAAGGCTCTTTGGAGGTTGTCGTTGTGAATCATTGCCAAGTCATTCAAGCCTTTCAGGCACTTGAGTTCATCATAAGCTGCCGGGTCGTCGCTTCTAAAAGCTGTGAGATAAATTGGCATGCATCCTATTGGGAAATTCCCTGGAACAACCACTGTCCGCGCACCATGATCTATCACTTTCTGCACACAACATGAGAGGATGAAGCTTGAGCAATAGTATTTCAACTAAGTAAAAACTAATCAAACAAAACATAAAATGGAAATGTTGAGGGTAGACAAGGGAATTACTCTAGCAACATCCTTGATTTTCTGGACGATATAAGGCACATAACTCTGAATCTCTCCTATGGTTTTTCCTTGAAAGAATGCATAGTTGTAGTCATTCCCTCCAATCTCTCCCACTAGAAATAAGGCCCTTTCAAGCTTGTGGGCACACTAAACAAAGATCAAAGAAGAAGGTCAACTCAATAACTGAAATTGAGAATCGTAACTGTATTGCAATTGAGATAACTTAAATCAAGTGTTCAATGTGACAAACCTGTACTGGTGTAACAGATGGATTTTAGATGGTCTTTGAACCAGCCAAGTTGGACTGAGAGAGAACTGTTGGTGACTGGAGGTATAATTTTGTTTTTTGCAAGGGAGGATGTGTCAAGTGCTGTAGACCCAGCCACTGCAAAGTTCACTCCATGACTGAAGTCGGCATCCCTTGCCAAGTAAGGGTTAAGAAAAGGGAGATGGAGGGCCGAAGCTTCAATACACACAAAGAAGAAATAGATACAGAATTAGAATTTTATTGGATTGCTGATGATCGTCATGACCAATGGAAACTCTGTCTTTTTAATCAAGAGAGAAAGAGAGAGAGATTATTTTCTCCATTAATTATTGATGAAGCAAAACATAAACCAGGAAGGAAATGAATAACAAAACGAACCCAATAAACAAATTTCAAATATAATATAGAAATAAAAAATCAGCATCGTTTATATCCAAAAGAAGCTAAAAAGAATGAAAAAGAAAGTTGTGAGTGAAGAACTAAAAAGAAAATATGAGATGGTAGACAACAATGCTGTATCAATAAAAAGAGATTTTTAAATATAAAGAATAATTACCAAAGAAGTCAACCATAAGAGGGCCATTAGAGCAACGACCAGTAGGCTTCTTGAAGAAAGTTTCACCGTAAGGAAGCCTAGCGAATGCAGTAGAAGTGCCGATTGGAGCTTCACGAATCAGATTACCGGTATCTGATATAGAGTCTCCCAGTTGATATATGGCATCAAAGGAGCAAGCCTTTGAGTGAGCAGAAACAGCAAGTGGAAGAAGGAAACAACTAATAATAAATATCTGAAACAGAGACAGCATCGACTTCTTGTTGATGGGCATTGTGGGATGAAGGAGAAGAAATAAACAGAACGGCACAACTATTGATAATCGCTAGCAGAGGCTTATACTTGTGAGAGTAATGGTACGTATGTACAGGCTCTATTAATTTATAGAGATGAAGAGAAAGAACAACGTGGTGTTCCATTATTTCTGTTGTAGTAGGAAACTGAATTTGTTACGAGTCAATACAAGAATGGAGTTGAATCCTACTAGTACTAATACTAGTAGGTGTATTACGACCGACAAGGATCAAAAACATGGGTTGGGTCATTTGATCCAAAACGCCAACCTTATAGTTGGGTTATAACCGTAAGGACTCTGGAGTGGAGGAGGAGAGTTTTGTTTCTGTTCAAAAACGCGGCCAAGCCTCCTAATCAGAAAAATAAAAGGATTATTTGCCAACAAAAATCAGAAAAAACAATTAAATAAAATCAGAAAAAGGCGGTGCAATAGGAACATCTCCCCATATATATGGCTGTGTTTGGTTGGAATGCAAATAAATTTGCACTAATGCAAAACTGTAAGTGCAAATGATTTGAGTGTAAACTTTGACATATTTCTGTTTTAAATTTTAGCTTATTTTGTTTGATTGTAGTACAAATGAAGTAAATTAAGGACATGAAACAGAATAAAGTAAAATCCAAAACCTAATTATTACACCAAAATTTGCATTTTTTACATTTATACTCCCATACATTTGTACTAATGCAAATAAAATTGCACTGCAATCAAACACAGCCATATGAAATCAGAAAAAGGCATGGTGTGTCTCACATCACTCTCGCTCTTTTTCAATTGTTTTGCTTTCTCAAATTAGGCGTCTGCTTGGCATCGATGCCGTTTATCCAGAAAACAGTGACACATCAACGTCACATCAGAAAAAACAGTGCTCCAAGAAACACCAATATGTTTGGAACCGTTTTTTCATAAAAAATAGTTCTCCAAGCCACGTTTTGAAAATTGAGAGGGCATGGTATGGAGCAACACCGAATTTGACATTTTCTGAGAAAACGGTGCTTCCAACCTACACATCAGCAGCACCATTTTCCGTATCTGCAGCATTGATGCCAAACATATACTAGAAAGCCATGAATGATTTTGTTCTCATTTGTTCATGAAATCACCGCATAAAAGAATTAAAAAAAAAAAAAACATCCCCTATAGATAAATGATAAAGGCCCCTTGAAATTTAGCATTAGATAAAGACTGCCCAACCGTTAATTCGCCTGAAGAAAGTTGTTATTTTATCAAAATAACCTTTGTTTAGTTAGGGAACATGAAATGAATTTTTCAAAAGGGTAAAATACAAAAACCTCCGTTCAAGTTTCTGACAATCTAAAAAGTTTTATTTTAGCAAAATCCTCCCGTAAACTTCTAAAAAATTGACAAAAACCTCCATTCTGTTACTAACTCAGACGGAAAACGTTCACCGATGTATATTTTTTTAAATACCCATTTTATCCTTTTGTAAAATAGCTCGTGTTCAAGATAACGCGAAATTTTTCCATGTCAGCCACCATGAGTTGCGCGCAAATTTCACCGCTTTAGTATCCAATTCTATTTAAATTTCAGAAGCAACTTTCTTCTTTTGTTTTTGGAAATCTCTTACTTTTACAAAAACTTGAAAAACTTGGAAAGCATTTCCATATCCTTGTCGGCTTCCTTACGAAAACCTCCTTGTAGTTATGAAATTTATCTGAATTTTACATTTAGGAGACGGGTTCTAATCAATTCGAAAGTTTACTATTCATCTTCTTTGTTGAGACAGTGGCGACAAATAGATTTTCCAACACCAAGTAACAGTGGCGACCCCCTCCAACTCTCTCTTATCTTCTCTCTCCCTCTACTTTTTTTTACTCTTTCTTCTTCATCGTCCCACTCCCCACCAATGTCACTGCCCCTGTTTCTTCCTCCAATGACCGTTGCTGCAACTCTTAGCAACAGCGATTTGCCATCTCTTCCTCCAAGTTTATCTACTTCTTCATTCCAATCTCTCTCTCTAATCCCATTCTACTCCCCCTTTTGTTCTCTATCTCTTTCCCATCTCATCATCGTCGTTGCAACGGCGGAAACCTCTCCTCCCCCTTTCGTTCTCTATCTCTTTCCCGTCTCATCATCGCCGTTGCAACGACAAATCTAAGCTCGACAACAACCTCTCCTCTCCCTTTTGTTCTCTATCTCTTTCTCGTCTCATCACCGTCATTGCAATGATGGATCTGAGCTCGGCGACAACCTATCCTTCCCCGATTGGGAGGGAAGGAATTTTGAGGGAGTGATGAGACAGCATAGTTGTTGTTTGTATAGACTCAAGGAGTGATGAGACGACATGGTTTCATTCGGGGATTCATGAATAGCTCAAAATTCCTTCCCTCCAATCGTGACCTGGTTGTTTGTCTCATCACTCCCCCAATGAGAATCCCTGATTGATTGTTCGTCTTCTTCATTTGAATGGTGACGATGAACAAAGCTCTCAATACAGAGTAGCAGTGGGAGCTCTATACAAACTTTTGGGTGGTTGTCAGAGCTGGTAATGGAACAGCTGCTGATTTGGTTACCTATGAAGCTTCGACACCACCCAGTCTCACCATTGTTCATTCATCGATGAACCCGTTTTGAATCTGCTAGATAATGGATCCCCTATGTAATTTTCTAACAAAGGGGGTGGAGGAGCTTGGGGTCGGGGGTGAAGGAGGAGGAGGAGGAGAAATCCGGTGGAAGGTCGCTGACGTTGAAAAAATCCAGTGCTAAGAGTCAAATCGGTTACAAAATTAAAGCTCTCATGAGTTTAAAGATGATAATATGTCGCCTGGGGTATTTTAGTAAAAATACATACAAATTAATTTACAAAAGGGTAAAATGGGTATTTAAAAAAAATATGGATTTTTTGTCTGAATTAATAACGGAAAGGAGGTTTTTGTCATTTTTTTAAAAATTTAAAGGAGGTTTTTGCTAAAATGAAACTATAGGAAAAATTTTTATGATTGTCAAAAACATGAGGGGAGGTTTTTTGTATTTATTTTACCCTTTTCAAAATGATCAAAATGGGCATCCCGCACCCAATTATCTATTACTCAAATATTTTTGAGATTTTAGCCTATACGGTTGTTAAAAAGGCTTCAACCTTTCTTCTTCCCCACTGCAGTAAACAAGGTTTCAGCACGCATGGTTAACTTCCAGTTTTTGAAAGGATAAAATCGTTAGAGCAATTAGTAAAAGGGTAATTTTGGGATTTAGAAAATCTTGAAACAGCACAATGAGAATCTTTTTTCAAAGTTAACTGATAGAAGCTAATGGAGAGGGGGTCTTTATCCAACGACTAAAGTTCATGGAGGCCTTTGTCGCAAATTAAAGTTAAGGGATCTTTGTCACTAACCCAGAGTATGGGGGGTCCTTATAATTTATCCAAAACAAAAACATGTTGTTAAACTCTGTTTTTATTTTCAAAGGAAAAACAAGTTGGTTTGTTTTTTAAAAATAGTACATATTTTTTTAACCAACAAAATATTGGTTTTAGAACAAAAACAAACTTTTTAGTATGAAAAATATATGATATTTCTGGATCAAGATGTTGAATAATTAGAAGAAAATTAACACGTTTTTTAAATTCAAGAACATGTTTTTTGTTTCAGTTTTGAAAACAGAAAACACATACAATCAAGAACATGCTTTTTGTGTTTTTGTTTTAATTAAAAACAATCAGTTTTCAAACAAGATGGTTTTAAAACTGACAACAAGAAATCAATGCATGCAACACCCCCTTTAGAAGGTAAAGTTCAAAATGAGATAATTAGGTAGTAGGATAGTAATTGAAATTTCTTGAGTCCAAGTTCAATTAAGATAATTAAAAATATGAGAGGTTTTAATTGTGATACTGCCGACTGGCTCAGTTGGTAAGGTCTCTGTCTGATTGTATCAATTGGTGGGGTCTAACTCCTAATCCAACAATCCAACCAAGATGCTCTTTTGGGCCGATGGACCAAAAAACCGATTAACGCCATTTATTTATATCACCTTTGCTGAATGCTGATGAAGCCCGTAAAGGAGTCTTGCACCATGTCTACTAGAGTATATTGTATCGTTTTCATAGAGAAGAGACAAAGTATGTGTTTGGTTCTGTGGGCATTTTAGATGGCATGCTTCTTAGATAAATGATTAATTGAAAAACATTACTTTAAATGTTTATTGCTTTTGTTGTTTGGTTGAGAATTTCATGGGCGTTTCAAGTAACACCCCATAAAGCTATCTTCCACCTCAGTTTACAATGCTCCAAGTAAGCATTTTATTTCAATAATTAGACGTTGGGGCATTGGGACAAATTAGAATTTGAAGTTTCTCCCAATGCCTTATGCACATAAATCTAAGCATTTCTGTTTTTTAATGTTTATTTGATAAACATTGAAACCAAACAATGGTTATATGCACAATTAAGGCCAAGCCTAATTCCAATAAACGCCTACATAACCAAACATAAGACATCTAGAGTAGTTCAAAAGGGCTCAACATGCTTGCTATTTTGCCGGATCATATCCAAGACCCAAGAGGCATTGTGGTGAGTTCAAATCTGCGCCCCAGGGGCACCCCCAAAATCTCCCTGCCAAGGAACAGGATCTACTCCTTACACATGCACATGCACCATGCACCATGCATTGGGAACATCTCCCATCAATAATAACTTATAAGTACGGGAGATGCTCCCCATTCATGGTAGGATGTGCGTGTGAGGAGCAGATCCGGTCTCCCCTTACGATGGGAGGCCGCCAACTGTCCTTCCACACGCATTCTCCCCTCAGCACGCGTGGAGCTAATGGGACGGCCGTTAGCTCTCGTCCTGTTAGCTCCGGATCGTTTATTCTCTCGATTGACGGCTTGGTGCCTGTGCAACCCTGAACTCTTCCGATTTGGTCATCTCCGGCACCGGCGATGGTTCCAGCAGATATACAGGAGGTACGAACACGACCCTCTCACCCCATCTCTCTCTCATCTTTTATTTTTAATTTTTTTCAATACAAAACAAAGAAGGATGGGTCACCGGCGACCACCCAACCCTTACCCAACTCATACAACTAGTAGAGCAATGAAATGAATCAACTTTTGTCTCTTTTGTAATTCAGTTTGCAATTACCAAATCTCTCTCTCATCTCCTGTAGAAGCACTTGATCTGATACCATTTCTTACGGTTTCCATACATCTCTGTTGATAAGTTCTTGCACAACTAGAGAAACTCCTCAAAATCTGCCCTGGCATGATGAACCATAGCCCAGTTGGAAGACCAGGGAGCAGCAATTCCAACTCCGCTTCTTCAGCTAACCTCGTGCATGAAAAGAAATTGACACTATTTGTCCTTCGCCTTGCAACTCTTGAAAAAGCGGCCAATGGAGTGGGAGCCTTAGCTTTCATCAGGGCAACTGTTGTTCTTCTGGTTGGTTTTTCTATCAAACTAGGCAAGATGGATTTCTGGTTCGTCACCACTATTCTCTTAATCGAGGGAACTAGGATTTTCAGCCGAAGTCATGAGCTTGAATGGCAACATCAGTATACCAGGTGGATAGTAGATGCTGGGAAATATAGCTTCAGGCACTGAAATCTAGCTCCCACTTCTTTGTTCGAGCTGTAAAAGCGATTTTCCATCCAATTACTTCAATCGGGCTAGAGATCCACCACAACCGACAGGTGAAAGAGAGCTTCAATACGGCAAGACCCAACAATCGGGTTGTGCAGAAGTTCCCATCATGGATATGGGCAACATTAGATGTCTCCTTGCTTCGCTATGCAGGATGGGTGTTTCTGTTGCGAAACATCAGTAAGCTACTCTATTATTGGCTTTAACTTTTATAAGCCACAACGTGCATGAGTCTTTCCCTGTTGAGGCTTATTCAGTAGGATTGCGGTGACTTTAGTGATGATCTTGACAAGAACCAAAAGCCTACTTCGAATATTTTCTATCGATTGGAATTGGCTGAAGATCTACTGTTTCTAATGGAGAAAGCTTCTGGGAGTAGAAGGTCATCTAGTGTAAGATTTTGGAAGAGGTGAACAGGGAGTGGGAGTTAGATAATTTGGAGTGGTTTCGATCGGATCGGGTGGTCTCCGGTGATCCTTTCGTCTGTTTTTTATTGGAAGAAAAGTTTGAAAATAAATGATGTGAGAGAGAGATATGAGATGAGAGGGACGGGTTCGTACTTCCGATATATCGGAAGCGGGAGTCCGGATCTGCTCCTCAGGCGCCTCGCAAGTTCTTCACAAAACGTGAGAACGCCGCGTGTCCCCAAAATCATGTGAGTTGCATACACGAGTGGAAAGCCTTAATTGCCGTTGGTCACCATTCCGTTAGCCCCTCCCCTAGTCCCCTATCGAGTATTCCTCCGCAAGTCTTATTTCTGATTTCCTGTTCTTTCCTTTTAAGCCCCTGGTAAACCCTAGCGCCCTCCACCGGTTGTAGTGTTTTCTCCGGCAGACGATGATTTCACCGACGATAATATGAAGTCTCCTTCTGATCAAAGACCAAACCGAGACTGACAACTCTGTTGATTTCTCTTTTCCTGCCTAAACTCTCATCCCTGTTCCTTTTCACTAAGAACCCAAACTATTATATAGCAAAGCTACGATTCCTCGTCGTCGTTGTCTCTTGTCTCCACCATGTCACAAGCCTACGATTCCAACTTGCTCGGTTCTCTGTCTATTCCATCGTCCGTACGATCGAGATTTATGTACTGATAGATAGCAAAGCTAACAACGACGGATTTTCTTTTTAAATAAAAAATAAAAAAAAATCTCATATCTCTTCTCTTCTCAAGCTCACCATTTCCTTCCTCCCCGCATCGAACCAATCATTTACAATCCCAAAGTCCCAACTTGACCAAACTTTCTACTACTAGTACTTCTCGACTTTTTCGCCAAATTCAACGTTTGCTCGGAACACCAGTCCTAATTTTCCTTCTGAAACTCTTCCTACTTGTCTTGTAATTCTATGGTTCAGCTCTTCAAATCCAGGTCTTGTGGACCTGGACGGATATCAGTGTTGGAGTTGTCTCCTCAGACTCCGTCATTATATCTGACTGAGAACGAAGACGAAGAAGGAGAGAAAGGTGATGACGGTGACGATTACTTTTCCAATCCAATATCCACTCCGTTGATAATTCCTGCAGGGAGAGAGGGAGGTGCCAGAGATGAGCGTCATCATTTCCCTATTCTGGAAATTTTGCTAGCGGAGTTAAAGAAGTCGTTGGTGACATGTAGCATGGAGAGGGAGGATATTTGTGCCATGGATATTAGCTAGCCTACCGATGTCAGGCATGTCTCCCACCTTACTTTCGATCGCTACAATGGCATTCTCGGTTTGCCCGTTGAGTTCGAGACCGAAGTCCCTTCTAGGGTCCCCAGTGCCAGGTTTCACTCTCGTACTCTATGCCTCTATTTGTTTGCTTCTTATGCTCAAACTCTGCATCTTCTCTTTACAAAAATCCTAAAGTTATAAGTGCGGTGATAAACATTCCATGCTTTTGGTTTATTGTTTCGTCATATTCCAGTAGTTTTTGCGAAAATATTTCCGAACTCTGTAATTTCTCCTTTCTTCCGGGTAGAGTTGTCAGTCTCGTTTCGTCTGTGATCGCAGAAAGACTTTGTATTGTCGCCGGTGAAATCACTGTACGCCAAAGAAAGCACTACTCAATCGGTGGAGGGCGCTAGAATTTAGCAGGAGTTTAGCGGGAAAGAACAGAAAATTAAAAATAAGACTTGCTGAGGAGGAATACTCGGTGGCAGGGGTGGAGGGCTAACGGAATGGTGATTAAAGCTCCCCTCTCGTGTATAGACGCGTGGCGTCCTCACGTTTTGTGAGGAGCTTGCGAGGCGCCAGGTGGTTAGAGGCTTAGAGCACATCCGGACTCCGGAAGCGGGAAGGGGGAGATTTTTAATTTTTAGTGCAAATTAAGCTATGCATGGGTTGAGGGGGAGAATGCGTGTGGGAGGACAGTTGGCGGCCTCCCATTGTGTGGGAGGTTTTTGGGGCGCTATATTGTGAGGCGCAGATTTGAACTCCATCGTGGTTTCATGCACAGCACAGTCAGTCTCAACCCGTTGACATCCGACCAGGTAGGGATCTGCTATCAACATGACGTTCCCAGCACAGTCTCAACCCACCACCACAGCCGTACATTGGGAATACCTCCTTGCGAGATGTTTCCGATGTGCGATTGTAATGGGCTGTTGGGAGCATATGTGAAATCGTTGTGGTAGACTGACTGGACCACTACGCAGGAGTCTGGAATCTGGATCAGTTACTAACAAAATATGTTCTAATACCCTCCCAACGTTATCTGTCACCGCACATCTCATGACATGGAGGGTCCCAGTCTCATGGCGAGGTGTGCGGTGTCGGATCATATGGGGAGGGTGTTGGGATATGCTTTTCTTGGCATCGTGGCAAGACATCCCAACTAGACCTGTTTATGGGCCGAGTGGCCCGATGGGTTGGCTCGGCCCAGACCGGCCTGACCTCGGACGGGTTTGAACATGTTTATAGGCCTGTGGGTTTAAAGTCTGGCCAAAAATCCCGGCCTGCAATAAATTCGAACTGAGTTCGGGTTTTATCAAAATAGCCCGGCCCGAGCTAATATTAAACTTAAAATTAATTATGTGATTATGTCTATTTAAATAAATTTTTTGATTTAAGAATGTAAAATTGTGTTTTAAAATATAAAAGAAAGGGAAAAATACCATCTTATAGGCCCATTGTTCATTTAAATAAAAAAAATACTATCTGAATTTTTAATTATAATTTGAATAGGGAAAATTGTTTTTTTTTTCAATTAAGTCGTGCTTCGGACTCGGGTTTCGGGCTTTTTACCGAGGCCGGACTCGGGCCCAAGTTATAGGCCCATTGATCGGGCCGGATTCGGACTCGG
The DNA here is from genome assembly GCF_055504915.1 of Nelumbo nucifera. NCBI lineage: Eukaryota > Viridiplantae > Streptophyta > Magnoliopsida > Proteales > Nelumbonaceae > Nelumbo > Nelumbo nucifera. Next base: position 30,783,581 of record NC_142652.1, on the reverse strand, counting down.
GCCTAATATATTTTCATTAGTGACAACAAGTGAAAGCCCGGCCCGACCCGGCCCATGAACAGGTCTAATCCCAACCAGTCTCCTCGTGATTAACCGCTTATTATATTCAAGGCTCTACGCTAGAATGGAACTGATTCTATTTTTCCCTCCAAAAACCCTAACAAGCAAACAATGTAACAACTTCCCCAAAACTCCTACAGAGGAGAGAACTCAGTCGGTCCAGCGTAGACTCAACCATCCATGGCTTCTCCCAGAGGCGATATTGACGACGAAGAAGAAATCTCCGGCACTGACAAAGATGACGCTCTCGATGAAGACATGGAGGCCCTGAGGAGAGCTTGTATGATAACCGGCACAGACCTCAACGATATTAAAGCTGCTTCCGCCGATGCTGCTGATGCCTCCGATGCCGAAGGCAACAGCGAGGATGTCGATGATATTGAATTGGTTCGAAGCATTCGAGAACGATTCTCGATTCCTCAGGTCGATAATCCGCCTATCTTTATGAAGCCTCTGAGGTCCATTCCGCCGGTCACTTCTGACGACGAAGAAGATGATTTCGAAATCCTCCGTGCGATCCAGATGCGGTTTTCTAGATACCAAAGCGGTAAGTCTGAGGTAGTAATCTTGTTATTTCGTTTTGTGTTGATGAACAGTTGCAATTCCAAACAAATATGAATAGTGATGCAAGGGAAACACCGACAAGAAGAGGGCTTGTGAAAATTCTGAAAGCCGATTTGAAATGATATGGGTGAAGAAAAAAAATTGGTTATTTTTAATTATTTTCTGTTTTGGTAGCTAACTTAAGTACTCGTTTTGCGTTTTTTAATTTCATTTGATTATTTTCTGTTTCTTTATTTATGGTTTTTGGGGAACGGATATATTTAATTCATGTAATCCATGAAGTAGATATGTTGGACGGTTAATTATACCATTCATATCAATTACTTTGGTTGGGATCTCCTAGGGGCTTTAGATTTCTTTTCTGTTTTTTTTTTTTTGATCAGCAAGGCTGTAGATTTCTTGATGAGGAGTTTTGCTTTGCATACCAATCTGTACTGCAATATGCAAGGATATGGCTACACAATTTTTAATTTAGCAATGGGTTATGGAGGACTTGGGGCTAATTCTTGCAGCTGTACGATAATGATGCTTTATGTTCTTTTGTAATTTATATTGCTGAGTGGAGGTTTGAAAATTAAGTAATGGCACATGGAAATTCAAACATGAAAAAATTTTTAAATATGGTTGAAGAGCCTGAAGAAAACTCTCAGACCAGTTGGGATGCCCATTAATGGAAGCCCATGTCCACCTTTGATTGATTGTAATATATTTTATGCATATAAAAGCAAGATGATATCTAAGTAATGATTTTTAGCATTATGACATGAAATGCTGCATTAGCCTACATATTTAACTCTGATATTCTGATTTTCATAGTGTTGCAGGAAAAAACAAGCTTTGCTTCTATAACCTTCATCAATTTAAGCTATTCATTTAGCAGAGGTGATGCATTTGATCAAGGAACAATACCTTAAAGGCTTTAAAACTGCAATTCACACTAAAAAAGTAACTCTTGATGCTACATGGGGTCTTAGGAAATAAACTCAGCATTTAAACAATTCTTAAAGTTCACAAAATTCAACTCTCTAAAGCTTCCCTAATAAGTCATAGCACTTAAGTGCCTATGGTTTTGGGGGGCATGTGTCAGTTGCGTATGTCTCATATTGAACATTATTTTGATATGCGCAAAAGATCCAAGATTGTAAGAACTCCTCCAGAAAGAAATGGGAAATATTCACTAGTTTGTCATTTTGCTAGGATCTCAAGATAATTTTCAACATTCACTAGTTTGGATTCTTGGAAAAGAAATTACATCTCAAAAGTGGGCAGACTTACTCTTATCAAGTCTTCCCTATCCAGCCTGCGAATATACTTCTTCTCCATCTTTAATTGCAAGTCAAAGTGAGATATCTTCTAGAAAAATTGCAGCGTGACTTCCTTTGGGAGGGAGGTGGGGGGGAAGGAACACCTAGTTAACTGGGAGATAGTTTGCAAAGCGAAGAAGGATGGAGGATTGGGTCTTGGTCATTTGGAGAAAAGAAATGTTGCTCTTCTTGGGAAATATTTATGGCACTTCCCCTTGGAACAAGATAGTCTTTGGGCTTCCCTAATAAGAAGTAAATATGGAAGGAACATTAACAGGTGGGACAGCAATAGTGTGACAAACAGATTTTTTCTTCGCCAACCCTTGGAAAGGTATTATGCAAGTCCTTCCTTTCTTCTCTCCCTTATTAAGATTCAGAATTGGAACTGGTAGTTGTATCAGATTTTGAACTGATACTTGGTGGGGTCCCCAACCTCTCTCTGTCATCTATACTAACCTCTTCAGTCTAGCTTTGGACAAGGAAATCTTAGTTTCTGATGTTCTCATCAGAGATAATCAAGGTTTATCCTATAATTTCAACTTTCGTAGAGCTTTAACTGATTTTGAAGCCCAAGAAGTTTCCTCCCTTCTCCTTTCCTTGAGTGAAGTTTTGCTCTCTAATCACCTCCCTGATAAACATATTTGGTCTTTATCTCCCACTGGAATTTTTTCCTCTAAGTCCTTTTTCATCCACCTTACTTCGGTTACCCCTCCTACCTTCTTGGTCAACAGAATTTGGCCTCATGTGGGGCCTCTTAAAATTTCGTTCTTTATCTAGGAGGCAGTTTGGGAGCGCATTAACACTTGTGATCTGATCCAAAGAAAAAGATTAGGATATCATTATCTTTCTCCTCATATCTGTGTTATGTGCATGAAGGATGGTGAATCAGCTAGCCACTTGATTTGGTGTTTGGATCAAGCTTCTATTGGGTTCCTCCAAATAAGGTTGCAAATTTTTTTAATCAGTGGCCTTCTTGCAATCTGGGGTCTAGAGGTAAAATTTTTTGGAGAGCCTTAACTCATTCTGTTATGTGGTGTATCTGGGATGAACGAAGCAGGAGAATTTTTTATAACAAGTTTGCGAGGACGGAAGCCATTAGAGAAGGAATTTTCGTGTGCACCTTTTCCTGGATTCCTTCCTCTGATCATTTCAAAGGTTTCAGATATGCTGATCTTGAAAGGTTCAAGTCATCCATTGTTAGCAAGCAACCAATGCACCCCCTCACTCCCAGGCCTAAGTTAGATTATTTACTGAAGTTTGATGGCAGCCGTAGAGCAATTCTGGCCAGATTCCGGTGGCTGGCATTGGGGGAGTGATTCTAAACAGAAAGGGCTCAGTAATCTGGGCTTGCAGTGGTCCCACTGGTGCAGTAGATGCTTCTGAAGCTGAAATCAGAGCATTAGCGATTGGTCTGAGAACTGCTAGATTGCTTCGGCTTAACTCTATTCTCATTGAGGGAGATTCTAGGAATGCTATTAACTGGGCTTCCAATCCAGATAAGGGCCCTTGGAGACTGGGTCGCTTTCTCAATGAGATTTCTGAAGTTTCTTCTCTTTTTTTTGCGAATTTAGTTGGATTCCATGGGAGCTGAACTCAATTGCAGATCATTTGGCTAAATCTGGGGTGGATAGAACCTTTTTGTATAGTGCAAACACTTTGCCCCCTTAAGTGGGGTGTCTCTTAGTAGGGCTGTCTGTCTATTCTGTTTGTACACCCCCCTCCCTTTGCCCTTTTGATTAATACAATAGTTACCTTTTTCAAAGAAGATAATTTTCAATTTGTCATATATTCTTCATTCTTTTTGGTAAAGAGAGTTTTTTTTTTTTCATTTTTTGCCTTATTTATCGACAATTAGGTCAAAACTCTCTCCTAATATATCTTTTAGGACTACATATATTCTTCTTGTTTTTCTGTCTTTCTATCTCTCTCACGAGTAATTGTTTCTATGAAAATTTCCTTTTGAAGAATAAGCAATGAGTATCATAGTGGCTGTTTCTCTGCATATCACCTAAAGATGTGAAGATCTTCCATTAACTATATTTCTCATGTTTCAATGCAGATGCTCATAAGAATAAAAAGAACGACCATTTACATTCATCGGAATGGGGAACTCCCAATGATTTATCTGTAGACATATGCAATAGTGAGGACTTGGGCAGTGGCATGCTCAATTCTGAAGGCACACATAATGTCTCTCAGCCTTTGGAATCTTTTGGTGGCACGGGTCCTGGAAATCAGCCATCTTGTTCCTTTGAGTGGCATCAACCTGAAGCTCGTAAGTTATCTCCATTACCACTGAAATATTCCAGCTTCCCGAAGTCAGGACAGATGTTTATTGATACCATTAAGAAGAACAGGTCCTGCCAGAAATTTATTAGGAGCAAGCTGATTCAGATTGAAGCAAGGATTGAGGAGAACAAAAAATTGATGGAACGCGTCAGAATCCTTAAGGACTTCCAGATTTCATGCAAGAAAAGAACTGGGAGAGCTTTATCCCAAAAAAAAGATCCTCGTGTCCAGTTAATTTCACTTCCAAAGCCTAGGAGTTCTCAAAATTTGAAGGTATTACTCCTTTTAGTTGTTTATTATGATTTCTATAGAGAATCTCTCATGTAATGTTCAAACTTCAAATGGGTTTTCTACAGCTTTTTTTGCTTCAGCTTCATTGGAGCCTTCAGTTAAAACAATCCACTTCCCTCTTTAAGTTTCCTGTTCCTTGGTTATATTTAATTGAGTACATGATATGCATTCTTCTGTGGTGGAAGGGTAGAGACTATTGAATCCAATAGCTTTTTAGCAGGTTCTTGGGGCCTAAAGGGATTTATTTTCACAAGAAAACAAAATTCTGAACCTGTAAATGAGATGAAAACTAAAGGGAACAACCTGGACTGAATTAGTCTGAGGGCTAGAATCAAACTGAAGGCGATACAAACAGGTAAGATGATTGGGTAGGGCTTTAAGGGGATGGATATGGCCTGTGTAATGGTGTTTTGTGATGGCGTGGGCAACAATATATTGATTCTTTTTGTATAGGTACTGTGTAATGACAGTGGATGACTTATTAAGAAGAGAGGAGAAATGTGAACAATAAAATGATGCAAAGTCAGACCATTTTAATAGGGTAGAATTGCATTCAGTGTGTTGGGTTGACCTGGTCCACTGACATGCATGTATGCAAGTATTACGGGAATTGTTTTTGATAGTAAATAGAATTCATTAAAAGAAAAATCAGAGTGCATGAACATAACATGGAGGTCACATGTGAAGAGGCTTCACCTTATGGAAAAAGGAAGAAAAGAAAACAAACTTCCTACACACTACTGACCGAAGCTTCAACTCTACATAGCTTTAATTCCATCTATTTGTGGTTGGCTATGCAAATTCTGTCCTGCCATTGTGCTTCATCAAGATTAAAGAGCTATGCTTTTTTGTCAAATCATGAGTCCTTAAATCATTTCTTACTATTTTGGACCGTGTTTTCTTTTGTCTTCCCTGGGCTCTTTAAGAACCTTCTACTCACATCAAGTCACTCCTTTCTCACTCGTTCTGTCATTTGTTACCTATGCTCATGAAAAAAAAGCCATCTTGCTCTACTCACACGAAGTTACTCCCCGAGCCCTTTTCTTCATCTTGACATTAGTTGGAATTACTCATAAGTTCTCTCTATTGTGCTTATTCCTAATTCTTTCCTTTTCTAGTTTCACCATTGTTTTTACAGAGGATGCATAAGTGAGAGGAAATGCACTTATTTGGCCTTTTTCTGCATGTCATAGGTGTTAATCTTTCCAAGGAAGACTTGTCAACATAGGGCCCGAATTTTAGGAGGGATTTGTCTTACTCCAAATTTCTTTCACTTGGAAAATCACTCCAAGGTAGTTGTTTGAATTAGGAAGTTGAATAATGAAGCACAAGTAAAATAGCCAGCTAACTGCTAAAAAAAGCCAGATAGAGAGATTGACCAAACCCGGTGTCTACATTTTGATCCAAAAAAGATTGAGTCAATTTTGGCCAATAGAAGAATGAAAGATTCACACTCCATTTCCCTAAGACCCCTTGTGAATCAAAATTTCCAATTTAATCCCAAGGTAGAGTTCATAAGCAAATACATTTCAAAAATTGAAAAGTGCATAAAACACATAAAATTGGATCTTTAGTGCTTGTTTACCTATCTGAAGGTCCTCCTAGAACAAGACTTTTAGTCCATTCCCTACATCATACCAAATAAGGTTAAAAAAAAGGATATACCTCATAATTTGTTTCCATGGAGAGGATGAAGTTGCATTGGGGGCTATTTCATTCTAAAAGACACCTCCACAGCTACTTACCTAGGAGAGCTAAATTCTTTTGGACTAAATTTCCTAACCCAAGCCCACCCTTCTCTTTAGGTCTACTAATTTGCTCCCATTTCACCAAGTGGTCTTTCTTTCCAGCCCTCGTTTCCCATAAGAAATCCCTTGTTAACTTTTCTAGCTGCCTTGCTATTTTAACAAGGATATAGAAGGTTAGACAAGAAGTAGATGGGAAGGTTGGCCAAGATGGCAAAGTTATCCTCCACCCCTTAACCCACAATCTCCACTTTTCCCCAACCCCAACTTCTCCATAAATTTAGGAAGGAATGACCAAACCACCAAATCATAAGCCTTCTCTAAGTCCAATTTACAAATAAAATCTTTCCCTCCCTTTTTCTTCTTTGTTACATACTCATTTGGCGCTAAAATCTGATCAACAATTTGTCTACCTTCGACAAAGGCACCCTGAAATTGTGAGATTACTATGGGAAAATCTTTTTTTAGTCTTTCTGATAAAACTTTTGCTATTATTTTATAGACTATCCACCAAACTAATTGGCTTGAAATCCCTTGGGGTTTTAACCTCCTTTTTCTTGGGCACTAGGTAGCAACATTAATTTTCTCCTTCAAACACTCTTCCTACCCGTCTCCTTCCTCATTTCACGCTTCTCCTCCTTCCCCTATTATGTGCTTCTTCGGCCTTTCTTCCTTCTTGCTACTCTCGAAAGCTTCAAAAGCTCTTCTAGCAAACGCCTCTTTGCCTCATAAAACAAACCTAAGCTCTTGCCAGCCCTGACAGTCCTATCAACCAATTTCTCAATCTCCACATTTCCTCCCTTCTCATTACTTGAGAGAACCTCAACAATTCTCCTTTCTACGTTGCTTCCACTCCCTTTTCCTTTTCCTTTGGCCCAACGACAATCTCTAGATTCTCCTCAAGTGCAATTGGCGACTGCTTCTTTGCCCAGCTGAAGCTTGAGCCTCAAGGCCCTGTCCCTCAGTAGCCTTCTTATTGAGACCTTTGACCTTTGTTCCCTTTTTACTATAACCTCTTCTGTCTTTGCTTGTAGGACCAGTCCCAACCAGACCTTTTTTTTTATCTTGAAAAAATTTTAGTAACATGGACTATATGGGATTTACTTGAAACTAGGACTTTCTTCACCACCTCCAAATCACATACGGTTCCTTCCCTGATGGCTATTTTTCTTCTCCAACCCAAGTCAACTCCTATCCTTCCAACTGTCACTTCAGTTCTTAAGTATTCCTCACATCCTTTTAACAAACAACCCACACCCTCTTCACCAACATCTTAAGGCAGCATCTCACTTCGACACCTCTACCTTCACCCCTTTCGGTCTTATAGGTATATGTTGATTATGCAATACCGATTATACACCTCTGCACTTTAACCACCCTGTTCTGATTTTATGGGCAACATCCTTTTTTTTAACAATTTCTCCCTTATTATGGATGATTGATAAGGTACTGGAAGTGGCTAATTTAGGGCAGCTTTTGATCATCAATCTTAATTGCACCATCATTATTATATATTCTACGTTAGTTTGACTTATGTTAAGACAGTTTGATTCTAAAGCATCTTCCCATTCTTCTAGTTTTGCATTCAGCTCATTTTTAGTCTTTATCAATCAATTCCATATCATTGATAAACAACACATACCATGGGGCCTCTCCTATAAATATTTAGTTACTTCATCCATAACTAATGTACCAAGACATTAGATACTGATCTTGTTGTGAACCCATTGCAATTAGAAATTCTCTCATCTTTTCCTGAGTTCTCAAACTTGATGCTCCTTAATACATATCCCTAAAGATATCAATGTAACTACTTGGAAGTTCCCTTCTTTCTTAAAACCCACCAGATGGCTTCCTTGGGGATCCTGTCATATGTTTTTTCTAAGTCAACAAATATTAAGCGGAGATCTCTACTTTGTTCCCTTTTATGTCTATCATTGTCTGTATTACACACTTAAGTAGTACTAAACTTGCTCGTGTATGGCAGAAGCAGCTACTTTGGTTGTCTGTTTTACTGACCTTTATGTAATCTTAATTTGTATGTAGTAGACTGCTTCATGTCATGGTGCAATACTGATAAGGTATTTTTGGTGCCTGCAGGTAAATGATAAAAAAGTTTCTGCCTTATCTCTTGGTCCAGCTGAGAATTCTCATGTTGCCGAATATAAGGTGGTTTTGTCAATGCTTCCACACTCTTTGAATCGTCAACCTTGGACTAATGTGGAGAAGGAAAACATCAGAAAGGGAATAAAACAACAATTTCAAGAAATGTTGCTGCAAAAATCTATGGAGCTCTATGGGTATATTCTATTGTGGACATGTGATGTCTTGATATTTTACTCTTAGCATATGCCATTATGTTGCCTGATGCATTTTTCCTTGACAGTGATTTGGAAGGATCTGGAGATTCAAATGCCTTTGATGAAAGTATTGCATCAATCACTGATCTTGAAATCACCCCAGAGAAAATTAGATCATTTCTACCTAATGTTGATTGGGAACGGTTAGCTTCCATGTATGTCTTGGGGCATTCAGGTGCAGAATGTGAAGCAAGGTAGTTACCATTTCCTTCACTGAAAACTACCTTTGTTTATGCACTCTTTACTCTTCTGAAGTTTCATCATATTCATCTGTGCCCATCTATACAAGAAATTTCTTGTGCATAATGTCTGTAACTTTTCTATTCTAATATTTTGTAGATTAATAATACGATTGAAGCTAACTACTCTAGCCACTACATCTGGATGGATGTATATATTATCAAAGATAGGTAAAGTGTCCCCTGAAATTTGGTTCGAAGCTTTTATTTACCAGAAAACATGAGATATTGCCACTACAGTTATTAACTGGACAGTTCTCCTTGTCAAAAAAAAAAACAAAGCACAGTTCTCCTGTCTTAAAAAATTTGGTGAATGTCTCTTGTGGTGATTGTAGGTCTATTTGTTCTCTATCCCATGCATATTTTCTCTGAAATTTTTGGTTTGTAATTAGTTTATTTTGCGCAAAAGATTTAGCAATTCTTGACATGATTTCATATTTAGTGTGTTAACAATGTCATTTTTTCTTGGAACAACATTACCTTATATTTACTTTTACTTTATGTGTATTTTAGCTAATTTATTAAATTCCAAACAGGTGGTTGAACTTTGAAGATCCTTTAATCAATCACAACCCATGGTCCAATAATGAGGATAAGAAGCTTCTATTTATTGTCCAGCAAAGCGGACTTTATAACTGGATTGACATTGCAAGGGAATTGGGAACAGGCAGAACTCCATTTCAGTGCTTGGCTCGTTACCAAAGGAGCCTTAATGCTCACATTATGAAACGTGACTGGACAGAAGATGATGATGCTCAACTTCGTGCAGCTGTGGAAACTTTTGGTGAGGATGATTGGCAGCTAATAGCTTCTAATTTGGAAGGACGGACAGGCACTCAATGTTCTAATAGGTTAGTAACAATTTCATGGATATTCTAGTTATTTAATGACTTGGGCAAAAGAAAAGGGTAAAAGTAAGATTATATTTTGCCTGTTTAGGAAGGAGTTTTGTTTTTCTAGTTTCTTTTTGGTGAAAGATGTCCCCCTCTCTTTTATGCTTTGAAATGAGAATTACCTCTTTTCAAAAAAAAAGAGGATGCATAACACTGTGAAAGGATTCCCCAGCACAAACTTCCTTTCCCTTTCCTTCCCTTCCCTTCCCTTCCCTTCCCCTCCCTTCCCTTCCTTTCTTTCTGTATGAGGTGTGCTCCCAGGTATATATCTCTCATTCCCTTTAAAACGTTATTGGGCAGTCAGACTGTTCAACCCTTCAGGCCTTCACCTGGTCACAATAGTAGGTTGGTCCAACCTCTAACCTGTTTGGCAGTAAAAAACTTTAAGTCAAATACCTGTTGACCCAGATGAATGGACCATCAAACCGGCTGACCTGTTTAGTGGGTGACAAGTTAGGCCAAAGACAACTAATTTTGGATTTACTCCAGAAACTTGATATGTGTTATGTCTTTTGATTCCTGACATTCTTTTCATTGTTCTGAGCATTACTTTTATGAGTCCTGTTTTGGGTATGTATTGTATTGTACTGATAATTCTGGATATATTTGGCAACTTTGAGAATTATTGAATTATTACCTTGATACGGATGTTTACATATATCGGCTTGATGCATGATTATTCTTTAGATTATCAGATATGGGTAGATAATTTGCTATTAAATGAGTGTATCTTTAATATTGAGGTCTTTCGTTTTCTTTTCTTACTTTCAAGCTTATCCATATGACTTTTGATCTTGCTAAATACAGATGGAGGAAAACCCTTCACCCTGCTAGGCAAAGGGTGGGGAGATGGACTGCAGATGAGGACAAACGATTGAAAGTTGCTGTGATGCTTTTTGGACCCAAAACATGGATGAAAATAGCTCAATTTGTACCTGGTCGAACTCAAGTTCAATGTAGAGAAAGGTATGGTTGAACAACTCTGAACTTAGTTAAGTTGGTCAATTTGATCCTGAGAGGTTTGTGGTGCAGATGGGTCAATTCTCTGGATCCATCTTTGAATCTTGGACCTTGGACCGAGGAAGAGGATTCCAGGTTGAAAGCAGCCATTTTGCAGCATGGATATTGCTGGTCTAAGGTTGCAGCATCTGTGCCTCCACGTACTGATAATCAGTGTAGAAGGTATTGATTTTTCTCTCTCCTTTATTTAATTTGTTTTTTATCAATAACTAAAATTGAAAAGGAAAATTACAGAACCACAGAGGAAAAAAAACACACTAGAGAGCATCCCTCACCTACCAACAACAATCATCACAACTCATAATTACTATGGAGCAGCATAACCCTGAAAAAGTTCTGATCTGTCTGCTCCAGATCTCACAAGGCTGTCTGCTACGGAATTAGCAGATTTCTTGACCACCTGAATGAGATAGGAGTGAGGTTTAATTGGGCAAGAAGATCAGAAAATGGTATGGTTGATGCTTAAGCGAAGCAAAGAGTCAATAGGCAGGAGTTGTTTTGGGCCTGTTTATGAGACAGTTTTTGTTAAAGGGTTCTCCATCCAACCCTTGGATGGTGGCAGTTGTAATCTTTATCCATTATTTTTAATGAAAGTTACCATTTCCCATTAAAAATGTTCACTTCATCCACCAAAGACCTGGCTTTCATAGGATTTGATATTGCAGCAGCCATGAATTTCCCTCCCTGCCTTTCTTCCACCCAACCACTACTACCTGGTACTCTCCATCCACCTCCAGCCATTGGGGTCCCAGAGAGCTCACCAATCTAAACCCTTAAGCTTAAGGCAATGCTAAACCAAAACTCTGATAAGGCTTCATTGTTTCTCTATCTAAGCCATCTGTTGTGGGAGAGGCATCCTCAGTGTGAGAAACATAGTGGTGTTGTTATTTAGTACACAATATCTTTATTGCTGATGATGTCATTCCAGATTTCCACCAGAATCTTGGATTTTCATAGATCCATTACTCAGTGTCGGTCCTGGCTATTTTGGGTATTGGGAAGGGTGGACTGGATATGGACCTAATCTCTAGCATTGATGTCTTCTCACTTTAGCCACTTTATTCTATCCTTTTTCCAACCAGTGTGTTTCTTCTTATTTAAGGAGAAGATCATATCATTTTTAAGGGCCTTTTCTTGGTTTCTTAGGGCCCTGGCCCTTCAGTTTCCTTGGTTGGTTTTGTCAACTATCAATACACCTTTGTGTATTGGTACTTTTATTTTGTTTAGTTTTTTTTTTTCAAGTTTCAGTTTTAAACATTTTTTTACATATATTCTTTTTTTTTTAAAAAGGGTTCCCAAAAGCCTGTAAACAGGTGTATCGGGGACCAAAAGATACGGTACAATACGTCCTGTATCGAGCGTTTCATATCGATACTTTGAATTTGTTATGAACTAGTTTGGAATAGTGGTCCCCAAAAGAGTTACCTCCGTCCATTTCAGATATCGCAGGGCTCTTAGCCTAGGGAATTAGTAAATCTTTTTGACTGGCTAATGAATGAGTTCACTTGGCTACCAAAGACTTGGCTTCCCAGGATTTGATGTTAGAGCAGCTTTGTGCCATCCTCTCTCATCCACCCAATCACTACCTAGGAGTCTCTAACCACTTCTAGCCATTAAGAAACCCGGTGAAGGCACCAATCTCACTCATTGAAGCAGTGTCAAAATCTTGTATGTGATAGATGTCCCACATCCAATTGGACACCGTGTCTATATAAAATTATTCTCTTATGATGAATCTTTAGATGCATCTACAATCCCCCATTGACTGCACCCAGGGGAGGCGGGGTTGAGCTCTGAATATCTCTTCTAGAATGGACTCTACAATGACCTTGTTTATGTGAGAGGAGAGAAAATATGTGAAGGGGGGGTTGATTTACAGAATATCATAATCATGTTTCATGGCTTCAAAATTTGTATCTAATGCTCAGTTCTATATTTAACCTTATTTTTATGTTATAATTGCTAATTGATCTCTCTGGGTTCCCAGGAGATGGAAGGTTTTGTATCCACATGAGGTGCCTCTAGCCCAAGCAGCTCGCATGATACAGAAAGCTGCTCTTATATCCAACTTTGTAGACAGGGAAGCTGAGCGACCTGCACTTGGTCCTCATGACTTTCTTCCATTACCGGGAATGGATTCTAAATCCAAAACTATGAATGGAAATAACACTCAGAAAGAAAAGAAGAATTCAAGGTATGCTACTTGAAGTACTTGTATTTGGGATTTTTAGAAGACATTCTATCATATTGGGTGTGTCCTGACTTTCGGGTATCTGCAGAGAGAAGCTGAAACCTAAGAAGAAAGATACAACTACTTGGTAAGTAGTATTTTCTTTTGGTTCCTTCTTGACTGTTTCATTATTAATAGTCATTTTTAAATATTGAATGATGGGTGGGCCTTGGTGCAATGGTTGGGTTAATTCATTGTGGCCTGGGTGACCAGGGTTCAAATCTTGGAAACAATCTCTCTGTATGTGCAGGTGTAAGGCTGCATGCATCTGTTCCTCCCCAGAGTCCCAGATCCTGCATTTGTGGGAGCCTCGTTCACTGGGCTGCCCTTTTATTTTTAAATATTGAATACCAAAAAAAATTGAATCTTAGTTATTTGTGATCATTCCATTTCCTAGGTATCATGTGATGAGGAAATTTGACTTTTTTAGTTCCAGGTGGAGATAAGCCCGTGGTTGCCTTTTATAAGCATGTGATGTTTTTCTATTTTCTGATACTGCAGTGATGCTGGAAAGAAGATTAACTCTAGGAAGTCCAGAACCAAAGCTCAAGTTTTCACTGAGGAGGTTTTGAGGTTAGCTAATGTTAATGATGTTGAGGCCTCCATGAGGGATGATACAATTTCAAAGAAGCAGGAAAAGGTGCCTAAGCGCCATGCAAAGGTAAGTAAGTGTACCAAACCAGCAGAAGAAAACCAAGGTCTATCATCTCCTAATGATCCAGAGTTTTTGAGGATAATGGATGGTAATGTTCAGTCCTCTAAAGGGGATAATGCCACTTTAAAGAAGAAAAATCCACGCCCAAAAAGAAATAAACATGTTCAACCAGTTGAGGATCACCAGTTACTTTTATTGTCTCCTGATAATTCATCATTGTTAAGGATAACTAATGGTGATGATGTTGACCCTTCTGGTGGGAATTATGCCATTTCAAATAAAGAGAAGATGCCTCTAGTATTTTTGGAAGGCAGCAAATCTACTGGACCGTCAAAAGACCAAGATATTCCTTTATCTCCTAATCATTCACCAGTTTCAAGGATGACAACTGATGTTAATATTGTAGAGACCCTTGGTAAGGAAAGTAGAGCTTCAAAGAAGGTGCCTAATCCATGTCCAGAGAGGAAGAAATGTATCATTACCAATGGTAATAATGTTCAGAACTCCAGTGGGGATAATAGGGTGTTGAGGAAGAGTAGGAAATCTAAGTTGTCTTCAAAGAGGGAAAAAAGTATTGATTCAGCGGAGAAGCATCAAGAACTTCCATTAGACACAGAGAATTCAGCAGATTTAAGGGTAAACAATGGTGAGACCCTTGATAATGTCAATGGGGAGACAATCCCAAACAAGAAGAGGAAGGTGCTCAATTCATGTCGAAAGAGGAATAAACATATTGAACTTGCAGGAAAAGCCCAAGATCTTTCTTTGCCTCAAGAACAGTCAACATTTGATGCCATTGCTGCTGCTTTGGAGAAGCCAACAGCAGTTGTTGTTGCTCAGCAGGACGGTTCCAAGGTTTCAGGGACTGAAAATGGATTGTGTTCTCAAGGGAATCTTGAAACAATGGATGTGGATGATGCATCACTTACTTCTCTGTTGCATGATGCATTAAAGAAGAAAGTGATGCCTAAGCCATGTCCGAAGAGGAAGAAATGTACTATTACCAACGGTGATAATAGAGTGCTGAAGAATAGTAGGAAATCTAAGTTGTCTTCAAAGAGGGAGAAAAGTATTGAACCAGCAGAGAAGAATGAAGAACTTCTATTAGACCCAGTGCATTCAGGGGATTTAAGGGTAAGCAATGATGAGACCCTTGCTAATGTCAATGGGGATACAGTCCCACACAAGAAGAGAAAGGTGCTCAGTTCATGTCGAAAGAGGAATAAACATATTGAACTTGCAGGAAAAGCCCAAGATCTTTCTTTACCTCGAGAGCAGTCAGCATTTGATGTTACTGATGTTTCTTTGGAGAAGCCAACAGCAATTGATTCTGCTCTGCAGGATAGTTCCAAGGTTTCAGGAACTGAAGATGGAGTGTCTCAAGAGAATCCTGTAACAATAGACACAGATGATGTAACACTTGTTTCTCTGTTGAGTGATGCGTTAAAGAAGAGAAAACTGAAGCTTGTTTGTAATGGCAGTCAGGCTGTTTCTTTTCCTAGAAGGAAGAGAAATAAAATTTTGAATATGCTTTCTGAGAGACAACATCCTGGGCATTCAACACTGAACACAATGGATGCTAATGATGTTTCCTTGCATGGAATGGCAGGAAGAGAAGATTGCTGCGAGCAGGGTGACCTTGGAAAATCAACAAATAATGATAGTGTTTTAGGTACTGCAGTTTCTAATGATGTTTTGTCTGTTTTTTTGTTGAGCAAGGACTTAAGTAAGAGAGAGCCTGCTGCTTCCTTACAGGGGAATGATGTTTCCACTAGCACTACTTTGACAGAGGAGGCAGTCTCCCTAAGAAATCTGAAAAACGGCCTCCATCAGAAATCACTAATCACATCCAGTTCTGATGTATTGGGCAGTGAATGTGGTGAGAAACATCAACATGATGGGAATGGAGTGGTGCCTCCGGTTATGCATGATTGCACAACTGAAAAATGATAGGTAGTAATAATGATAAACTATTCTCTCACAACTATAGTCTCAAAAATTCTGCATTGGGTTGATGGTAGAATCATATTTCCTTGTGAAGCAGTGGATGAGTTGGTGAGTTTCAGCTTGGAAATAAGTATTGGGCATATAGTTCTCTTTACCCACTTGCAGCTCTTCACCTTCCCATTTAAGTGGGGTTTCATACAGATGGTGTGGATGTGACATTTAATAGAGGGAGAAACAATAAACCTGCCAAACCCATGACAATGGCAGTTGATCCCATTGATTTGTTCTCTCCAGTTAATTGGAATATAGGTAACCTTAGCATTGCCAACCAAGATTCAACCAAAATTTCTTAAGCAGGATGGCAGCATAAGTTCCATCAAGTTCATGTGAAATGTCTTGGGTGGTTGCTTGCAGCAGAAATAAGCTGAAGATGAGCAATTCTTGAGATCCTTCTTACACTGCTTATCGGGAAAGTGAAACTAGCTCTTAGAAGCTTGAGAGCTGCATGTCATAGAGAAAATGAACTTGGAATGAGCAGAAAATGGGTCTTCAGATTTTTTTTCTTCATCAACGTGAAAACTTTTACAACTTTATAAATTCATTGTAGATAAGAGGTGAAAAAATTGTCATTTACAGAATTGCACCAGTTGATTTGATACATGTACAGTTGTGCTTTGTGGGGGAATTTGTTACCATTCAATCTTAGCATTTTTAATGATGTGCCTTTGTGAATTTCCGTGCTCACATGCAAAGAGACTTGGGCCAATTTTGGGAGTGCTTATTCGAATAAGCACTTATTTTGGGTTGTGAGGCCCTGCTGGACCACATCAATGAGCACTTTTTGGTGTTTGGGAAATAAGCCCGAATTAAGTAGTTATTCTGAGAATAAGCGCTTATTTGAGAAGCCAAATAAATTGGGCTTATTTTTAAGTGCTTATTCAATAAGTGATTATTTTCTTCCTGGCCTGTCTTGGCCCCCATGTTATTTTTAAAATACTTATATTACCCTTGTTTGAAATAAATGCTTTTTTACCAAGTACTTATGATGCTTATTAGAAATAAACATTTATTCAAACACTTGCTTTTTGAAGTGTAAAATGCTGAAACCTCCCCTGAAGTTTGACTGTTGTTGAAACCTCCCCTTATATTTGGTAATTGCAATCACCTCCCCTGGTATTAAGATGACCAAAATACCCATGAAGTTACTTTTTACCAAAATTTTCTGTTCATCAAGCAATGCTTCAAGTGTTCAAATTTGCCTTTCATATCAATCCCTCAAAGTTAAAACTACAACTTTAAACTCTATTTATTTTGTTGGTCGTAAAGTTTGTTTTGTTTTTTATACAGAAATTAGTATCAATAGTAATTGTATGGGTATTTTGGACCTTTTGTGTCTCTTATCTGAGGATTTTAACAGAGGGGGTTTATTTGCCACTGTGTCAAAAAGTTTAGGGGAGATGATTACAATATCAAACTTCAGAGGAGGTTTTAATAATATTCAAATACTTCAGGTGAAGTTTCAGCAACTTATCATTTTTTCAAATGATCACTTCCCATTTTCCCATTCCTGGTGGAAGTGGAATGGCATTCCCCCTCTCTTGGGAATGAAATTCAATTTCAGTTAATTTCAATTCCTATTCAGATTCTTGTTTAAACCAATCAGACTATGGGAAATAGACCATTCCGATTCCAATTTCAACTGTGAACCAAACGGGCTCTTAGTTTTGAACTGTAGCTGTTTAAACTGCTCTCAAGTAACCCTATTTGCAGACATATCCCATTTGAACAAATTGGTAAAACTGTTATGTATTCCTTCAATACAGAAGCCTAAAGAATTGGTGGTATTAAAGAAATAAAAGACAATGGAAAATTACAGTAAAAAGTATAATTATGTTATTTCAGGACAAGATCCTAAAGAAATAAACAACTGATTTTCAATTTCTTGATTTTCTCCCACAATCTTTTCCCAAGGCAATTCATCAATTATTCTTAACAGAAAGGAATCCCCTATTACTTGCAAAATAACCACTATGCAATTTCTCTACCATGTAATCATCCTATACCAACTACCTACGTCAGTCAAACCATTTTAATTTGGAGAGGAAAATAAACAGCATAAATGTTATCAAATTTGGTCCACCCAAGTTATGAGTGACAAACTGCAAATCCAAATACCAACTGGATGAATTCATAGATGAGGTAACTATCGTCTGGATCAACTAACTCAAGGAAGAAGCAGCGCCATAATAGAATAGAGCAGACTTTTTAAATACAACTGTTTTTTTTTTTCAATTTCCTATAATAATTGATATTTAGAGAAACAAATTGATGGGATACATATAGAGTAAAATGATTTGCTCTCTCTTCGGTATCCAAGCTTGGAATGAAAAATGCAACCTCATGGTGGCTGAGGGAAGATAAATGTTACAAATAACACAACTGAATAGGATTAGGATATGAGAAGGAAACTTCACTGAGCTTCTTAACAAATGGATTGACAATTGAATTGGTAGTGTTTTTCACGGGTGGGTATCGGTGTATAGAATGGGGGTTTTGACATTTTGAATGTTTATAGATCTGCAGTGGGATTCAGAAATCTATATTAGGCCTGTCCGTACTTTTTCTTATATTCTATCCATTAATTTTGTACTTCTATTGGTCAGAACTTTGGAGTCAGAATTAATTCCTGCCATTTACAGCCTAGCTTAAATTTCACAATGCACAATTTGATACTTCTATAATTAATCTTTTTTTGAAAAGGTCCATTTGGGTTATGCCCATGCCACATCGTCAAAAGCATAGCCCGTTATGAACTTCTCACTGCCACATTCTGTCAACTTGGTTGTTCTTTTATTGACAATGATATTACTTTATTATTCCTTAATTTATTGCTGAATTCAGGAATGGGAATATATGATGCAATGAAGCTGTGCAAAGCAGATGTCTCTACTGTTTGCCTTGGTCTTGCAGCATCTATGGGTGCATCTCTTCTTGCTTCTTGTACCAACGGGAAGAGGTTTTGCATGCCAAACGCAAGGGTGATGACCCATCAACCATTTGGAACTTCTGGAAGAAAAGTGAGTAATTAGTTTCTGCTTGTTGTTTCACTGGCATTTGTTGTCAAATATTCAGAACGATACAAACTTGACACAGATACTGAATAGAAAAGAGAATTTCTATAGCTAGCAGCTGCTGTAAAGAAATAAATCCTAGGGGATGGTTTCTCAAAAGGTACTTCAAATATTTTCTCCAAACTACTTAGTAAAGAGAATCTCTATAACTGAACCGTTTTGAAGGATACACATCTTGATGTACTACTTCTTAATAAATCCTGCAATGGACCGTTTTACTCCATTGTGAAGTACTAATTGGAAGAAATATATGATGGATCTACACCTACTAGGGACATTAGCAACTCAACTCAACAATATCCAAACTATATAGGATCAGTTACAGAAATCCTGTTTTGCAACTCAACTTTATCAAGGGCCACATCCTCTGTTAAATTATTAATCTTAAGATCTTTTCTCACTTTCCTTTTTCAATTCATGCCCTTTTTGCGTTCCCTTAGCTTTCATGTCTTTCTGTTTTTCCTCACCCTGCTACCCAATGAAGCTGCTCCTGGATTTCCATTGGATACATTTATTTACAATTCTATGATTTCTAGTCTTGCCAGCCATTGCTTCTTGGTTTCCAAATGACAACATAATTTTTCTTAGAAAAGTTATATTACTGTAAAAACATGTTGAGATGTATGATTAGTATTAGCACCATAGCTAATAGTTTTGCAGTATTAAACCAACGGAGAGGAAGAGAAGTAAAAGGCGAAGATATAGGACATTGCTGGCTTCTCAAAGAAATAGAAAAATAAATTTATTGACAAGAGATTAACATCATACACTGATGATAATGTTTAAGGGGTTAACACATCAAAACTACACCTTCTAATTAGTGACAACATTTAGAATACTACTGAGGAGAATAGCTGATATCAGTGACAGCATGCACAAGGTGATTGAGATGCACTGTGCTATGCCTATGCTTATGCTTATATGAACGGCCTTCATGAAAATTTTTACTGAAAAATGACCTTGAGGTTTGGAAATTATAGATTTGATTGTGCTTGAGGCGCTTATCTTTTTCAGTGTGATAATCAATTTCCTTAGGGTTGGTTTTATTGTAGATATTGGACTGGAAGAAATGTGAAATGCTACTTGGAAAGACCATTTCCATCCCTAAACACTAATGTATCATCTGCATAATGTCAACCCGTGTCTTTGGTCTTCCCCTAGCTCCTCTAGACCCTTCAGCTTGTAATAGGTCATTTCTCTCACTTTTACGGTTTCATGTTCTATTGCCCAATTTCAATTTGCACATATAGGACAAAAGATCGCAATACCACTTTTTTTGTTTTGTTACGACTTCCTTTTTTTCTTTTTTCAATTCATTTCATGTTCATGTCTTCCTCTTCCACCAAAAATTCGATGCATTCATCATATTATTCAATTGATTGGTAGTTTGAGATCGCTCATATGATATAAATAGAAATTATTTATGATACAAGGGGTAATCGTACACCTATTGGAGCTATTCCTATGTTAGAATAAATTCATTTCTGATTCTATTTTTTCTAGTTTTCCCACTCGTCTATCTCCACATTTGCATTTCTGCCACTCTTTTTTCTGGATTTATTGACTTTCCAAAGTACAGCTCTATACAACATTTTTTGGCATCAGCTTTCAGCCTAAATAGTTTCTCCTATCAATCCCACCATTGTTATGGACCATTGAACCAAGCTTAACTACTACTACTTGCTACTTCTATCCTGCTTTACTTGTTACTTCTATCCATTCTTGATATAGTGGTTTCGTTTGAACTTCTCATTGTATTAGTTAAAATTTTCACATGCTTGCAGATTGAAATGGACACAGACCGTGACAACTTCATGAACCCTTGTGAGGCAATGGAGTATGCTTTTTTTTCTTGATAAGTAACAATGGAGTATGGGTTAGTGGATGAAGTTATTGATGATGGCAAGCTAAGGTTGATTGCACCAACTGCAGATTCATTGCCTCCACCGAAAACTAGGGTGTGGGATCTGTGGAAATTTGAGGGGAGTAGAAAAGCCAAAAAGAGTTACCATCAAAAAACAAGATCACAGAATGGGTTTGGCTGGGGCCAAGGAAATGATGAGGAAAAGAGCACTGAACAAGGGATCACCTGCTCCTGTATGAGGGGTGGAAAATCTCCACCCAAATTCACCCTGTATTAGTTATGATCTCAGGAAGCGGAAGTCTTCAAGAGCTGGTCCTCTGAACATGGATGGTTTAGATTATAGGAGAGAGACCATGGAGGTCAAAAATATTAGGTCTTTATTCTGTCTGTAACATTACCAAGGTTGTTCACCAATCAGTTTTAATCATGCTTCCTCACCGAAAAATCCACTTGCAAACGTTATTGAAACTTTTTGATGGAAAATAATCAGTTTTTTTTTTTTCAATTTACATGAATGAGAGATATTTTCTTACACTTTTAACAATGCCATTGCCAAGACAGATTAACCTAAAGAAATATACAGATACTTGAGGAGTTTATAATCACTCTGAGCAATCAACATGAACCCAACTAATTCAACTTTAGACATTACAGAATTCCAGTCTCTCCAGTTATCAAAACAAAGTCCAGTCAATCCCATTATTTTGAATGGAAGGAATTGGTGAATCATCCATGGAAACTCCATTTAGGAAATGAAAAAATTGGTCAAATAAAATTTCATAGGCCTGATTGATCAAATAGTGGCTTCTAGCTCCCACAGACATTTCAAAGTGCAAACTGGTAGGCATTGAGTGAGATTGACATCTGCACCATACTTCAACCGTCATTTCCAAGCCTTTCTCCTTTTCTATCAACCAATGGAGTCTTCCTTAATTTATCAAGCTTCTGACCCAAAATTAGAGCAATATCGCTCTTCCCCTCCTCAATAAGAGACTGTTTCAGATTACTATACATCTGAGCTGGAGGCCTTATACCCAAATCCAGCATCTCTTGGAAATATTTGCAGGCATCGTCTAATCTATTCTCATAGCACATACCGTTGATCAAAGCTGAGAACATGTGCATACTGGGAAGGACTCCTTTGGACTTCATCTGGTCCCAGACCTTCAGAGCCATGTCGACTCTTTCCTCCTTACAGAACATTGCTACTATTATTGTGTAAGTGCTCAGGCTTGGTTCACAACCAACCTCGCTGCCCATTCTCTGGAAAACTGTGTACGCTTCTTTTGTTCTTCGGGCCTTTATCAAGTGATGAAGAATAATATCAAACGTCCGAGAATTCGGTCCTACCCCACATCTCTTCATCTCATCAACGATTCGAAATGCATCATTCATTCGCATTGACCAACAGTAGGCCCCAACAACTGCATTGTAAGTAGGTATTTCAGGTATGAAACCACTGGCTTTTGATAGTTGAAAGAACTCAAGAGCTTCATCCAATCTCTTGTCAGAACCCAATCCGTTAATCAGTGTGCAATAGATATGCGGAGTGGGCTTGCAATTCTTTGCCTCCATCTCACGGTACAGATCAATTGCCTCATCATATTTCCTCATCTTGCAGTAGGCATTGATGATGATACCATAGGTAACTACATCAGGCTCGAACCCTTCGTCCCTCATCTCCCGACGGATTTCCTCCACCCTCAATAGACTTTCTGCTTCGCCCCAACCTTCTAAAAGAATCGTGTATGTCTTAAGGTCAGGCACAAATCTTCTATGCTTCATTTCATCGAAAACCTGCTGTGCTTTCGCAACGTGTCTAGACTTGCTGAGAGTATCAATCAATCGGTTAAAATCCGATAACTCTGGTTTCATCCCGAATTTCTCCATCGTCTCGAATGTCTCGATCGCCTCATTGATCTTCCTAGCCCTCGCATATCTCCGAATGATCAATGCAAACGTCTCCCTCGTTAGTAGACTCTTACCCTTCATGTCACGGACTACATTCCAAATCAATCTGAACTGTTTGATCTTTCCCAGAGCTTCTATGAGAGCATTATAGCTCTCAGCAGTATGCTTGAACCCTTCTTGCTTCTCGGCCCACCGGAAGAATGAGAGAGCGAGAACCCCCGCATTGCTTAGCTTCTTTAGGACTTCCTCGACGAGAGATGGCGAGATAATGACACCGGAGCGATCTAGATGGGACTCAATGGCAGATGAAGTGCGGTGGCTCGAGATTATCTTGCAGATTTTATCAGTGTCTTCAGAGATTCGACCGTCTATAATATTTAGGTTTTCGTTGTTGGTCTCAGACAAAACTTGAGTACTATCAGAACCACTTGACCATATATTTGTCAAAAGAGATGAGCTGCAATGAAGATTCTCATCAGAGGAGATAGGTGTCTGTGTGAAACTTGGATATTTTCCGGGTTTTACTGAACTGCTGAGAGATCTGAGAGAACCCATTTCATTGGTAGTGATGGCAAACGAGAAGGGGAAGTTAAGGGTGGATTCTGTGGTTTTGTCGACGAGAGTTTTACGACTTTCTCCGATATGTGCAAGTCGCCTGAGGAATCGGGAGAAACCCATTGAGAGAAATCAAGCAGAGTGGAAGATGCGTACCTTGGACTCGTTAGTTTTTGAACGCTTATATCATAAATTCATAATGGTGGGAAGAAGCATGAAGGCAGAGCGATTTGAAGCGTAAGGAAGAGGATATATAATTCATAAACATATACATGAAAACATAAAATTAAGATTTTATGCTTTGTTTGATACATCGGAGGGAACGGGATTCCCCTTCACCAAAAACTCCTCACATCTCATGAATTTAACATACATCTACAAAGATATTCCCCTGAAATTGATGTTATGTAAGTAGGGGTTGATGAAGGGTGATTTGGCCCGACCTCGTAACAAGGGGATACCGGCCCGATTAATAGATGACAGCTCAGCATGACCATCTTGCAGTAGAACAATTTCGGGTACCCATCTACCCCGGGCTAAAATGACCTCGAGATAAGGTCACCTCAAAATGAGATCGCCCCGGTACCAGATCGTAACAAGAACATCTAGATGCCAAGGCACTTTGACACTCAGTCCAGTTCGGGACTTAAAGGCATCAGCTCAGGGATATCGACGTGCCACTGTGAGGATCCCGAAAATCCCTCCGATGGTTCCCAGACTTCATGGGATCACATCGCGTAATAGCCAGCGTTATCTCCCCCGACCGATTCGGGTGGACTCGATAAACCCTATCAGTTGGCAGCACTATCTCCCAACTTACACGGAAACGGATCTCATCGTGACGAGGATCCTGGAACTGCTTCGTGAAACCTGCGAGGACTCCATTATATAAAGGCTCCACCCCCCGGGGGTGTAAGGTATGCGTGATTTTCCTACTCTCTATCTCTCTACTTTCAAAAGCAATTTTAGCTCGCTACTAGTCTACTGACTTAAGCATCGGAGCGACCTCGCCGGGTTAGCATCCCCGGGTTCTCTGATATCCTTGTAGGTTCAGTCCGCTGTCCGTCTGGAAGCCAGATCACCTCCAGTTGGAAGCAGCTAGATCGCGTTACATCAATTGGCGTTGTCTGTGGGAATCGCTACAAGAAGCCTCTTTCCACCAAGAATCACAAACCCAGAATCCATGGCATCCTTCAGCAATGTCGGACAAAATAATGAGATGAATGTCTCCGAGGGGCAACCTTAGATCCCAACCGTGTGCATCGGTCAATTCACCATTCTGCTCTCTACGGCTGGGGTCCCGACGCTAACCGTGCCTCAAGCAACTGTGCTAGTGAATGCCCCACTCCCTCCTGTAGTGGGTGCGACTTTTGTTGAACCATCTGTGGTTCCCCCTAGAGTCGAACAGCATCAGCTTGACGACCTGGTACACTGCGTGCGAGCTATTCAAGCCCAAATGCAACAGGTCTAACAATTTTAGCACTACTAACAATAGGTTTTACACCACATTTACTGGTAGTAGTTCCCACCGCTGCAGTAAAATCAACAGTCGGTTCCACCTTGGCATCCGGCAGCGCAACAGAATAAGTCTTGTCGTCAGAACACTCACCCTCCTCGTCGGGGAGAGACCTCCCAGATTCAGCATCCCCTTGGGAGCCAGGTCTTGTCCCGCGGCAGGAGGGACATGCAAGTTACTCCTCCCACTTCGTAGAACGTGAACAGGTCGGGAGACACTCAGCCCACCAGAGCTACTTCACCTCGGCCCTCGCACCATGAAGGTTCGCTTGTAGGGAACCGGTTCGGGGTTCTGGTCGCAGACTCCAGGCGAGGCCCCTCCGTTCACAGCAACCAGCGTCAGCAGTCCGAACCACTCCGTGCCAGGACATTACCCGACCACACTGAGGTTAGCAGCACCAATGCGGAGCCAGTCAAGAAGTAGCAAAGGCGGCGTCCTAAGGCACGTCAAACTATAGTTCCAATCGCTGGACCTAGTCAGCCTGAGCAGCCTAAAGGTAAAGAGGAGGCGATCTCAGAAGCAACAAAGACCACTCCCCTCCTCTCCGGGTCATCTCCTTTGTCCTCCGAACTCTTGGTGACCCCGATGCCGAAGGACTTCAAAGTGCCTCCGCTGGACTAGTACGATGGGTCGTTCGACCCAAATGATCATGTAGACTCGTTCCAGTCCCAGATGCATCTAGCTGGGGCTAACGAGTCCTGCATGTGCATTGCCTTCTCTACGACATTCAAGGGAGTATCTCGCACATGGTACAGGAACCTCGTGCCTGGGATGATCAAAAGTTGGGCACAGTTCGTACAGATGTTCACCTCGCACTTCATCACCAACAAGAAGTTCCCGAGGTTTTAGAAAGCCTCCTCAGCATAGTCCAGAGAGAAGGGGAGTCGATCCGAAGCTACGTCAAACGCTTCAACGACACCTATTTACAGATTCCTGACCTGGATCCCGCTGTAAGACTCACGGCAGCAAAGAAGGGTATTACCCACAAGGAATTTAAATGGCACGTAGTGGCAAACAAGCCCAAGGATATCACTGAATTCCTCAAGCTCGCCGACCAATTCATCAGGACCGAAGAGGAGATGAACCAGAAGAATGAAGCCCCAGTGGAGAAGAGAAAAAGAGAAGATGACAACCCGAACAACGGTGGCAGCAAACGAAGAAAAAGCAAGTCCCCAACCAGGGGAGGAAACAAGTTAGATCGGCGTTCCCGAATTCCTCCAGTTGAAAGGATGAGCTACACGCCCCTCAACGCGAAGCGATGAGAGATTCTTATGTCAATCAAGGACGCCTCCTATGTGAAATAGCCACCTCGGTTGAGGGGAGATCCCGCCACTAGAAATAAAAATGCATATTGTCATTTCCACAAAGACCACGGTCATAGTACCGAAAACTGTAGAAATCTCCATGACGAGATCAAAGAGCTCATCCGTCGTGGATACTTAAAAAATTTTGTACAAAAGGAAAATAAAAACCAGACAGATCGGCAGGGGGAGCAAAGAAGAAATGCTCCCGAGTCTAAGAGCAGGCAGAGTGAGTAGCAACAAAGACAGTTGGCAGAAGAAAGACCGGTCCGTGGAGTAATCAACATGATTACTGGCAGGTCCATCGCTGCGGGCTGCACCTCAGCAGCAGGGAAAGCCTCGGTTCGCAAACTGGAACGTGAGGAGCAGAATCCACCGAAGCGACCTAGGCTCGAAGACCCTATATCTTTTACAGAGGATGATGCGCGTGGGGTTCAGTATCCCCATGACGATGCCCTGGTAATAAAAATGAGACTGAATGACTTCGAGGTAAAGCGTGTCCTGGTAGATTCGGGCAGTTCAGCTGACATCTTATTCAAGGACACCTTCGATAAGCTTCAGCTCCAGGAAGGCGATCTCAAGCCGATAGATACACCCTTGGTGGGCTTCAGCGGCGAAGAGGTCAGACCGCTAGGGCGAGTCTCAGTACCCGTAGAGGTCGGCACGTGGCCCAACATTGCGAGGTTCGAGCATACATTCCTGTTGGTTGCGACTCCCTCCTCGTACAACGCCATAGTAGGTCTGCCCATTACCCACACACTTCGCACAATGGTTTCCACCTACTACCTGGCCATGAAGTTCCCTACGGACTATGGAGTAGGGGTAATGCGAGGTGACCAGCTCGAGTCTCGCAAATGCTACACCGCCGCTCTCTAGGGGAAAGCCAAGCTAGCGGCTGATATCGAGCTCGATCGACCTGTGGAGTATCCCGAGGAGTGAGCTGCGCCAACAGAAGAGACAGTCCACATCCCGGTCTCAAAAGAAGATCTAGCCAGAACTCTCCAGATCAGCACATCGATCGAGGAACCACTCCATTCTCAGCTGGTAAGTTTTTTACTTAAAAATTTAGATGTATTTGCATGGTCCGCGGTAGAGATGCTCGGAATAGATCCAAGAATTATAACTCACAAGTTGAACACTGATCCTTTAGTTAAGGCAGTTAGACAGAAAAAATGCAACCTCGCCCTGGAGCGCTGGAGGATAGTCGACGAGGAGGTCGGGAAGCTCCTTGTAGCCAATTTCATGAGGGAGGTCCATTACCCGAGCTGGGTAGCTAACCCAGTTTTGGTAAAAGAGACCAACGGTAAATGATGCATGTGCGTTGAGCTTGCCCGAAGGATTGTTTCCCACTCCCTAAGATCGACCATCTAATGGACGCGACCTCAGGGAACGAGTTGCTGAGTTTTCTGGACGCATACTCAGGATACAACCAATCAAGATGGACCCTGCCGATGAAGAAAAAACGACATTCATAACCGAGTTGGGACTATATTGTTATAAGGTCATGCCCTTTGGGCTAAAATATGCTGGGGCGACCTTCCAAAGACTTGTGAACAGAATCTTTGAGCCGTTGATCAGCAACAAGGTTGAGTGCTATGTAGATGATATGGTCGTTAAGACCCAGTTTTCAAAATTTTTAATAAATGACCTATGATGTGTTTTTGAAATTTTGCGCAAGTATAACATGAAACTAAATCCTAACAAGTGTGTCTTCGGTGTCACCTCGGGTAAATTCCTGGGCTACATAGTCAACCGACGTGGCATCAAAGCCAACCTTGAGAAAATAAAGACCATCCTAGATATGAGGCCACCTCGCAAGTTAAAGGAGGTTCAGAGGCTGAACGGTCGTATAGCCGCTCTGAGCCGCTTCATGTCCAAGTCGGCAGATCTCTACCTGCCTTTTTTCAAAGCAATTAAGAAAAGTAAAGACTTTGAGTGGACCAAAGAATGTCACCTCGCCTTCGACGAGCTGAAAAAATACTTAGCCAGCACCCCGGTTCTGACCCGACCCGAGGAGGGAGATGTTTTAAAGTTGTACCTCTCCGCAAGTGATGAGGTAGTCAGCTCAATACTGATAAAGGAAATAGATCGGGTCCAATGACCTATCTACTATGTCAACAAAGTTTTGCAGGATGCCGAAACAAGGTACCCAGAGTTTGAGAAACTGGCGTACGCGTTGGTTATAGCAGCTCGGAAGCATTGTCCATACTTCCAAGCATCGTCCTCACCAACAAACCTCTGAGGCAAATCCTACTCAAGCCCGATGTGTCTAGCAGACTGACGAAATGGGCCATCAAACTCAGCGAGTACAACATCCAGTACGAACCTTAAACGACAATTAAGGTCCAAGCCTTGGCCAATTTCGTTGCAGAATGTACCTTCAGCACCGCAATCCCTGAATTGATCGAGCTCGAGCATAGAGAGGAAGCTTCAACCAGTGCGGCACCAATCCCGGTTAAAGCAAGGCTGACCTGGGACGAGGAGCCCTGGATCCTCCACGTAGACGGCTCATCCAATCAATAAGGAAGCGGGGTAGGCATTATTCTGTATGGTCCAAGCGGGATGAAGCTGGAGTACGCACTTCGGTTCGAGTTCATAGCGTCTTATAATGAAGCAGAGTACGAAGCACTGTTAGTCGGGCTCACTCTAGCGAACGAAGTGAAAGCTAAACACCTCATCATTTGTAGTGATTTCCAGCTCGTGGTCAACCAGGTCACCGGTGATTATGAAGCTCGCGACCCCACCATGGTCGCTTATCTAGCCAAGGTCAGGGAAATTCTATGCAGTTTCCACTCCTATTTCATTAGGCAGATTCCAAGGTCCAAGAACGCTGAGGCCGATGCCTTGTCCCGGTTAGCCCGCACAAACAACAACACAATGAGAACCGTGTATATAGAAAACCTACCTCGGCCTAGCATTCTCGGGGGGCAGAAGAGGTCGCTCCTGTTGCACAAGCAGAGTCGAGATGGATTGACCCACTCGCGAGTTACCTGCTTCACGGGACCCTCCCTGCAAATCGCAATGCGGTCAGAAGGGTAGAGCGCCAGGCAGCCAAGTACGTCATGATAGACGGACGGTTGTACCGGAGATCCTTCACACTCCCCTACTTGCGCTGCTTACGACCCTCGGAGGCCGAGCTCATTCTCCACGACACTCATGAAGGCTTGTGTGGCGGACATTTGGGGGGCAAGGCTCTCACCCAAAAAGCGTTGCAGCAGGGGTACTATTGGCCCACAATGAGGGCAGACGCACTTGAGCTTGTCAAAAAGTGCGATAAATGTCAAAGGCATGCCAACATCCACCACCGACCTGCTGCCGACCTCAAGTATCTCACCAGTCCGTGGCCCTTCGCACAGTGGGGAATCGACATTCTTGGCCCATTCTCGCCAGCGACAGGACAAAGGAGATTCCTGGTAGTAGTAGTGGATTAATTCATGAAGTGGGTAGAGGCGGAACCCCTACCAACAATCACAGCCCGCGGTATACAAAATTTCTTTTGAAGGAATACAGTATGCTGCTTCGGGCTACCTCGGGTGCTTATCTCCGATAAGGGAAAGCAGTTCGAAGATATCAAGTTCCAGAGTTGGTGCACCGAGATGGGGATACAACAGAACTTCACTTCGGTGGCACACCCTTAGGAAAACGGGCAGGCAGAAGTCACGAACAAAGCCATACTCTGTGGACTAAAGGCCCGCTTAGCCCGAGCTAAGAGGCTATGGGTAGACGAGCTGCCCAGTGTATTATGTGCTTACCGAACCACCGTTAAGACCGCCACGGGTGAAACCCCCTTCAATCTCACCTATGGCACGGAAGCGGTGATCCCAGCCAAGATCAAGGTACCTACACTACGCCTAGAGGCATACGACGAAGAAGTAAATGATGACGATCTCTGTACCAACCTCGACCTGGTGGAAGAAGTACGGGACCTAGCATACATTCAGATTGCAGCCTACCAGCAAAGGGTGGCTCGGTACTACAACGCCCGGGTCATGGTACCTGAGCCCGGTTTTGGTAAGCTCAAACCGAACTGGGAAGGCCCCTACCGAGTGAGACGGGTACTCGGGGAAGGTATATATGAGCTCAAAACCTTAGAAGGAAAACAGGTACCTCGAGCGTGGAACATTGACAACCTAAGGCGATACTACTTGTGATCGTCGAACTAGAGAGAGGACTACGAGTCACTCCCAGAAGTCCAAGGACTAAAGTGCCAAGCTGATAAAAGGCTTCGGCACTACAATAAGTCCCAGTCGCCTCTTCGGCATGGGCAAAACCAAGGGTAAGGAGAGCGGACTGTGAGTCGCTCCCAAAGCCTAAGGGTTAAGGTGCTGAGCTGACAAAAGACCTCGGCACCACATAAACCCTAGTTGCCTCTTCGGCATGGGCATAAAAGTCCCAGCCGCCTCCTCGGCATGGGCATACAAGTCCTAGTCGCCTCCTCGGCGTGGGCAGACAAGACCTAATCGCCTCTTCAGCATAGGCAACTCATCTCGTGCCTAAGGTATAGACAGCTCGGGTATAAACTCTACGATGTCTAGCCCACCTCGGAATATAATGAAAAAGTTGAACCCTAGTGAAGGGACAACTAACATCACCAAGTAGCCCGCGCGCAAATAGGTCGGGTAGATACCCTACAATGTTCGCGCACCTCGGGTACATTGTGCGAAGTTACCCCTATCTGTAGTCCAGCTCGGTAGCTCGATAGTTCGGGGTAGCCTATACCTATTTGGTTAGTTTGCTAGTTAGAGAATTATTTTCACTTAGAACATTTGGCAAAAAAGTGCATTTCATTAATGTGAAGAGCTCATTACAAAAAAAAGAAGAGAAAATTCTCTATTCTAAGCTGAGCTCGCAGGCCCGGGATATACAAGGAAGACTTAGTGCTCTTCGCCCTTGCCCGAGGCCTCAGCAGGAGGATCAACCCTTTCGTCAGCATCGGCCTCTCCGATGTCAAGCAGCTTGTCGTCAATCTCTGCCTCAGAGTCCGGGTCTTCGGCGACTTCGATGGCCATTTCATCCATAACCCTCGAAGTGGTGATAGCGCTCAGATCAAGCTGCGGGAACTCGCGCCTGGTCAGCCACCTGCTGAGCTTGAAGCCCTTGCGGTAACCTTCCGTCCCGACTTCGATTAGCTTTCCTTGGAACTCCTCCGAGATCTTGTACTCTTCGACGGCCTTTTCTTTGGACTCTTCCACCGCCTGAAGAAGTACCTAGGTTCATTCCTTGACATGGGCCTCGAGGTTCTCCACCTCCCGCTTCAGCGCCGCCTTCTCGGACATTAGCATTGAAATGAGCTCCTTCTGAGCCTGGGCATCGTTCTTCAACTGGTTGATCTCGTTATGGGCCAGATTCAGCTCGGCGTGAGCTTCGCGAGACAAGGACTCTGCCGCAAGAGCCCGCTTCAAATGTAGCTCAGACTGGTACGTCAGAGTGTGCACGACGGAGTTCACCTGCCAAGAGAACCATAATTAGTACCAAAAAAGTCTTAAGCGCGAAATTGAAGAAGTCAAGACAGAACTTACCACCATGCAATGAGTAGCCGCTCGAGCTCCGAGCTGAGCGAGCGATAGTTTGGCCCAACTAGCGACCTCTTCGGCATACACCGTGCTTTTGCTCTTGAGAAGGCTATATTTCAGAGTCAAGATGCTCTGAACTGCTTCCTCGCTGCCCAAAGACGCGGCGGTTGCAGGGGCGGGCTCCGAAGATGCCTCCTCGGGCGTGCGAGGCGGGGAGGCCTTCCCTAATTCCTCCTCGATCAGATTGATTACCAGAGGTTGCACATTAGGGGGCTGTTCGGACTCGGGCACGGTAGCCTGCAGTGACTCAATGCGTGCTCTTTTGGCAGCTCGCTTCTTCTTCCCCTTCATTCGGCCAAGGAGTTGATCTGCAGTGAGCTTCATGGGAGCTGCAACGAAAGCAAAATGTTAACAACATTATCAGAAATAAAGTAAAAACACAAACAAAGACGACCTATCAGGACTCAGGCCAGCCTGCACAAGCTTGTCTTCCCTTGTTTTCAGATCTAGTCTGACACCAGGATCCTGAAT
Source organism: Nelumbo nucifera (assembly GCF_055504915.1). Lineage (NCBI taxonomy): Eukaryota > Viridiplantae > Streptophyta > Magnoliopsida > Proteales > Nelumbonaceae > Nelumbo > Nelumbo nucifera. The sequence continues at coordinate 30,751,662 of NC_142652.1, read as the reverse complement.
GGCCGCCCTCCAATGGGTTGGAAAGGGCCATCCCTCAATATTACAGACCACGAAGTAACCCCTCTTCCCAGTCGGGACCCTATTTGGGAGCTCATGCAAAAGCTTGTAGCTCGGACGAGGAGATAGGTAATAGGTCCGCCTATGCTCGGGAAGGACACAGGAGGCGTTCTTCTTGATGGGCAGGATCAAAGAGAAGATATCGAGGTCAAGGGGCAGGTTATAGTCATGAAAAAGCGATATGGTCCCTACAACATTGCAGATTGAGTTCGGGTGCAGTTGGTCTATAGTAATGTTGAAAAGCTTCAAGACTTCTACTATCAATGGGTGCAATGGAAGACGAAGACCAGCTACGAGCTGCTCCTCGAAGATCACGATCTCGTTGTGATCATGCTCCCAGGGGAAGTTGCCTAGCGGAAGACTATAAATGAGGTCGTTCGGGAGATTGTACCGAGCTATTAAGGCCTGGAGCTTGTCCGCTGTCATTGTTGATGGGCCGAAGTTGTCTGGCACCCGACCTCGGTGCGAGGTGGATGCCAAGTTACCAGAGGCTTCTCGTGCCTCCCGGAGTGGCTGCACCTCAGGAGGGCAACAGACCATTTCCAGACCCGAAGTAGCTTCTGTATGACTATCGACCTGGGCCGAGGCACCCACCTCGGCCTCATCTAGAAGACTATCAAAACTGAAACTAGACATGAAAAAGACAAACTAAATCGAAGAGGAGAGCTAGGAAAGACTCACCAAGGAGAAAGACCGAACCAAAAAGAAACACCGAATTGGAAGACCCGAGCTAAGGAGATTGAACGCGACCTCAGACCGAAGGCTAATGAGCTTATGGCGAAGAAAATGAGTCTCGGGTCCCCCTATTTATAGCCACTGTATCAGAGAACCAACAGTCGAGATCAAAGCGATCCGACGTCTCCTAAGAAAACCGGTTGCACGACCCCCGAGGTTGAAATCGGTTTAGCGCGTTTTTTGACGTCCACGGAGTTTGAAGATCGTGTGACGTCCGCGCGTAAACCAGACGCGACCCCGGTTATCCTTGGTTGAGCCGAGTAGCCAAACTGGTCCGACCAATGACTCATTCGACAAAGCGGCCTGGACCTCGAGCCAAATCCACTTGTCACATCATGAACTCCCCGCACCAGGTCTGGACCCCTAGCTTGGGGAGTGGGGGGCAATGGATGAAGGGTGATTTGGCCCGACCTCGTAACAGGGGGACACGTGGACGCGACCTGACTAATAGATGACAGCTCAGCATGACCATCCCACAGCAGAACAATCTCGGGTACCCATCTACCCCGGGCTAAAGTGACCTCGAGACAAGGTCACCTTGAAATGAGATCGCCTCGGTACCAGATCACAACAAGAACACCTCGATGCCAAGGCACTTTGACACTCAGTCCAGTTTGGGACTTAAAGGCGTCAGCTCGGGGATACCGACATGCCACTATGTGGATCCCGAAAATCCCTCCGATGGTTCCTGGACTTCACGGGATCACGCCGCATATTATCTCCCCCAACCGATTCGGGCGGACTCGATAAACGCTATCAGTTGGCAACACTATCTCCCAACTTACGCGGAAACGGATCTCAACGTGACAAGGATCCCGGAACCACTCCGCGAAACCCGCGATGACTCCATTATATAAAGGCTCCACCCCCCAGGGGTGCAAGGTATGCGTGATTTTCCTACTCTCTACTTTCAAAAGCAATTTTAGCTCGCTACTAGTCTACTGACTTAAGCATCAGAGTGGCCTCGCCGGGTTAGCATCCCTGGGTTCTCTGATATCCTTGCAGGTTCAGTCCGCCGTCCCTTTGAAAACCAGATCACCTCCAGCTGGAGCAGCTAAATCACATTACATCAGGTGTGTTTATAAAAAATCAAATAAAATCGAGTAAAATGAATTAAAAATGCAGTTTAACAGAATTGATCGATTTGATATTTTTAAAAGACTAAACAATCACTTAATTTTTTATTAACCTAAAAAGATCGATACATACACAAATATATAGCATCAATTCATTTATCTTGATTCTAAAATATTAGAAGTTACAATGGAAATGATCGCTTTAGGACACAAAGACCAAGTACAGGGTCTGTTGCAAGATAAAGCCATTCTTGCTAAACAATGAGCCACTTTGTTAGCATTTCTCCTGATCAAACATACCGAGACACTAGAAAAGAGTGAATTGTAGCTTCTGCAATTAGGAATTATAGAGCTGATTCTCCACGGTGGTTGTGTTTGTGCCCACCAACAGAAGTTGAACAATGGTTGAAGCATCGTCTTTGATTATAACTTGGTGAAGATTCAATTCAACAACAAACTCTAGTCCATGTCAAAAAGCCAGTGCTTCTACTTCTACTTCAAGTGACAACTGGCAAGCATGCATCTAGAACAAATATTATATTTCATGAACAAAATTAATTGAAAATTACTTAATGATACTTGAGATCTCGTTATGCCACTTTAGAGAAAACACAACGTTCAAACCAACCCTACTAACAAACAAAGTATAAATCTTAAAGGGAATATACATGAGAATACATTTAAATCGAATTGGACCAGATAGAGGCGAATCCATATTTGATCTAATTACAAATAAATCGAATTCAAATCATTCTAAATGCATAGAATTCGGGACATTTGAATTCCATTTGCGCATTGCAGCCCCATCATCACATGACCAAATTACCCTTCACGTATAAACTTATCACTGGGAGGAGTTTAAAACACCTTGTTGATGGACACGTAACCATACCCACATGGCTAACTGATTTGTCTTTCAACCAAACGGCATCCTATTGCCATATGGTTGGTTGGATCATAGAAAAAGCTTGTAACCTTCTAACATCCTTCGGTGCAGTTAATGACAGATCTCAGGAACGAGAGGGAGATGCAGTTAAGGCCAAGAATTGCAGTTGATTTGGTGGATTCCAATCAACACCCTATCATCAGAATGAGCTTTGGTGCAGTAACTAGAATTTCAAGGGTCGTAACTGAAAGAATCATAGGAATTAGGAACAAAGAAGTGATCAATTTGATAATCATAATTGCAGAATGTCGAGGATTCTGAAAAGTTACTAATCCTTACTAACGACCTGGGATTTACAATTTGCAAATGTCATCGTGAAGGAGACAAAAGTCACTGAGCAATGCATCACTAATTCACTAGAAAACCCAAAATTCAGTAAGAATCAGAATCCTTCTTAAGAGCATACAGGAGTTAGAACACCGATTTCAAACATTTCAACAGAAAACATGGCTCCTAATCTTGGACTCATCAACTACCCCCAAGATTCATGTAGCCGACTTCACAAGTTGGAAGAAAGCTTAGACGATGATGAGGAGCCTCAATTCAAAGTTGGTACTAGAAAGCCATTTGCGACAAGTCCTGATTTCTATCCCACCAAAGTTGAAAAAAACATGGATAAGATATATACTACCAACACTGAGCTCGTTCCCTCCGTTTGGGAATACCGTGTAACATTCATGTCCATCACACTCAACTGACCATACATGAACTTGATATGCCATCTCTAGTTCATCTCTGATGTCTGAACTTACTCCAACGAATTTTTAAGACCCATATGTAAGAAATAAAACTCTCTCACATGTTTCATTGCTTCACTGAATTTCCATGACTACATCTCAAGTTTAGTCTCAGTTTGGGCATAACCACCAAATGAAAAACAGGGCAGTGAAAACAAAGAATGCTCTATAAACACAAGAATGTGTAACAGGGAGATTCCCTTTATTGATTCAAAGACTTTTGGTGGCTCTACAGCATTCACAGGAGAATTTAAAAGCCCCCACAGCCTCAAAATCTCAAAAAGAATCACTCATTTAGCTTCATCTCCACCCCTGGTGGCAGCCACACGTAACCTGTAGTATGGAGATACCACTCCAAAAATTGCAAGTCAGACTTGAAGCAAAACATCGATTGCTTCTGGTCATTGAAAACTAGTCAACACTTCGGGAGCAATTGGATGTGGTGCTGACAGTGTAAAAAATTTGATTCACATGAAATTACTTGCACTGATTCAAATGTGAATTCCATTCATTCAGATGATTCGTCATAGCTTCTGCAAACTTAACTGCTTGAGGTCCAGGCCTCACAACATTGACATCACCCAATTTGGAGCATGGATCCGTCCACCAGCTCCCCTTTCCAGTGCACCATGCACCTGGGGCAGGATGCTTAGGCCCACGCATAAGGATCTTTTCATCAACAATATCCAGCACTGGATCATCTTGGTGGAACTGTCTTGCAAAAGCAGCTCCACTCTGCACCATCAAGTCGTAATCAGTAGTATTGAGGAAGTGGGGTTCCATCTTGGGAGGGTTGTCCCAAATCATATATCTCAGGTCAGTATTCACAGTGGTGTTCTGGAATTCTGGTGAATTGCAGATGACAGAATGAAAATAGCCTTCTTGGGATAAAATTACATTTGTAAAATACATGAGAAGTGTCCGCGGAAGGTTATCCCAACCGAGAACACAGAATTCTAGGAAGGGGCGACTCAGCATAACCCATGGGGAACCTGTTGAATGAGAAGGCAGCAGTGTCATCGTGAGAAAGGTGAACTCCCAAAGTGTTGAAAGCAAATATTAATTTATAAAGTAGCATACCTGTAAAAAATTTGAAAGCCTCAGGTGTTGGCCGCTTCCCTGAAGCATGGAATATTTGATTTCCCCTCCGTGCCAAGTAAAGTCCTGGGTCCACCACAATTGGCTGGACTCTCTGGTACCTGATAAAACAGGAACTATAAATACTATAACTATCAAAGTAAATAGCCAAAATAATTACCATAAAATTAGAGAGAAGAATACACATACTCTTTCCACCCAAGATCACTGGTATGATCAATAAAATTGAGGTCTCTCCTCACGGTTGAGAATACATGCAACAAATCTGAAAGAAGAAAAATGAAGGCCCAAGTGGGTAAGAATACTCCAAGAAACATGACTGCAAACACATGGAAAGTGAAGAGAAGTAATGGAGAAAAAAGTTATCAAGAAGGTATTAGATAGCCGTGTCATAACATTTTTTTGATAATTATAGCCATGTCATAACATTGAATATAAAGAAGAGCTCAGAGGATACAGGACATAAAATAAAGGAGGCCAATCAAAGTAAAAGAAAAAAGGAAATGAAAATGGAAGGATGTGAATGAACAGTAAACAGGGGTAACACCAGTAAAAAATGATAGAAAACAAATGACATACAGATTGAGGTTATTCTTTAAAGAACAAGGACAGAGCAACAATGGAAGACAAATCATGACACCATCAGATGAGAAGTTAAAACTTGTAGTCTGAACAATTAAGGCAGTAGGTTGGAGTACAATATTACATGTACAATTTGGCACCTTGTAACACAACCAGTAAATATTCTTTCCTTAAATCAATCTTGATTGCCAGAACATCCACAGAAATATCCATGACTTACTATTTACTATTTGGAAGATAACTGTTCCATATAGATGAAAATATCTTAAATCCCCCCACCCCCACAAAAGATACAGTGTTTGAACATGTTATGCATGTGGTAACAAATTGAATAACAACATTTCATTACATTCAGAACATCAAGTTCTAATATCATATTACATGACTTGGCATGGACACAAGGAGATTATCATATGCAATCATTTTTTTTTGGTGAAGTAACAAATTATTAATATAAAGTATAAATAAGTATGCATTAAAAATAGCACTCCCTAGCTGACAAGGAAACTGATATGTAGATTAGTGTAACATGGACATAAGGAGTTTTTATGCCATGTCCAGAAAACATGAACAAGGGATGGTGTTTGAATATATCTGATACACTGAGATGGCATGGTGTCCAAAAGCAATTATAATGGAATTGAACCATTCAAATTACAATAGTACCAGATTTCTAGCCATGAAAAAAAAAAAATCAACAACTCCAGATTCATGGGAAGAATACGTGAGGAAGAAGACAAAGCAACTAGGACAGAGGACACAGTCCTATTAGCAATGTTTTCAAAGTTTATAATTACAATATACTTGAATCAATTTGAGATGACCTTCTAGTGAAGGTAATGAATTTAGTGTCAGTGCTCTAATATATTCATACAAAATTCTTTAAGTTCGTTACTTCTAACAACAGAGTTTAAAAGCAGAAATTGCAGGCATTAATATGGGTAAGGCAAATTTGCAGGCATGAAAGCTAGTGGCACGAGGAAGGAAACATTGGGCATGACTAGAAGCAAAAGTTACGTTTATAAGTTCATAACTGGGAGCTTCATCACCAGAGTTAACCTCACAAAACAAAGCTGTTGAGACAACCCACTCACCCAATCTCCATCTAGAGAGACTTCAAAGCCAATTCACAAAGACCAATAAAGTTTATTTAAGATAAATGGTAACCATGAAGTGGAATAGCTGTAACTATTCCACCTAATACAGAAGGTCATCAGGACACTACTAGGAACAAAATAGGGAACACCAACATAGGATTCTTAGAAAAGGATGAAATGGGACAAATAACCCAAGACACAAATTCACATTTCTTTACGTCTTATGCAGATACAGATTCAGATTGAATCTTGCTTTTCTTTTATGAATTATGACTATTAACAACTTCAACCTTTTATTAGACGGGCATTTTCATTTAATCTCCAAATACTCTATAGTTAAATGTTCTTTACATTGTAAAACTCACCTTTTAAGTCATCCATGTCTCTCCATTTGAGCCGACTCCATATAGTTGGGATAAGGCTTGGATGATGGCGATGATGGCTCTCCTTTTTCTTTGCCATTGTTTTTTTAGATAATTGACTTTGACATTGTTTCTTTTTCCTCTTTTTCTTTTCTTTTTTTTTTCTTTTGTATATTTTTTTGTTTTTTTAGGGGGGGGGGGTAATGTTCATTTTACTTCTTTAGCATTAACATAAAGAGTTAATATAATTACAGGATCATCAAAAATAATATTTTTTATAGGATGAAACTCGTAAATAAGAAGAATAAAAGGTTTCATAATCGGATCAATTAAAGAAACTGGCTAGATGACCTATTTTTACCATCTGAAGAACAATGTATGTAGCCAATAATAGAGGAGATCCTCTGAATTGGCCATGAGTGCACTACAGTAGCATGCGTCTACCCTATACCTCCACCTAGTAATGATGTTCTCCCTAAAATAACAATAGCCATCCTAACCTTCGATTTTTTTATTAAAAAAGCCAATAAACAGAAAGCATGTGATAGGTTACTTGTAGCAGACTCCACATAGTTGGGAAAAGACTAGTTGAGTTGATAGGCTACTTCTTGCTGAGTTTACCCCATGAAGATAGGGTGGAAGTGGAATCCTTTAGGGCTCCAATACAAGCCTAACATTTGGGTATTAGACTTCTCTAGATGACCCAACAAAAGTTGATATATCTTCTCCTAAATACCATAAAATAAATATCCGCTGCTAGAGATGCAACTTGGCTGGCCCGTGAGCTAACCCAATCCCAACTCATCCAACTGAAGAATCGAGAACGAAGGAAGGCATAATACCCCAAAACATAGAAGCTTGTCAGTGAAGCAGAAACTTGACATCCAGAACTAAAATCAAAGTACAAATAAGGGAACCCCAATTCCATATTTATCTTCGCATTATTGCAGAAAATGGCATTCGGAATCATGTCCCAAACTGTCCTTAAGTTACATAATTTCTGCTAAATCAGAAATCATATAATCAAAATCAAAATTGAAAGGAAAAAGGACGTGACCCAATTAAAAAAAAAAACAAATATCAATTAATGAACCAACATAAAGAAATCAATCAATTTAGAAATAAGGGAAAACTGGCGCATACCGTCCTGAGTAAGCAGCGGATAATCCACGGAACTCAGAGTGATAAACCAGTCCCAACCACTATCAACCTTCAAAAGAATTGCAGCAGCATGAAGCGCGGCAGCTATATTTGACGACCCCATATAAGTAAGAGAATCCGGTTTCCCTACAACATCAACATTCCCGAAAGTTCGAATCACTGGCACAGCCCGGACGGCAACCGCCAGCTGCTGCCGCTCCTCGTTTGAAGCGTCCGTCCCGAGATGAAGAAGGTACCGGTTACGCGGGTGGTAGACTGCAAGCAACAACCGAAGGATCCTGTCCTTGTGCCCTCTCCCTCCAGAGATGTAATACGCAAATGCAGGCGGGTAAGTAGCGCCGTATCGAACTGAAGAAGGGAAAGGCCTATGGAAGCTGAAAGCGGAGTACGCATTAAAACCGGAAATTGCAGAGAGTAAGAAAAGCAAGGAAATGAAGGCCGCAGAGAAGAGAGTGAAGAGCCATTTCTTCTCAGCTGCTGCCATGGAGGCTCGATCTGCTGCAAGGGCATGGAATTAGGGCCAGCGTTAGTTGTAGGAATTGCATTGGCAGATAGTAGGAATCAGCTAATTCCTAGATCTGTTGATCCCTCTCACTCTCAGACTTTGCAGTGTAGCCATGCACAGAGTTTCATTTGCTGCTGAATCCAAAAAATAACGAAAACAAAGAAGCAAAATAGCAGTACAGGTATCTTTTCTCTTCCCAATTCAGTGATGGGCCTGATGGCGGAAAGAGGGCTAGGGTTAGGGTATGGAGTATAGAGTTATTGCTTGAGATGAGATTTGTTAAGTGAAATCGGTATAGGACTCTCTCTCTCTCTCTCTGTCTCTCTGTCTTTGCTTTTGTTGGATGAGAACAGAGAGAAACGGACTTTTGTTGATTTGTATGCATTTATACGATATATACGTTTTTTAATAATATAAAATAATGTAGAGGATAAAAACTACAAATAATCGCAGCGGAAGGAATCGATGACGGGTGGCAAACATCCATCGCGACCTGGTTTAAAGATGTCGGCGGCGGTGCCGGTGGTGTTTCTTTTAATAATTAATTGATTTTTCCGTTTTCTACGACGTGTCGATGTTGTGAACCGGGAGTTGGGGAGATCGGCTAAACAGTGAACACCTTGTTTTCTGTTGCGCTTCATATACTAGAGGGCTTTAATAAAATACATTTTTTAAGGAAAAAATAATTAGAAATATCCATAAAAATCGAAAAATCGAACCGAATTGAGAAAATTCAACCGAAAAATGTAGTTAATCGAATTGATTGCTTCGGTTTCAGTTTTCGGTTAATCTAAAAAACCGATGGTTAACCGAATGGACCGGTATATATATTTTCAATGTATCATATATTTTCTATATATTATACGTTAGTATATAGGGAGAAGTAACAATCAGCCCAGATCAAAATTTACGGGGCGAATGTATCCTGACTGTGAATTAAAGCCAAATTCATGGGCAGGATGTGATTTATAAGAGAGAGAGGGCTAGGGTGCGGGGGGGGGTGGTCTGGAATTCAGAATTCTGCATCGTATGTTTCTGCACTTTTCCCTAGTATATATTCATTATATATATATAAATATATATATATTATATTTAAAATAATTTATTTATAAATATATTGTATATTTTTATAATATTTATAATATATTATATATCATTTATTATTTATAATATAATATTATACATATATTTATATAATATATTATAAATACAAAAAATCGAAAAGTCGAAGAACTGAATCAGTTAAAAACTGAAATCGATGGACTGGTTAACCGGTTCGGTTTTAGTTTGGAGAAATGGAAAAACCAGTGATACCAATTTGATTTGCAAAAATTGGCCATTATTCGATTAACCGAACCGTGGGCACCCTTGAAAATAAGTAACTAACGGTGGCTCAATAGATAAATAAATCAATGATTGATTTATATATTATGAGTAAACAATAATTTGGGTTTTTACTCTTCAATAGGGTTGTCCATGAAAAATCAAAAAACCGAACCAAACCAAGAAGACCAAACCAAAAAATGTGGTTAACCAAACTGATCGATTTGGTCTCGGTTCAATATTTTTGAAAAACTAAAGGATCGATTGGATTTTTGGTTAACCTACAAAAAAACTGGTGGTTAACTGAACCGACTGGTATATATATATATATATATATTTTTTAATATATGTCACATATTTTCTATATATTATATATAAATATATATATATTCATTATATATAAATATATACATATATTATATTTATAATAATCTATTTATAAATATATTATATATCATTTATTATTTATAATATAATATTATACATATATTTATATAATACATATTACAAATATAAAAAACTGAAGAATCGAACTGGTCAAAACTAAAACAGACATCAGTTAACTGGTGGTACCGATTCGGTTTACAAAAAAACTGCCCATGGTTCGGTTAATCGAACCATGGACACCCCTACTCTTCAATCCACCCCAACAAATCTTAACTCCATCCTACAGTTGGGGAAGGTGCTAGCTTGGAATTGATGCTAACGCATAGGCAAATATTGTTATAGATGGAGATGTTTGAAATTTTGAATTGTTGTAAGTCTACAATGGAGTTTAGAATTATGAGGTGGAGTGCAGTGCAATTATCCCATAATTTTTATTTGGAGCACCAAATTTATTCATTTTATAATTTATTAGCGGGCCTATGCGATACATGGGATGGGGCACCCCTCTTGTCCTTGCCCCCGTAAGTCAAGATACTCTACCATTGTTTTTAAAATTGGGTCGGACCAGACGGTCGGACCAGAAAAAATAGGAACAGGTCACCTAACTAGTTCTGTTTTACCCCAAAACCACTTTTTGGCTAAAAATAGTTGATTTGGTCAATGAATCATTGATCCAAGTGGTCGAACCGTCAACTTGAACAACGGTTATCAACTTTTTTTTCTTAATTTTTTTTTTATTTTTTTCTGTCAAAACAGGCTACTCATTCGGATCAGACAACCGAACCGGACCCTAGAACGATTCCCCATCTGGTCCAATTTGAAAAACCTTAGACTACTCCATCCCTACCCCGACCCAATGGGGCTCCGGATCTGATACCCACTTCAGCCTCCCCACATCACTCTCCACGAACCACAAAGAGGACACTTCTACTATGGGTCCAAAGTTCCCATGTGCGAGCATAAGAGAACAGACATTAAATCCATTCCGTTAAATGATTCAACAATATTAAATAAAAATGAAAATCCCACTAAACAATTGAATGTACATTTCTGAACTCCGAGTCTCTTCTCCCATTAAGCTGAACGGTGGACTTCTTGTAACAAAACTTGTAGCAGAACTGTAGTATCCCCTCCGGTTCGCCATTCTCTTGAATCAAAATAATCTTTTCCATTGAACAGAACGGTGGACTTCTCTTGTAATAAAATAGTAGCTTCCTCTCTTCAGTTCGTTGTTCTCTTGAATCAAAGATACCTGCATTTTAAACAAGGCCATCGGAAAATAGTTTGAAAAACCAACTGGAGCTCATCGCTTCTTTCAAATTGAGCGAAATTCCATGTAGCATTCGATTTAAGAGGAGGAGCTCACCACTGTAAGCCATGGGAGGAACAATGCGAAGGGAGAAGAGGATGGCTTAGGGAAAAGGGAGCCAAAAAAATTCTAGGTTTATTTACGTCTAACGGGAGGAACATGGTAGAACTAGAAAAAAGAGCTCACCACCGTGAGCTATGCGAGAAACAGAGCAGAGGGAGAAGACGATAGGCTAGGGTTTAGGGTATTGTTCGATTAAGAATGGGAAAATAAGAGAATAAAAAAAATTGCTTAATAATGGGACTATCAAGGGCGACAGCTGGGACGAACATGTAAGTGGGGTTTATGCTCGCGCATGGGAGCTTTAGGCCCATGTCATTGGACATGTGTCCTCTTTGTGGATTGTGGGGAGAGATGTGGGGAGGCCGAGGTGGGTAAAAGCCCCCCAATGGTGGGGTAGGTCGTCAAGTCACCTTGAGGCAACTACCTAAACAAATCTATTTATGGATAGTTTATAAATAGGATTATGGGAATTTAGGAGTATTTTAGGAATTGAATTATGGGATCCTAGGATTATAAAAATATAATAAAAACTTAGAGATATTTTTAAAAATCAAAAGTAAATTTAATGGATTTAACTTTCTAAAACATGTTTCTATACAAGGTTTGTATAGGTTTCCTTGCCTATACACGACTGTAAAAGGGTCATTTACTAGCAGGGATTTTTATTTTTATTTTTAATAATTAATAATTAATTATTGTTATTTTTGTATAATTTAATCACATAAATTATTATATAAAACATGTTTCTATACAAGGTTTGTATAGGTTTCCTTACCTTTCCGTTCCTTTCCCTTTCCCTATCTTTTCCTTCAAACCAAACACAAACTAAGTGATTTCCTACTACATTTTATTGTTAAACCAAAACAATCCATGAAATAAATCTACATTAAATTAATAAAAAAGAGAGAAAAATCTTATAACCCATGGAAAGGAGTAATTAGTTTGAGTCTAATGTATTGGTGAACAAATTTGGGTTTAGACATTAGTTTGAGTCCAAGCTAGGGTTCATATTTAACTTAACCCTTAACCCAACCTAACCAATCCATCTAATTTACACCTCTACTTTTTTAGAGAGAGCCAAAAGGGATTAAAGGGATTTAATGGAGATAGAGAGATTTAAGAATTTAAGAATTTTGTATGGTTTTATTAGAGAGTAAAAATGGATTTTATGAGACAATGAAGACACATGAGATTTTTAATTTTGTCTTGTTATATTTTTAATAATTTCATTTAAAAAATAAATGTGCACATATGTGAGGAGGAGGTGCACATGAACTCTATGTTGATGAGAGGACCCCTCACCTCCCCTCTTTCCTTTATTAAGTTTTATTTTTGGTACCATACCTTTTTTGGTGTAAGAGCAAGTGGTTGTGGCAATGATAGTAGTAAATGGACTAAAATAAAAAGACAATCCTCCACGGTTTGGGTATTCTCAATCTTGGTGAATGCAATCATCCTTCTATGCACTTTTCACTATTGATCTACAATCATCATCATTATCATCATCATCATTCGTGCCTTATTCCAATTATATGGGTTCGACTACATGAATTCTGTTTTGCTGATCATTCCTATTAAAGCCATATCCATTGTTAGTGCTTAAACCATTTCTTAGGGTCCATTTGGTTTACAATCAAAATCAGAATTGAAAACCTTCAGAATTAGAATTGGAATGATCTATTCCCATAGTTTGTTTGGTTTAGACAGGAATCAGAATAGAAATTGGAATAAGCTAGAATGAGATTTCATTCCAAGAGAGGGTGAGGGAATGGCCATTCCTTCAAATGGGGAAATGCCATTCCTTCAAATGGGGAAATGCCATTCTACCAAGAATGAGAATGAGAATGAGATTTCAATTCTGCCCAACCAAACAATTGGAATTGAAATGGCCCATTCCGATTCCAATTCCAAATCCCTATTAATGGGTCCTTACTATTTTTACCCATATCCTTTTTAGTCTACCTTCCACTTGTAACAAATCATTTTTTTCTAATTGGAGCTGTTAGTAGTGTTCTATGGATGTGATCAAACCATATTAGCGTACTCTCTCTCTCTCTCTCACACACACACATTTTATCACTTATTGGAATTAATCCTAAGTTTATATGGATGGCTTCATTCCTACTCCTATTCTTTCTAGTTTTTCCACTCATCCATCTTAGCATTCGTATTTATGTCACTTATTTTCTAAACATGTTGTTTCTTGACTGTCTAACGCTTTACTCCATACAACATAACTAGTCTTACAATTATTTTATGAATTTTCAATAGTATTCTCTTATTGCACAAAAGTTCAGATACACCCCTCCATTTTGCACAACCTGTTCTAAGTGGTATTCTAAATCACTGTTGATTCAAAATATCATTGTCAATTCTTACAATAAATAAATGTTCTATATGGGATCCATGTGGACCTATTAAATGTGCATTAATGAATAACTTTCCTTTGATAATAAAAATTAATGATTTATTTATTTATTTATTGAGTCATGCTCATACTGACACTTATTAGTGGCACCCTAAAAGGGTGAAGGAAGATTGTCAAATGTAACTATGCATTGAGGAAAAGGCCCATAAATGTGGCAGTGGCACTATCAGAATTTTCCCTTCTATCCTTTTCCTTGCTTCTTTTGAATGAAAAGTAAGGTTTTATTTGACAAAAATGCAGTATGATCCAAGTCTAATTAACGATCTAACATCAGCCTTATGTTCTATTAAGAGATGTTGCATTCGCCTTGCTTGAAGCATCAGACTAAATTTTTGAATGTTATCAAAATTAGATTGGATGTAAAACAAAAAGAACAAATTATTGATTGCCCCATCTTCCAAATTTGTCATTATTTGTAACAATGACGGGTGAGGGAATTTGACACAATTCAAGGGGAGATGGAGTTTTATGAAATAAAATAAATAAATAAATAAAAATTTATGAGATAAAAAATAAATCATAATTTTTACAAACTAAAAAGCTTTTTGAGTCATGGTTTTATTGATTTAACTAGCGGTTGGTAGTTCAACCTGTAGAAAACATAAAAAGTTGGACGGTTCATTAATTAACTAGCTTAGTGGTTCGATTATCTGGTCTAATCCAACTCTAACATCACTACATAATGAAATGATAATTTTGTATTTTAGTAGGATGATCATCTCATGAAAATTATAAATTTAAAATTTAAAATAGGGTGAACCCCTTTATTTGTATTTGGATAAGTTTCAAGATTTATGCTTTTAAAGTCATAAAGTGCATAACCTTAGGGTTTAAAAGTATTTTGACTTTAGATATGATATTTTCAAAAGCAATTCTTACCAAACTTTCAAAATACATTTTGCCTGAATTTTGTTTCTTCACAATCCAAAGCTTATCCAAATAAAGGGTAAATCTACTCAAATCACTACTCTTAAGCAAAGTGTTTGAATTAAGGCAAATTGTAGGGTTTTGATCTATAGTTTGGACTAAGACTACAAACCCAAGATTCAACATATAGCCAATTATAGCGGGTGGGTTCCCAATCTGATTGATGGTTTGAATCAGTGTTCTAATATTCAGACCGGAGTAAAAATCAGAATGCTCTTTTGAGTGCTGGTTTTACAGGTTAACCAGATGGTTTGCCCGTCCAACCCACTAAAATCAACATTTAGCTGGAACCTGGAAAAGCCACTGATTCATGGTTTTCATGGTCCAACCGTCCGTTTTCAGACCGAGTCTTAAAACACTGGTTTGAAATGGCTATACTCACAAATGACTCCATTGTAACATAAATAAATAATAGTAAATTATCTTCTATTCTCCATTCTCTAGAGGTAGTGCAAAAAGAAGTATATATAAGCTTTAAATGCTAGAGTTTTAAATGTTAAAAAAAGCTCAAATAGGCTGCTGAATGCTGGGCCTGGGACCAATACTATTGTATATGTGTAATTTTATGTTGTATATAGATGTTATAATATGAGATATATAATTCATATTGTATATAAATATATATTGCATGCTATATATTCATAGGTCTTTCCATTTTTTATTTGGGATTTTTAGCCTGTACTCCACCTCAGAATTCAGATTTGAACTGCAGACCTACAACAATTCAAATTTATGAACAGTTCCACCTATAACACTTATATCTGCCTGTGAATTGACATCAATTCCGAACTGGCACCTACCCCTAACTCTACGGTGGAATTAGGATTTCAAAGGTGGACCGAACGGTTAAAACCCCTTTATTTTATGAATTGTGCAAAGACACAAATTCATTTATTCAACTCAGTTTTGCAAATGGGTAAATACAATGCAAAGAAACTCCAAACAAGTAAGGTCTAGCTAGTACAAGTAGCATATCTAGCCAAATAATGAATAGCCTTATTGGCTGTTCTCCATGATTTTTGAACTGTCATTAATCGGGACAATCAGATCATTCAGCCCAAAAATCAATCAAGAATTTGGTTTCATTTTTATTCTAAATCGCTTTTTGTCTAAAAACCTTTGACTTCATCAGAGATACACAGACTCAGAAAATCGAACCATCAACCAATTTGACCTAGACAATATTTTTTGGGCAATTTTTTTATTTTAATTATTTTTCATTTTATAAATTTTTAAATTATTGTGGATCAATCTATTCAAACCGTATGGTTGAATCACTGACATGGGAACCAGTGGCCAAAGTGGTTCAGGTTGCAAATCAGTTTTTAAAACATTAGTATTCTCTTAACATGATAAACCAAAGGGAATACAAGGCGGGAAAACATGTTGTTTTAATTAACAATACTCCACGGTAGCTCAACAATAACTCCGTAATAGATAAAGTGTCGCCTTCAATGAACAAATAGATCCAATGCAAAGCAAATACATGACAAAGAGCAAATACCAACTAAGTAGGGCCAAACCAAACCAAACTGTATTTTATAAGTATATATATTGACATATCAACGGTGGCATATATAAAAATATCACTGGTAGTCTGGTATGATACTTTTCTTTTTTTGGCTCCGTTGTAACAGTGTAGTTTATTTGGGTAAGTGTAATTACAGGTAAGGTTTAAAATTTCGAGACGATATGTCCAATATAGGACATATTGTATTGTATCTTTTAAAAACTGATACAGGATATGCATAGAAATCAAACGTTTTGTCTTTTTTCATGCGTATCGGTAGCGAATCAACGAAAAAGATACGGCCAAAAACTTAAAAAAAAAAATAAAGGGGAGAAAGCAAGTTTCTTTTCCCCGAAATAATCCTTCTTTCACCCCCAAATGACTCTAAAACTCCAAACTTCATAGCTAGAGTGCTACATTGGCAAAACTTTGCAAGAAATAAGTGCGAATTGTTAATTTTTTTTAAAGATTTTTTAAATTTTGAAAAAATATGGCAAAAATAGGTAATTTTTTTTTTCGATCTTTTATAATATCTTGTGATTTTTTTTGTTTTGTTGAATGTTTAAATTTATGTTGATCTATATTTCTTACATTCAAAATCATAATTTTTTGTGCTATCAGTAGATTTATGGAAATTTCATAAATATATTTGGGAAAAATATAAATTAACAAAAAATTTGAAAATATAATTTTTTTCTCTGCCTATAAAGACTAAGTATGTTTTAGATCTATGGATTTATCTATCATATCCATAGAGCAATTGAAATTTCTTCTTTAATATATATTTTTTATATTTTATATTTTAGAATTAAAAAAATAAATAATAATTAATTATATTTTATCATTTGATCATAACAATTGAATATTTTATAATTCTATGGATGATCTATCATATCCATAGACCAATTGAAATTTCTTCTTTAATAATTGTTTTTTTTATTTTTATAGAATTAAAAAATAATTAATTAATTATATTTTATCATTTGATCACAATGATTGAATATATTATAATTCTATGGATGATCTATCATATCCACAATTTAAATTTCTTCTTTAATAACTATTTTTTGAATATATTATATAGTTTATTTATTTTTTATAATTTTTGGAAATGAATAATAAATAATAATTATTAATTATATTTTCACATAGAAGTTGTGCCAATGCATGTTTTATGGTTGGATAGGAGAGTTGGGTATTTCTCATCCCATAAAACATTAATACTTAAGAATTATAATTTATAAATTATAGTTAAGCATAGGATTTTTAATGAAATTATAATTAGCAATAATATATTTTTTTTCATAAAACCATTAAAATCTATTAATTTAATGTATATACACCTCATTGAGGTCTTATATTTAGTGTTGTTGATGCATTTTTATGATTTATTAAAGTATTAATAGTGTTTCCAAGCGTATTTATGCGTATCTTAGTTTTTCTCCGATACGCATGCGTATCCAAGGCATATCTCGATACATATCTTAAAATTGTCTTTCCGATAATTTGAACCTTTCTTACAGTTAAATGTTTCATAGGTAAGTGCACTTATCCATATTCTTTTGATTTTCAGGATTCCTAGGTAAATAATAAAATGACATTTCTATCCACAAAAAAGTAAATATTAAGATGGGCAAAATGGTTTCATCATGTTTTACAAGAATTTCTCCTATGTAGAAAAGTTATTTACCTACCTAGGAGGTGGATAAGTTTTACCCAAAAAAATAAAGGTGGGTCTCACTATTTAATACAAAAAGAACATAAAAAAATTGGTCAATAAGAAAAAGTTATCCATAGACCAACTTTCCTATACATGTTTACCTACAAACAAACTGGGCAGTAAATATATCATGATCATGTCCAAATGAATCAATTTAATAAATTTGTAGGTTTATTGCCAATTTATAGGGGTCAGACCTATTAATTCCCATTAATAAAGAACAGACCTTTAGTATCTGGTTGAGGGCTGGTTCTACACACCGTATCTACCCTGACCCGGACTTGAAATGACACATTCATCCTCTTTGAATAGCTTATCTAGAGCGCTTCAAAGAAGCTGAATCAATTTAATTGAATTTGAATTTTCAGTTTCAGCTCCAAGGCTTTAAATGCTAGATTTGATTCTTCACCATTTACTTCATTCTCTTTATTTTTGTCTACAATCCTACATGCATCTCTCATGCTTTAATCCTTCTGTTTCATGAAAAGTAAAGTCACCTTTACTCTCTGCAAGTATTTATTTTTGTATTCGGTGTCATGCACCATTAAGTAATACCCCCTTTTTTCTCCAAGGTGCTTATTGTAACATTCGATTCCACATGAACAAATCAGCTAATACACCAACGAACCAGTCTCTGCATACAGCTTGAGCATCCAGAGCGATCATATTCTTATAATACTATAAATCAAGGGGTTTGTTCGACAATGTAAATGGTTTTGGTTTTTTTTTTTTTTTTAAATAAAACAAAGGTATACCACATCAGTTTTGCTGATTTGGCAAAAGTATATTATTTTATTTTAAGAAATAAAACCATTCACGTTACCAAAAGCACCCTCAATGGGATTTGACATTTAAACCAACCAAGCCACAGACAAATTTGTCAACCTCCAATTGTGTATTTGGCTATTGTCATTGAATTAATTAAGCTTTAAGTCCCTTTTGGCTATATTTGTCAACCTCGAAGATCTTTATCAAAATAAGCAAAACTAGGGGTCGTTGTATTTTGAATTCCAAGTGCTTATCCTTACCAGCTCCCCCTCACAAATAAAGCGTGAGGACTAACGTCATAAGCAGTGTCTTGTATCCAAAGCAACTATAAAGTGATAGATATCCCACCAGTCTCTCTCAAATAACAAGCTACAACAATTAGGATATGACTTACCCAAAGCATAAGAAAAGCATTTATCACAAACATGCTTTTTGGCAATTCTTTTCTCCAAATAAAGGATGAAGATGGATCTCTTTGGGTGGAAATTTGTTTATTCGGTTAGAAACCGAATCAGATAAATCAAAACCGAATTAACGAAAATGATTAAAAGCAAATTTGGTTATCTCAAATGAAATTCGGTTAATTCAATTTTTTCTGTTAACTGAATTTTTAAATATGAAAATCGAAGCCAGTAACCAGAAGACCCTAAAACTGAATTAACCAAAGTGAAAAAATGGAAACCAAAATTTTCAATTTAGTTTTTTTTTTAACCAAATAATGCTCACTGAGTGCTGATTGTATAATTGATGCCTACTTGTACTTTCATTATTAACCTTTGACTGTATTGTCATTGTTGACCAGAAAATTTATAACTGAAGCTATTGGACTATGATACTAGAAAGACATAGTATCAAAACAAAACTTACAAAAAGTTCTTCTAATATCATGTCTTTTACTATCATAGATTTTCCCATGTTGATTTCATGTTAAGATTACATGAAATGTTAAAAAGGCACCAGCAATAACTTAGCAATAAACACTTATTCATGTAAGTGCATTTATTTATCTTCTTTTGTTTTCTAGGTAAGTAAGATAATGACCATTTTAGTCATAAAAATTTAAAAAGCCATTATTAAAAGGGACAATTTTATCCCATCAAATATTAGCAACTTTCCCCCAGGTGAGAAAGTTATTTATCCAAACGGAAAATAAATTTTCCATAGACAACATAAGTCTAATAGAAAGTAACATGGATTTCTTGGTCAGTAGAACCAAAATTCCATTGACCAGCTTTCCCCTCTCAAAACCTAAAAAATAAAAAAGAACAGACCCAAAAATGTGAATACAAGTATACGACCTTAAAAGCACCTTTAACTGCCAGCACCAGTGCCACTTTCAGTTTCAACCATGCAAATGCAGGGTTTGATTGCACCCACAATTATCCATGCTATCTCAGTCTTGTCTAGGGGTGTCAATTGGACTGGATTTGGTCCAATCCGATCCAATCTAATGTGAGTCCATTATAAATGGGCCAGGTCCAATCCAATCCAATGAACGTTTTAGACTAACTTGGACCAGTCCAATTCAATGTCTGGACTGTCCAAGCTATTTAAATTCATTTTGATTTAGATTGGTTCAACCCAAACCCGATCCATTGACACATATATTCTTATATTATATGAATGGAGTAGATATTGGCTTAATCCAATATAAATTTATTACGGATGGACCAGATCCAATCCAATCTAATAAATATTTTGAATCAAATTGGTCCAACCCAATATGTCTTGTTGCTCCGTCCAATCTGTCCAAATTGATTTTAGATTGGATGGGATCCAATCCAAAACCAGTCCATTGACACCCTTAGTCTTGTCTCTCAGAACTGATCACTGCTGACTTGCCATGAAGAAAATCCGTATTACTGATATAGATGTTAAAATTAGGGAAAAATATCAAAATTAATGGAAGAATATAGCATTCTGGCTGTTCGTCTTTCCCTAAAGATGGCTGATATATGTTTATAGTGCATGCACATATATAGCTGCTGCCTGCTGGTTAACAAGCAAAATCTGGGAAGAAACCCTTTACAATTTGCTATGTTAATATTAATAGATACTTACCCACCTTTGTTCCATAACAAATTTTCATATCAGAGCCAAGAATTATTCTTTTTAAGATAGCATACTGGCCAAAACATGACTCCTGTTACCAAAGCCAAACAACCTTGGCTCCAAGAGGCAGAAGCAGGGTATAAGGGTTTATTTAGTTCCCTAGAATAGGTGACTGGAATCGGAACCACACCAACAATTTATTTGGTCGGAATGGGATTCTTCACAGAATGGAATGGCGATTCCAAGCTCCTTTTAAGAAGTAAAGAACTCTTGACAAAAAATTCCCCAACCCAAATATTAATGAAATAATAAAATATTATTAAAGTAATAATAAGATACAACTATAAAATTATAATATATTAATAATTAAATAATAATGATAATAACAATAATAATAATATAAAATTGAAATATTTTTATTGATTTCGATCCAACTCCAAATAAATCAAACGACAATGATTGGAATTACTACGATTACAACCAAATAGGCATTGGATTGGGAATAGACAATTCTGATTCGAATTCGAATTCCAATCCTATGGACTCTAAGAATATAAGCTTCAGCAAAAAAGGACTTCCACTGTAAATTTCAAAGAGAACCTTGGCGATATGGCATTTGCCTCCATGAAAGGGTGATTAGTCGTTATATAATTGGAGCGTGATTATAAGTTTTTGTGCACTAATCGATCACCAACCAAAATGGTTCAAATAGTGTCTTTGCTGCTTCAGAAGCATATCTAGACCCGACCCCATGATTTCTTCTGAATACAATGAGCGTTTCGGTTGCTGCAATAGCTACTCCGGTTAGTCTGGATTCTGTAGAACTAAGAACTCCCTGGTCCTGGCAACTCAATTTGTAAAGGGCTAAATGATGGGCAATTTTTAAACTCTGAACCAAAAATATGAGAAACTATGATTTGGCCTTTGCTTGACATCTTTCTTCTGTTTGTTGGGCAATGACATTAATGATCAATCTGGTGATGTTATATCCACAACGGTTCGGTCTCTTGCCCAGGACAAGCAGGAATAAGAGGGTTGCATGATTAATCGCTGTTTGTACAACAGAATGCAGTCATCGTCCAACTTTAACAGCTGCCATCATATGGATTACAATTTCGATTTCTTTTTGAAAGAAATGCATTCATCTAGAAATTCTGATACTGTGCATGACTCCACAAGTGCAATAGTTGCTAGATGATGTATCTATGGAATGGAAATAATTGGGAAATATGATAGAAAGAAGCCAAAAGCTACGACAAGGCATTTAGGTATTTGCAATTTTGCACATCCACATGGGAGAGGCCGAGAGGGGGGTGGCGACAGGGCTAAGATAATAATTAACGTATAGCTCTATGCGACAAAATTGATGAATAAATTGTACAGCCTGGATTGACTAGAATGTGCAGAGGTAAGATGTATGGTCAATTGAGTATTGACCACTTGGTCGGTGCTGGTTTAGGGTATAGACCCTGAATTGGAAGAAATTAAAGGCTAATACAGAGGATGGGCCATCTTGGTATCTTATGCGCACATGGTTTCTGCTCGTCCTGGCCACAGTCAATGGCAGCTGTCCTTTAAAATTTGGATTCACATCTGCGCCCCACAATGCCCCACAGCACACTCCCACCTTGTATTGAGAACATCTCCCGTACTTGTTATCGGGAGATGTTCCCCAAGGTGAAGATGTGTTGTGGGGCGCAGATGTGAACTCTTAAAATTTAAATGATTAGGTTTAAGGCCCAAGGGGGACAACGGGGCAAGGATGCTGGACGTCCAGCATTTTTCTTGAGGGATCTCAACCCTTCTGCCAAAAATTTGCAACTTGGTCTTCCAAAAGGGCCTCGGTACTTTTTTTTGGTAGGCAAAAATGTCCCCTCTTCTACTGTTCTACATGTTTTATGCAATCTTTGCGCTGATGATGATTCTCATGATGAATGTTGATGAAAGGTAGAATGCTTAGTTCATTAACAATACTTTTCAGCTAAAAAGAAGCCACAACTCAATTTCTATATACTCTCCCCCTCCCCCACCCCCAACTTGAATGAATTCCCACATTCGTCTTGCAGACTAATGAAAAGAATGCGATTTTACACAACTAACATAGCTTTTACATGAAGTAAATAAACCTAACCACAGTGGATGCATCATCTGTCCAAGAACTCCTGAAAGGAAAAATCACTAAAGCACCCTACACAAATATTCCTGCATGATCCAAATATGCTCCCTAACATAGAGGAACACTTTACTTGTTTTTTCTATTTTTTCCTTTTGAGCGATTGCAGAGCACATTTTTGTTTTTGTTGTATCTTTAGACCTGTTATTTGGGGTGTTTAAATAAAAGTTAACCCCACCTTACTTTGATATTTCAGATAGAATTGACTGAATCTTCATCACTCGCTTCACTGTCACTACTACTGCTCCCACTCCCACTTCCACTCTCACTGCTGCTCTCACTGCTCCCACTTGAACTTGAAGTCTGCTCATCTCTTTCTTCAGCATTCACCTGAGCCCTCAAGGCCTCTGCGGCATTAGGGCCCTTTTCTGCCTCATCATCACTGACATCTACATCAGCGATCTCATCATCCGTGTCATTCTGGTTGATACCAAGCACAGTATTGATCATTTGTTCAGCAGCATTCCCCTTGTTAGATGTTCTCCCATCATCCTCATCATCAATGACAATATCCAGGTGCTCCTCCAGGTCTGGTGACTCACTCGGTGGATTTGGTGCAGCAGTTGGATAATCAGCCACTGTCCTTCCAGTAGGTCTTGTACCTGGTATATATATTAACATCTTTAGATAAAAGTATAAAACTAAAAAATAAGGCAGTTCCAACAGAGGCCTTGAGGGAAAGAAATCATTAATTGTAGATTCCATCTGAGAAAAAGAAGAATACCCGGGGAAAGAAATTGTAGTGGATAACAGATGCTTATATCAAGAAAATAAGTTATGGTTAAGAACTGAAATATTAAAAGAACAAAACAGCTTTACATACTACCTAATTCTGATCCAAACATGGTTATTTACCCATCCAGTAGGATAAGTGTCTTGTACTGGTGGTGGTAATTTAGAGGTCATAGCTTGTTCCATGAATTCAAGGATGTGGAAGTCTATCAAACAAATCCTCAGCTATATCTTAGTTGAACTCAAGGTTTGAATATCCGATTGAAAAGTTCTGAGAGACTCAGTTTGTTGTCACCATCATCATCATCATCTAAACCTTGTCCCAACTATATGGGAATGGGATCAGATACATTAGTCCTGTTTCGCCATTCCATTCTATTCAGTGCCAATGACTAGAAAAAAAAGTGCTTAGGGAGAAAAGTTAAATACTGACTTGGTGCTCATTTGGGAGGGCTTCATGCAGCAGCTTCTGGCTTTGCAAGGTGGGCCCCACACAGAAAGCCTAGAAGCTATGTTTGGTGAAAAACTTGGAATGCCCAAATATGCTTTCATTCAGCCAAGAGATAGACTTTTCAGTGAAGCTGGTTTTAGTAGCTTCTTCAAAGCAGCTCAGTGAAAGCTGCTCAAAGAAGCTTAAGCGCTTCCAGACAGGCCCTTGTACCAATGGCCAGAAAATATCTGGAAGTTAGCTTGCTCCTTTTCCCTCAAGTGGTTCAAAGATGATTAACTTGCTTCCAAATGTGTGGGGCATGATAATCAGATGATTTTTTCACATTTTTCTTTGGAGTATGAAATCCCCTTAGATTTCAGCAAATAAATAAGTGCATCGTTTTTTTTAATTGTTTACCTGAATGGCGTCTTCAGTCATTATAGTTTGTACAGCATGCATCTTACAAAGCATCCTTACATTTTTCAACTTGTATTGTTTCCAATGCATTCCAATTCATTACAAAAAGTTGTCTAGTTGAGTCTTTATTTTCAATGGCTAACAAGAAATATGACAGTTAAGAGTCCAGTGGGTAAGGCAGATCAGCAAACTTGATGGCTGACTCACTTGCTAAACAGGGGGTCTCTCGGGATTCTTTATTTTGGGCTACCTTGTAATTATGTTCATCTGATTTTGTAATTATGTGATCAAGCTTAAAGGAAAGGCCACATCTTGTGCCTCTCCTTGGGTTGCCTGTAACTCTTATTTTCTGATTAATAAAATGCTTACTCATTTAAAAGAAAAAGTAATCTAGTTGAGTCAATTGCTGTGATTGTGTTAATGCCTGTGAAGACAAAAGCATTTTGTCAAGAGCCAGGCAATATGTATCTTACAATGCCTGCTTACAATTTGTAATGGTTATGTCACCACAAGAGCACTCAAGGATCGTCCATGAAGGTAGACAAGGCAACTAACTCAGATAATTTATTTTTTAATAATTGGAATACCTTGGAAGTTGGAAACAAATGGTGATAACAATTTTATTTTGTCTACACGAGATGGTATGTCTAAGAAATAATACAAATCATGAGTTTTCTTACACAGCTATCTACAAGAACCTTTAACTTAGATAGCTACACCATGGGGAAGTCATAGCTTTGAACTACAAAACAAACTATTTGGATTCCTCAATGCCCATCAACAGCAAATACAATATGCATTCTCAAGGTACAAGGCTAGAAACAATTGCTTGTCCCTTTGCACAATTTGCATAATGTTATGGTTGCCATTAGACGGTTATATAACATCTGTAGCATTTGCTAATTACCAAATCACATGTTGACATAATACCATATACCACCACTGGAAGATTGATATTGGCCTATTGGGTAATTCAAACAATGGCTTTTGCTAGCTTTCCTCTTCTTTCTTAGTCATTACCATAGTATTATGAACTTAAACCCTCATGAGTCTGAGGCAGATGTAGAGGTGAACACAAACCAAGCATTTCACAAGCTATTTGAGCTCAGTTCATGAAAAGTTCAACTCGGCTTAGTTTAAATCGAACTTCAAGTAGAGCTCAAGCCCAATATGTAAGCTCATTTGCTAATCAAGCTTATATTATATATAATATTTTTAAATATATAATGATAAACAATTTTTTACATGTATAATTTTTGTTATTTTTATATGAATCTTGGCACACTATTGAGCTTGAACATACAAGCTTTTGATTCAAACCAAATTCGATCTCATGTCTCTAGCTGTAAATGAGCTCGAGACTGAACTTGAACCTATACTTTTCTGTCTAGCCAAGCTCAAATAACCAGATATTCGGCTTGGCTTGGCTCGAATCCACCCCTAGCAAATGATAGAAAACCATGACCATGGGCCCATGACAAATGGTAATATTGTAAATTAATGCAAAAAATTCAAAACAAACACCTTAAGGGGTGGCATTAACCAATGTTTTAAAATGTGGAGACATGACATGAGGTGATCCACTACCTAGAGACAAGGTTCAAAGTATCGATACATTCCGATACGCCCAATTTGGCGTATCGGATTTTGTATCAACACGCTTTTATTTTTTTAGTTTTTTTCAAGCATGTTTGGGGAGGGGAGGGGGTCAGTTAAAGGCTTGATTACCCCTTGAAACAGGTCTTACCTCGAAACTCCCCTTATTTTGCGTATCAGCGACTCACCAATATGATACGTATCAGTCGATATGTATTGATACTTTGAATCTTGCCTAGAGGTGTAAGGAGTAATTCAGAACGCAAGAGGCATAAGTTTCCCGAGCACAAGGAGGCTTAAACCTCCTCAAGAGGAGGAAAGGAGGATTTCATTTTTTTTTCACATATGCCGCAGGGTGGGTTGAGGGGGTTCAAAAAGGATTAGAAAGAGAAGAAAGTCCATTTTCCATCTATCATTTTTTTTTTATAATTTTAGTATTATTTTATTAACAAGATAATGAAAACTATTACAGGCATCCCAAGGAGAGAACATATTACAAAGCAAATTTTCCCTATTAACCACTTGGTTTGGCAAGACAATCAGCCAAAGCATTCCCCAACCTTCCCACCCAGTGTAAGCTAATAGTCATGTTTCTTATTAACCACTTAGCTTTCTTTAAGAGATTCCTGTAGCACCAAACCACTGAGTCCGAATCTGCCAGACACCCCACAACAACTTTAGAGTCTCCTTTAATTATTAGATTTTCTACACCAAGCTGATTTGCAATTTAAATACTTGTAGGGCCACTAATATTTCAGCCCTATTAGAGTCTCCCAAACCCAATGGACCAGAGAAGAAAGCTAAGATGATCTCTCAAGACCCCTCCTATTCCAGAGGGTCCTAGGTTACCCTGATTGCTCCCATCAAAATTCAACTTTACACTTTCTTTTTTTTTTTTTGATAAATAAGAGTGACTTCATTAAATCAAATAAAGAGAGTACAGTCAGCCTAGGAGGAGGCACAAGGTGTTACCTCCCCCAAGGTCTGAACTATAAGCACTAAAACACACAAGCCTGAAACACAATTACAAGGTAGCCCGAAACAGATCTCCCCTTGATACCCCTTGATTTGCTGATCTGCTAACCCACTGAATCCTGACTGTCATATTCCTTGTCAGCCATTTAACTTTCTTTAACAGATCCCTGTAACCCCAACAAGCTGTTTCTCGATTTGTCAGCCAGCCCACTACTACCTTGGAATCCCCTTCAACTACCAAATTGTCCACTCCAAGTTGATTGGCCAGCTGTATACCTTGTACCACTGCTAGTATCTCGGCCCTTACAGAATCACCAGCACCTGCTGGTCCTGAAAATAAAGACATCATGTTGTTGTCTTTATCTCTCGGAGTCCCTCCTATTCCGGATGGCCCTGGGTTACCTTGGCAGCTACCATCAAAATTCAGTTTTACCATTCCTTCTGGTGGGGGTTTCCATTCTACTTGTGGTTTGTTCTTTGTGGAGACTGTAGAAGCCACTGCTGCCCAATTTCTCCTTAAATCATCAAAGGAGTAGTCCGCCATCAAGTGTGAAGATTCCAACCATGAGGTTGCCCTTGTCATCAACTTTACACTTTTTTTACGAGGAGGAACCCATTCTGCATTGACCGTATCTTTCCTAGAAGAACTAACTGCCATAGCTGACCAACTCCTCCAAAGGTCATCGAAGGAAAAAGGTAGGAAGATAGTTCTCAATCAATGTATTGTTCTTGTCAAAATGCAGTCCTTGACAATAAAGAGGCTTCTTTCTTTTTCTTGAAAAATTCTTGCATTCCTTTCTTCCCAAATTGTCCAAAGGGCAGGCTGCTTTAATACATTTCCACATACTTCTCCCTCTTTTAGTGGGGCACACAAAAAAAGATGGATGCAAAAGAGAATATATTCTATATCATTTGTGATTTATTTAGGCCTCAGTTCAAAATTGGAGAGAAAACCATCTCATACCCATCAATACTTGTGTCTTAAATTTAAAGGGTTAAAACTTGCCTATTTGATATGATTTTGGTGTAACTAGATACGTTATCCAGTTAACTATCCAACAAAATCAAGATTGCACAACATGGAGATCAATTGAGTGATTCATACCTAATTTACAGGCGATAATGAATCTATGACTGGATTTATGTTTTTGGGTTATTTTCTAAATACCAAGATATGGGTATCAATATGTATATGTACATGGGGCACAAGAATACAACTCTTTCGGAATTTTTGCATGTAGATATGCATGCATGTAATGCTTTTACATGAAGTTTTTGAAGCCAAGTTTTTTTTTTTTTTTCTTTTTTCTTGTTTGAGAAAAGGGACCTTGTAAAGTTCAACTTAACTTCTAACATATACAGATTTTTTATTAATGATTTGCTAGAACTTACAACTTCACATATTGTAGAAGCAATATATATATATAGTATTCTTTTTTTTTGAGAGGTAAAGTAAGAAATTTATTAATTCAGAAAGGACTCATTACAACAGGAGAGCTAACCACAAGTGGCTACTCAGTACACAGGACAAGTTACAGATCCCAAATGGATTCAGATCTAAACAACTCAGGAACATTCAAATTTTTAAAGTCAGGGCCTACAGACACCCAAGAAATCAGCTTGCTGCACAATCTCCTCAGTGCTCTTTGATTTGTTGCTGAAAACTCTTCTGTTCCCCTCTGACCAAATTACCCACATCACAGCCGCAGGAATGGTTCTCCAAATTAATTTTCCTTTTTTCTTCAGACCTTGAGATTTCCAGCAAAGTGATAGGCCCCCAATTAATTTTACGTATGCCAGGAAGGGGAAAGGTCAGCTTTCGTCCAAGGGGGGAAATAATTGAACATGGGGGAACTTATGGCTGGAGGGAATAAGAAGAGTAGCATTTATAGCTTGTCAGTTGGGAATAAGAAGAGTAGAATTTATAGCTTGTCAGTTAGGAATAAGAAGAGTGTGGGGCATTTATAAGTTGGCCAGCTGGGCATTTATTATGGAAGGCAGTTATGCTGTAAGATGTGTATAAGAAGGGGCTTTGGGGGATGGAGGAGACAGACTTTTGTTGAGTACAAAATTCTGAGAGTGCTTGGGAGAGCCGGCGGTCTCTCGAAGAACCGACCTACTGTAAGTGATCTTCTTTTCGTCTGAATGAATATCAGTTCCCTGTTGATGTACTAGTGGTTTGGATTCTGCTGTGAGTCTGTGAACTGCATGTCAAATTTCTGAGTCATATCAGTGGTATCAGAGCACGTCTTTCCTCGGCCATGGTGACAGCTAAGGAAGTGGCATCGCAGGTGGAGGGTTTCGAAGAACGCCTGTCTTCTCTGCATTCTAGATTTCGTTTGGAGATGGATGGCTTACGCAATGAGTTTCAGCGACTCGATCCAGATAAGGTAGCTGCTGGACTTTCGAAGATCTCGTCCCTAGAGAACTCAATACAATCTCTGGAAGGAGGTGTTCAAGATCTGGTGAGACGATTTGATTTGTTGCTTCAGCAACAGGCCTATTCAGCTCCTTTGTCTGCAACTGACATTGCTCCTCCTTTAGTCACATCGAGTCGTGCGGCTGACAATGGGAAGAGTGCAGCTTTCCCAACGTCTTCTTCAATGTCAGTGCCGGAGCATACTTCTGATCCACTTCCTCAGAAGTTGGAGTTGCCCATTTTTTATGGGGAAAATCCGGACGGCTGGCTTTTTCGCGCAGAGCGCTATTTTGAGATTAACGGCTTGCTTCCGGTGGAACATCTGCGGGCGGTAGTGGTCTGTTTAGAGGGTGATGCACTGGCTTGGTATTATTGGGAGGATGGTAGGCGACCTTTTCGTAGTTGGGCAGAATTCAAGGAACTCCTCCTTGAACGTTTCCGATCAACTCAGGAGGGAAACTTGCAGAAGCAGTTTCTATCATTACGTCAATCCACTACTGTCAAGGAATATCGTCGCCATTTCAAGGTGCTTTCTGCCCCCTTACGTGACCTACCAGAATCAGTCCTTGAAGCAGCCTTTGTGAATGGGTTGCGCCCAAATATCCAGGCCAAACTCCGACAGATGGAACCCGTTGGGCTGATTAGAAAAATGGTTGCAGCCCAGAAAATTGAGGAAAAGAATCAGGCCTTATGGGCCTATCAATCAAGTTCATTTCCTCGTGGGCCCGCAACGTCCCTCCCTGGAACCCACTTTAACTCACGGGTTTCGCAAGTGACTACTTCTGCTGTCACACGACCTGCACGAGCCGCAATCCCTCCTCCTTCATCAGCCCCTATTATTAAGGCCCCACCTCCTGCTTTCAAAAAGATGACTGACAAAGAGATGTAGTAGAAACGTGCGAAGGGTCTATGCTTCCGTTGCGATGAGAAATACAGCCCGGGACATCGTTGTGCTCAAAAATCACTTCAGGTTTTATGGGTTCAAGATGATGTGGAGGAAATTGCTTCTGATGCGTCTAATTGGGACTGCACTTCCGGGGACACTGAAATTGCTCCGGCTCCAGAATCAGCTGCACTTTATGTTTCGTCTCTTGTTGGGTTGTGTGTGGCAAATTCCCTTAAAGTGCGTGGACGCATTTTGTCACGTGAGGTGGTCATATTGGTAGACTCGGGTGCATCCCACAACTTTATCTCCGAAACTTTGGTGGAAGAATTGAAATTACCCCGCACCCCTACACACGAATTTGGAGTTCAAATGGGAAATGGTGATGAGGTGAGAACTTCCGGAGTCTGCCGTCAGGTTTGCCTCAACTTACCCGAATTGGATGTCGTTGCTGATTTCTTTCCCTTAAAGTTGGGTTCTACGGATGTAATTCTTGGTTTTCCTTGGTTAAAATCCCTCGGGGACTTGGTGATGAATTGGGGCAACATGTCTATGAAGCTCAATTTGGGAGGTGTTCGGGTAAAGTTGCAGGGCGACCCTTCTCTCTGTTCCTCTCAGGTATCTTTGCATGATATGATGCGTAACTTACAACATGAGGGACAAGGGTTTTGTTAGAATTAAAACAATTGCAGATAATGGATTCTCCGTTGAACTCTATCTTGCCTACATCCCCGCCAATCTACGCTTTACTAGATGAGTTCAAAGATGTTTTTGACATGCCTACGGGCTTACCCCCTACACGGGCTACGGAACATGCTATTGTCTTGCAGGAGGGCACTTCTCCTATCTCTGTTCGTCCTTACAGATATCCTCAATTCCAGAAAGATGAAATTGAACGCCTTGTCTCTGAGATGTTGGCTGCGGGTATTATTCAGCCAAGTACTAGCCCCTACTCGAGCTCGGTCCTTTTAGTCAAGAAGAAAGACGGAAGTTGGCGGTTTTGTGTGGATTACAGAGCCCTTAACCGTGCTATGGTTCCGGATAAATTCCCCATTCCGGTTATCGAAGAACTTCTCGATGAGCTCTATGGTGCTTCTATTTTCAGCAAAATTGACCTTAAATCGAGCTACCACCAGATTCGGGTCCGTAGTGAGGACATTCCCAAGACTGCATTTCGCACCACGAGGGCCATTACGGATTCCTTGTCATGCCCTTCGGTCTCACCAATGCGCCCTCGACCTTCTAATCATTAATGAATACGACATTCCATGATTTCCTTTGTCGCTTTATGCTGGTATTTTTTGATGATATTCTGGTTTACAGTGCTTCCGAAGTTGCCCATTTGGATCACCTTCGACAGGTCTTCTCTGTATTGCGCGCCCACTGTCTCTTTGCCAACTCAAAGAAATGTATCTTTGCTCAGCCTAGCATTGGCTCTACGGCTAATGCTGATGTTGAAGTTGTTCTCCTTCGGCGAGATGCTATACTTAGGGAGCTGCGTGCTCATCTACACCGTGCACAACAAAATATGAAAGACTCGGCTGATGTGAGCCACCGTGATGTTAATTTTGAGGTTGGAGATTCGGTATATGTGCGAGTGCGACCTTATCGCCAGTAGTCTCTAGCTCGCCGAGCCAATGAAAAGCTTGCCCCTCGAATTGGCGTTGTCGCTTATAAACTTCAACTTCTTCCAAAAGCAAGGATTCATCATGTTTTTCATGTCTCGCAACTCAAGAAGGCAATTGGCAATCATGTCTCTTCTCCTGTGATTCCTTCCACTCTGTCAGCTGATATGGAAATGTTGGTGGAACCTGCGGCCGTTCGAGGGGTGCGTCCATCCACTATGCCTGGAGTTACTGGTTCGGAAGTGCTTATCCATTGGCAGGACCTGCCTGATTTTGAAGATTCATAGGAGCCTTTTGACTTACTTCGCGACCAATTTCCTCATTTCAACCTTGAGGACAAGGTTAGACTTTGGGCGGCGGGTAATGATAGGCCCCCAATTAATTTTACGTATGCCAAGAAGGGGAAAGGTCAGCTTTCGGCCAAGGGGGGAAATAATTGAACATGGGGGAACTTATGGTTGGAGGGAATAAGGAGAGTTTTGTAGCATTTATAGCTTGTCAGTTGGGAATAAGAAGAGTAGCATTTATAGCTTGTCAGTTGGGAATAAGAAGAGTGTGGGGCATTTATAAGTTGGCCAGCTGGGCTTTTATTATGGAAGGCAGTTATGCTGTAAGATGTGTATAAGAAGGGGCTTTGGGGGATGGAGGAGACAGACTTTTGTTGAGTACAAAATTCTGAGAGTGCTTGGGAGAGCCGGCGGTCTCTCGAAGAACCGACCTACTGTAAGTGATCTTCTTTTCGTCTGAATGAATATCAGTTCCCTGTTGATGTACTAGTGGTTTGGATTTTGCTGTGAGTCTGTGAACTGCGTGTCAAATTTCTGGGTCATATCACAAAGCAGTAGATCTTTTACTGAGTTTGGCATGACCCAACAAAGACCAAAAACTCCTATAAAATGGTACCAGACTCTCGAAGAGATAGGACAATGGATACACAGATGGTCTGTGGACTCGTGCAATAAACCACACAGCAGAGAAGGGAGCTGAATACCCCTTCTATCCAGGTTGACTCTTGAGAGACATTTGTTCAGCACCATTGTCCACACAAGGAAGATAGACTTCGAAGGAGCACAAGACTTCCACACTTGCTAGCAGGGGAACTCAATAACCCCTATACTGCTAAGTTTAATAGTAAGAGATTTGACTGAGAAACATCCATCCCTACTCCAGGACCAACTTTATTCATCTTCACCAAAAATGTCTATAGGCTGCTCCTGTAAAATCTGCAATAGCTGCATCACTCCATCAATTTCCCAATCGAACAAATCTCTTCTAAACTGAGGATTCCAAGTCACTGTGTTGTTCGAAACCACATAGGACTCCGCCACTGATATTTCTTGGTTAACTGCACATTGGAAAAGAAGGGGAAAAGCCTCAGCTAAGGGTCTGTCCAAACACCAGGGATCTTTCCAAAATTTCAGCCTGCCCCCATTTCCCACCTTACAACTCACACCTTTATACATCACAGGAAGATACTTAAGAATCCCTTTCCAAACCGAACAACCCCATGTTGGTAACGGATCCTGAGACTTCCAATTTCCCCAATCCACCCCAAATTTTGAGGCAATTAAGGACCTCCACCAAGCGGACCTTTCTGCAGCAAACCTCCAACACCATTTGCTCAACAAAGCCGAATTTACCACCTTCAACCTTCTTAGGCCCAAACCTCCCTCTGCCTTAGGAAGACATACTTGGTCTCAATTCACAAGATGCATTTTCTTCTCTTCTTCCCATCCTCTCTAGAGAATTTCTCTACAACCTCTCAAGTTTCTTTGCAATTTTAGATGGCATAGGAAATAGGGACATGAAGTAGGTAGGGAGGTTGGCAAGTGTACTTTTGATAAGGGTCACTCTCCCTCCTATAGACAAATATTTGGCCTTCCAGGAGGCCAATTTTTTTCCTACTCTCTCAATGACTGGACCCCATATAGCAGAAGAATAACACTCAGCACCTAAAGGAAGGCCTAGTACTTCCCCGGAAGATAGTCCACCTGACAAGCCATCAATCTTGCATAGGATTCCAGATTTGGAACGGGGCTCACTGGAATGGTTTTGCTTGTATGAAGATTTACTTTAAGACCTAAGACTACTTTGAACCAGCAAAGGATACCGAGTAATACTTCCAACTGGTCGGTTGAGGCATCAGGGAAACAGAGAGTATCATCAGCAAACTGCAATAGCAAAACCTTCCCACAAGCCATTGGCTGCTATCTTAAGGGAAAATTGGGACAGGAGCTCTGATATGCAAATAAAGAGCAGAGGGGAAAGGGGGTCCCCCTGTCTAAGACCCCTCGAACTTTCAAAAAACCCCTTAGATTGACTATTGATCAACGCTGAGAATTTGGGAGAGGACATACATACTTTGATCCAATTCCTCCATTTCTGACCAAAGTTCATTTTCTCAAGCACTTGATCCAGACACCTCCAATTTACATGGTCATACGCATTTTGTATATCCAACTTTACTGCCAGCCTCGGAGATTCCTCCCTTATTCTTGAATCAATTAGCTCATTTGCAATAAGGACTGAATCAAGCATTTGTTTCCACAGGACAAAGGCAAACTGATTTTTAGAAATTACTCTACTTAACACCTGTTTCATCCTTATTGCCAGCACTTTTGCAAGAATTTTGTAGAAGCTATTCAAGAGGCTAGTGGGCCTAAAATCCCTAAGATTTATAGCCCCTTCCACTTTTTGGGATTCTTGACAGTATGGTCGGCCAAATATAAGAGGAAGAGGAGAAGAAGAGAAGAGAAGAGAGGAGGGAAGAAAGAAGGGTTTTGCAATGTAACAGTGCTGGCGGCGCCAGCCTTTATTTTAATATATATAGGGTAGCAGAAATAACAAGGGAAAAGACCCTTGTGCCCCTGAGTACAATAACAGACATAACAGAAAGAAAAAACGAAATAAAAAAACACTTTAATTAGCCAAACAAGCCCTAACATCAGCAACTAAATTATTTTAACATTATTTTAACACTCCCCCTCAAGTTGGAGCATAGATGTCAATCATGCCCAACTTGTCACACAAATCTTTGTGCCGCACATGATGGAGACCTTTGGTGAAGATATCTGCAAGTTGTTCTTTTGAGCTGACATATGGTGTACACACTTCTCCATTTTCAAGTTTCTCTCTAATAAAATGCTTGTCCACTTCAATGTGTTTCGTCCTATCATGCAGAACTGGATTAGCAGCAATATTGATGGCAGCTTTATTGTCACAGTAGAGTGACATAGGATTGCTTACTGCGAAACCCAGTTCACCTAACAGATTTCTTATTCACATGATTTCCGCAACCCCATGAGCCATCGCTCTATACTCTGCTTCAGCACTAGATCTAGCCACCACACTTTGTTTTTTGCTTCTCCACGTAACAAGGTTTCCTCCTACAAAGGCACAATACCCACTGGTAGACTTTCGGTCATTGACTACTCCTGCCCAATCTGCATCAGTATATACTTCCACTTTTAAGTGACTGTGTTTCTGGAACAACAAACCAGCTCCAGGAAACTTCTTGAGATATCTCAAGATCCTCTCTGCAGCCTCAAAGTGAGTTGTCCTAGGGTTGTGCATGAATTGACTAAGGACACCCACTGCATAGGCAATATTAGGCCTGGTCATAGACAAATACAAAAGTCTCCCCACGATTCTCTGGAACATCTTTACATCTTTCAAAACCTCTCCCTGACTGTCTCCCAGATGGTGATTAGGTTCAATAGGTGAATCAAATGGTTTTACCCCCAACTTGCTTGTATCTTCTAGTAGATCTAGTACATACTTCCATTGGGAAATAAACATGCCCTTGTGAGAGCGGGCAACTTCAACTCCAAGAAAGTATCGTAAGGGGCCTACATCCTTCACCTCAAATTTAGTGGCTAAGAATTGTTTCAATCTCCGGATTTCAGCCTCCCAATCTCCTGTGATCACTATGTCATCCACATACACAATAAGGGTTGCAATTTTACCTTCACCTCTTTTCACAAATAGAGTATGATCTAACTGGCATTATTTGAACCCCATCTGTTGAACTGCTAAATGAAACTTACTGAACCAAGCCCGAGGTGATTGTTTCAACCCATATAGAGATTTTTTTAACCTGCACACCTTTTTCTAACTGCCTTTGGCACAGAACCCTGGGGGTTGGGTCATGTACACTTCCTCTTCCAAGTCACCATTCAAGAAAGCATTTTTGAGGTCCAATTGGTGAAGATCCCAGTCAAGATTTGCTGCCAAGGAAAGAAGAATCCTAATAGAGTTCATCTTGGCTACTGGAGCAAAAGTCTCTGCATAGTCCACTCCATATACCTGTGTGAAGCCTCTTGCTACCAGTCTAGCCATGTACCTTTCAACAGTTCCATCAGCCTTGTATTTCACTGTGAACACCCACTTGCACCCCACTGGTTCCTTCCCTTCAGGAAGGTCTACCAACTCCCAAGTGCCATTTTTGTGTAAAGCATCAATTTCTTCCTACATTGCATCTGTCCATTCAGGTTTTGACAAAGCTTCTGCCACAGTCTTAGGAACGGGGACACTACCCACAGAAGAGAGATAGGCACGGTACGACGGCGAAACATGCTCATAGGACACAAAATTAGAGATAGGATGATTAGTGGTACAAGACTTAACACCCTTCCTCTTAGCAATAGGAATATTAAGATGATTGGTGACAGGTGAATCAACATTTAAAGGAGCAGATATATCAATGGGAGCAAGTGTACCTGGCTGATGAGACGGATCTGCCTCGGGTGAATCCGATGATGTTGGTTGCATAGTGTCAGGCTCCACAGCTCTTGAACTCTGCTGGCTATGGCGACGATGAAAAACCCGGAATGGAAGAGGATCGGGTAAAGGAGGTAGTTGAATTTGAGTCGTCACCTGTTTCTCCTCAACCCTACTCTCCCCCTGAGGAGAAACCGAGAAAAAAGGTTGATTCTCAAAGAATGAGACATCAATGGAAACATAGTACTTGCGAGCAATGAGATCATAGCAACGATACCCCTTTTGAGATAAAGGGTAACCAAGAAAAACACAAGGAATAGCCCGAGGATCAAGCTTACCACGAGTTGGGGACAGGTTATGGACAAAACAACGACACCCAAAAACACATATCGAAATGGTGGACAGCGGGGCTGTAGGGAACAAGAGCTGATGTGGGGCCTTATACTCTAGTAGTTGAGAGGGCATGCGATTGATGATATATGTCGCGCACAAGACTGCATCCATCCAGAACTGTTTTGGCACATTCATATGAATCAACAAGCCACGAGCAACTTCAAGAAGGTGACGGTTCTTCCGTTCAGCCACACCATTTTGTTGGGGTGTCCTGGCACAAGAGATTCACCCATTCGAAGCAAAAAACTTCGTGAGATCACTATGGAAATATTCCTCTGCATTGTCCGACTGGAAGATATGGATTTCCGTTTGGAACTGAGTGAACACCATGCGTTGAAAATCTTTCACAATTCGTGGCACTTCATCTCGAGATCGCATAGGGTAAACCCAAGTGTATCTAGAATAATCATCAATCAAGGTAACGAAGTACTTATAGCCAACCGCAGTAGGTAGAGTAACAGGGCCCCAAACATCAGAATAAACAATATGAAATGGAAATTCAGATCTTTTATTTCGTAAAGGTAAAGAACTTCTACAATGCTTACTCAACTGACAAGTTTGACACTATAACTGACTCACTGGCAAGGACTCAAACAACTTTGGAAACATAACTTTTAACGACTCAAAAGAAAGATGACCCAAACGACTATGCCATAAATAGGCTTGACTCTCACTTGACGAACTCGTGGACTCTGTCGCCACTAGACCAGCATTATTCTCCAACACGTAGAGACCATCCACCATGCTTCCTCTACCAATCGTCTTCCCCGAGGTCAAATCCTAAAACACACATGAAGACGGAAAAAAAGTGACTGAGCAGTTCAAGGAGTGAGTCATACTACTAATAGACAGCAAATTAATAGGTAACTTCGGAACATGCAGTACATTAGGAAGAGTAAGGCCAAGTGGGAGAGGTATGGTGCCTCGGCCAGCTATGGTAGAAAAAGAACCATCAGCCAGTCTTACCTTATCTCTCCCAGAGAGAAGGTTATAGGTCTGAAACAAATTAGACTTACCAGTCATGTGATTTGAAGCTCCGGAGTCAATAATCCAAGGAGAATCAGTAGTATGAGATGACACATGGAAGGCTGTGGCATTACCTGATGTAGACGCAAACGAGGTAGGAGTAGGCCCAGAATCCATCTGGCGGAGAGTCCTACCATACAATTCCAAATGTTCACGGAAGGAGTTGATAATATCTTCCTTAGGGTCAGAACTGGGATGTCTCTCCTGAGTTACCGAAGGACTAGTCTCTGTCGATGCCATATTAGCTGAGTTATACCTTTTTTGATTCTGCTGACCTGGTTTCTTGCCCTGATCAGGTGCTGACTTCTTACCCAAATCCTGTGCCCATTTAGGTTTTCCATGGAGATCCCAACATGTATCTTTCGTGTGTCGTGTCTTCTGGCAGTGAGTGCACCAAAGCTTGCTCTTATCATCTGATTTTTTCTGAGTGTCGCCCTTTTTAAAAACACCTCCGACATTTGTATCTGAGTTTCACCGGACAGCTAGGGCAATTGACTCCCCTTCTACACCATTCATCACACTTCTGCTTTCTTCTGACTGCACCAAGGCATAAACCTCCTGAACTGATGGCAAGTCTTTACTACCCAAGATCTGCACCCTGATGGACTCATATGACGGATTCAGCCCTAGGAGGAAGGCAAACACTCATTGCTGAGATACAAATGACTTATAGGCCTTTGCATCTTCATCACACTTCCAATTCACATTCTGATAGTGATCAAGTTCTTCCCATATTGATGTCAAATCAGAATAGTACATCGAGAGACTCCTCTCCCCTTGCTTGCAAGTAGAGGATTCAGCTTGTAGT
Source organism: Nelumbo nucifera (assembly GCF_055504915.1). Classification (NCBI taxonomy): domain Eukaryota; kingdom Viridiplantae; phylum Streptophyta; class Magnoliopsida; order Proteales; family Nelumbonaceae; genus Nelumbo; species Nelumbo nucifera. Next base: position 30,712,623 of record NC_142652.1, on the reverse strand, counting down.
TGATATATCTTGGCATAGTGTCTTTGCTCTGAATAGGTGGACTTCGCTTGTTCCCATATCTCACAAGCAGTTTCAGCCCACATAAAAGTCTTCCTTACTTGTGGCAGCATTGAAACCAAGAGCCAAGACATCACCATACTGTTCTCTTGGTTCCACCTATCATGCTCAGCACTTCCATACTTCGGCTCCTTCACTCTCCCATTGATGTATCCTATTTTCCCCCTAGCAGTGATGTAGATTTTTATTCCCCTAGACCACTCAAGGTAATTCAGACCATCAAAGGGAATAACAGCCATGGGAAAGCTCATATCCATTCCCCCACTCACTCCATTGTGGCTCCCTGAAATCTCGGAAGTAGCAGAATTCTCAGTCGACATGGTCAAACAGTAAATCAGTCCCAAACACCAGACTTAGGACCCCTCCTTACTCCACAAAACAATGCTCCACTCAGTTCACACCCACACACTTGGGTTTAACAACTAGGTTGAGCACAAACAGTACCAAATTCCGGACAAAACAGAGGTAATATTCGGCAGATTTTAGACCTGCATAGTTTTAACAGTCCCAATCTACCAGAATTCCAGAATGTCTAACAGCCACTAATCAGCAAGAGAGATCCTTCTTACTTATAGTCAAATCAAACCATTGAGAAGACAAGTCATCTTTGACCTACAGTTGTCTTAACACATGAACAGGATCACACGATCCAAAAAAAACAGGGGGTACACAGATTCGACAACATTCAGCTGCCCAGACTCATAGGGTTTTCAGTCCCGAAGCAGATGACCAAGGAGGGTAAAGAAGAGAAAAACAGGGAGAACTGTACCAGTTGTAGCTGTTTTTTCAGTCCCGAATCAGATTTCTGTTCCGCCCAGGTTCTGCTAGTCTGTTCGATCTGTTCCCTCAGTAAGGTTGTTCGATCTGCTCTCTTTAATCAGTATTCCCGCTCTGATACCATCTTGACAGTATGGCCGGCCAGAATTAAGAGGAAGAGAAGAGAAGAGAAGAGGAGAAGAGGAGAAGAGAAGAGAGGGAAGAAAGAAGGGTTTTGCAATGTAACAGTGCTGGCGGCGCCAGCCTTTATTTTAATATATATAGGGCGGCAGAAATAACAAGGGAAAAGACCCTTGTGCCCCTGAGTGCAATAACAGACATAACAGAAAGAAAAAACGAAATAAAAAACACTTTAATTAGCCAAACAGGCCCTAACATCAGCAACTAAATTATTTTAACATTATTTTAACAGGGATCAAAGAGATAAAGGTGGTGTTAAGACTTCTATGCAAAGATGCATTTTTATGGAAGTCCGGGAACACCTTCAACAAATCAGACTAAATAAATTCCCAACATTTGATGTAAAATAAGTTAGACAAACCATCCAGCCCGGGAGATTTGTCCCCATCCAAACTCCGGATTACTGACTTGATTTCTTCTTCTGAAAAAGGTCTCTCAAGAAGCTGATTTGATCTGAACTTAGTTGCTTGAAGGCTAACTCTGAAGGAAAAGGTCTCTTGCCCCAGGTTTCCTTATAGAGATTCTTATAGAAAGAGGTAGCTACGGATTTGATTTCAGCAACTGATTCCCCTACTCTATCCTCCCATTCCAGTTTACTGATTGAAGAAACTCTCACTCGGGCATTTGCCATTTTATGAAAGAAATGAGAGTTTCTATCACCTAGCCTTAGCCAGGTTACCTTGGCTCTTTGTCTCCATTTAATTTCTTCTTTCACAGTCACCTTGTCAAAGTTTGTTTTGGCCTGGATTCTCCTCATTCTCAACTCTTCCAAAATTGGACCCCCCTCTTCTGTCTTATCAATATCTGAAATAGTTTTCAAGTAAGTATTTTTCTCAGATGCGAAATCAGAACCTTTCTCTACCTTCCATTTTTTGACCTTTTCTTTAATTGCTCCCAATTTCTTCGCAAGGATAAAAGAACTAGTACCCTCCACACTGACTTCAGCATAGAGATAAAACCATCTTCTTCAAACCAAGAATTCTCAAACTTGAAAGGAGTCTTTACCTTTTCCCTGTCCCCACAAACTAGCCGAATTGGAGTATGATCTGAAACAGGCCTAGAAAGGGCCAAGTGTTTAAAATCCAGAAAGATCTCCTCCCAGTTTGAGACAAGAAATCTTTCCAGTCTTACCAGAGTAGGAATCTCCTGATTATTTGTCCAGGTAAACTGTGCACCTACTAAGGGAAGGTCCAAAAGCTCAAATTTGTTTATGAATTCAGCAAACAGGCTCATCTCCCTTGTTCTTCTACTTCCTGAATTTCTTTCCTCAGAAGATAGGGTAGCATTGAAGTCACCTCCTATCACCAACGGACATGATGAGCCTCTCATGTTAGCCAATTCCTCCCAGAATAGATTCGGTAATCGAACTACTGAAGGACCATAGACATTAATTATCTGAAATTGATTCCCATCCAATAATTCCAGAATCACTGAGATTGAAAAACTCCCAACTTTAAAGGATATAAGTTGACAGACCATAGGATTCCAGAGTTGCCAATAATCCCCCAGCACTTCCGATAGCTGCTTTTGCCCTCTATCTAACTTGGCCCTCCCCCCAAACACTCCTCACTACACCTGCCTCCAAAACATCCAGCTTAGTTTCTTGCAAAAGCACAATTTGTGACTTCTCGGAGTTCCACCACTACTACCCACCTTATCATTAAGCCCCCAGGTCAACCTCAACAATTCTCTGTTTCTTTTTGAAGAAGCCCCCCCCCCCTCTTTTTCTAGCCACCAGTTTTCCTCTTTCAGACAGAATCCTTTGTTCCACTTCTTCTATATATTTTAATGTTTCCGTTTCCGAACCTTCCAAAGAAATCCCCAAAAATTTACCCAACCCCAAAAGTTTTGAGGTAACCCAGGAGGAAGATGACAGAGAATATTCCCTACAAGTGTCTATACAGAATCCAGTGTCATATCAAGTACATCATAACCTACTGGTTCGCTAGGCATGCACATGTATCTAGCTATCATTGTTATCTAAGTTCAACTAGAATTCCAGTAGTTTTTGAATTTGCTAGAGTATTATATAGTAAATTATAGATATGACACTGGATTCTGTATAGACACTTGTAGAGAATAATACTATATAATGGGTCAAAAAAGCAACCCTTAGAGTGAGAGGGTTTTGTAGGGATTTTAGTCAGTTTTCAAGTCACTCTAACTATAGATATGAGTTGGTGAATGATTAGGAGCCTTCACACTATTGATGCTTAAGGTCCAAAATAATGTTGAAAAGGAGTACAACAAGATTGATTAAACATATGCCTTTTAGTTTCTTTTCTTTGGTAATTGATGCTTTAAAAACTCTTCTTTGGTGTGATTCCACTGAAGGCTTTGCTAAGTTTGGAGCAATGGCAGATTTTAATACAGTTGCTTGTATTTTTCTTTTCTTTGTCAAGATTGGATTGGTGTTCAGTGAACTGCTTTATATTAAAAAGAACGCATTGGATAGATACCCAGGCATTGATAAGGATGGAAATAAAAAGGCCATTACCCAATGTTGGTCCTAGCTATCTGGGGTCTTGGGAGGGGTGGACTGGGCCCTAACCATAATATTTTGCCCAAAGTGACACCCTTTCAAACTTGAACCTGAATTCTCATGTTTTTCAGCCAGAGATTTTACCAGTACACCAAGCAATGGCCCCTATTGAGAAGGAATGTAATTTACCACTTAGCAATGTAGAAAAGGGTAACTTTATTCTTGTTTGTTCTTTTGTTAAGCAGTATTGGGTAATCAGGTTTGACTCTCAAAGCACACTTCCATTTGGTTCCCTGGAGGGCCACCTTACTAATCACTGCTTCTGCCACTGTGCAGTCAGTCCATCCTGCTTGGCCCACCTGTTTAGTTTCATATGCTACAGCAGTCAAGGTTGACTGACTTCTTTATATGCTTTTTTTTTCGTCTTCATGGAGCTACACAACCTGGGGGGTAGCCCATCCCCCACTCCCTTAACCCCCCAACCCTGGTGGCAGAGGGGTTTGATCCCAGTTATCTGCTACAACGAGTCAGAGATCCTACCAACTACTGTAACTAAAGTGAAGCATATAAACGCCCCACTTATCTAGCAAGAAAACAACTGCTATAACATCATGATAGAAAACTACTGTGCATGCTACTTGATTAAGGAAAAGAGGTGTGACGCCTCTATCTTATTTTTCTATCTTTTCCTAATTATTTATTTATTTGGATAAGTAACCATGTTGGTTTTTTTTGATAAATGATTGAATTTTATTCAATAAAATCAATAAGATATTACAATACAGCCTTTCCAAAGGAGGGGCACGAGCTGGTACCTCCCCACAATAGCAACAATGTACTACCTCAGACTAGTAACAAAAAAATTTACAAAGCTGCCCAGAATAACTGTTCCCTTGATACCCCTTGTTTAGCTAACCCATCTGCTATGGTGTTAGCTGTTCTACCCACCCACTGAAAAATAACATTCATGTTCCTTGAGAACCATTTAGCTTTCCTCATAATACCCCTGTAGCACCAGATCACTGAATCTGGATTTTTTAGCCAACCCACAACAACTATGGAGTCTCCTTCAATAATCAAATTTTGAACGCCTAACTGATCCGCAACCTGAATGCCTTGTACTGCCGCTAGGAGCTCAGCTTTGATAGAGTCTCCTATACCCACAGAGCCTGAGAACAAAGCTAAAATGTTACTATCTTTATCTCTCAGCACCCCACCAATCCCTGAAGGCCCCAGATTTCCTTGGCTGCTACCATCAAAATTCAGCTTTGTCCAGTCTTCTGAAGGGGGTACCCAAACATCTGGTACCCTGTTCTTTCTGTTACTACTACTAGCCACAGCCCTCCAGTTCCTCCACATGTCATCAAAGGAATATAATTCGAAGGAATCTAGTGATCTCAGCCAGTGGATTGCCCTGGTCAAAATACAATCCTTTACATTCTGAGCATTTATCTCCTTCTCTTGGAATATCCTTGCATTTCTTTCTTCCCAAATTGTCCACGGAGCAGCAGCTCTAATGCTCCTCCACATTCTTTTACCGGTTTTTGTGGGCCACACAAAGAAGGAAGGATCAAAGATCTGATCTATGGCTGTGGTCATATTCCATCTGCAACCAAACAAAGCAAAGATCCAACCCCAAATAGCAATATAAAAAGGACAGGTTAAAAGTAAGTAAGAGCAATCCTCACCATTAGCCCTGCAAAGTACACACCAATTAGGAAACAAACACATAGAAGGCCATCTCTTCTGTAGTATAGAAAACCTCCCAACAGAACATAATAATTTTAGGAGGTACAGGTTTAGACCAAATCTCCTTAGCTGGGAAGACCACTTGTCCCGAGGGAGAGCAAAGGGACTTAAAAAAGGAAGCACATGTGAAGTAACCTTTTGGGTTTGGAGACCAAAGTCTCACACCAGAACTAGAAAGGTCCAGAAAAACACTTCCAAGCAGTGACAACATGTCTGAAACACAAGAGAGTTCATGATCCCTCAAACACCTACGAAACCCAAAGTCCCAACTTAAGGAAGATGGAGAATTAGATGTTGGAAGAAAATGAGAAATTGTTTTACCCTTGTAGCAAGAAATGGAATAGAAAGAAGGGAAACTGTCCTTAAGGGCAGAATTGCCCACCCAGATGTCTTCCCAGAACAAAACAGAAGTACCAGAATTGACATCATACCTGATACAGTTGAGGAAAAGAGGAAGAATATTCTGATTGCTTTCCAAGGAGTTGCCAGAGTGGCTCGACGCGATACACCAGCATCCCATCCATTGCCCAAACTGCCATGTATGCTAGCTATCACCTCATGCCATAGTTCTCTTGTTCTAAGGACCATCTCCACAAAGATTTTCCTAGGAGTGCTTTATTCTTCAAAACTAAATTCCCCAGTCCCAATCCACCCTCCTCTTTCCTCCTACACACTATTCCCCAATTTATTAAGTGATCCTTTTTTTCCTCCCCTGGCTCCCAAAGAAAATTTCTCATTAATTTCTCTAGTTGCTTGGCTTCCCTGACCGGAATCCTAAACACAGAGAAATAATAAATTGACAGATTTGCCAAGGAAGCCCTCAGTAAGGTAACTGAAGAAATATAGTTCCTTTTCCACGAGACTAACTTTTTCTCAAACTTTTCTAAAACTGGGGCCCAAGATGTGCTCTCCTTAGGGTTGGCTCCAAGAGGAATACCTAAATACTGTAAAGGCCAATAGGAAATAGGACAACCTAAAGACTCAGCCACCAACTCAAGGGTTCTCTCATCCAGATTCACTCCCACCACACAGCTCTTTTCCAAATTCATTTTCAGATTTGATAATCTCTTAAAGCACTCTATCAAAGACTTGAGATTACTTACTGTTCTCCTATCACCCCCTTCACAAAAGATTATTAGGTCATCAGCAAACTGTAAGTGGGTCACCCTAATCCCGTTCCTTCCTATCCTCCAACCTCTCACTACACCTTCCCTGTTTGCCTTAGAGATCAAGCTACTAAAAACATCTGCAACTAGGGTAAAAAGAAAAGGAGAAAGGGGGTCACCTTGCCTTAAACCTCTAAGAGTTGGGAAAAAATCCTTGACTACCCCATTAACCAAAACCGAAAAAATGGCAAGAACTTATGCATCCCTTTATCCAATTACACCATCTGACTCCAAACCCACAACACCCTAGGATTTCTAATAAGAAGCTCCAATCCACTAGATCATAGGCCCTTTCTAAATCCAGCTTACAAACAAACCCTTGCTTTCTGGACTTTCTCATATCCTTCACACATTCATTCGCTATTAGAATCCGATCGGTTATTTGTCTCCCTTGCATGAAAGCTCCTTGTGCTTGACTATGATGGAGGGTAGCACTTTAATCCTCAATGATAACACTTTAGCCAGGATTTTGTAAATGCTAGTTACCAAACTAATTGGCCTAAAATCTTTAGGGGTTTTTGCTTCTTTTTTCTTAGGGATTAGAGCTATGAAAGTGGCATTAACTCTAGGGCTTACTTTGCTATTAACTTCAAATTCCTTAAACACAACACAAAGGTCTTCTCTTACCACATTCCAACAATCTTGATAGAAAGCCATGGTGAAGCCATCTGGTCCAGGGGCTTTGGATCTATCCATTGAAAACACTGCATGCCTAATTTCTTCTTCTTCAAAAATCCTCTCTAACCATCTTGCTTGCTCTTCATACAGCCTAGGCCAATCTAGACCTTCCAACCTTAGTCTATTATTCAGAGGCTTCCCTGCAATTGATTTAAAATGATCCACCAACACTTTTGCTATCTCATCTTGATTTGTGACTTCCTCCCCATCCACTTCTAATTTGGCCACATATTTTTTTCTTCTCCTCCCATTAGCCAACGCATGGAAAAATTTTGTATTACCGTCCCCTTCTTTGATCCATTTGTGTCTTGAATTTTGCCTCCATGAGATCTCTTCTCTAAGGAGAACTTCTTCCAGTTCCTTTTTTAACCTACCTCTCAACAACCTTTTTTGCTCATTCATACCTCCTTGGGATTCTTTGGAGTCTAGTTCATCAATCCTAGACATCAAAGAATTCTTTTGATCTTCTACCCTTCCAAAACGCTCCCGATTCCACTCTTTAATCCTTGCTCTTAGTCTCTTTAACTTTTTGTGGAACCTTACACCTTTCCACTTAACCCCTCTCAAATCTTCATTCCATCACTCCCCAACCCTTCGTTCAAAATCCGGATGGGTTAGCCACATGTTCTCAAACCTAAAAGGTCGAGGGCCAAAGCCTAGAACATCTTGACCTAATAGTATAGGGCAGTGATCAGATGTAACTCTAGGAAGGGTTTTAGCCACCGAGTTGGTTTTATTAAGAAACTCCATAGTATCCAAAAAACCTAGCTAGCAGGCCAAGAGAATACAAAGCCAGCAATTCTCTATTTTTTCATTATTACATTTTTGAGGGATTTTATCATCCTCAAGGTATCCTACATCAGAGGTTTCTTTGACAGCAATTTGAATAGTATATTCTGTTGAATCTGTTCATCTTTTCAATTTTGCTTCGTAAGTGTCAACCCTTAAAGTCACTGTTTGCAATTAAAAAAAAGTGTCAACCCTTAAATTCACCATTTGCAATTAAAAGAAAAATGTAAACCCTTAAAGAAGAGGATTTTTTTTTATAATTGAAAAGAGGATGTAATAATGTTATATTCTACAATATAAACCTTACCCAATCAACTTATTGGTTAGATCAGAAATGTCATAAAGCCAGATGAGCATAAAAGACAAAATGGAAAAAGAACTTGTTTACTGAATAAAAGAAAAAAAAATTATGGCTATGTAGGGGCATTGAGATACAATACAGCTGGGTGAAAAGGACTGCTAATTCTTTTGCAGATGGGTTGGCCAAGCAAGGGGTGAATAGGGAGGCTATTTTTTGGGCTAATTTTTAATCTCCTTTCATTGTAATTTGCTGATGGGGAGATAAGACTCTTTATCTCCCCCTTATTGTACTTAAAGCTTCATAAATCTTAATAAAGTTTCTGTTATTGATAAAAAAAAACTTGTTTACTGAATAAAAAATGTCAATAAAGAAGCATATCAGCAATAGAAGACAAACCTGGGCTCTCTGAGTCACCAATGTCAATTCGTTCCACCTCAACCTGTATCATCATGGCACAACAAAAGAATTTCTAATTATCAGTGCACAAACCGGGACTCAGGAGATGTATTTTACAACAAATACAGACATAAGATACTGATAAAAAATACTAAGATGAGATCATGGCATCTAACAAACAAAATAGATATGCACTGTTTTTGTTTTTTTTTTTTTTTGATAAATAAATAGATATGCACTGTTTGACCATCAACAAGATTAGCAGGCATTTCTAAATTCCTAATTCCAAGATCAAGCAAATTAGTAAAATCTCAAAACAAGTGTTTGGGTTATCCATGCATCACATGCTGTAAATATACAATTAAGCAAGCACCTATGGGAGTAACAAAAAACAAAATCTAGGTTTTTATGTTTAATGGCAGCTTCTATGCTTTCTCTTTTCCCTTTTCTGGGCACTAGTACATGCTAAGATGTGTACAGATACCACATTACAAAATAAGAATGCTACAAGTCATAACATTGACTTCTGCATACTCGGGTCACATGTTAATAAAGCTACATGAGGTGAGAATATAGATAAACTTCTTCAAATATATATAAATAAATACACAAACACATAAAAACCTAGAAATAAGTTAATAACAAGTAGAGAAACATCATAGTAAGACTTAAACACGAGAATGGATTAATATACAAGAATTTCTATGCTTCTTTACAGTCTTTTGGGAAAATCAAACACCAAATCAAGCTTATTCTGGCTTATGTTTTGATGGTCATAATGAAAATATAGCAACTGAGAAGCTGTCATCTATGGACCACATATAGCAGATAACCAGGATACCAGTAAATGGTAAATGCATAAGAAAGCTGGCAAGGACCTCAAAAGTTGCATGAATTAGTATCTATCAAAGGCCACTTCTATGTGGAAATGGATCCTAGAAGCACCACTGAATTTCCTTGAAAGTATTGTATGAGATGAAAGTATGACATAAGAAAGGGTATGTTGGGGAAAAAATAATTGCCATGGTCCATCAGGAAAGCATTAATACGTTAAGAAGTTCTTTTTTTTTTTGATAATTAATACGTTAAGAAGTTCTACAAACCTATTTTTTATTCTTCTCCTTTTTCCATTTTTTTTTTTTGGATGGTGGGATGAGAGATAAAGTAATTTTCACTGGCAATGGTCTATAGTGAAAATTATATTTAGAGCTTGTCTTTTCATGAAGTGCATGCAGCAAATATTCAGGTACCTGTAATTGGTACATGGCTACATGCATAGGACATTGAAAAAGGGTCAACCCTAAAAATAGTTACAAAGTAACATGTAGAAATATCTATTATGGATTGGAACAGTGTAGATAAGGATACAAGAGGCACCATTGCTAGTGCCCACTAAGAACAAGATGAAGTTATGCCCTCTATAATTGCATGTTTGGGAAAGAATAAGCTTGGTCCAACAGGATAGCCACTGAGAATGACACCATATCTGTTATTGAGTACTGGCAAAAAGGAACATGCAAAGTCATTGCTGAAACAAAAGTATATGCAATTTTGGCCTTCAGCCTTATCATTTTGCTCATTATCGATGTTGACTGTTTTGTTCTAAATTACCAATTAGTAACTCAAATAGGAAAGAGGTCATTTTAAAATCAAAACCTTATTTTTAGCATGCACTTGGCTTGATCACTCTTCACATGATTGGTATCAATGTTTTTTATTTTTAAAATCCCCCTTTAACAGTAATCAATTGGATTTACCACCTCACAAAGTAATGTCTTCATTTGTAAATTGAAACTCCATGCTTAGTATGAACATGCATAGTGTTTATCTCCCACTTCTGTGCTTTAAACTAATTCAGCTCCTTTGTTCCGAGGGATACCAAGCCCAAAAACAATTATATAAAAATGAACTAAGGTAAAACACAAGTAAAAGTTCATTCTATCTGTTGTTCATGAAAGTATTCACAGAGTTTGGAAGGGGGTGAGGGAATTGATACAGATAATAATATAAAATAACGGTAAGCAGCAATATGCTTTTTACTTAATCTAGCATAGTTTTTTTTTTTTTTTTTCTTTTTGGTTGATCTAGACTAGAAGCACTTTCAACAGAACAGAAGGTACTCTGCTGCAAGACTTTGGGATGTTCTGCCAGTTGAGAAAATGTTAAACAAATGCAATAAAACCATTCCTCAGGTTTTTACTTAAATATGTTTTCCACTCGAAAGTAACTTTGCAACTAAAATAGACAACGGTACTGAACTCAATCTAATCCCAATTCTTAAATTTAAATGACATCTGTAAACACTTCAGAATTTGTAAACGATCCTAAATTTTTTGTTTCAATAGATAAAATTTCAAAAGCAAAACCAAAAGGAAAAAGGTTCTTAAGATCCATTATTCACCTGTACCGGGGGAGCTATATTTTTATTCATAGGCTGTGATTTTGTCGACTTTCCAAGCGGCGGAGAACGAGATTCCACGGATGGTCCTACTGAAGCGGCTGCGGACACAGCAGCTGCAGACTCTCCGGGTTGTCGTAGATACCTCAACCGCTTCACTGCCCGGTGCAGCCTCTCTAATCGGAATGTCTCGCCGTCAAAGAACAGTACTCCATCGTTGTCCTTGCAAACCTCGCTGCTGCCCTCAAAGGTCACTTTGGGTTTTCCAGGTTGATTGTTATGAAATTCTACAGTGACTCTATTTTCCTTGTTCTTGTGGAGTGATCCAGGCTGAGTCTTATCGATTGATGCCGGCTTAAAATCATCTGGATCATTTAAAGAACAGAAATAGAGGAATTGTCATCCGGCATATTGTAATAACATCGGGATAAATGAAGAAACTCATTTGGAATTACAATACGGTAATTTTTTTTCCTGGTAATCTGTAAAGGTTCAATTTTTAGCGTTTCTATGAATCACTTACATCGTAAAGTGCAGAACTTGGTAGATGAATGATCTCTAAAAGATGAACCTAGGGTCAGGTTATACCACCGATCTGGCTGAGGAGCATTGCTTGGTTCGTCTTTGTTGTTAATGTTCGCCATTTTCTTGGGCGAAGCCCAAGAGTTATCGATTCATGGTGATGCCAGACAGACAAATAAACCCTAGAAATCCAGGGTTTTGAAAACGAGAGAGGCAAAGAGTTTCAGAGAGCCAGGGGCCAGGGACGAACTCAATGCCCCCAGGTTGAGCCGTTGAGGTTGGATAAAGATAATACGAGGTCTAGCTATTATGCGCCAGTGGGTGTTTTTTCTCAATCAAGTGACAACATCCAATATGTCAACCAGAGAAGAAGTCGAACGCACGGCGAGTGGCGAGTGGCGAGTGGCGAGTGGCGACTCGGCGGGATCTCTTGCGGGTAGACGCTCATGCGTATACTAAGGTCGGAATTCTAGATCTTTACATGCCATCCGAACCATCCCAGCCGTCTGATCATTTGGTCATCCGCTAGTTTTGGCGATCATCAAGTGGGCCACTAGTCCTATTGCCTGGATCACTAACAATAAGATCTGGCACAGATAAAGTAGATGTCCCCACCAATTGGACGGTTGAAACATTTCCGCAGTCTGTTGTACGTATTATTTGTAGCAGACTAGCGGATCCGGAGTCGCACGTTAGGATGGTAGCCCTTAATCCGTTATTTATCACTGTTTATGTCTTGTATTGTCCAGAATCAGATGGTTTCTCCCAAAAAAAAGCCCTAGTTTTTTTAGCGGGAAACGGCGAGCGAGACCCCTATGAATTCATCACAGATTTCATCGTGTCTCCTTCTTCCCTCGTCGATTAACCGCCGTACCAACTGTTCTTCGAATTAATCGTTTTCAAGGAACAAGGACATGGGATGAGGCGATGAAATTTTCAACGGGAGAAGCTTTCATTGGATGCTCTGGAAAAACTAACCGAACTTTAAGGACCTGCAAGAATTGCAAATCCCAGTTCGACCCGTTGGTCAGTCCCCCCGATCCTGTCGATTCCACACCGCTCATTTTGGTGGTATGCATTCACCTAGAACTCCTTCCGATTCCACACCTGCAAGAATTGCATTGTTGTTTATGGTTCTGATGTTCGAAGTTATGAGTATCATTTAATTTCAACATTTCGAGTTTCATATTTCCTGAAGAAGAAAATTGTAAACTAGTTACCATGAGTGCGTTATACGCTTCCATGTGTTTTTGTTTTTTTTTTTTTTTTTTTTTTTTTTTTGCACGTATATCAAGTTCTAGTCCTCTTGTCGCTTGGAGTTCCCCACAGAGTTGCCGCCTTCGTTGATGGAATTGTTTCTGTACTAGCCAAGGTTCCATAACACGCTCCCTCTTTTCCCCCAATTCTTTTCCAACTTCACTTGGACTTATTCTCATGTCAAATTTCTTTCCTCTTTCCCCCTGAAGTATTTCAACAGCATCACCTCCCATAACTGTTTCAGAGCATTCTCAAGATCGAAACCCTTTATGAATTAATAGTGTTTGTCCATGCACTCACCATTCCATTTCTTTGCATGCATTGCTTGATGAATTAATAGCTGCAGAAGAGATCTTTGATAAAATGAATGAAAGTAATGCTATGTCATGTAATTTAATCATTGCTGCTTACATCAGGAATGACGTTGGAATGGAAGCTTGGGGGCAGCTCAATATACATATGGCAGTCTCTTGTCCTTGTCTACATTGAATTGAATCCTCACTAGGGATTACAGTTGCAGCTACTAATTTTATTGGCTGGATTAATTTGTGCTGACACTTCCCTTGGGATGGCATTGTTGGGTCTATTTGGGAAGCATGGAAACTCAAACGAAGTATTTAAATTGTTCCAAGAAATGCATTGTATTAACTTAGAATTGCTTAGTATCTGCACTCAGTCAATGCGGGTATGCAGAATATTCAATGATTTTGTTTTGCGAATTACTGAGAATTTATAAATCAGAATATTCATTTATTGATGTTTTGTCTGGGTTTCAATGGATGCCTGACCTAGAAGCTGGAGAACATATATTTAAACCTGGCACACTGTCTTACTCTTAGGTTGCTAACCCTTGTATGTAATTATGTATGTGGTGTTTTTATACATGCCTTTGTGAGAAAATGTCCGAGGATATGCCTTTTCATGTGGTTTGGTGGAAAGTAACTACTAGGGCATTGGCTTGGCATAAAAGGTCAGAGAAACTTTGCAACTTATCTTGACAATGGTTTTGGAAGGATTCTTGCCCAGCCAAATCACGTTTAGAAGTGTTATTAATTCCTATAGCAACTTACATATCTTAATTTACAGTAAGTACATTAAACCATCAAGAACAATGTCAGATGTGACATTTTCATTAGTACTGCATTGGTTGATTTCATATGCACTGTTGAATGGACACTGGCATGAGAATTGGAATCTAGACATTTCTGGGAATCTGACTTGGCAAGACAAAAAATCAAGGACTCACGGGCACATCTATAAACAAGTATATAATATTAAGATACTCCATACTATGTTGAATTTTAATGTTACAAACCTGTAGTATGTGTTTAAAGTTTATAATTATTACTTAATAACATTTTGCAGGAAAAGTAGCATTCAATGTGTAAATTAAACTGTTCATTTATGTCAAATAAAACAATAAGAGAAAGAAAAATGTCACATATAAGTATCTCTTAAGAACCCCATGGAGTGTTGAGCCCATGCATGTCTGGCATGTATACTTCATCCATTTAGAAGAGTCCACGAAACAATATTTCTATACAAACTGTAATGCCTTGGAAGAGGCCCATCTTTTCTTTGATGAGATTTATAAGAAAATGCAGTGTCTTGAAATGCTTTGATCTCAGGTTACTGACATGATTGGTATTGTATTGTAGTTAATCTACCGAAGAAAATGCTGCATTTAGGTTTCCAGCCTAGTGAGTGTTCATTTTTAGTTGTTCTTAAGATGGCCTCAATTTCAGAGTTGCATCAGTTCTACTTTTTGGTAATGTGATTAGGTTACCTTCAAAATCAGTATGTCTGGAGTTCACTTATTGCTTCCTATGCCATCAATTGTCTTATTTCTGGTGCCTTGATCCTTGCCATTAGCATTAATCCTATCATTACCCAGAACAATGTGATATTATATTGGAAACCATTCTTTGTTGCCTGTGCTCACATATGTGATTACAAGAGGTCTTGGAATTGTTCAGAAAAAATGTGATGCGTCAAATCCTGCCTGGTAATTACACTTGCTCAAGCATCCACTCTGAACTAAAGCTACCCTTGGCAAGTTTTGTCCATGGACTTATCTTAAAAACTAATTTCAAGTATCAAATCCTTCTTGACAATTACTCCATGAGTGGGTTTTATTTGTTTAAGGTGGTTGCTGCTTGGCTAGGATAGATCCCAACTCTTATTATCTTTTGTTGGGAGCCATGGTCATTTCTAAATTCATGGTTCCCTGTGCTGAACACTTCTAGAGCATGATTGGATGGATAAGTTCTCAATGGCAGTGGGGTGTATTAAGGGATTGTTTTGTCTTTGGGTTTTTGGTAAGCAAAACCACCAGCATTGAAGCAGTCTTCTCTGAAAAGATTGATTGAAACATTATATGAAATCGAATCATATTGAACTAGGTCAAAAGATTCTTCCTACAGTCATGATTCCCTATGTTGAACATTGCTAGAGCATTATTGGATGAACAAATTATTGATGGTAGTGGGTGTATATTGTTTCACTTTTGGGTTCTTTGTCAGCAAAACCACCAGCCTTGAAAGTTTCTTCTTTAAAACTGGATTGAAACACCATGTGAGATCTCATCAATACCGAACTAAGTCAGAAGATTCTTTCTGTAATCATTATATCTTTTTTACCATGGTTGTTTGGGTTTCATGATTCCCCAAAAGTTTTTAGCACAATAATTATATCACTGTTCAACAAAAGTCTGGCCACTTTTGAGCATCCAATTTCTTTTCTTTCTTTTCTGTTTGGGCATGTGTTTGCTTGCATTTGTCTTCATTTTCTCTTATAGTCACAGACATGCTGATAATATCATTCCTATGCTCCTGTTATTTGCCGTACTTGTGAAGATAGGTCAAATTGGGTTTTGATCTCCAATTTCTTTTCACTGCTCTACATCCTCAGGAGAAACAAAGAGAAAGTTTGAAAGTGTCTAAACTGGACACCCCCGACTCCGGCAAAGTTTTCCAGTACTGGCATTGTTGTGGTTCTGAAGATCTCTTTGATCCTGGATGCACTGCTTCTCCTCACTCTTCTTACGATGATTGATACAACTAATGTTGGGTAACAATGACGTTAGAGATTCATCTGCCACAGCTGATGCTGGGATTCTCTTTTGCATGTAATTGACCATTGTTTCATACGGCCATTTCAGGGGCCCATATAAATGAGTTGTTTATCTCTATGTATACAAATACATGTTTTGCTTCTTGTAGAGAAAATTTTCTGATTGTGGATGTGCATCAAGGAAGTTTCAATGACAATAGCAGGAAAAGTTGTAGGTTTAAACCTTGGCATGGTCTTCCTGTTATGTTTTTGAAACTGACTAGAATGAGCTTTTTAGTTACGGTACTGAACACCCTCTCTAATCCTCCACTGTAGGTTCTTGGCCTTAATCCAATCCAACCTTGGAATTGGAGTGGATGGAATTTGAAATCTACCTACCAAATTTACACAAACACAAAAATAAATACATAATGCTAGGGGTGCCATTCTGGGTTGGGATGAATTGGAAACTTGTCAATTTTCAATGGGGCCTAAACCCTAATTTGATGAGCTATATGTGGTTAAAATTCTACTCAAGCAACCTGACTTGCAACGCTGCATAATACGATACTCATGCAAGAGTGTGCAGACAATACATAGACATATATACAATAAATCATCCAATCAAGCAAGGTAAATACCGACATGACACATGTTCCTTTCAAGATGGTAAGATGGTAAGGAAAGGGATCATATGATTAAATGTGTAAGCATAAGGAGCTAAAGTGTTTAGGGGTTAATGCGTCAAGGAAAAGTAAGAAAATATGAAATAGGAGAGGTGATTGAAGTGGCTGACCTGAATGATTTATCGCTTATATTTTAATGAATAAATATTTACCAATTACAATAAGAAAATAACTAGCGAGGGGCCCTGCTTCGCCGGGCTGGAATGCAACCATCAACCCGTTGATCTGGTCCCTGGTCAAAATCGTTGAATCAGTCAATGATTTATTGACTCGAGCAATCGAACCATCAACCCATTGACCCGTTCAATGATTTTTGGCTGTTTTTTATTTTTTTAATTGGGAACCATTCAGGTAACCAGTTCTATTTTATCCTAATCTCAGTCCCTGGCCAAAAATTGTTGAATTGATCAACGACCTATTGACTCAGGCGATCAAACCATTGACCCGTTCAATGGTTTTTAGTCATTTTTTTATTTTTTAAATTTTTGTTGTTAGAACGGACCATCCATTCAAACCAGACAGTCGAACTATCAACCCAAAAACCGGTGGCCAGAACGATTCCATTTTCATGCTATATTAGTCACACGCTCGAATGCCATAACACGTATGGTACTGCTTAATGGACTTCACACACTCAATTTTTTGCTTGTAATTTTTGTTGTCAGAACAAGTCATCCATTTTTTTGTATTTTTTAATTGGGAACCGTCCAGGCAACCAATTCTGTTTTACCCCAATCCCGGTCCCTGCCAAAAACTGTTGAATCGATCAACGACCCATTGACCCAAGTGGTCAAATCATCAACCCGTTGACCCGTTCAATAGTTTTGGCTGTTTTTTTATTTGTTTTAACTTTTGTTGTTTGAACAGATCGTCCGTTCGAACCAGACGGTCGAACTGTCAACCTGAAAACCGATGGTCAGAGCGGTTCCATTTTCGGGTCGTATGAGTCACATGCTCGAATGACATAACATCATGGTTTTTAAAACCGACTTAGAGACCAAACTGGTTAGGGGTTCGGTTATCGGGTCGAACGGTCCAACAGTTCGAATCGAACAATTGGCCTGTTCTAACAAAAAAATTAAAAAATGGTCAAAACCATTCAAACGGTTCGAACGGTTTGATATCTAGTTATTAACATAATTTGTAATAAATATTATATATTTATATAATTAGATATTTATATATATCTAATTATCTAAGAATATTTATATAATTTTAAAACCGACCCGGAGACCAAACCAATCAGGGGTCCGATTACCGGGTCGAACAGTCCAAGTGTTCAAATTGAACGGTCAGCCCGTTCTAACAAAAAAATAAAAACAAAAATAGTCAAAATCGTTCAAACGGTTCAATATCTAGTTATTAACAATATTTATAATAACTATTATATATTTATATAATTAGATAAATATATATTTAATTATCTAACAATATTTATATAATTAGATAATTATATATCTAATTATCCTATATATATTTATTAATAGGAAATGGGTTGCTCTCACGTGAAAATCTACTTGCACGAGTAGATGACCCAAGTGTTTGGGTAATTGGGTCAACCTACGATGTCATAATTAAATAATAAAAACATAAGCCTCGTACACAAAGGCTCCCACCAATAAAGGGTTTGGGAGGGATAGATCTATGCAGACTTACCTCTCTCTGTTTATACACAGAGAGGTTGTTGCCAAGATTTGAATACTCGTCACCTAAATTGCCATGGAGCAACCCAACCATTGTGCCAAGGGCTACAAGAATTATTTTTGTTAAAATAATAAAAATTAAAAACATATAAAAACACAAAAAATATAAGAAAAAGCTCAACACTTCTCTAATGTTATACATTTATGACATTATAAAAAGATAAATGTCATACATAAGAGTTATTTTTTTGTTACTTATAGGAATGGAATAGAAAGTTTAAAGCTACCAAAAAATGAAAGTGATGTAGCACAATCTGGTCATTCCTAACTGGCGCTCGCTTGGCTCCTGAGAGGTACCTGAAATGAGAGGAAAGAGGAAGAACTCCCGGGGGGTTTCCCGACAGGAACGCTCCGATGCTTAAGTTAGTATTGTGTGCAAGAACCTGAAGGAGAACGAAAACTAAGAGTGTAGGTTGCGCTAGTGATTCAAGATACCTTGTTCCTTGAGAATAAGCTCTTTATAACTGAATTTCGTTGCTTCAGGCCCTCTGACTTCTAACAGGGCAGGTATAATCGCCACTGTCAGCTTGCCATAGCCGTTACAAGCAGGGCTGAGGTGGTACGCGCGGGGCCATCGTGCAGGGTACGTGTCTGTCAGGTGTGGAACGCCTTTCTAAAGGTGGCAGGCGCGGCGAGGGTACATGCCTGTTGTTCGCAGGTTTGTCGGGTACGGTGGTCGAGCAGGAAGCCCTCCTGTGGTATACCGAACTGTTCTCCTGCGAATTACCCTGAGCTGGGCTGTCCTTTGAGTGACGGGCTGCCTGTAGCCAGTTATGCCGAGCTAGCCGACCCGAGGTCTTTGTGCCTCGAGGCGTCCGAAGAAGAATCAGTGCGTTCTTGCTTGGGGGTGGCCCAAGGTCCATTGAGAGGAGCTCGGGTCTCAAAAGGGGTCAGGGTGCCCCGAACTCGGGACCCCCTGAAGTGCCTTAACCCCGGGGAGGAGGTGTGGGCAAGGCGGCTTTCGGCGAGTAGTTTACCTGCTGAGTTGTCGTGCTGAACTCGGTGGGACTTCCCCTCCGAGTTGTGCTCACGTCCGTTGTGCTGTCATGCTGAGTCACTGTTTGAGCAAGGTCACGCCCACGTGTACCTGAGCTACGAGGTTGGGCCAAATCACCCTCCATCAATTGCCCCCCACTCCCTACGCTGGCGGCGGTGACCCAGCGCGGGGAGGTCATGATGCGCCGGGTGGATTTGGTGTCGGTGTTTATGCTGCGTTGCCGCACGTTCCGTCCAGCTGTACCGGTCTAGCACCCGGATTGACCGAAAAGAGATTCGAGTCGCATCCAGATTACGCGCGGACGTCACGCGACTTGGACTTCGCGGACGTCAAAAACTCGCTAAATCATTTTCGCCTCAAAGAACCCGCGGTTGCGGCTATAAATAGGGGGTCCCTTGGCCATTTTCTTCGCCACAAAGCTTTCGTCGTTAGCGTTTGAGCTCGCGCCAGGGGTCTCTTAGATCGGGTCCTCCAGGTCGTTCTGCTCTTCCAGTCCGGTTGCGTTTCTTTGGTGAGTCCTCCCGAGCTTCCTTTTCCCTTCAAGTTCGTTTCTTTCTTTTAGTTCGGTATGTCGTCTAGTGTAGACAGTCTCATCGACGAGCCCGAGGTAGGTACCTCGGCTCGGGATGTCCCCTCCGCTGCCCAGTCGTCCGAAGTACGGGTGGCTTCGAGTCATCTGGCGTCCACCTCCCACCGAGGTCGGGAACCAGATCAGTTTGGGCCTTCCATAATGACCTCATAGAGGCTTCAGAACCTCATACAGAGGTTCCGCCTCCCTAGCGAGTACTCATATAGTCTTCCCATCGGCAACTTCCCATGGGAGCACGGTCCCAACGAGATCGTGATCTTCAGGGAGAAACTGATAGCCGGGCTCAGGCTTCCACTTCACCCTTTGATCGTTGAGGTGTTGGTACACTTTAGCATCACCCTGGACTAACTCCACCCGAACTCCATACAGAATGTAGTGGGGTCCATTTCTCTTTGTTTTGACCGTTCCCTCTTCATAGATTTAGATGTTCTCAGTACGATTTTGGCTATAAAGAAGAGCGCTTCGGGTGCTCTCCCCGGGCATAGGCGGTCCTACTACCTATCCCCCCGCCCGGGTTTTAAACTCATGCACAAGCTCCCGAGCAAAGTTCCAGCTTGGAAGCGGGACTACTTTGTAGTCTGGAGCAGTACGGGGTGGCCCTTCCCCACTGATTGGAGGATAGCCATTCAAGACCCTAGTGTCATCCTGGACGGGAAGACCAAGAAGGAGCTCCAGTCACTGGCTCAGCTCGGGTTGCATTATAAAGACTTCACTTCTGAGGAGAAGCTCGTCCGAGCGAGCTTGAGTCCGGGCAGGTTTTCCCCACTTCGGCTTTCCGCTCATATATTTGCTCCGGGTTACTGATGTTGTGTTTCACCGCAGGTCCCATGGAGGCGGAAAAAATAGACAACCAGAAGCTCTTCCACCATATGAAGAGGAAGAAACGCGTGGCAAAGAAGGCACGCGTTGGGTCCCCGCAAGCTTCAGCCGAGCCTCGACTTCCGCAGACTTCTGCCTCGGGGCTCGAGGTGGCAGCCGCGCCCATCATCGACTTGGAAGAGGGAGTTGTGCCTAAGGGGCCCGAGGTGATGGCGGAACCTGCCGCTAAGCCCGCTGAGCCTGCTGTCGAGCCCACCAGACTTGCCAGAGAAAGCGTTGCCGAGGCCAACGCTGCTGCTGTCGGTGCTCATCCTGCCGAATCTGCTACCAAGGTCTCCGAGAGCTCTACTAATGATGTGGAGATGACGACTTCCAGCTCGGAGGGTTAAGGGAGCCAAACCGTCCTGAACCCCCAGTGTAGCCTGAAGAAGAGTAAGCTGGCTGCATACTCGGGGGAGGTCAGCGAGTGGGCCGAACTCACTCCTGGTCAGCTCGGCGCCCAAGCCGTCACCCATACTATGGTGGTGAGTCCCCCTTCTTTTTTCTCTTCTCTTTTCTTATCTTTCTTCTCTCTCTCTCTCTCTCTTTTTTTTTGTGGTCTCCTCTTAACCGGTTCTCCTTTTGTAGGTGAACTCCGCCATTCGTGCCTTGACCCTTCAATTGGATAGACATCTGAGGCGGGCTCTGGAGGCTGAGGAATCGTCTTGCGCAACCCATACTGAGTTGAGGGCAGCTCGTTGTCAGGTTCACCGCTTGGAGAGTGACGCCTCGACTCAAAAGAGTTTCATTGAGGTGTTAATGTCAGAGAAGGGAGAACTGGCTCGAGATAAAGACAAGTTGAGGGCCGAAGTGAACGGTCTCAAGGTCGGTCAGGAGGCCTTAGGGCTCAAGGTGAGCAGCCTCAAGGCTGAGCGGGATTCCCTGAGGCTTGAGGTACAAGGCCTCAAGGAGGTGAAGGGGAGACTGGAGCATGAAGTGGGGTACCTCTAGGAGGACATAAAGGAGAAGACTGCAATCTTCGAAGGTGCTCTCGAGGAGGCCAAGACCCAGGCCGTCATTGACTACGTCAACTCTTCGAGATTCGACGATGTGATGACGGAGGCCTACCGTAAGGGCTTCAAGCTCAGTCGGTGGCTGATCAGGCACCTCTACCCCGAGCTGGACACGAGCATCATTACTACTTCGCGGATTACTGACGACATCGTGCCTCAGTCAAAAGACGACCCCGATTCCGAGGATGAAGGTCCCGAAGATGGAGCAGAGGATGTTGGTCCAGACACTGTCCCCGAGGGGGTCCCTGATAGAGGCGGCGGGCCCCCGAAGTAGTTTGCTCTTGTAACTTAGTCTTTTTCCTTTCTAAACTGCGAATGTACTTATCCTAAGCCTTTGAGCTCGGGTAAAAATTCTTGTACCTAAACTCTCTTTTTAATGAAACATAGTTTCTTTCGAGTATCTCTTAGTGTAAAAATACTTCTAAGTGTCAGTGGACACCGAGCTGGTCAATTTAATGTATAGGTTACCCAAGCTGTGTAAGAGCAGCAGGGGTGTAGACGCCGTAGGGTTCATACTCGAGCTGTCTTTCCCTTAAGGGTTAGAGATAACCAGGTTTTGTCAGTTTGGCGTTTTGTGGCCGTTAGGCTTAGGGAGGGATTCGTAGTCCGTTACAGAATTTCCCCATGCTGGAGTGGTACTTGGCTTTTTCTGGCGCACTCTTTATTTTTACTAAGGCGATCTTAACACCCAAGCTATTAGAGCTACGTACCCGAAGTGAGTGACAAAGTAGGGTACATGCCCGACCTGCCTATACTTAAGCTAAGTTGACATCGGCTGTCCTTAACGGGTTCGACTTGTTGCATGCCAGGGCGGGCTATTCGTTACAAGGTTCGTGCCCGAACTGCCTGCACCTTGGGCGTTGTAAGTACTTAGTTCATGCTGATGAGGCCACTATGTCTTGTACGCTGCCGAGGTCTTTTCATTAGCTCGGCGTTTTATCCCTTAGGCTGGTGGAGTTGGCTCGTGGCCCACTCTCGGGGTCTGCTCATGCCATAGAGGTGGCTGGGTCCTGTTGTGCCGAGGTCATGTTAGCTCGGTATTCTGGCCCTTAGGCTTAGGGAGTGGCTCGTGGCCTACTCGATTCTTACAGATAATATTGCCTCAGGTTGACAATATTCCATGCTCGAGGTACTTGTTTCCCTTCGAGGGTCTCGAGCTCGTATATTCCTTCCCTGAGCACTCGTTTCACTCGGTAAGGACCTTTCCAGGTGGACCCGAGCTTGCCAGCGCCGGGCTCAGGTACCATAACTTTACGAAGGGCCAGGACGCAAACGCAGAGGTTCCACTTCTTGACCCTGGCGTTATGGTACCGAGCTACTCTCTGCTGCTAGGCTGCGGTCCTAATGTACGCGAGGTCCCTTACTTCGTCGAGTAGATCGAGGTTGGTATGTAGCTCATCTTCGTTTGTCTGATCACTGTATGTTTTTAGCCGCAACTAGACCTGTTCATGGGTCAGGCCGGGCCGGTCTCGGGCTGGGCTTTTACTGTGTATTAACAAATTTTTTTAAGGCCCGAGCCCGAGCCGGCCCTCATAAAAAGCCCGAAGCCCGAGCCTGGGCCCGGGCCTGAAATTTAGCCTATATTATTATTATTATTAATGTTGAAGCAGCTGAATAAAGAGAGAGATAGATTGAAATTATAAAGAAAAGAATAAAATATATATATATATATTAAATTATAAATATTATATTATTTATATATTTTATATAATATATAAAATACATATTATATATTTTATAAAATATATAATACTGAGTCGGGCCGGGCCGGGCTCGGTAGGGCTTTTTTGACAAATCCCGAGCCCGGCCCGAAACACAGTCAGGCTTACTGTGTTAAGCCCGAGGTCAGGCCCGCGGGCCTAATTATATGACCAAGCCCGGCCGGGGTGCAGGCCGGGCCGGGCCATCGGGCTACCCGGCCCATGAACAGGTCTAGCCGCAACGTAGGTAATTCGATCTCTACGAGGATCACTGCTTCGGTGCCGTAGGTGAGGTTGAAGGGTGTTTCTCCCGTGGTGGTCTTCTCCATGGTCCGGTAGGCTCATAGGACACTGGGTAGTTCATCTACCCACAATCCTTTAGCTCGGTCCAGCCGTGCCTTTAGTCTGCGGAGGATGGCTCTGTTCGTGACTTCTGCCTGGCCGTTTGCTTGATGGTGCGCGATTGAAGTGAAATTCTGTTGGATCCCCATGTCTCAGCACCAGTCTTGAAACTTGATGTCCTCGAACTGCTTGCCATTGTCGGAGATCAATACCCGAGGTAATCCGAAGCGGCACACGATGTTCTTCCAAAAGAAGTTTTGGACATTTCGGGTTGTGATCGTCACGAGGGGTTCGGCTTCTACCCACTTGGTAAAATAGTCTACTGCCACTACTAAGAACTTCCTTTCACCCGTTGCTGGCAGGAATGGCCCGAGTAGATCGATACCCCACCGCGCAAAGGGCCACGGGCTCGTGAGATACTTGAGGTCGGCAGCGGGTTGGTGGTGAATATTGGCATGTCTCTGGCATTTGTCACATTTTCTAACGAGCTCAATAGCATCTGCCTTCATTGTTGGCCAATAATACCCTTGTCGGAGTGCCTTTTTAGGCGAGGGCCCTGCCCCCCAAGTACCCACCGCACAGACCCTCATGGGTGTCGCGGAGTACGAGCTTGGCTTTGGTAGGTTGCAAGCAACGCAAGTAGGGGAGCGTGTAAGATCTCTGGTATAGTTGTTCATCTATCATGACATATTTGGTTGCCTGGCGTTGTACCCTTCTAGCTGCATTGCGGTCTGCAGGGAGGGTCCCGTGTAGTAAGAAGCTCGCGAGTGGGTCAATCCAGCTCGGCTCTGCTTGAACGACGGGATCGACCTCCTCTGCCCCCCTGAGAATGCTAGGCCGAGACAGGTCCTCTATGTATACGGTTCTCACGGTGATGTCACTGGTGCTGGCTAACCTGCGTTCTCTGACCTAAGGATTTGTTTGATAAAGTGTGACTGGAAGTTGAGCAGGGCCTTTCTGACTTTGGCTAAGTAGGCGATCATGGTTGGCTCGCGAGCTTCGTACTCGCTGGTGACCTAGTTGACCACAAGCTGGGAGTCGTTGCAGATAACGATGTTCTTGGCTTTTACTTCTCTGGCTAGAGCTAGTCCAGCTATCAACGCCTCGTACTCCGCTTCATTGTTAGATGTCGTGAACTCGAAGCGTAGCGCGTACTCCAATTTCGTGCCACTTGGGGCGTGCAGAACTATTCCGACTCCGCTGCCCTACTGGTTTGAGGAGCCATCTACGTGAAGGATCCAGGGCTCCTCATCCCAGCTCGGGCTTGGCCGAACTAGGAGAGATGCCACACTGGTTACTACCTCACGGGGCTCAGACTCGACCGGCCTGGGAGCTTCGGGCTCACCCGAGTTGGGAGCCTCATGCTCAACCGACCTAGGGGCTTCAGAGCCGAATGTGCACTCGGCGATGAAATCTGCCAAAGCTTGGGCCTTAATGGCAGTTCGTGGCTTGTACTGGAGATCGTACTCGCTGAGCTCAATGGCCCACTTCGTCAACCGACCAGAGACCTCGGGCTTAAGTAAGACTTGCCTCAGAGGTTTGTCAGTGAGAACAATAACAGTGTGAGCCTGGAAGTACGGGCGGAGCTTCCGAGCTGCAATTACCAGTGTGTACGCTAGCTTTTCTATCTCCGGGTATCTCGTCTCCGCTCCCTGCAATACTTTACTAACATAATAGATGGGTCGTTGGACCTGATCTACTTCCTTTATTAGTACCGAACTGACCACTTCGTCGCTCGCCGAGAGGTACAATTCTAAAACATCGCCCTCCTCGGGTCGGGTTAAGATCGACACACTAGCGAGGTATTTCTTGAGCTCGTCAAATATGAGCTGATAGTCTTGGGTCCACTCGAACCCTTTGCTCTTGATTGCCTTAAAGAACGGCAGATAGCGGTCCGCCAATTTGGACATGAAGCGGCTCAGGGCGGCTATGGGGCCATTCAACCTCTGAACCTCCTTCAACTTACGGGGTGGTCTCATGTCTAAGATGGCCTTAACCTTATCCGGGTTGGCTTCAATGCCGCGCCGGTTAACGATGTATCCTAGGAACTTACCCGAGGTCACACCGAACACACACTTGTTTGGGTTCAATCTCATATTAAACTTACGCAAAATTTCAAAAATAGAATGCAAGTCTTTTATTAAATCATGTGAAAATTGAGTTTTGACGACCATGTCATCTACATAGCATTCTACTTTTCTGTCGATTAACGGCGCAAACAATTTATTTACGAGCCTTTGAAAGGTTACCCCAGCGTTTTTCAAACCAAAGGGCATAACCTTGTAATAGTAAAGGCCGAATTCCGTGATGAAGGCAGTCTTTTCTTCGTCCATCGGGTCCATCTTGATTTGATTATAGCCCGAATAGGCGTCCAAGAAACTTAGCAACTCATGCCCTGAGGTCGTGTCCACCAAATGGTCGATTCTGGGGACCGGGAAGCAGTCTTTCGGGCAAGTCCGGTTCAGGTCGGTGTAGTCGACGCACATGCGCCACTTGCCGTTGGCCTTCTTTACCAGAACGGGGTTGGCTACCCAGCTCGGGTAGTGGACTTGTCTTATGAAGTCCGCTGCGAGGAGCTTCTCAACTTCCTCGTCGACCGCTTTCCACCATTCCGGGGCTAGGTTGCGTTTCTTCTGTCTAACGGGCCTAACTACAAGACCAGTGTTCAGCTTGTGAGTTATGAGTTCGGGGTCTATACCGGGCATCTCTGCCGCGGACCATGCAAAAATATCTAAATTTTGAAGTAAAAAGCTTACCAGTTCGGATCGTAGGGGCCCCTGGACGGAAGCGCCGATCTGAAGCGTCCGAGCTGGGTCTGCTGTTGAGGTCGGGACCGTGACTGTTTCTTCCGTGGGCGCGGCTCGCTCTTCGCCTTGCTCCTTGGGTCGTTTCAGTTCGAGGTCATCGGCCACCTTGGTTTTCCCCTTCAGGGCGGCAATGTAGCACTTGTGGGACTCGAGCTGTCGCCCCGCGCTACTCCCACACCGAAGTTTGTTGGGAACTTCATAGCCAAGTGGTAAGTGGAGACCACCGCCCGTAGGACATGGGTGATCGGTCGACCTATTATGGCATTACAGGGGGAGGGGGTCGCTACCACCAGGAAGTTGTGTTCAAATCTGACCACACAAGGCCATGTGCCGATCTCTACAGGTACTGTTACTTTCCCAAGGGGGCGGACTTCCTCTCCATTGAAGCCCACTAAAGGGGTGTCCGTAGGCCTCAGGTCGCTTCTCTGCAACTGAAGCTGGTCGAACGCAGCTTTGAAAAGGATGTCGGCTGAGCTGCCTGAGTCCACAAGTACGCGCCTGACCTCGAACTCATTGATTCTTAGCTTTATTACGAGTGCATCAACATGGGGGTAGTGGACCCCTCGCGCATCGCCTTCTATGAAGAAAATTGGGTCTCCCATCTTCGGCCGCTTTGAGGGGTTCCGCCCTTCCCGGGTGGCCTCACGAACAGACGTCCGAGCTGCTGCTGAAGTGCAACCCGCAACGATCGAACCTCCCTCTATCATGTGGATGGTCCCCGAACTGGCCTCTCCTCTGGAGGCTGCCTCTGCGGTTGTTCGACCGGCCTACTGCTGGACTCGGGAGCATCTTTACCATATTCCCCTTGTCGACCTGTTCTATTACTATTGTTATTATTATTATTTTGTACAAAGTTTCTCAAATATTTGCGACGGATGAGCTCCTCTATCTCGTCGTAAAGGTTTTTACAACTCTCGGTACTGTGGTCGTGGTCTTTGTGAAAACTGCAATACAAACTCTTATTTATTTCATTGGGATTCCCCCTCAGACGAGGTGGCCACTTCACGTACGGGGCATCCTTGACCGCCATTAGGATTTCGGCCCGCTTTGCGTTCAGTGGGGTGTAATCAGCTCGGTCCGATACAGGAGCTCAGAACAATTGACCCGGCTTTACCCCCCGAATTGTTTCCTTTTTTCTTTGGTTGTCCCCTTGACTGGAAGGCTCTCCTTCTCTCTTTCTTTTTTCGGGTGCACCCTCGCCCTTCTGGTTGATCTCCTCTTCGGTGGCTATGAACTTATCCGCAAGCTTCAGAAACTCGGTTATGGTCACGGGTTGGTTGACGACCATGTGCCACTTGAACTCTTTGTGCGTCACGCCCTTCTTGGCTGCTGCAAGGCATACGGCGGGGTCCAAGCGCGGTATCTGCATACAAGCGTCATTGAACCGCTTGATATAGTTCCGGATGGACTCTCCATCTCTTTGTGCTATGTTGAGGAGGCTTTCTTCAGTTCGCGGGCACCGTTTGCTGGTGACGAAGTGGGACGTGAAGGCTTGTGCGAACTGCGCCCAACTTCTTATCGACCCGGGTGCCAAGTTCCGGTACCACATGCGGGCTGCTCCCCTGAAAGTAGTGGAGAAGGCCACGCACATGCACGACTCACTGGCTCGCGCCAGGTGCATCTGTGACTGAAAGGCATCTACATGATCATTCGGGTCGAACGACCCATCATACTTGTCAAGAGGGGGGAGCTTGAAGTCCTTAGGCATTGGGATTGTTAGGAGTTCGGAAGATAGGGGGATGAAACCGAGAGGAGGGGAGCTTTGGATTCGGCTGAGCTTACCTCTTCTTTGCCCATGAGCTCGGGAAAATCGCGGGTGACAGATCGGCGAGCTCGGCGGCGGCGCCTCTGCTTCTTGCTGGGCTCAGCGTTCGTGCTGCTCACCTCTGCGCTCTCCGGAATGGTTTGCGCAGGGAGTAGCCCGGTCTGCTGGTGATGGCTGTGAACAGAGGGGTCCTGCTTGGAGTCTGCTGCCAGGATCTCGAACCGGTTTTCAAGGATCGGGGTTTCAAACTTCGACTGTCGAGGCGACGTAGACCTGCCGAGCCAGGGTCCTCCCGACCTATCTGCCCGCGGTGAGATCGGGGTAGCCGGTCTCTCCCGTCTGTCGTGGGGGGAGGCCTGATTTTTTGAGAGATTTTGGGGGGCCTCTCCTCAGCCGGAGGGGTGCTCGCTCTGGTGGTGAGACTTGGCTTGCTGCGAGGCTGGGCGTTGAGGCGGGAGTTGAGGCTGCTGAAGCTGAGGTTGGGGCAGCTGGGGGAACTGCTGCTGATACTGATACTGGGAGACATGGTGCAGTACATGTTGTTGATAGAGCTGAAGTTGTTGGAACTGTTGCATTTGAGCCTGCATGGCCCTCATGCACTGCATCAGGTCCTCCAGCTGGTTCGGGCTGGCCGCTGGGGGCACGACCGAAGGTTCGATGGACGTCGTTCCGACTGTAGCAGGGAGTGGGACGATGACAGGTGCCATTGTGAGGGGCACGTTCAAGCTAGGGATTCCGTCCGCTGAGAGGGGGATGGTGAACTGTCTGATACAGATAGTAGGAAGCTGGGGTTGTTCCCTGGAGTTATCCATTTCCATGCTTCGTCCGACGTTGCTAGAGGAAGCCATGAGCGTTGGATTGTTTCAAGGAGGAAAAAAAATTGAAAGAGTTTAGAGAGAAAGGCCTTTTGAAGCGCTTCCCATAGACGATGCCAAATGATGTAGCACAATCCGATCACTCCTAGCTGGCGCTCGCGTGGCTCCTGAGAGGTACCTAAAATGAGAGGAAAGAGGAAGAACTCCCGGGGGGTTTCCCGGCAGGAATGCTCCGATGCTTAAGTTAGTATTGTGTGCAAGAACCTGAAGGAGAACGAAAACTAAGAGTGTAGGTTGCGCTAGTGATTCAAGATACCTTGTTCCTTGAGAATAAGCTCCTTATAACTGAATTTCGTTGCTTTAGGCCCTCTGACTTCTGACAGGGCAGGTATAACCACCCCTGTCAGCCTGCCACAGCCGTTACAGGCAGGGCTGAGGTGGCACGCGCGGGGCCGTGGTGCAGGGTACGTGTCTGTCAGGTGTGGGACGCCTTTCTAAAGGTGGCAGGCGTAGCGAGGGGACATGCCTGCTGTTCGCAGGTTTGTCGAGTACGGTGGTCGGGCAGGAAGCCCTCCTGTGGTATACCGAACTGTTCTCCTGCGAATTACCCTGAGCTGGGCTGTCCTTTGAGTGACGGGCTGCCTGTAGCCAGTTATGCCGAGCTAGCCGACCCGAGGTCTTTGTGCCTCGGGGCGTCCGAAGAAGAATCGGTGCATTCTTGCTTGGGGGTGGCCTGAGGTCCACTGAGAGGAGCTTGGGTCTCAAAAGGGGTCAGGGTGCCCCGAACTCGGGACCCCTCGAAGTGCCTTAACCCCGGGGAGGAGGTGCAGACAAGGCGGCTTTTGGCGAGTAGTTTACCTGCTGAGTTGTCGTGCTGAACTCGGTGGGACTTCCCCTCCGAGTTGTGCTCACGCCCGTTGCGCTGTCATGCTGAGTCACTATTTGAGCAAGGTCACGCCCATGTGTACCTGAGCTACGAGGTCGGGCCAAATCACTCTCCATCAGAAAGCATTCTTCTTTTAGAGTCATGTGGGTCAACTCATGTTGTCATATTTAAACAATAAAAATTTAAAATTCGATAAAAATCAAAATTATAGATAGTACAAAAATTTTGTAAAAAAATATGCATAAATCCCTGATATTCTATATTTATATATTACACAAAAATATATAAATACTAGAAATGTTTAAATTGAACATTCTATAACATACCGAAAAGCTTTCAGGTAAATATAACATTCTATAACTTTCTATAACTTTCTATGACAACATGGGTATGTCTCTATTACTTGGTTTCATGGATTTGATAAAGATATTATTATTATTATTACTATTATTATTATTATTATTAGTAGTAGTAGTAGTAGTAGTAGTAGTAGTGGTAGTAGTAGTAGTAGTATCCACCAACACCCATTGACATTGCACACAACTTTAGTTTCAGCTAAACCTATTCATAGGTTTGGGGTAGGCTGGGTTTTGCCTCTTTATTAATAAAAAATGATCAGGCCCGAGCCTGAGCCTAGTCCTTATATAAAGCAGGAAGATCAATTTGAAAAGAAATATTATAATATATTAATTATATTATTAATATTATATATTAATAATATATTATATTTTTAGGGTTAAAGACTTAAATATTCCTTGAGGTGTCTAAATGGACTTAAAATGCCTTACTACCATTGTGTTAGATGACATTGTTAAATTTTGAAACAATGTCATCTTCAACTTGAGTTTGAGTCTTGAACAATGTTTTAAAAACCGACCCAAAGGCCAAATTATTTTGCCTCTGGGTTGCGGGTCACCAGTTTGATCGGTCGGGTTGGACGATTCAGACCATGCCACATCAGCATATATATATGTATTAATACATACGTACATGCATATATATATATATATACATTTAATACATATATACATATATTTGTGCATATATGTATATATATGTGTATAAATATATATTAGCAATAAATAATGTAGAAATATGTTTTAGATATGTTATATGTATTATTTTATATTTAATTTGTTTTCTAATTTAGCTTTTAATTTTTTATTTATAGTAATATTAAAAATTACAATTTGAGGTCAAAAAAGGGTTTTTTTTTGCAAAAATAGCAGGACAAGACGCCATTGGGATGCATAGATCTCGAAAAGCTACCCAAAATTAAAAAAGTATTCCAATCAAACATCGGAGTGCAAAGTTATGGCCTCCGAAAGTTTGTGTGCATTGAGTGTGCAGCCCGTGACCCGGTCACCAAGTCAAATGGGTCAATAGTCGAACGGTTTTGACCATTTAACGGGTCTTGATTGAACTACACCCAGAATCCTGGTCGGGTGATGATTTGAACGATTCGACCAACCAGGTTAATGACGAGTTGAAAACATTGGTCTTGAGACCCCCCTACAACCTTCATCGTCCCTCCAAACAAATCTAAGCTCCTTTATGACTTAAGAAATGAACCCCATATCTTCCTGAAGTTCCTTCTTCATAACATAACCAAGGCTGCTATTGTGAAAATATATATGTTATGCCAATTATGTTGTTCTTTATCTAACCATTGAATCCAAATTTGATGTTTCCTTGAAACGTGCTATGCTATTGCAACATTGAAATAATTTCATTTAGAAAAGCTTTTGTTTTATTCTTCCTTCAACTCTGATATCTATGAGTAGAGTAAACCTTTTAAAACAAATTATTCAGCAGTTCGATTCAACAAGTCTATTGTAGAAAAAGGGGGGTTTTGGAGCCATTTGTAATTGTTGTTTTGAAGTTGAGAAGCAGCTACAAAATTTGCTTTTGATGTTAGAATTTCTAGTTAAGTGGATGGATTACTGGACTTTCCTTTTTTTCAATGATCATTAACAGTGATTAGGGGTGGCCACGAGTCGAGCTCTTCACGAGCTACTCAAGCTCGGCTTGGCTTGGTTTCAATTGAGCTTCGAGCCGAACTCGAGCCCAATTTACATGCTCAATTATATATATATAATAAAATTATAGAAAATAATATATATAATAAAAATATTATAATTTTTAATTTTTAAATATCAAATAAAAAAATATTTTTTATATATAATTTTTTAATTTTATAAAACCTTTTTTCTCAAGTTGAGCTTGAACTCGAGCCTTGTACAACCTTGGCAAGCCGAGCTCAAGCCTCGTACTATTTGGTTCGGCTCGGCTTGAATCCACCCCTAACAGTGATCAAATGGAAGGTGAGTTTTTAAAAAAGAAAACTCAGTAGGTGTTTGTAACCAGAGCATTTCGCAAGCATTCCATTTCTGTTGATGTGTAATGTGCGCCACATCAACAATTAAATGAAATTGGTAAAAAAAATAGCATTTGACAGCCCTATTTCTAAAAAAAAAAACTATTTTTGCAATTATTAGCTTTGGGATTCGAGAAAGGAGGGTTTCTTGAAATGTCAATTTTTTTTGAATCACCTTAGTTGTCCTGAATCACCCTGGTGACATGGCACATTGAAATTTGAAAAGGAAAAATTTCCAGTTAGTACCATGTACTTTGGGCCTAGTGCCATTTTGGCCCCTGAACTTTAAAATGTGACAATCCAATACCCGAACTTTCAAAATGTGTCAATTTAGTACCTATCATTAGTAGCTCGTTGGTTATCCATATCACATGATGACATGTGCAGTTTTAAACTTTTAAGATGTCAAAACTATCATGTTCATTGTCTTATACCTTGAGAGTTAAGACTAAAACAGTGTTGTGACCCAAATCAGATCTTGAAGAGAGACTGCTGGAGAGAGACAAGACGGTAGAGAGAGAGAGAGAGAGATGAAGGGTGCTTGTAGAGCTTATCGATTCCGTTCTTGATGTCTTAAGGAAGGAGGCTGAGAATTGTGATTGTCTTCAGGGATTTCAAGTAGAGGTGTCAATTGGATTGGATTTGATCCAACCCGATCCAATCCAATGTGAGTTCACTTACAAATGGACTGGACCCAATCTAGTTCAAATCCAATACAAACAAAATCCAATCAAATCCATTAAAATGTAAATGGACTGAATTGGATCCAATCCAAACCGAACGAAATATCAAAAGTTATATAAAAAAATAGAACATATAAAAAATTATAAAAATATATTAAAATGAAGAAAATCTAAAAGTTACAAAAATATACCTTTTTGGCAATGAAGAAGCACTTTTGTAAAAGTGCTTTCATAAAAGTACTTTTATAAAAGTATTTTTGTAGAAATGCTTTTGTAAAATTACTTTTGTAGAAGTGCTTTTATAAAAGTACTTTCTTGGAAGTGTTTTTATAAACGTGCTTTCATAAAAGTGCTTTTGTAAAAATGCTTTCATAAATGTATTTTCGCAGAAGTTCTTTTATAAAGGTACTTCCATAAAGGTGCTTTCATAAAAGTTCTTTCATAAAAGTGCTTTTATAAAAGTACTTTTATAAAAGTGCTTTTGTAAAAGTGATTTCATACAAGTGCTTTTGTGTAAAAATACTTCTATAGAAGTGCGTTTACAAAAGTACTTTTGTAAAAGTGCCTTTATTGAAGTGTTTTCATAAAAGTGCTTTTATAAAACTGCTTCTATAAAAGTAATTTTTGTAAAAGTGCTTTCATAAAAGTACTTTTATAAAAGTGCTTTGTAAATGTGTTCTCGTAAAATGCTTTCATAAAAATATTTTCATAAAAGTGAAAATATCAAAAGTTATATAAAACAATAGAACATATAAAAAATTATAAAAATATATTAAAATGAAGAAAATCTAAAAGTTACAAAAATATACCTTTTTGGCAATGAAAAAGCACTTTTGTAAAAGTGCTTTCATAAAAGTACTTTTATAAAAGTATTTTTGTAGAAATGCTTTTGTAAAATTACTTTTGTAGAAGTGTTTTTATAAAAGTACTTTCTTGGAAGTGTTTTTATAAACGTGCTTTCATAAAAGTGCTTTTGTAAAAATGCTTTCATAAATGTATTTTCGCAGAAGTTCTTTTATAAAGGTACTTCCATAAAGGTGCTTTCATAAAAGTTCTTTCATAAAAGTGCTTTTATAAAAGTACTTTTATAAAAGTGCTTTTGTAAAAGTGATTTCATACAAGTGCTTTTGTGTAAAAATACTTCTATAGAAGTGCGTTTACAAAAGTACTTTTGTAAAAGTGCCTTTATTGAAGTGTTTTCATAAAAGTGCTTTTATAAAACTGCTTCTATAAAAGTAATTTTTGTAAAAGTGCTTTCATAAAAGTACTTTTATAAAAGTGCTTTGTAAATGTGTTCTCGTAAAATGCTTTCATAAAAATATTTTCATAAAAGTGATTTTATGCCGACTTTAGTTTTGTTCAATTTCAAATTAGACAAGGGTTTGACCTCATGATCGGATTATTGGAAATTTGGTTTAGGTTCAATTCAAACCAATAAAAACATGGACCAATTTATTTTGGATTGACCCAATCCAATAATTATAATGGACTGTCCAAATCTGATTTGATAAGATTTGGATCAGACTGAATCCAATCCAAAACTTGTCGATCAAGACCCCTAATTTTAAGTTTGTCACTCTCTAGGTGGAGGAACTGGTTTTGGTGTGGGTACTTTGCTCATTTCAAAGATAAGGGAAGAGTACCCTAATCGGATGGTGCTCGCATTTTTTGTCTCCCCGTCCCC
Source organism: Nelumbo nucifera (assembly GCF_055504915.1). Taxonomy (NCBI): domain Eukaryota; kingdom Viridiplantae; phylum Streptophyta; class Magnoliopsida; order Proteales; family Nelumbonaceae; genus Nelumbo; species Nelumbo nucifera. Next base: position 30,677,915 of record NC_142652.1, on the reverse strand, counting down.
AAGGCTGAGTTTGGAAGGAGTACAAATGCAAATATGTAGAGCGCAAAATCTTATATTTTGTATTATTTTGTATGTATTTATACTGTATATATTTAAATTTGTACTCTTCCAAAACTAAGCCCAAAAGTTTTCGGATACGGTGGTTGAGCCATACAATGCAACCCTTTTTGTTCGTTAGCTTGTAGAAAACACAAATGAGTGTATGGTTGTTGATAATGAAGCTTTGTATGATATTTGCTTCAGGATTCTCAAGCTTACTACTACCAGCTTTTGCGATTTGAATCATTTGATCTCTGCAACCATGAGTGGTGTCACCATTGTCTCATAATTCCTTGGGCAGCTGAACTCTTATTTGAGGAAGCTTGCCATGAACTTAATTCCATTCCCGTCTCCACTTTTTTATGGTTGGATTTGCCCCATGACCTTACGTGGTTCTCAACAATATCAAGCTCTGACTGTCCCAGAGTTGACTAGCAGTTGTGGGATGCCAAGAACATGATGTGTGCTGCTGACCCTCCCCATGGCCGCTATCTTATCACTCAACTATGTTTAGAAGTAAGATGATCACTAAGTGGACGAGCAGTTGATCAGTTTGCAAAACAAGAACTCGTCCTACTTTGCGGAGTAGATTCCAAAAACTTATACCTCTATTTCATCTTCTTGAGGAAGAAGATAATGAAAAGTGTATTAGTTTTGAGGACATTTGGATGGTAGATAAAGAAAATTAGATGACAGATGAGACCAAAAGGAACCCTATTTTTATCCCCTAATATTCACACTTTTACATTTATTTAGCACTTAAATGGACTCATTACTCTTGTATTTCGATTCAGGGCAATAAAGAAGGCAATTGGAAGGAAACAGGCCAATTCGGGTGATTTTGCACAATTTCGGCGACAGTCAGTGATCTGGGCCTAATTCACAATTCCGGACTCCGAATTGGGCAATTCAAGAAGCATTAGAAAGAAGAAAGAAAGGCCCACAACTTTTATGTTTTGGGTTTTGACTGATTCAGTCCGCATCAAGTATGAAACCGGGCCCAAAGTCGGAGCAAGTTCGTAGGCAGGCCCATTTAACAGCTGAAGCCCAACTCGCAGAAGAACCTGGAAGCAACCCAAGTAGCAGAGAAGCCCAACTCGGATACAAGAGTCTAGAGTCATAATTCGAATGTAATCTCCCAAGAGGGAGAGAGTCTTATTAGATCTAAACTTTGAATGTAATCCTATAAGGATAAGAATGTTGGGGATTAGATAAGAGATAGGATAGGATTAGTTCAAAGAAGATCAAGACTCCCTAAAGATAAGATGATCTCCTAGAAGGAGTTGGAAAATAGCCCTATCCTTTGGCTATATAAAGAGGGGGGCAAACCAGCTCTAGCATCAGTCATTCCAAGATCCAAGAGATCATCAAAAGGCCAAGAAGGTCAAGAAAGCAGTTCGGATATGGAGAAGAAAGGCATGGAGATTGCGCAGATCATGAGTAGCTAAGCTTCTTTTTCTGGTTCAAGGGGGGAGGTTCGATTGTGTCATTGTGAGGTTCTGTAGTTACTTTATTTTCTTGCTTTCTAATTCAAGTATTCATTGATTCTTGTGCATATTTTTATTGGTTGTTGATGTTAATTAGTTGACAATCTGAATTAATGTTGATTTTCCTACTGCTATCCATGATTTCGGTGATCCGTAATTGTTACGAATAATGGTGCAAGTAGCAATTAGGTTGATTTCTTTTTGGGTCAATTGTTCGTGACAGCCTTTGACCAATGTTTTAACATGATTCAACGTAAAGGAATTGATGGAACAAGATTCAGTAATTGCAACTATCTCAATTATTGTTATTTTGGTTTAACTGTTTTCACAAATCTTAATGCTATCACTATTTAATATGGACGCTATCGTACCCATTTGAGTGGTGATAAGTGTTGATCAAATGCTGGGTTTGGTCAACTGAATTAGGAAAATACAAGGTTTATTATGGCTATCCTAATAAATCTAAGGTTAAATGCTTGAATTGCAAGAATGCTGAAATGTACCTAGGATCGATGGCCATCGATTCAACCCGAACCCTTGAACCAGAATTCGGTAAGACTGATTTTCTCTTGTTAGTTTAGTTTGTTATTTCTTCTTTTAGTTTTAGTATTTAATTCTCCCACTTAGTAATATTATCTATTTAGCTAAGAGATTAATGATTTGCTCCCGGTGGGATTCGACCTAGAACCACTTTTACTGCAAATATTTTATTGTGGGACTAGTAATAATTTTGAGGGCTTCGACAACCCGTTAATGACATTTGAGGGCATTTATATTTTTTCATATGCCACTTAACAGTTGATTAACGACAAATACTAAATTGTTGCATTTTAAAAGTTTAGGTATTGGATATCGTGTTTAAAATTGGAGGATCAAATGGCACTAGACCCAAAATATAAGGTACTAATCTGAAATTTTCTCATTTGAAAAATATTTTTTGAGATGTCACAAAGTTATCATTATAAAATATTTAATATTAAGCCAAATCATTTTAAATGCCCACTTAAATTGCAACCATTTTTTTATTTTTCAAAAAATTAAATAAATATAACAAATTAAATTAGGGCCCACTTATAAAACTGAATGCTTATAAAACGCTACGGTGTCAAACATCACCAACAAATGCTAAAATGGGTGTGAGTTTTAGATAATTTCCAAAAAAAAAAAAAAACTTTGCCCAATGGTTTTGCTGACATGGTGATTGTTTTGTTTTAAAAACAAGCTTTTTATTATGTCACGTGTCACGCGTCAGATCTGCCTTGGCTGCAACTATACTGTAGTAACCTCAATCAGCGAATAAGGACATAATAATAACTTATAAGTGAGATGTTTCCGATGCATGATACGGTGTGCATGTGAGACGCGAATGAGGCGCCCTGTGTGGGGAGCAGATCCAGTCTCACCGTCCACACTCACATTTACGTCCACGTTTGGTTCGTGAAGGACACGTGGGTGTCGGAGGAGGCGCTACCTATGGGAGCTCTACTCACAGGACACTACATCCGCTCATCAGGAGCATCTCTTGCACATAACAATATACAATTACGAGAGATGATCCCGATGTGCGGTTGTAATGCTTTGTATTTCTTGGTGCTTATGATTTCAATGCTGTTCATAGCACTTACATGCTAGTTTTGCGACCCAACTGTCAAACAGACCAAAGACCGTGGAATGATGGAATTGCTTCCGGGAACCGGGGTTTTCGATCTGATCCCAACGCAGGGTTCCAACAGTTATGTCATCCGTACATCGGGAACATCTCGCCGTGAAGGACAGGGGAGATGTTCTAGATCCGGTTCAGAAGTTTGTCGCTGTTTGTTAAAGGCTGTTTTTGTCACATACAAAATCGTAGCCGTTGGACCCTAGAAGTTAGATCATATAATTAAACGGAAATTAAAATTCAAGATAATAGAACAGATAAAATATCTTTAGCTCAGTAACACATTCATTTACGCTCCACGCCTTCACGGGGAGAGGAACAAGGAAGAAGAGAACTGAAGAAGTGGAGATGGTTATGCTCGGCGGGAAGCGAGTGGGCCAGATTGTGGGTCTCGGCGGGAAAGGTGTGGGCCAGATACTGGCTGCCGTAGCAGCAGCTCTTTTGCTTCGTTTGTTCTCTGGCCCAGGCCCTGCGCTATTGCCGGAAAATGAGGCTGACGGCGACGATGACTACCCCGGAAAAGATGACGGAGGAGAAGCCCCAGTCACGGGAAAAGTCACTCCCGTTACAATTCGGTGGACGAACATTACTTGCTCCCTTTCAGACAAATCCGGCAAAATGGTAAGCTTACTCATTCGTATTCGTCTTGACTCTTCCGTTACTCGGTTACGCTTCTTGTTTATTGTTATGCGTGGGGTTTATTGTTATCCTTTGAGAAGCGCATGATAGCAGGAGCTTCGAGGTTTTCTCTTATAGTTCTGTTTCAAAGTGCTTGACCTGGTCTTGGGGAAGCGTACGTTAGAGGGAAATGCAAGTTTTTTGGATAACATGCTTGTAGTCCGAATAACTTTATCCCCCTTGGGTTATTAACAATAGAAAAAAGAAAACAAAGACAATGATTCTTCTGTTGATTAATTCTGATGATCTTTATTGTTGATCGGTGTGAATTCTGATAATCTTCTAACATCCAGAGTTGAATAAATATGTTATTTCATTTAAAAAACAAATGTTTTATTTAATTTTGGAGCCTACAAGTTACTGGAAAATGTGAGCGAAACCAAAAGGAATGACCAAATTCTGTTGCGCGAACCTAATGTGTTCGCGTTGTTACTACTTCAATTATGAGCAGATTCATGCAGTATTGTTTACTCTATTTATCTATGTATTTCCTTAATTCTTGTAGGTGCGTTTTTTGCTTAAGAATGTGAGTGGAGAAGCAAACCCAGGCAGGCTGCTGGCGATCATGGGACCCTCAGGATCAGGGAAAACGACTTTGCTAAATGTTCTTGCAGGTCAGCTCACAGCATCACCAAGATTGCATCTGTCAGGCCTTCTGGACGTCAATGGGCAGCCAATATCAAAGGAGGCTTTTAAGTATGTTGAATTCCAATAACTCATGTGATTGATTCATTTCATTGTGGTTGTTATCAATTTTAGTATCATTTCTTGTTTTGGCAGGTTTGCCTATGTGAGACAGGAGGACCTCTTTTTCTCGCAGCTAACAGTGCGGGAAACACTTTCTCTTGCTGCCGAGCTCCAACTTTCCAATAAATTATCAGTTGATGAGAGGGAAGAATATGTGAACAGTCTACTTTTCCGTCTGGGCCTGGTAAGACTGGCTTCACTAATACCACAATTAGAGTACTGGTGTTTTTGTCTGTATTTGGTTTTGGATAATCCTTTGTTCTTCAAGTTGGCAGCTGTTCTTGCTTTGAACAAGTACAACATGCCAAGTGGTCAGCAACAATCTTGAAAATTATGAACATCTTTTTGTTGGTTAATGCTTTTAATTTTCTTGTGTTGAAAGGTCAATTGTGCTGATACCAATGTTGGTGATGCAAAAGTTCGCGGAGTCAGTGGGGGAGAGAAGAAACGCCTATCACTTGCATGTGAACTGATTGCAAGCCCATCTGTTATATTTGCAGATGAACCAACAACTGGTAGGTTTTTATTTTGAAAGTTGCCATCAGTTATTCTTTACTTTATCTGTAGCACTAACCTTGGATTTTATAACTTGGTCTGCCTCATTTTTATGATTTTCAGTGTAGTCGCAGCCTTGCAGGGTGATCTGCAAAGGGATATCTCTGCCATATTTTGTCCTATTTTAGGATCCACCATTTGATCTTATTAGGTGGCTTTGAGAAATTATTTTTTCTTTTTTTTTTTTTTTGTTCCAAATGAAGAAAGGAGTATAATTACTTCTTGCTTATGGATGTCCAAGTTTTAAGATTCCAAAGTATTTAAAATCTCCCTTTAGATGGTATAAAAAACACTAATAAGTCATTGTTAACTTCTTTCTGTGTGGGAGGTTCATCATTTTCTAAACCTTTCCTACAAGGAGCTTCTTTGACTGGCTTACTCTCCTTTGCTGTCCTTATTGATTGCTTTGGAGTCCCTATACTGCCTTCTTTTTTTTACCTGTGAAATGTATGGTTTAAAGCTAGAGGCTTCAAGAAACATATGAATTAGCCTGGGCTAAAAAGGAAATATGTGAGTAGGGGTAAGTTATTTTCTTTTTGAAAGTGAAAAATCTGATGGCAGCATGTCTCCACTGAAACCAATCTTGTAGTTTAGATTCATCAACTGCCAAGTTGTGTAATTATTTTTTCCTTCTCCTATTTCTTAATAAACATGCATGCAAGGTCTTGAGGTGTTATGCTACTTTGTTTGGTATTCTCTTAATTTTCCTCCTTTTTTTTCCAAAGCAACATCCTGATATTCTGCAAGTCCATGAGCAAAGAGTTGGAAGCAGCACCTGCTTTTGGTTGGCAATATGGTGATTATTGTTTAATTGAAATTGTATGAAGCCTAACTAATATGAAATAAACTCTACCACTTCTGGTTGCAAATTCTATGCAGCTTGTTGACTTGAGTTTAAATGATGTAGGGATTTCTTATGGAAAGAAGCAACTCTTTTTCTAATATGAGTTTAATATGTTATTTATCAAAAAAAAATGAGTTTAATATGTTTTCATAGTTTTTAACTTTTACCCAAGAGCAGGAAAAAAATATTGTTAAACTTGAGGATGGTAGAGTTACCATTTAGAGAATTTTGAGATGACTGAAAACATGCACTACAAGTCTACAAAGTGATGTATGATGTTTCTTTGACCATGTCATGTTAGTCAAGTTTCAGACAAATTCCAGTCTGTGAAGTGCACCAGTAAGTTCAGGAAGACATAAAACTAACATATATTGGAGTACATGCTACATCCATCCTGTTGGGATTTGCCATTCTAGCAATAACAGATGGTTGGTCCTATTTGATGAAAATGCTTGTGGTGCATGCAGGACTTGATGCATTCCAGGCAGAAAGGGTGATGGAGACACTCCGACAACTAGCACAGGATGGGCATACTGTTATTTGTTCCATACATCAACCTAGAGGTTCAGTATATGCAAAATTTGATGACATTGTGCTGCTAGCAGAAGGTGCACTCATTTATGCAGGGCCTGCTCGTGAAGAACCGCTGTCATATTTCTCAAAATTTGGGTTGTTAGCTGACCCTATATTTTCTTGTATTTTTTTATTTAAAGCTCATTATTACTAATCTTTTGTTCTTACTGTTTTCCTAACTTAGTTCATGCTAGCTGAAATTTATGGTTTTTTATATTTGGATGAATTGTCCTCATATAGTTTTCTACCATGTTGAAGTTTCCTTCTGGTATTTATTTCAGTCGTTGATCGTGCATAACTGAGTTTCCTTTTTGACATGAGATCACATAAAGCTCTTACTTCTGATGTTTTCATATTCAATTTCTGTCAGATTATTTTGACTGTTCCTTAAATTATTATAATTTTCATTGCAACATTCTTTGACAGAAATTTTGATGCATCTATATTCTTTTCTTTTCATCATCGTCATCCAAGCCTTTGTTAAATTATGAGCGCTTAAATCATTCCTTACCACTTCAACCCATGTCCTTTTTGGTCTACGTCTACCCCTAGCCCTTCTCCCCTTCAAATTGCAACATATTATGGCCTTTTCTTTTCTGATATTTAATTTCTGATAGAAACTAATTAGTGGTTATTGAACAGATATCAATGCCCAGATCATGTGTTAAATTATGATTACTTAAATCATTCCTTACTACTTCAACCCATGTCCTTTTTGCTCTATCCCTAGCCCTTTGTCCTTCAACTTTTAACAGATTATGGTACTTTTTTTTCTAATAGAAACTAATTAGTCATTATTGAACAGATATCAATGTCCAGATCATGTGAATCCTGCTGAATTTCTGGCCGATCTGATATCTGTCGACTATAGTTCTTCTGAAACTGTTTACTCCTCCCAAAAGAGAATTGATGGTCTTGTTGAGGCATTTGCACAGAAGACGTCAACCATTATTTATGCAACTCCAATTACCAGAAGGGATGGCTATATGTATACCACAAAAAGTAGCAGGAGATCTGTTGCCACGAAGAAAGGTGCTTGGTGGAGGCAGTTCTGGTTGCTCCTTAAACGGGCATGGGTGCAGGCATTGATTTTTTTTCCTTCTTCCAAAATTTTCATTTAAATTTCAATTTGTGATTATAATTCTGTTTTATTTTAACACTGACTCAGACTTTAGTTCAGTATTTGTGATTCTTTTATTATTGCTATGTGAACTCAACACAACTCAACTAAAAAATCTTTATCCCAACTATACGGGGTTGGTTACATCAATCCTATTTTTTGTCATTGGCCATGTACATTATTAAACTGTAAGCCCCCAAATCATTGTTCATACTTAATACTACAAACCCATGTGCTTGTCACCTGCCTCTAGCTCCTTGACGTTTTACACCTTTGTCACACTTTTTTTTGGCATGTTGCTCAAGGCCACACCACCAATCTTATAGCCATCTTATAAACTTTTCATTTTGCCTTTTAGCTTGATTGGTGTTCTTCCCTCGTGCATCAATCTAGAGTTACAAACTCATCAGTGTTATTTTTTTTTGATAAATAACAAATACTTTTATTAAGAGATATTAATATAGAAAAATACAAAGGGAGGGGGTTAAAACTCTTAACCCTCCCAAGAGTCTGCCAAGGAATTGGCACACCTCTTAGTCCACTGAAATTTGACTTCCATATTTTGTATGAGTGTTATTAGGACAGAAACTTCTTAAAATGTGATGGCATGCATCCATGACCCATGAGAACTAGTCTTGTAGCTGATATACAAAGACCAAATCATTTAACAGTACTTAGGAAAGAAGTTTCTTTATAATGTGGTTGTGTATATATGAGCACCATCAGAATTAGTCTTGTAGCCTCTCTGCAGAGATCAAACTATTTAAACAATCATCACCAGTTTCAAGTCTTTTTTAACTTATTTATCAGTGGCTGATTTTCCAACAATATTTTGCGTAGGCTTCTCGAGATGGACCTACAAATAAAGTTCGAGCAAGAATGTCTATTGCATCAGCTTTAATATTTGGGTCAGTCTTTTGGCGTATGGGAAGATCCCAGACATCTATACAGGACAGGATGGGTCTACTTCAGGTACCTATGTGGTTCTCATTACCAGTTTCATTTTCTATCTTTGAATGATGCCTGTTTCATTTTCCCTACCTGTCTTGGTTATTTATTTAGTGCTTAATATTTTCTTTCCTTCGGAATTTTCTGATTTTGAAGGTTGCTGCCATAAACACCGCAATGGCTGCACTTACCAAAACTGTTGGTGTTTTCCCAAAGGAGCGTGCAATTGTAGATAGAGAGCGTGCCAAGGGATCTTATGCATTAGGGCCATATTTACTTTCTAAATTGTTGGCTGAAATCCCTGTTGGTGCAGCATTTCCATTATTGTTTGGTGGGATTTTGTATCCCATGGCACATCTTCATCCTACTTTATCTAGGTAAGTTGCCCACTGCGGAACAAGTCCACTTGCAATTTAGTTTCTTTGATTTGTTGCATTAAAAATTGATTGTTTATTCTGTTGATTTGTATTTTATAAGATAAGAGTCAGAAATTTTCCTTCAGGAGCAAATATATTGAATGAATTATATTTATCAGGGCAAGGTCCAAAAGGCCCCAAGGTTACATGCAAAATTTCCATTCACTAACCATGTGACTACATCTGGAGAAATTATCAGTTCTGTTCCAATACAGACTAACTGCAGTCAGTGGGAAGAAATGGTTGAGGAAAAAGTATACTGATACTAAAATACCTCTACCATCCAACAATTATGCAAATATGGATTTGCAAGCCATTCTGGTCAGACTATAAAAGCACATTTTTTTCATACATCATTTTTCGTGTTAGAACCAATTTGTAGATTTTTAATCTTTGGCATTTTTGTAGCTTCAAATTCAAACCTGCAAAGTGGCCCCTTGTCTCAGTTGGAAGATATTAACCTTTAACTTTGACTTTTCAGATTTGGAAAGTTCTGTGGAATTGTTACAATAGAATCATTTGCTGCATCTGCAATGGGTCTCACTGTCGGGGCTATGGTTCCAACTACAGAAGCAGCAATGGCCTTGGGACCATCCCTTATGACTGTATTTATTGTATTTGGTGGTTATTATGTAAATGCTGATAACACACCAATCATCTTCCGCTGGATTCCACGGGTGTCTCTTATAAGATGGTAAGCATTTCATTAATAAGTTGGATCAAACATGCTTCCCAAATTATGTTTTTCTTGGTACAAAACATGCTTCCCAAATTATGTTTTTCTTGGTACAAAACATGCTTCCCAAATTTCATGCAACTTGATGGATGTGCCAATGCTCATCTTATCTTTGGGTTTTATTCATTGTTTCAGGGCTTTTCAAGGACTTTGCATCAATGAATTTAGAGGTCTTCAATTTGATCATCAGCATTCATTTGACATTCAAACTGGAGAGCAGGTAGAGAAATTGAACCAGATCCATTTTGATGTCAACTGTAGTAAAATGGAATATCCTATCTTTGGTAGAAGTAGGGGTGAGCATTCGGTTTATTTAGTAAAAAATTGAACCAAATTAACTGAATGCCTAAGAGGGAAAACTGAACTGACTGAATTAAGGCAATAGCTAAATAACTGAACTGAATTTCTTATGTGATTATTTTGGTTAAAACTGAATTTCATATATACAAAATAAGATTTGGTTAATTCGGTTTTTTCAGTTAACCAAATTTTCATATCTGAATACTGAAACCGAAACTGAAATAACTGAACCAAAAAACGAATTTGGTTCAGTTTTTCAGTTTCAACCGGAATACGCTTATTCCTAGGTAGAAGAGAGAATTATCATAAAAGAAATACTTTCAAATTTACTGATAAAAATGCAAACTTAAGGGAAAAACAATGTTTTCTAAAAGCAACCCCCTGACAATCCAAAATAAATAAATTTTCCTGTTGCATTATCGAAACTTATATTTTTTCCCCAATAAGTCTCTTTTAATTTGTTTTATTTATTCCTTGATTTCTATTTCTTTCTTCTTCTCTTTATTGAGGATATAACAGTACATTACTCGGTCATTTCTAAGGACATATGGATCTGAGAGAAATCTTATCATGAAAGGAGAAATTGAGCCTCTAGACTTGATAACACCTACAAAGCCAACATGATGTTCGTTGGTTTAGCCAAAAAGCAACCCAGTGAAAAAGCCTATGAGGATTTAAATTCTAGTGATATATTTAAGTATTGAAAAACTTTGGTAGGAGATGCAGCTATCACTTAAAATATCTAAATTGAAATTGAGTCATTTTTCCCTTCTAGTCCTGAAATCACAGGTGGAGGGGCAGCCACCTTAACCTTGATTAGTATGATAAGAAAAATTTATACCTAGATGGGGAGGGGGGCGGGGGGAAGTTGCAAAATAGCCCTAAGAGGGAACCCATACACAAAATCCAAAATATATGATTGTAACAATCAATAACTTTTTGTTCTTTGACAAACTGTTTTAGGATTCCCAACTTGCATTAGATCATTCCTTCACTAGTGCAATGGTAGTCTATATATATGCTTAAGCCATCTTCGTCTACTTTCTCTCATTTTATCCCTTAATGTGTTACTCTATGTTTCTAATAATACATTAATGATTTCACTTTCACATGGTATCCTAAATATGACTATGAGGGCTGGTAGTTGGTAACTTGGTACTTGTTTGTGTTAGACCATTTTACACTTTTTTAAGGGCCTCTAGTGCAATCCAAGATTAAATTCTTTCTCGGCCTTTTTGGCTAAGATTAAGATCAAATTCCTTGTGGAAGAACATGTTTATTAGGCCATAAGAAAAGAAATTACTTGTGGAGAACATTTCATATAGTCGACCAAATTCAACGTTGTTATTGCTAAATCAGATTAGAATATGGAAAAACAGTAATGGGGCTCATTATTTGATATTCTTTTTGTTCTTGGTTTTTTGCCTGATATACTCATTATTTTTTTGTTTGTGTTAGACCATTTTACACTTTTTTAAGGGCCTCTAGTGCAACCCAAGATTAAATTCTTTCTCGGCCTTTTTGGCTAAGATTAAGATCAAATTCCTTGTGGAAGAACATGTTTATTAGGCCATAAGAAAAGAAATTACATGTGGAGAACATTTCATATAGTCGACCAAATTCAACGTTGTTATTGCTAAATCAGATTAGAATATGGAAAAACAGTAATGGGGCTCATTATTTGATATTCTTTTTGTTCTTGGTTTTTTGCCTGATATAGTCATTGTTCTTTTGTTTGGTGTTTGGGTTTGGCAGGCGCTTGAGAGGCTCTCCTTTGGAGAGAGTCATATTAGGGAAACACTGGTGGCGCAGGGTAGGATACTCTTGTTTTGGTATTGCACAACTTACCTTCTCCTTGAGAGGAACAAACCCAAATACCAGAAGCTTGAGCCGCCTCCTCCTGATCAACTGAAACAGCATCAGAAGATTGAGTCTCCTCCATCTGAACAACCTGAGCCATACCAGCAGCTGGAACCCCCTCTCCTTGACCAAATCGAACCAAGCCAACAGCTCGAGTCTCCTCCAGTTGATCAATTCCAGCCATTTATCCTAGAAGGCTTGTAGGTAGTTGTGGATATGTTTAGTCTATCCTCTGCAGACTTTGATGCAGGTCACACTGGGAACGGTGCGCCATGATTGCATTGACATTATTATTCTGGAGGCTGTATGAGCGAGGCATGTAATCAGCAGGACTGCATCTTTATGAATTAATAATTTGTATCAAAGAACCAACCAGGGCTACGATGGAAATATGGAATGGTTAGTATTCTTTTTTTTTATACATACAAGTTATTCTGTTTTCTTTTTTGGGGAGAATGGCTAGTCAAAGAGGCTAGCCCTCCCTAAAACCCCCAACCCTAGTGAAGGTATGATTTGATCCAAGGCCAGATCTACTGACCTTGACACATTGCTGGCCACGTTCACTCAACCGCACATTGGGAATATTAGCTATGTAAAGTAAAACTGATGTTCTCAATGTGTGGCTGGGTGAATGTGGCCGGGAATGTGTTGTGGTCAGCAGATCCGAACTCTTTGATCCCAGGTCTCTGCTATAACCAGCTAGACTTAACCTCAAGCTAGCTGGCAACTTCTACTGACATAAGCGTAGAAGTCCCACTTAAGTTGGCGAGGGACTTACTGTGTTGGAACCCAAGAGAGCAGGACTACTCACTACCCGGTTTAGAACTCTTTCATTTCTCTGCCATGGTTATATTTTTTTATGCACATGTATAAACGGTATTGCAGTATAATAGATGATGAACATTTAGGGTCCGGATCTGCTAGTAATAAACATCGCTAGGTACATCATGTTCTTGAATTCACATTGTAAGGCACATGGCAGAGGGTTTGAAAACAGTAAAAAAGAACTACTTTTGTTTCCTGTGACTGCAATCTGCTGTGATCGTGAAAGGCAAAGTTATTAATCAGCAAGGCATCTTCATAGCGTAGCTTGAAGTTCATGAATTCAACAATAATCTGAACTTTGTCCAGTCAAATGAATTCCTAGGATTGATAATGATAAGAAAGCTTGTGACAAAGGTCGACAGCCAAGCTTATAAAAATGGCTGAGAAGCAATAAGAAAGCTTGTGACAAAGGTCAAGAAACAAAAATGGCTAGAATCAACAATCGTTTTCCCTACTAACAAGGAAACTACATATGTCAAAATGTCCTTGTGGTGTAACCAAGGTTCAAAATTGTCACTTGTCAAAAAAAAAAGTTCAAAATTTTGTCACGTAGGCAGGCGCAAGACCTACCCCTCTGGCTCTCTGCCCTATTTTTGTAAACAAACTAAAAAAAGAAAATGGTGATTCAAAGTACTGAACTACTGAAACACCCCTTCCACGGTTCCACCGTGTGGGGGCGTATCATATCTTGAACCTTGGGTGCAGAGGTGTAAATCGGCCATGCCGTGTCAACCCACAGGCTGAGTTGAGCTGTGTTTTCCTCCCTTTGGATACTTTAGGAGGTTGGCCTGGTATTGCCCACCGCCCGAACTCATGTGAGTTCATATCGGGCCATGGGCAGTAAGGCCTGATTGACACCTCTACTTGGGCGTGACCTGTAACCTTTGCTATATGTTCATAGGAGCTGTCAATCACAGAAGAGAGACAAACCATCAATGGAACATTGTTAAAGGTAGAAAAAAAGGCTAAGAAGATTATGTCCTGTGGCCATCATCCTTTCTAACGGCCCAATGAATGTTTACAACTACACCATACTTCTTATTTCATGCTTCAGGAATCAGGACAAGAAACGAATAATAAATTAATAACAAATTTATGATTACCAAATAACCCAAAGAATAAATAAATAAAAGTATAAAACAATTCATATAAGAATTTAAGAATTTTATTTCATTTAAATTTGAATGAATAATGATACAAATTACAAAGCATACAAATACACAAATATTGAAATTATGAAATATACAATGGTTGGATACTTCATAAACTTCATACTTGGATGAATGAAATATGAAAATGGAATAAATTAATAAAATATAAAAAATGCAATATAGAATTATAGACTATAGACTATATAGTTACAAATTGAAAATACAAAATTACATTAATAGCAAATAAACTAAATAAAATTAAAACAAAATTTATAATAATTTGACAAAATAAAAAATTGTGGGTTATTTGTTAAAATTTACAATTTAAACAAAACTTACATATACATTATGATGAAAGCATTCACACACTTTCATCATCTGCTTCAGGTGAAAAACCAAATATCCGGTGTATATAGTATTGTAGTAGTCCGTAGTATCATGCCCTTCCTTTGTCTTGTAATTGTAAAGTTGTAATCTATATTCTGCATCATGATTCATGATTGTATCTAGCCAACCCTGGTAGACTATTATAGTGGTAGTGCCATAGTGTGGTACCTGTAGGTCTTGCACTAAAACAACTAAACAATACTCCAATGGAACTATAGCTTGTAGACACCGGAGGGTTAGTAGGTCACGGATCATGTGCCATGGTGGGATTGGCGGTGAGAAATGTTCTCCGAGACTCTGACTTCTCCCAATATTTTTAAAATTTATTTTTCACTAATATTATTTCAAAAATTCATTTAAGTTGTGGGTTATTTCTTCTTCCTTCTCATGTGTAAGAAAATGTCTAGTCAAATGGCCAGTACCACCATTGCTACAATAACTAAAGTCTTTTCTACATTTATGGCAAACTGCTCTTTTCCTCTTCCCCTCAACATCCTCTATTTTAAATATTCTCCAAATCGGGCTACTAAACTTAGGGTTTTGGGAAAAACTGGCCATTTTTTTTTCAAAACCTAAAAAAATAAAATTAATTTAATTGGACTTACCCCGGAATCCCAGATTGCCGGTTTAGAATCCCATATTCCCAATTTGATTTCAACGTGACAACGTCCAAAGCTCCAAGCCTCCCAAACTACTAACTTAGAGAATCAAACAATCAATCAATCGGACTATGAGACTATTAGAGTTCACTCGGATTGTAGAGAATGTATGAGAGATTGAAAGAGACTCTGAGAGGAAAGGCTGAAGGGATTAAGAGAATAAGTAATAACTTAATAGGAAAATTGTTGAATGTTGATTCACTGATTGTTAAATTGGTGTGATGAAAATGGTGGAGGATAGCTGGATAGGGCTAATGGGCTATTTATAGGAATTGAACATAATTCAATTGCCCAAAATACCCAAAAACTACTTGTTATTTAGTTGTTGGGAGGGGTATTTTGGTCATTGTAACGTTACTTATAATTTTTCCCAAAATGCCCTCTAAACTAGTTGTTATATAGCTGTTGGGGGGCATTTATGTAATTTTGTCAACCCCCATAAGCAAAATACACAAATACCCCCTAATATGGCTATTTATAGCTGTTGGGGGGTATTTTTGTAAAAAAAAACCAAAAAGTTGAAACTAACCGTTAGGCCCCTTTTTTTTTTGGGGGGGGGGGGGGGGGGGCAACGACTATATTCCCGAGCGCACCGAGCACGGCGGGCCATGCTTCGTGCCGTATTGCAGGCTGGACCGTGCCGGCATGTGGGCCACGGGCGACACGGCATGTGCTATTGTGCCGTGTGTACCGGCCCATGGGCCTCGAACCCCCAGTCCAACACGGCACGGACCTCCGTGCCGGCCTAACACGGCCCATTAGCGTTTATGCCGGGCTGCGAGCGTCTCGGCCTGATTTACAACTCTACACGGAGGTACCAAGGTAGTGTTTAGTGGGTAGGGGTGGATTATATTCTTGTGAGTAGGAGATCCAAAATCTGATTGACTTTTGAGACAACAATAATGTATGAGATGTGTGGCTTCAGATCATGTTCAAAAGTCTTTGTTAGCAGTATCCTCTTAGAAATTTGGTAGCAAATCTAGATCTCATTTTTAATTTCAGGCCGAGTAATTACTAATATGAAAAACAACTTTGCGAACATGGCACCATTTATCCGATAAACAAAAACCATACCAAAGTGTAGCAATTACATTAAGAGGTATATTGATATTGGTGAACTTTTTTTTTCCTCTTAACTCTAAATGCAGAGAATGTTATTATGAATTCTAAAAACTATCAAATATCCATTTTGACCCCATATATGAAAGCTTTTGTTTGTCTTTTTGAAGAGTATCATTGGAAAACAAAAAATTGTATAATTACACTTTAAGAGATAAGAGGTAAAGAATAACCAATTTTCTATTAAAATTAAAAAATTCCTCTTAAGAAATGAGAGTTAAAAGAAAACGAACAAGCCCTTAGTTTATACTGCAACTCTGCATGTAACATAATAAATAATGTAATAAACCAGTCAATGCAAAAAAGATTGATTGGAAGACAAATTTTTTTTTTGAAAGACAAACATGATGATTAAATATAACATAATATTAGCAATTTAGCATTTGACAAAATAGAGTTTAGAGAATGAACTTGCATTTTTTAACACAAGTTTTATTTTCTACGTATTCCAGTAACAGAGGAACACCGCAATAGTAAGATTAATTTATTTATTATTTCCGGACAAATGGGAGCACAAAAACAGCAACAAGTTAGTCCCACATCAATCCTCACAATCTCTATTCACAGATGAACACATCCTACATGCATTTGGCTGGGTTCCTATATTTGTTAACCGACTTGAAGCATTTCTTAATTTACCAAAATGAAAGACTTGAATCCATTCTTTAAAAACCCCATTAGATTATATTATAGCAGTAACAGGAGGTAACTTAAAAAAAGATATTTCTTAAAATTAAAACCAAAAAAGGAAGGCCCAAAAGCCATCCATCATCTAGTCAAATTTGAACTTAAAAGTAAAAAATATCAAACAGACTGATCCTGCTTACATGTTCAAACAAAAAAAATGCCTTGAAATACTAGAAAAATAACGACTCTCAAAAGCTTTATCACGAGGAGCTTCTAATAACGACCAATTCCCCAAACCCTAATTGCACCATCTGTGTACCCAGTGAAAAGTGTGCTTCCATCGGAGCTCCAACTTAAGCTTGTACAGTACAACATCTGCAAAAAACAAAAAGAAATTACGTCGTCTGATCCAGTATTATTAGACAAACATTTTAGACAACAATGCCAACACATTTAGACTGTATGTCAAAGGAAATACATAATGCAGCAAGATTTTATTGAAATCGAACAAACTAGGCAAGTATAATCCACAGAAAAGTTGCAGGACATCAGGTTTCAAGTCCTTAAGATCTAGGATATCACATAATTGAGAGCAATTGCCAAAAAACATAATCAAGAGCCACTTAGGCAGCAGTATCACAGCCAGATATCCACAGTTTGCATTGATAATATCCCAAATGAGAATTAGGCATCAAATTCTCTCTAATTCTCATGGAAGACAGGATACCTATAATGGTTTTACCGTGTCAATAGCAGTACCACAAAAGAACATAATGGGTAATGGAGATCTAGAAAATTAGGCCAATCACTAGCATGGTCCAATTTGATGATTGATGTAAATTCTATATCTGAGTTAGTACTAAGTACTAACAGATTCATTGGATTGCCAAATTGATACTGCTTGCTCTGTTTCCTAAATCTTGGGTACAAAGTTATTCTAAATTAATAAACTAAATGTTACTGATAAGAAAACTAATTTAGTTTAAAGCATACTTAGCTACCAAGTGACAAATCCCATTCAAAAGCATGTCTAAATGAACTACAAGTAAAAACCCACAAAACTTTGAAATAAAAATTTCACTAATATAAGTATGTCCCCTATTTAGTTCTGTGACAATACTGGTGGAGCCTGTTGATGAAACACCACCGTTTGCTTTTATAGCTGTAAACCACATAAAGAAATGACTAAATGGCATTGGAAATTTTACAGAATGGAATTATGGAAATTCTGAAGTTAAAACTGGAGGATTCATTTTATAGAAAAAACTATACTAAATGAACTAGTAAATCACATTGAGCATCTAATGGTTTTGATCCAAAGCATACATTATTTTTTGATTAATAAAGCATACATTATTTTCCTTGTCAGTTTTGTTCTTGGTTTTTATGGCTTTATATGCAACTGATTGGAAATGCCTTCAAACATTCAAACAGAATGATTTCATGAAAACCATTACTCATTATTGAATAATAGTAAAATTCTATCAACTATAAACTTAACTTCCAAATCTAAACAATTGATTCCATTCACACATTCAGACATCCAAAAAAACAGAGTTCCTTTCCTTAGTTTAATAAAATGTTAACCTAGCATCTGTAGAATATAAGATATTGTGCAGCACAAGAAAAAACTGTCTACCTAAAATAAAGAACTATGTTTACGTACATGGCCATATTGAAGTTGCACATGCTCAATGAGCAAGCTGGAGTACGACCCTAAAATTATGTCCCACGTACACACATAATTATTTAGGCTTGTTTGTTGTTTGCTGTGCAATTTCATTTGCTCTGGTGCAAAACTATGAGAGTGCAAATGCTTTGAGTACATAACTACATATTCTAATTTATTTGTGTTTCAGCTTTTGACTTTTTTGTTTGTTTGCATTACAAATGAAATGAAATACAGGATGAAGCAATATGATGAAACCAAAAAACAAGTGAACCAGAATTTGCATTTTTTTATTTGCACTCTCATGCATTTGTACCAGTGCAAATAAAATTGCACTTCAAATAAATGGAGCCTTAACAATTTCATGTCAATAAAGGAGAATGTAATGGCTTGAAACCACTATGATTTAATTTGGATTTACCAGATGAGCAACAAATTCTTATAATTATGTTAGATCCAGCAGCTCGAGATAATGAAAGAGCAACAAAACAACACTACTCCCACATCACAAACACTTGCAACACATAGCTTTAGTTGGATCAAACAAAGCACTCATACACAGAACTTCTATGCGTATCACCATTAACATTCTAAGAGCATTTGAACAATGTCAACACCTAAAACAAAATCCATCCGGGCCAATCTTTTTTTTTGATAACTATCCATCCGGGCCAATCTTAACAACTCAAGGCAATGCAACGGGATTCTTACATTGGAAAATATAGTTATATAAACACCAACATATGGTTTAACTTTAAACACCAAAGATAAGTCTTGACCAATGCACACGAACAGAATTGACAAATGGATGTACTAACAAGGTGTCTAAACTATAAATCTCACCAACCCAGATGAACAAACAAATTCAACAAAGCAACTGCATACGATTTAAGAATCACTATAAACGCTTAACGATAAGCCATGAACACCGATATGACAGACTCGTTTCTTATAAGATCACCATCATAACAAACAATCAAATAAAATTATAAAAACGGAAAGAACAAATAAGGTAGATATTTATCAGTTAATTACGTAAATTAATACACACACAGTTAACTCTTGTAAATCTTCATAATGGATCCAAAAAGCGAACAAGCAAAGACCAATAACGAATACGAAACAGATAAGTCAGACAGTTATATCCAAAAAACAACAGCCAAAACATACCTGATTCTTCCCTTGGGTTGCCTCGGGCTTCAAGTCCTGAACAATGCTCTTGCTCTCCAGATCCCAAATCTTAACACTATCCTGTGTAGCCGCACAGAGCCAATACCTGTTCGGGCTGAAACACAGAGAATGAATAATAGCCCCTGCATCAAGCGAGTAAAGCCTCTTTCCTTCTGCCAAGTCCCAAAGCAGAGTCACACCGTCTTTGCCACCACTGGCACAAAGAGAGCCATCGGGCGAAACTGCAACAGTGTTCACGTAACCTCCGTGACCGGTCAACGTGCAGCGCAATTTGCAATTGGTAAGGTTCCAAACCTTCACGGTCCGATCCCAAGATCCAGAGACAATAGTGGGTTGGAATGTATTGGGGCTGAACCTGACGCAGCTCACCCAGTTGGTGTGGCTGTCAGCATCCTGAATTGTGTACTTGCATTCTCCAAGTGTATTCCAAAGCTTGATAGTGCGGTCCCGAGAAGCAGAGACGATCTGGCGATTGTCGATAGAGAAGGCAACGGAGAGGACATCCTTGGTGTGACCAACGAAGCGGCGAGTGGTAACGCCGGTATTAAGGTCCCAGAGACGGAGCTCGCTGTCCCAAGAGCCGGAGAGAGCGAACTGACCGTCGGAGGAGAGCACGACATCCTGCACGAAGTGAGAATGACCGGTGAGACGGCGGCGGGGGACACCGTATGTTCCCTCTTCCTTGGTAAGATGCCAGACAAGGACGGACTTGTCACGGGAAGAAGAAACGATCATGTCAGAATTATCGATAGGAGTGGCGATGGCGGTCACCATGTCGGAGTGACCCTTCATTGTTCCCTTGAGAACCAGAGTCTCCGCCATTGTTTTCTCTGTGTGTGTCTCTCTCTCAGAGTTTCCTCTACTAGGGTTCGGAAGAGCGAGAGGAGCAGAGAAAATGAAAAAACCCTAATTCGTGGAGATTTTATACCACATATAACAACCCTAATATGATTATACCAACTTTGTTAAACTGTTGTGACTCGTCCGTGGTACACCTATCGGGTCAGGATGAATCCGAAATTCCGAACCCAACTGGACCTGAATGAGAGTCGCCGTGGCCAAAGTGAACTCTAGGTCATGTGCGTGTAGGTTTGGGGTGCTCACGCCGTGGCCAAAGTAACTCGGTTAGGTTTCGGTTTTTTGGTTTTTTTGCACTTAAAATTAAGAAAAAATGGGAGAAAAAAAAAAAAAACTGAAGGGGCGAGCTTCCGAGGGCGAAATGGTGGTCGATGATTTGTCAGTGTCAGACTGGTTGGTGGTTATTGTCGCTTAAAGTGAAAGACTGAGAGGTGGCAGAGCGTCAGAGCCATGGAGATGAGAGATGAGAGAGACAGAGACAGAACCTGGGAGGTGGCAGTCTTGGCAGAGTCGAGGTGGCGACTGACGTCTTGGTTGGTTGTTGTAGTTAAGTCTGGCTAAGCTAGCTTGGTGCTTGCCAACGAGGCGGCACCCGGTGTTGCTGCGTGCTTTTTGCTTGATGGTTGGTGTGGCAAAGATGGAAATGACAAGTGACAGAGAGAGAAAGAGACACAAGAAAGCACTGAAGCAAGGGGAAAACTGGCCACTAAGTGAGAGGGTGTCGGTCGGAGGACGACCGGCGTCGGAGGAAAAACTGGGGATTGGGGAAGACGAGACAAGAGAGACTGAGAAAGCCAAGGGTTACTGGTTTAGGTTTTGAAGAAGGGGAAAGTGGGAAAGGGGGGAAAGGTGGATAGGCGTGCTCCAAGTAAGGTTTATTCAATTTTAAAATATAAAAAAAAAATATAATATATAATATATATTATATAATAAATTATATAAAAAATATAATATATAATATATAATCGAAACCGAATTTGGTCGATTTTTTTGGTTGATTCGATTTTCTGGATTTTTTTTTTTTGCTCACCCCTACGTGTAGGTGGTCCTAATTCCAAAAAAAAAAAAAGAAACTAGCCTGAAATCCAACTCAGGCTATTTAACCAATTGGGCCTGGATTTTCGGGCTTGATGATGGTTAGGCCTTGAAATTTCCGACCAGACCAGAGGTAAGTGATTGATCATGATTAGTTATGTGATTAACTGCATATTAGAGTTGAGTATATTGAGGCCAATCCTCTTGGGCTTGGTATTGGTTTAACTCCAAGGAGGAAGATGCCCATAATTTTAATGGGTTCTTTTATTTTAAAACCAAAGCCATGGCGAGTAATTGATTTTATTCTTCATTTTGCATATCTAATTGAGTTAGTGTGTAAAATTGGTTCATAAGGTCCTAACTAGAGTGTGAATGGATTGATTTTGCGTCGGACCCATCCAAATCAAAATAAAATCAAGTTGGACCAATTGGGCAAACCAATAAGATATATTGAATTGGACCAATCTATACTTAATGGTTCAAAGTATTTATTGGATTGGATTGGAGTTGGTCAATTTGAACAGAAGATAAGAATATGGGTGTCAAAGGACCAAGTTTAGATTGGAACCAATCTAAATTAAAGTCAATTTGAACAGATTGGATAGTCCAAACATTGAATTGGACTAGTCCAAATGGTCCATAGCATTCGTCGGATTGGATTGGACCTGATTCAATTGTAATGGGCTCATAATGGATTGGATCGGATTGAACCAAATCTAGTCCAATTGACACCCTTAGTCCTAACCATATCTAGCTAACAACCAAAGTTGGGTTTAGCCTAGAACATAGGGGTTAAGGATTGTGAATTCTGAGAAGCTTATGGTTGACTCAAAGAAATTGAGCCACCACCCATTTTATAAAGAAAATGGACCATCATTTTCAGATTCAAAAAATCGATTTATGTTTATGATAATGACTCTATTCTTTGCTAGGAAAGGCACCTAACCGAGAGATTTTGGATCCCAAGGATCAGGAGAGAGAAGGTGTTAGGCACCATTCTCTCCAAGTTGCTGTGGCATCCCAATACGGGAATTGTTCAGGCTCAATTTCTAATGGGAAACAACAATGTAATGGGTTGCTCATAGCTCCTAGAATCAGGCGAAAATACTCATAGTTTCACCTAGAATTAATTTGAGGTGATATTATCAGGTCTTAGGTACTGATTTTCCTAAGACCTTCGCCTCTCTACTTCTTTTTCTCAATCTGGATGAAACTGGAAATGCAAGTTTTCCATGGTTTATGGACTTCAAGCAACCCAGAACTAAACTAAAAATAGAGATCTACGGATTTAAACTTAGAAAAAAGCAATAGAATGAGAGACTTACTTCTCATGTACAATCTTGATGAAAGTTTCCCAGCAGTGGGAACAAGTTCAAAGAAGCTTGAATGAGAATCTGGGATGGATGGTGCGCTTTTTGGTTTCATTGGTCTAGGTGTTTGAATAGGTCAAGAATGGATTTGACATCATCCGTTACTCTTTTGAGGTTTCAAGTCAGGATAGATGAAGTGGCAATTTA
The DNA here is from genome assembly GCF_055504915.1 of Nelumbo nucifera. Classification (NCBI taxonomy): domain Eukaryota; kingdom Viridiplantae; phylum Streptophyta; class Magnoliopsida; order Proteales; family Nelumbonaceae; genus Nelumbo; species Nelumbo nucifera. Next base: position 30,654,914 of record NC_142652.1, on the reverse strand, counting down.
ATTTGGTATATTAAAATGACATATTCCTAGTTTGACAACAAATGAGTGAATTAGGACGTAAAATTTGACGTGTTGGGGTTTTTTGGTTCTCTGAACATAGTGGTGAGATTTGATTGGCCTAATAGGGTCAGGATGATGGAGATCTATGGCTGACAAGTTTGAATCAACGAGATTTACTAAAATAGAATCTTTGTTTGATAAATGGTCAAACGAAGGAACTTTGGGATAAAATTTGGTGGGTAGACACTTTTAAACGTCTTGAATCTGATGGAAGTGATGGATCTTTGATTAGAAGTGTAGATTGATAGATTTAGTTTGGGTCAATGGTTTATCAATTTACGAGATGATCTGAAATGGAATCTCACTTTTTTTAAAGGTCAAATGGAGGAGTTTTGTTGTGAAACATGCCAGTGTTTTTGGGTTTCCAAACACAGTGTTGAGGTTTGATTGACCAAATGAAGTTGGGATGATGTATGATAAGGTTTAATCAATGAGGTTTACTGAAATAGGACTTGGGCTTGATTGTCGGTCAAACGGGGGAAACTTGAGCTAAAATTTGGTGGGTAAGCATAGATTAAGGTGAGGAGCCAAGTGGATGGTTCTGATATGAGAAGGAAATGGTTAATATAGGTTTTTTAAATCTAATTGTGTAGGGCCATTAGAATGGAATTTTGGCGCTTTTGAGATTGATCATTGTAAACTTGCGGTGTAATTCACTTGTTGATTGTATCATAGTGATCTTGAGGCAGTGGATTAGGAAGGAAGTTGGCGTGATGAACGGTGGATGTGTGACTAATTTATAGTTTTCTAAGTTTGTAAGCTATGCTTGATTGAACATTGATGTTGATCTCAAGGTTTTCATTTATCCTATGGATTGTGTCAAAAGAGGGATTTTTGGCGTTGTAAAGTCTCAATTTGTTTTAGTTGTGAATCCAAGTTTTGGGGTCTAAAAGGAGGGTTAAAAAAAGTAGTGTGAAAGGACTAAGAAAAAATTAGGAGATGACAATTGCTTCTCTTTGTTAGAGGTAGCAAGCTGTTGAACAACAAAGAAAAAGAATAACATAGAGGTTTTTGTGAGGCCAAGAGGTTGGACGAGGGGATTTCGTGGCTAAAATTTCAACCAATGCTGAAGTTGATGTAGTGCAAGGCCTTTGCTTGGAAGGTATAGTATCCCAAGCTCCGAAAGGCAACTATAGCTGTCAAACAAACACATGAAGAACACAGTGGTGCCATCCCAGAAATAGCTAGTATTAGAAATTTTCTATTTGATGAAGCTGATTGAGATTTTATGGATTTTGGTTTTTGGAAGTTAATGCTATGAAGTTCAAATTTGTTATTTGATGAAAGCCTATGGATTTTGATTCAATAAGGATTATTGAGTTTATATGGGTTTGATTTTTGATAGTTGATGTTGAAGTTCACATTAGTAATTTGATAAAACTTTTAGATTTTGATTTTATATGAATTTAGATTTTTTATAGTTGATGTTGAAGTTCAAATTAGTAGTTTGATGAAAGCTTATAGATTTTGATTTTTAATATCTGATAAAAGATTATTGGGTTTATATGGATTCTGAATTTAATAGTTGATGTTGGAGTTCAAATTAGTAATTTAATGAAAGCTTATAGATTTTGAGCTTATATGGATTTTGAACTTGTTATTTAATGAAAGTTTAACGGGTTTCGACGTTCAAATCATTTATTTGATTTTAATATTTGATGGAAGTTTAGTAGGTTAATATGGATTTTGATTTTTGATGTTTGATGTTGAAAACATATTAGAAAGTTGTTTTGAAAACTTGACAGAGGTCCTGTGATTGCTATAGCGCATATTGTCGCTCTAATAGGTGACAAGAGCTCTTCAGGTGAGAGTAGCTTATGCGTTAAAACATCAATAAATCAAATGATGAAAACTATGTGGTGCAAGTGTATGGTATTGAACTAAGTCTAATGACCCCAGTAACGGTTTGGATTCCATGATGGTGGTTTGAGGGCAAAGTAGTCTGATTACAAGTTATCAAACTTTCTATACTTCTGAACATATTATTGCATTTTGGAAGCAAAAGATTTTTGAACTTTATAATTGATTTTAGGAATGTGCTTGAATTGAAAGATTTTTTTATTGCTTATGATTATGTACGAGCGAAAAAGTTTTGGATTATGCCAAGTGAATATTTTTTTATTGATCTAAGGCTTATGATTCAAGGTGAGCCGCTTAAAGTGAGAGATTTTGATGAACTTTGATAGACTTTGGATTATGCCCAAGGAAGAATTGCACGAAGCGAGAAATTTTGATGAATTTTGGATGAATTTCAAACTATGCCCAAAGGCAGATCACACGAAATGAAAGATTTTGCTGAATTTTAGATGGACTTTTTATTATGTCTAAAGGCAAATCGCATAAAGAGAGAAATTTTGATGAATTTTGGATTATGTCCAAAGGCAGATTGCATGAATTGAAAGATTTTGATAAATTTTAGATTATGCCCAAAGGCAGATTGCATGAAGCGAAAGCCTCATGAAACGAAAGATTTTGACGAATGTAGATGGTTTTTGGATTATGATTGTAGGCATATTGCATAAAGCGAGAGATTTTGATGAATTTTGGATGGATTTTAGATTATGCCCGAAGGCATATCGCATGAAGCGAGAGATCAATCTCCATCGGTTTTTAGATAGTGGATAAACTATCGGCTATTGACTTTGCTTTTTGAATATAAGCAGTTATAGATAATCAACCTTTCTTTAAACTCTGCAATTGTCTTCTAAGTTGCAATTCGAGATCTAGCATGGGTGGAATAAGACTTAGCAAGAGAACACCATACCTCATCCGAAGTAGAGAGGCCCGCAACTTGGGCCATAACACCCTCATTAAGAGAAGAAATCAGTCAACTTAGGACTATTTGATCAAGATTGTACCATTTTATATATTATGGATTTTCTATACTACTATCGCCTGTTGAATCAGGTATCACTCCCAATGGTGCCTTTCTTTTTCCTTCAACAAGATCCATTAGATGATGATGGCGCAGTATAGGAAGAAACTGCACTCGCTACAAGAGGTAGTTGTCACTAGCGAGCTTGATAGGAAGATAATGAGTCACGTTCTGAATAGGAGGGACTGAGGACATCGAGACTTGATTGTTTGAACTACTATCTACATTGGTTCAGCTGACATTGCTTCCATGAGACCCATTGATCTCCATTGACTCTGATACCAAGTTTGAACAATAATACTATCGAAAACATAACAAGATGAACGAGAGAAAACAATAGACTTCAGTGATTTGGTTCACCAAAGTTCCTTGTATTTATAGAGTTCACAAGAGTTTAGTTTACATAGGTCTCATCTCATACAAGATAAGATTAGATTAATAAGAGTCCTAGATAGAGTACAACCAAGAGATCATATTAATTTGAAACTACAAGAGATAGCTATCTCTTAGTATCCTTATCCAAGTTAGATATGGAACTGAAATCTAAGCTACAATTGGGACTGAATGTATGATTATCTCCAATATGGACCATAGCCAACCAACATCTTTCTATAAGCAAATGGGGGCCATCCTTTTGTGCTGCTAGAGAAGTAATCAACAAAACAGTTGTATGGATTCGTATTGCAGAACTTTCCGTTGAGTATTCCGATTCTGAATCTGTTGGACTTATTGCTACAAGAATTGGTCATTTCGTACGAATCGATGAGGTTCCTCCCTACAGATAGAGGTCGTTACATTCTTGTTTATACAAAAATTGATATCAACCAACCATTGCAAAGCAGAATAAAAATGGACGGCCAATGGTGTATGCTCTTATCTATGAGAAGCTAACTGGTATCTGTTTTGAATGTGGTAAGGTAGGCCATAGAAAAGATCAGTGTCCTCAGCATAAGGAGCCTCAAGTAGATCTCAAAACAACTGTGACATCAGCCATGGTAAACAATCATGAAGAGCATTTGGATGGCATGTAATTGGTTCCATGGATGTAGGAAAAATACAGAGGCATTATCACCAACTGCATGTCAAGAAAAATTACCAATATCAAGAAGAAAGTGGATTAAGTGTTAAAGTAGGATTGTGGTTTTATGCTCTTAGCTCAAACAAACAGGTCGAAGAATCTTTGCAGATTAATAGCACAATTAACCCCGGTTATCAATTTCTTAAGGAGAATAGTGATCAGATTAATCAACAAATTAGTGTATTAAAAATTCAGGGTAGAGGTTAGGTCGAACTACCCAATTGGAGGCCAGTGATTCAAACCCCAAGCCTTTTTCACATATAACATATATGGCTTCATCATCCTACCTTTGTTGATATAGTACTTAAGAATGGTTGGAATACTCCTAGCTCAACTGCTTTATCTCATTATATTGTAAAAAACTGGATTAGAAATATTTTTGCAATTTGTTCGCTCGTAAAAGAATAATTCTAACAACTAAAAGGTATTCAAATTTTTTTTTGTAATTTTCCCTGACTGAAGTCGAAATCGCAATTATTCTAAGTATGGGACATGTGGCAACCTTGCAATTTTAATTTATTATATTTACTCGCAAGTGATTTTAGGCCCTGTTTGATGATTAAGTGGTTGTTAAAAGAAGTACTTATTTTAATAACCACTTAAGTCTATTTGATGACCCACTTGCCAAATCACTTATTATGTTTTTAAGCACTTATTGGCGTGTGATGCTTGGTAATATACTTTCTCTATAAGTGCTTATATTGACACAAATGACAATTTTTGCTCTCACTTCACTCATACATATATACAAGTCCAAAGGAAGGTGTTGGCCGTCAATCACCAGTTGCCGGTCGCTCCCAAGGAAGGTGTTGCCAATGGTATGCTCGATCCTGTTCGAGTGAGAAAGAAGGGGGTTTAAGGAGAAATGGGGGTATTCTGGGTATTTAAAAATATAAATAGGGACTTTTTAGTCCTAAAATTTTCGCAGGTCCTCTTATTAACAAGTACTTAAAAAAAACTCTCAAGTGGTTTTTTTAATACTTCTTTATCAAATAAGTACTTTTTTACCAAACAACGACAAGTGCTTATTTTCCACTTAATGTGTGGTCCCAACACTTTTATTAAGTACTTTATAAAAAAAAGTACTTATTTGAAGTGAAATCAAACATGCACTTAGCATCCCACCTTATCATTTTCCAAAGCACTAGGGAGAAATGGAGAGTGCAATCAATACAATTATTATGTTGGCACCCAAACAAGGTATTTCTCATTTTATCCTAGGGCCCAACCTAACATAAGCTGCATTGGTTGCCTTAGATTTTTGGGTAGAGCTGCAAAGTGGAGGCTGACTGAGGTGAAGTTTGGGAGTGCTTAATTGAAAAATAAGTGTTTATTCAATAAGTATTTGCATTCATGAGTATTTGGTGAAAAATCACTTATTTCAAATAGGGGTCATATAGGCCTTTTTAAAATGATGTGGTAGACCAAGATGAGTTGGGATCAGCTACCAACAAAAGATGTACCAACACCCTCCCAACATGGCTCACACCACACATCTCATATATAGTGGGTCCCAATCTCATGTTGAGATGTTCAGTGTCAGATCATGTTAGGAGAGTGTTGGAATGTCTTTTGTTGGCAAGTGGTCCAAACTCGGCCAAGACAAGCCAAAAAGGAAATAAGCACTTAAATAAGTTAAAAAAGTAAGCTTCTCAAGTAAGTGCTTATTCTCAGGAATAAACACATAAACTTATTTTCCAAACTAAAATAAGTGCTTATTAATATGATTCCAGCCCAAAATAAGTGTTTATTTGAATAATCACTTATTTTTAAGCACTCTCAAATTTAGCTTGAAGCTCAGATTGGGCATTGATCATCGAGGCCTTTCGTAGCCTAAGCCCATTCTGATTTCTGACATTTTCTAATGTATTGTCATATGCCTGATTTATGCATTTTATATCATGTATTTTGGGTAGTACAAAATACCATAACTTAGTATTTCTTCGATTCTTAAGACTGATACAAGTTAAAGCTAAATGCTAGCAGAAAATAATACAAGCATAAAGTTCCATTAATTTTACTGTAGAAGCAGCAGAAAAAAAATTAGGGGCTGTTTGATAATAGTTGAAGTGCTTGAACCCAATGACTTGTTGTTTTTCTATATTTTTTAATGGACAAAACAATTAAAATAATAAAAGATTCAAGTGTATAGGAAATCAACCCATCTTCGGCTTGAGCCATTAGGAGCTTACAACCTCCTTAATGATATATCCATTGAAAGATACAACAATAAACCATTCAGTTCAGCCACTTAAGCTGTTATCAAAGAGCCCCTTGGTTGGAACTATTTCAGTTAAGCTTGCCAATGGGCTGGATATAGACCAATTCAATAAGCCTTTGCAATTTTTGTTATAAGAATTTTGCAAAATTGTTAGCTGACAGGCTTATAGGGTTGCTTCCTAAAATTGTCTTTCATGAACAAGAAGCTTTCATTAAAGAAAGAAGTATATGTAATAATATTGGTTTGATGCGAGAAATGGCTGGTGAATTAAATAGAAAATTTAGGGGAGGTAATGTTATTTTCAAACTGAACATGACTAAAGTTACATGTTTTATAAAAAGGGTGTAAAAAAGTTTTTTTTTTTTGGTTAAAAAAGGTCATTTACATGTATATCTATATCAGTAATTTATAATACTATTAAAAGTGTGAACGAGAGTATGGAACTTTTGTTTAACTAAAATATCCCAATTTTTGAATTTTGTTGCTCTCTAATTGTAAGGACAAAAATTGTAATTTGAATAACCACTTTTCTCCTCATTCAAATCACTTTCATTAAGATTTATATTTAAGGTATTAACCCCCTTAACATTCATTGAGTCATTGTCATGACTAGAATACCCATATTTTTGAATTTGATCCCTCTATATTTATGAGGGCATAAAATGTAATTTGAATTACTACATTTCTTCTCATTCAATTCCCTTTTATTAAGTCTCATATTTAGGGTATTAACTCTCATTCTTTCATTGAATCCTATATTAATTGACCATATTAGAGAAAAATAAGTGTGATAAAGAATAATCATTTTTATTGATGATAGAAATTGAATACAAATTTAAAACCAACATAAAAGTGGAGTTGTTTCCAATTTGATAGAGAGTCAACAATTCAACTTTTTGGGTCAAAATGTATAAACTCTTGATGGCATAATAATAATAATAGATGAAAACACACAAAAGTGTAAAGAATATAAAAAATGTAGACAATTTTGGAAACATATTATTTACTATCTTCATCATCACAAAAAAATTCTACATTCAAAGCACATAAACACATACTAGTACTATTAAAAGTGGGAATGATGTCTAAACTCTGGAGTTTTTCTTCTTGACGAATATACCTTTTATTTCTAAATTTGGTCCCTCCTCTTTGTGAAGAAAAATATATTTTCTTTTTACTTCTTTTAAGTTCATTCTATTCTTTCACATAACTCCCATATTTGAGGCATTAACCCCCATTCCCTCTCAGAAAAATCCTATATTTAAGGTATATTAAATAAATGAGTTATTTTTTGGACTACTCTTAATTAAAATGCCAATACTTTTGAATTCGGTCACTCTTTAATTATAAGGGCAGAAAATATAATTTGAACTATTAATTTTCACTTCATTCAATTTCATCTCATTAAGTCATATATGCAAGGTGTTAATTCTCATCCTCTTTCATTAAATCCTATATTTGAGATAGTTTTTCACCAATAATTTTACTTCTATACCCTAAAATTTTAACAATACAAAACCCTCTTTGTTTAAAATTGAAGTAAAAATGAAACCATTATTCCATCCACTGGTAAGTAGTTCAACCACCTAGGTCAAATGGGTCAACACATGAAGTTATTATTATATAATAAAAACTCAAGAAATAGATAAAAATACAAAAATAAAAAATTATAGAAAAATTGTGCATACCTCTAATATTATATATTTATCATATAAAATAAAAGTAAATATGATAATATGAATAGTGGAAATAAAATTCAAAATTTAATTAAATCCACCATTACATTATATGATTATTAAATTATATATTCGTTGTTTCATGGGTTCTAATAAAAATACTAAAATTATTATTGCTATTTGAATTTGTTATGTGCATTGCATGTATACATCTACTAAATTTAGGAGAAAACTCATGATTGAAGGAGGCGAAATGTCCCAAATGCATAAACAACTTGAACAATTTGTGTGTTGTCAACATATGGAGAAAGCTCATGTTATTTTATGATGTTAATTAGCGGCTTTATTTCAAGTCTGAATATATTTTTCTTTGTGTTTGGTTTGAAGGAAAAGGTAAAACCAAACACAGTCTTAGGTTTCACAGTTGCTAGCAAAATGAAGTAAAAATCGTTTCCTAAAAATCACTATTATTTTACAGTCCTTGATTAACCTTAAGATGGATATGGAAAACAAACATTTTCCCAAAGGGAAAGGCAACACCAGAAAATTAGGAATATGTATTTATCTCGTATATAAATTTTCAATTAAATCATTAATACCCCTTTATCGTGTCTTATATGTAACCACTACGACCATATAGAGAGTTCAATCCTGTGAAAAAAGTCAAAGAAAGGATGAATAAATGGAAATGCCAACCTTGTCCCTTTGGTTTGGGTAGGTGGAGGAGGCTGCAGAGTATTTTCATTATATGTTCTCTTTGTATTTTTCTTCTCTTTTCTATATTCCATCAATGACACTATGACAGTAAGGTCATATTTGATTTGAATGGAAAAAATAAGTAAAGGAAGGGAATGATAGAGAAACCTATTCGAACCAAACACGACATTAAAGGAACTGGATGATCCGGGTGTGGCAATGGGCCAATGGCCCAACAGATCGGGAGGGCTGCACCTGGAATTAATCTTATGTCCATCTGGGCCCAGCCAACTACTGTAGTAGATCCCAGTTGTAGGCCTAACCTAGGACTTCATTGCACCCCTTGGCTGGGCGTGGGCCCCGAGTGGACACTGATGGTTACTAATTACTATACAAGGTTTGTATAGTAAGGAAGTTTCATTGGAAAGTCATTTTCTTGATTAAAAAGATACTCCAAAGTTGATCCCCTCGAAGTTGTTGTGACCGGTTGTTGGCCGGCCGGTCTCCATATAAACCCAGCTTCAGCTGGTTCTTCTCGGAGTCTATTCATTAATATTCAAGCAGCTGTAACTGTAAGGTTTTGACCGATCGATTTGATCACAATAACAAGTGATGCGTTCGACGCTTGTATTAAAATAATGCCTTTGAAGCTTGAATTCGTGAGCGCCCAGCATTATTTTCTTGGACTTTCAATTGTGATCGAGGCGGAGTTCTGGGGTGATAACTGAGAAGCAGATAGCGATCTGTTGCGTTCAAATGATGCCAAAATATGGAGTAAATAGTAAAAGCAAATGACATATCATCCAATATTGGAGAGGCCAGATCGTACGTAGAATCAATACGTACACTTGCGAAATCTACAAATCTTAGGATGTCTTGGGGGGTGGAGGCGGAGTAGTTTCCTTCCTTCCACGATTTCGTGGGTTTTCTTGATGCACTGGTGGACGTGGTCTGGGCGGTGGTGGCGGAGACAAGCTCTGCCTTAGGATTTGGAACCGGTCTTCTTTGATGCCGGAGACATTATCATGACTTTTACATGCAACTTCACCTTTGTTGCCTGGAACCGGCAATAACTTTCTGGGACTATCTACACAGCGAGAAGACCACCATGTCACCCCTTCATCACCTTTCAAGGAAATAGCAAATTAACCAAACTCAAGAAAAAGTTAATTGATATAAATATGATTGAGTGATTTGTTAACTGAGAATTTAAATGTTTAGAAGCTTAATAGCATTTATTTATGTATCAATTAATGGTCAATCAACGCCATGAGCCATCTATACATATAAATGGAGAAGAATTTAGAAGAATACCATATGGAATTGAAGTGAAGGTCGCCAAAGAGTTGCTTAGAAGGAGGAGAGTCAGTATTGCTGCTAGTACGGTGAATAAGGACCTTGGCCGGAGACTGCCCATGCTGAAACCTGATGCATTCCTTAAAAAATTCTACAATATTGGACTAATATATTGTGGTGAGAACTTATATATAATATGCCCTAGGCCGAGAAACCAAACCAATTAAGCAATCATGTTGACTTTGACTTTGAAATTTTAAGAATTAATGTTAAAATATGTAGTCTTGGTTGGCATGGCAGACTTTGAGAGACATCTAATATATATATAAATTTAGACACATGACATTTTTTCATAAGCTGTTGTTAAATCTCATAGCCCTTTATCACCATTTAGACAAGTGGCCTTCTCATTTTTTAGAAAGATAGGTGGTAATTTCTGCTAAAATCCACAATGCACAACTAGGCTACAACTCCCCACTATTTATACACATAGCCTTTTATTTTTTCTAGAAAACTAGACAAGTGGCATTTTCTGAGAAGTTGCTGCTAAAACTCACAACACACTACCACCATTTTCAATCCATTCCTAAATAAATGCAGAAAATGCAAAAATGGTTATCCACAACCACTTCTGCCTAGGTTCTATCAATCTCACTTAACCATTAACCCTCTACCTATCATAACAAAAGAAAATTATCCACATTCTAATAATTATTGGAAAGCTATTTTTTGAAATAAATATTTCTTAAAATATCAATAATTATTTAAGATATTAATAAATATAAATTTAACAGTATTGATTCCATAATGTAGATTTAACATTATTGATTCCCCGTACTTAGTACGGGGTCACTCACTAGTATATATATTAAAGGAAAGCTTTTAAGTTACAACCCACACCATTTAGACACGTGGCCTTTTTATTTTTCTGGAAAGCCCACAACCCACTACCACCATTTAGATAAGTGGCCTTCTCATTTTTTTGGAAAGCTAGACACATGGCAATTTCTGAGAAATTCCTGCTAAAGCCCACAATCCACTACTAGGCTACAGCCCCCTACCATTCAAACATGTGGCCTTCTCAATTTTTTAGAAAGCTAGACACATGGCATTTTCTGAGAAGCTAGGGATTTTCTATCTCTATTGTGATGTCAAATTCACTTTATTTTTTTATTTCTATTGCATTAATTTCAAAGAATTAAAATAAAATAGTTATAATTTACAATCCTATTGAAATATATGCAAATATATATATATATATATATATATATATTTAAATATAACCAAATATATTTGACCATATTTTAAAAATATTAATACAAATTCATTAACTAATTCATAATAAAATCACAAATACTCAATATAAATATCAAGTTTTGGGCCTCAAGTCCTTAAACTTGTTTATAAAAAACCTAAATATCTATGATTTGAACTTATATATATATCCTCACTCCATTTAGGGCATATTTTTGTAGGGATTAGGAAAATGAGGAAAATTGCCATCCCTAAATGCGAAGCACAAAATCCAAATAACAACTTCTAATAATCTATACTATATATAAAAGTGGGAATGCAGTGTGAAACTTTTTTTTGAACTAAAATTACCCTCTATTTCTTTATTTAAGAAAGGGTATAAAAGTAATTTCATTACAACTTTAACGACAGCTTTTATGGCTACTAAAATGCCCATAATTGTGTATTTATTCCATTTTTAATGGTAAGGGTTGAAAATGTAGTTTCAATTATTACTTCCCACCTCATTTAATCCCCTCTCATTAAGTCTTATACTTAAATTATTAACTCCAATTTTCTCTTATTAAATCCTATATTTAAGTTATTTTCTACTAATATATGCTACTAATTAGATCTGTGCCAATATTTTTAACAACATAAACCCATATATTTTAAAACTAACTCAAAAACAAAACCATTCTTAATCCAAGTGGTGGCTATGAAATTCAACCATCTGAATCAAATTGATCTAACTTATGAAATCATAGTCAGATAATAAAATTTTTAAAATAGGAATAATATTGAAAGTTATAAAAATGTAGAAAAAGCCAGACACATTTATGATATTTTTATTAACAAAATTAAAACAATAAGTATAATAAACAAATATTATAATGAAAATGAAATACATAATTTAGAATTGACCAAAAAATGAAATTATTTTACTATTTGAAAAAATCAATAATTCAATTTTTGAGTAAAATTTGTTAACATTTAATGTCACAAATAAATAATAAAAATTAATAAAATATAAAAATACAAAAAATGAAAAAAATACATAAACTTTGCAAAAAGAAAAAACATTCAAGCATATGTATAATATCATATAATTATTATGTTAAACAAAAATTAAGTTTGACATGTCAAAATTATTTCTACACACAAAAATGCAATATATATATAGAAAAAATTGAACACATCTATAATTCTATATTTACACTACTATTAAAAATATGAATAAGATTGTAGAACTTTCTTTTAACTAAAATACTCATTTTTTGATTTAGTCTCTATTTAATTGTGATGTTAAAATTGTAAATTGAACTATTACTATTCACATCATTCCCTTCTATTTCAATCTTATATTTTTTTTTGATAAATGAACAAAAAAAAAAGATACACCAAAAAGATAAAACATTACAAAAAGAAGAATCTAGCAAAACAGGTAGGCCTATCAATGATACTTAAAACTTCACAACTCGATTTAATTATTACATATTTGGATGAAATGTTTATGTAATTAGATTTTGATTTTGCAATTTGCAACTGACTAATAATAAAAAAACAAAATAAAAAATATATATTTATAAAAATTTATGGATACATTATTATTATCATTATCACCATCTAGATAAATTGCCATATACAAAACACATGCACACTTATTAGTAATAAAAAAAAAATGGGTCAAATGATACCTAAAGAAAGAACTATTAAAATAAACTTTGATGCATCCTTAAAAGTGAATGGTTTATGTTCCTTTGGCAAGAGATCGCAGGGGTTGTGCTAATTGCAAAGGCAGGGTGTATTGGTATCTCATTCAGCAGCACAACGAAATGTTGGGCAGCATTAGAAGCAAACAAGATTGCAATTAGCAGTAGTTTCAATGGATTGAAGGTGACTCCAAGATGACGATTACTGACCGTCACTTCCAAAAGGATAATCCGATGCAAGCAAGTCATTTTGGAATGCACAAAAAAATGGTGATCGACAACACGCTTCTTGTAACGTATTCCCACATTTGGCGAAAAGGAAATCTGTTGTTTGTGATAAAAATTGTTGGAAATCAATTTGTGAGCTCAAGAGCGCTTCTTCTCATCCAAGGTCAGAGGTTAGCGGATACCCGTGTCCACTGAAACGCCAAATCTTATCATTGCTCGTTTAGAAGTTGTGAGCTTCTGAATATTAAACCCTCCGCAGATTTATATTTAACCGATGCGGGATTCTGCCAAGTGAGAAGCCGCAATGTATCTCATATAAAAATACTGTAGAAATTGGGATCAAGTGCGCTTATTATCGTCTAGATTGAAATCAGGATTACATGGGCTCAATTCTCTGAACTGGGGATTTTCAACAGACAACACATTTAGGGTTCACTTTGGCTGTTGGGGCCTAACAGCATAGGCTGTTCAGACAGTTTTTGGGCTGAGCATATTCTGGGCAGTTTACCTATTCGCGCCTTTGCTTTGGGTTTTAGTCAAAATAAATTAAGATGTAATTATTAATTTATCCATTCTTATGATGACATGGCATTTCCATAAATTCTCTTAACAGTATAGTAAAGTTTTTCCACCCATTTATTATCTCTATTTGAGAATTTTGTACTTCCAGCTTGTGAAAAATAGGGAATTTTGGACTGTAATTCCCTCCGAAATGTTTTTTGCAGCTCCCTCCTAGTTTACTAGTAGCCCCCCTATAAACCACATCCTGCTTGTGAATTTGGCATCAATCCACGGGTAGGATTCAATCCACCCCTAAGAAATCCTAGCTCCACCTAGGGGTGGACTGAATCATAAAAGCCCCTAAAAATTAATGTCATCGTAAAACTTGCACAGATGAGAATTTCCAATCTCCATCCGGGGGAAATTGCATAACTTGCGCATAGGGGTGCAAGTTGGGCGGGTTGGGCCAGGTTTATGGTCAACCCAGGCCCGACCCTAAAATTTGGGCTTAAGGCCCAAGCTTAGTCCGAGCCTGAGGTCAAGCCCGATTTTCCCAACCCGAACTCAGCCTTGCCTTGTAATTTGATGCACTCGGGTTGGGCTTGGGCCCAGGCCGGGCTCAGGTTGATCAATGAATCCACTCTAAAATTATACATATATAAATTTATTTGTACAAATATATATTAATATTTGGGCGGTGGTGGCGGAGGGGTTGCCTTCTTTCTTGGATTCACTGGTGAATTTCTTTTGGGCGGTGGTGGCGGAGACAACCTCCCCCTTAGGATTTGAAACCGGTCGGCTTTGAATTTGATGCCGGAGACATTCTGACTTTTACATGCAACATTGCCATGGTTGCCTGCTGGAACCAACTTTCTTAGATTTTCTTTACAGCGAGAAGACCACCATGTCGCTCCTTCGTCACCTTTCAAGGAAATGGCAATTCAACTCAAGAGAAGAAGGAATAAAAGAAGAGGAAGAAGGAATAAAAGAAGATATATACCATATGAAATTGAAGTAAAGGTCGCCAGAGTAGTTAGAAGGAGAAACAGCACTACCGCCAGTGCTGGGAAGAATGACCTTGGCCGGAGACTGCCCATGCTGAAATCCTGATTCAATCGCTAAACTATGCAGTATTGGACTAATAAGTTGTGCTGAGAATTTCTCAGCTATATATATATATATATACATACGTATGTCCAAGAGACCAAGACTATTCAAGCAATTATCTTGACTTTGTTTTGATTTTGAATTTTAAGAATTAATTATTTGCCTTGTGTGGCACGACAGACTTTTTACACAAGAATTGAAATCGGTGCCTTTTCATTTTCTTATAGAAGATTATTAATTTTTTTACTTCTGGTGGAGGATTATCAAAATATTTTACCTGCCGAGTTTTCTAATGAACAGGTGGGTTTATATAGGTCAAAGACTTAGACCTCATTTGATGATACACGATCTTGAAGTTTCTAGCTGGAATATGACATGAATCTTAGTTGTGTAGCGATCTGGATTAAGTTGCAAGATAGAGGATTAGAGAATCTGGGGTGGTTAATCCGACAAGGTCGCTCCAATGCTTAAGTCAATACTGGGTTGTACGAGCTAAAAGTTTGTATGCTACTAAGCTAGTGAGCAAATAATTGCGCGTATTCTATGTCATTGGGGTTGGTGCCTTTATATAGACATTGTTTGACATAGGCTTCATGCACCGCATCTGAGATTTCCGAGAGGTCGTGCCTTATTGGTTCGAAATTCTCGGAGGTAACCGCTATGCACGTTGACCATCCTCCGGAACATTCGGTATGCGGGCCAACTTCAGAGAAACTTGGGAGTGTCGGGGTATGCATGCCAAATTTGTCGGCGAGCACATCTCACATATCACCACTTGGTCCTCAGTTAGGTCGGCAAGCCTTTGAGAGAGGTCACGCCTTGCGTCAAGGTCACTTTGGTCAGTGACGAGGTGCTGCAAACTGACCTAAGTTGTGGTCGAAGTCGTCAGGCTAGCGATAAAGGCCGGTTGCCAGGTCGGGGCAAAGACAAACTACGATTTGAGACTCTAAATCGTCACTTAGGTGGCATCTGGGTGTCGTTCAACTGTTTTAGGATGCCATCTATCATGAGATTATTGGAGGACCAAATCATCTCTCATCATCCTTTTAGAGGTTTCTGCTACTATATATTGAAACTTCCTCTTACTTTCAAATTGGATTAAGACCTCCCTTGGACAAATAATTCGTCAAAGGTCTATTTGCACATGTTGTTGAAATATTTTAAAACCTCAAATTTGCCTTTTTATGATCCTTTGGTTTTAAATCAGAAAACGATCCAAACCTTGGAGTACTTATTAATAATTTCCAGAAAGTTTGCCTATTTCAAACTTTCCAGAAAGTTTGCCTATTTCAAACTTTCCAGAAAGTTTGCCTATTTCAAACATTTCATTCTTAGATGCTCACTTGTCAACGGATTCCTACTGATGAAACAAGTTTGGGGTCGAATTTGAAGCAGTCAGTAGATGTATGCATCTCAGCACTCCCTTGCAACCCCTCTATATGGACAAAGTCAGCAATAGAAATAAATTGAATACACCAAGTGAACTGCTTTTTAGTTTCCATTGCCATACGTTCCTTTCGTTGGGGTGGCTGTTGCCAAGAAAGTATTCCAAGTAGATGTGAACTCTCATACCAGTGCATTTGATATTGGACCAACCCAAGTGACCTTTAGGAACCAACCACGCGTTTTATGGATTTATTATCATCATGCATCGGTTATGCATCTAACTACCCCCAAACTAAGTCAATTAGTCGAAATTTTGGATCCACTAAGTGCCCATTCGGGAGGATTTTTGTCCTCACAAATTTACTCCCCATACTGTCCTCACAACCCTTTTGGTGTATTGGGCTTAGTTTGAGAAGAATATAAATACAAATATAAGATTTATAAATACAATATACAATATTTTTGCAGTGTATAGGGATGCAAACTGATGGATCGGGTTCAGATTAGGGTATATTCAAATCCAATCCGATAAATAGTAAGTCCACTTCAATCTGGTTGGATCTCATAAATATTGATTTGGATTCGAATTCGATAAGGATGTTGGATATCCGAATTTGATCTAATCTAATTTAATTTTATAAAAATTAATAAATTATTAAAAAAGGAAATATAATTGTTTAAATAAAGAAAAACAAAAAAAAAGTATTTTTATCATATATGCATGTTTTTCATAAAATAAATAATACAAAAAATTTATAAAAATGCAACATAAATAACATATATAAATATATATCATATCGTACTGCATCCTTTCGGAATGGGTGGGAGGGTGATTCGATTCCGATCCATTTTTTAATCAGATCCAATTTTTCAATCCGATCTGAGAATCCAAAATAAGGATATCCAAATCTAACAAAATAGGATCGAAACTTTGGATCATGATCCGGTCCATTTGCACCCCCATTAGTGTACATATTTGTATTTATATTCTTCCTAAATTTGGAAGGAGTACAAATCCAAATATGTAGAGTACAAAACCTATTATTTTGTATGCATTTGCATTTATACTCTTTCCAAACTGAGCCTTGGGAACATCTTCCCATGAATGAAATTATGGAGTTGTTCCTAATGCACAACTGCAAATGTTGTTATGACATTGTGGGGACCAATTTTATGAGGACAAAATCCAATTTCGGTTTTTACATAATGCCTTCTGATTTTGTAAGGTGATCTCCACGTGCAAAACTTATAACCGTGTTGTGATGAAAAACTTGAAAAGTTTAGAATACATTTTAATTAGACTAATAAATCAATTCTCCAATAAAGCTAATTTAAGTAGCTTCCTCAATATAGCTCAATTCATGGACCTTAATCAAAGTTGAAGCCCTCCTAAATAAGCTCTAATAATATTTTTCACTCTTATATTAAATTATCTTTCTGCTACTCTCCCCATTAGGTAAGAGTTGGGTTGTATAACCTCGTTGTTTACTAGAATAGTAAAATTCCATAACGTGTTAGATGCTATAAATTTGGGCTGGCCTCAAAACATTTATGGCCCAACCTAGTGAAAACTTTGAACAATCTTATAATTGGCCCATTTAGCTATTATTATTCTCTTAAAAGAGGAAATTTTTGTGAGACCCACTTGTAAATTTTCATTTTTTGTGAGTTAAGTAGTGTCACATAAACATTTTTATTATTTTATTCATTATTTAAAGGATTGTGAACAGTGTCATTAATACAGTGCATTTTTGGACTAACGGTGGCCTTTTCAGCTTAATTTGAGAATCCCTCAAATTATAAAAGGAGAAAGTTGGTTTTTTCGCAAAGTTCAGAGAATTGTCAGAGCCAAAAATCTAAAAATTTTTATACACAAAAATACAAAATGTTGTAATAGAATTTTGATACATATCATTGTTATCACCATCATCAACATCTAAAATTGCGAGAGACAAGCACATGCACGCTTTCTAGTTTTGCAAGTGAATAAAAATGACATTCCTACTTTAAATTTTCATAAATTCAGTCTTAACATTGTGCTCTTATTATTTAGCTATGCGTTCCAATCTTGTGAAATAAAAAAGAATAATCTCTCCAATATTAATAATTGGACTAATTGATTTTGGCAAGAATTTTTATACTATGCCATAGCCCATAAGTTAAGCTTTAGCAGTAATATATGTTGACTTTGACTTTATATAGTTTATGTCGTCATTTAGACTTCCACATTAAATGGCTTTCGATTGGTTGTTAAAATAGTGTAGTGTGTTAGGCAAGTTTTGAGATCATTGTTGGTAAAAGGACGACATTGGTACGTACAAAGAGTGAATTCGTCGGTGATATATATTTTTCACAGCTGGTATGTAAGAGCTTATATTCTCTACATCTCCTACTATTAGTCTCTGATAAAGAAAAACCATTGACAATGCATGCAAGATACGAAGAGTTAAGCATGAATCATAAGTCATAACCCAACCCAAATCCAAATGTAAGCTTCATTTCAGCTGTGATTCAAAATGATCACCAAATGAAAATGGATTATTTATTAGTTTAGGCTTGATAAAATCTCAAATGTATATCCAAAATTTTGTGGGAATATATACTGGAGATATGTGGTCACATGTTTATAGGATGTTTTTTATTCTTATTTTTTTATCTAAATTAAACTAAGAATTAATCCATACAAAACTTAATTAATAACATACAAACTCGACATAAATTTGGATTAACTGACCGGGATGGCTGTGTATCTGACAATGGAACCAATGATAATGTGATCCAGGATGGCTACCATTTTAGTGGGTCAACATTTCCTATAACTATATAATATATCGGGTATCGTATTAGATAATTCGGGTACAAATATGGATATGGATATGGATATGCTTTGACAACACATGGATATGAACGAAAGATATAGAAACACTTGAATACGCTAGTGAAATGAATACAAATCATATAAATACATTAATCATACTAAACCAAAAGCTAAATTATCTATGAATAAGATATAAATACATGAGAAATGCATACTCCGATAGGTTATATGAAGAGAAATATTACAATAAACAATATCAGGACTCTAGAACATTCAAACATTGTACAATAGTTATCACTCTTTCAATTTTAGAATTATAATTTTCAATTTTTATTATTTTTTTGGAATATTTATTAATTTAGTATTTTATTTAAATAACAACTATTTTTTAAATAATAAATATGTTTTCATTTTTAACATATAATGTTTTTATTTTACACATAATTGTAAAATAAAACAAGTAAATCATTTAAGGTAGATAAAATAAATAACATTTAGTTTTCAGTTTTTATTAAAAATTTTTGGGAAAATTAAATCCTAAATTATTCATTTCAGTTTTTATAGTTATAATTTTCTGTTTTCCACTAATTTTGTTGGGAAAATTTATTTATTTTATATTTTTATATAATAACTCTATTTTTTCAAATAATAACTGTGTTTTCATTTTTAACATATAATTATGTGTAAAATAAAATATATAAATCATCTAAGGTAGATGAAATATATTATTTTATAATTTTTAGTTTTTATTAATTTTTTGGAGAAATTAAATCTTATATTATTTATTTTAGTTTTCATAATACAATTTTTTAACTTGTATTAAAGATGAAAAGCAATCTAAAAGTACTCAATGTACAATTTTGTCAAACTAAACATTGATACACCTTCATATCGGTGTGTATTGGACCGTATCCACCGATACACATGACTCGTAGGATATGTATCCTTAATCCATGATTAAAAATAAACTAATCAATGAAAATTCCTCAAAATTCACTTTAGAGGTTGATTGGTCAAACTCGCAAATTAACGTGAGACTGTATAAAAGCTGTCGGGATCTCTTTTCAATTTGCAAAGACTACAATTACAAATGTATAGGGTGCAAAACCTATTTATATTTTGTATTATTTTGCATGTATTTATACTTTACATGTTTTTATTTATACTCTTTCGGAACTAAGTCTTACTAACTTCTTTCTTTGCCCTTCCACGTTCCACCCCCACCTCTCGTTGTGAAGTCCTATGCAAAGATCAAACTATCGGTATCGGGTATCGTATCAAATAACTCAAATACGGATACAGATACGCTTTGGAAACGCATGGATACGAACGAAAGATATAGAAATACTTGGATACGCTAGTGAAATGCATACAAATCACATAAATACATTCATCATACTAAACCAAAAGTTGAATTATCTCTGAATAAGATATAAACACATGAGAAATGTATAGTTCAGCTCTCGTTGTGAAGTCCTATGCAAAGATCAAACTATCGGTATCGGGTATCGTATCAAATAACTCAGATACGGATATGGATACGCTTTGGAAACGCATGGATACGAATAGGCGTCCAATAAACTTAGCAACTCATGCCCTGAGGTCGCATCCACCAAACGGTCAATTCGGGGGAGTGGGAAGCAGTCTTTCGGGCAAGCGCGGTTCAGGTCGGTGTAGTCCACGCACATGCGCCACTTGCCGTTGGCCTTCTTTACCAGGACGGGGTTGGCTACCCAGCTCGGGTATTGGACTTCTCTTATGAAGTCCGCTGTGAGGAGCTTCTCGACTTCCTCGTTGACCGCTTTCCATCGTTCCGGGGCTAGGTTGCGTTTCTTCTGTCTAACAGGCCTAACTACAGGATTAGTGTTCAACTTGTGAGTTATGAGTTCGGGGTCTATGCCAGACATTTCTGCCGCGGACCATGCAAAAATGTCTAAGTTTTGAAATAAAAATCTTACCAGTTCAGATTGTAGGGGCTCCTGGACAGAAGCGCCGATCTGGAGCGTCCGAGCTGGGTCTGCTGTTGAGGTCGGGACCACGACTGTTTCTTCCATGGGCGTAGCTCGTTCTTCACCTTGCTCCGTGGGTCGTTCCAGTTCAAGATTATCGGCCACCTTGGTTTTCCCCTTTAGGGCGACAACGTAGCACTTGCGGGACTCGAGCTGGTCGCCCCACGCTACCCCCACACCGAAGTCTATTGGGAACTTCATAGCCAAGTGGTAGGTGGAGACCACTGCCCGTAGGACGTGAGTGATGGGTTGACCTACTATGGCGTTGTAGGGAGAGGGGGTCGCTACCACTAGGAAGTTGTGTTCGAACCTGACCACGCAAGGCCATGTGCCGATCTCTACAGGTACTGTTACTTTCTCAAGGGGCCGGACCCGTTGAAGCCTACCAAAGGAGTGCCTGCGGGCTTCAGGTCGCTCCTCTGCAACTGGAGCTGGTCAAACGCAGCTTTGAAGAGTATATCGGCTGAGCTGCCCGAGTCGACGAGTATACACCTAACCTCAAAGTTGTTGATTCTCAGCTTTATTACGAGCACATCGTCGTGGGGGTAATGGACTCCTCGCGCATCGTCCTCTGTGAAGAAAATTGGCTCTTCCATTTTCGGCCGCTTCGGGGGGTTCTACTCCTCCCGGGTGACCTCACGAACCGACATCCGAGCTGCCGCCGAAGTGCAACCCGCAACGATTGAGCCTCCCACTATCATGTGAATGGTTCCCCGAACTGGTCTCTCCTCTGGAGGCTGCCCCTGCGATTGTTCGGCTGGCCTGCTGCTGGACTCGGGGGCGTCTTTGCCGTGCTCCCCTTGCCGACCTGTTCTATTACCGCTATTATTATTATTATTATTATTATTATTTTGTATAAAGTTTCTCAAATATCCGCGACGGATGAGCTCCTCTATCTCGTCGCGGAGGTTTTTACAACTCTCGGTACTATGACCGTGGTCCTTGTGAAAACTGCAATACAAACTCTTATTTCTTTCATTGGGATTCCCCCTCAGACGGGGTGGCCACTTCACGTATGGGGCATCCTTAATTGCCATCAGAATTTCGGCCCGCTTTGTGTTCAATGGAGTGTAGTCTACCCGGTCTGGTGCAGGAGCCCGGAACAACTGACCCAGCTTTGCTCCCCAGACTATTTCCTTTTTTCTTCGGGTATCCTCTTGACTGGGAGGTTCCCCTTCTCTCTTCCTTTTTTCGGGTGCTCCCTCACCCTTTTAGTTGATCTCCTCTTCAGTGGCTATGAACTTGTCCGCAAGCTTTAGGAACTCGGTTATGGTCGCGGGTTGGTTGACGACCATGTGCCACTTGAACTCCTTGTGCTTCACGCCTTTCTTGGCCGCTGCTAGGCGTACGGCGGGGTCCATGTGCGGTATCTGCATACAAGCATCGTTGAACCGCTTGATATAACTTCGGATGGACTCTCCTTCTCTTTGGGCTACGTTGAAGATGCTTTCTTCAGTCCGCGGGCACCGCTTGCTGGTGACAAAGTGGGACGTGAAGGCTTGTGCGAACTGCGCCTAGCTTCATATTAATCCAGGCGCCAAGTTCCGGTACCACGTGTGTGCTGCTCCCCTGAAGGCAGTGGAGAAGGCCACGCACATGCATGACTCACTGGCTCGCGCCAGGTGCATCTGTGACTGAAAGACGTCTACATGATCATTCGGGTCGAACGACCTGTCATACTTGTCAAGAGGGGGAAGCTTGAAATCCTTGGGCATTGGGACTGCCAAGAGTTCGGAGGACAGGGGGGACAGAACTGAGAGGAGGGGAGCCTTGGCTTCGGCCGAGCCTACCTCTTCTTTGCCCATGGGCTCAGGCAAATCGCGGGTGACAGATCGGCGAGCTCGGCGGCGGCGCCTCTGCTTCTTGGTGGGCTCGGTGTTAGTGCTGCTCACCTCCGCGCTGTCCAGAATGGTTTGCGCTGGGAGCAGCCCGGTCTGCTGGTGATGGCTGCGGACAGAAGGGGCCTGCTTAGAGTCTGCTGCCAGGATCTCAAACCGATTTTCGAGGATTGGGGTTCCGAACTTTGACTGTCGAGGCGACGTTGACCTACCTAGCTGGGGTTCCCCCGACCTGTCCGCCCGCGGCGAGATCGGGGTATCCGGTCTCTCTCGTCTGCGAAGGGGGGAGGTCTGGTTTTTTGGGGGATTTTGGGGGGCTTCTCCTCGGCCGGAGTGCTCGCTCTGGCGGTGAGATCTGGCTTGCTGCTGGGCCAGGTGCTGAGGCTGGAGTTGAGGCTGTTGAAGTTGAGGTTGGGGCAGCTGGGGGAACTGCTGTTGGTACTGGTACTGGGAGACCTGGTGCAGCATGTGCTGTTGATAGAGCTGAAGTTGCTGGAACTATTGCATTTGAGCCTGCATGGCCCTCATGCACTGCATCAGGTCCTCCAGCTGGTTCGGGCTGGCCGTTGGGGGCACAACCGAGGGTTCAGTGAACGTTGTTCCGACTGTAGCGGGGAGTGGGGCGATGACAGGTGTCATTGTGAGAGGCACGTTCAAGCTGGGAATTCCGTCCGCTGAGAGGGTGACGGTGAACTACCCGATACAGACAGTAGGAGACTGGGGTTGCTCCGCGGAGTTACCCATTTCTATGCTTCGTCCGACGTTGCTAGGGGAAGCCATGAGCGCTGAGATCTTTGGACAAATATGATCTTTGGACATGTGATCTTTGGACAAATATGCACTAGGAAAAGTTTTTGGTTCAACAACAAAGTAAGTTTCTATTACAATTGGTGAAATGTTTTATTTCATTCCCAATTGGTTTCCTTGCATAAGCATTGATTTAGGTGGGATTGGGATTTCCTATGAAAAGAAAAATAACAGAAATGTTGGATTGGGATTCATTCATTTATTTCATATAATTATACACTTGAAAATCAGTGTTAGAGAAACACATGATCTCTTCTTTTCTTTTTTATTTTCTAGTAATTCTTTGCTAATAGAAAAAACCAGTACCTATTATCTGTATTTTCTACTAGATTCACAACATACCTTGTTGGATTTGAAGCAAGGCTACCCATTTGAAGTTCTTTAGTAAAGAGTTTTGGCAATGTAGGGAATTGATATAAAAATTGAATTGTATTTTAATCAATTTGAAGTTCTTAAGCAATCAATGCTAAAACTACGGAAGAAAAGAATTTAGGCAATATGGGGAATTGATATAAAATTTGAAAACTGAAGAGAGGACAGATAGATGGGTCCCAGGATAGATTGTAACTGGTATGGAGATAGAGACATAGCTATGCATCCCAGAGTTCATTATAATGCTCCATGACTCGGCTTTTTGTCCATGCTTTTAGCATCTATATGCCCTTCAATGATTGAAGGATTTTACAATAGGATATGTTTGATCTTGGAAAACCATGAGGTCAAGTTGTGTCCCCTTCACCACTTCTTTCTTGCCATGGCAATATTGAAGGATTTTACAATAGCATATGTTTGATCTTGGAAAACCTATATTCTTAACTAGGTTCAAGTGTGATTTGTTATCAAGATCAAGTGTGATTTATTATCTTTCAATGATCAACATTAAAATGATATTTTCTTTAAATGATATTGGCACCCAACAGTATTTTGCAATGCAGCCATGTATGGACTGCCTACATGGGTCTGCAGCTAAGCCGGCCTTAGGATGGGCCTGAGGTTGGGTCAACTGATAGGCCCAACATTTAAGCTTCTGTAAGCCCACTTATAGCTAGCCCAGTCAATAGGACTAATGTTGCTCAAGATGTTGTGCCCCATGAAGATCATAAAGATTTTAATATCTTTACGAATTTGTTTGGATTTAAATATATTTTTGCAGGATCTTTACCAAATCTAGGATGTCATGTTAGCCCTAGTTTGAAAGGTTTTTAGTTTTTACTGTGATTGATGATGTCTTAGGCTGTGTTTGGTTTTTAGTTTTTAATATCTGTTATATAAGATCTCTCTCTATTTATCTATCTATCTACAAGACATCTATTATTAGATCCAAAGATATGATATTATATCTAGTTTTTATTAACAAAATGTATTTGTTTTTTTAGGAAATTATTAACATGGCGGGTATTGAAGATGTATACTTTGGATTTTGATGAAGACTTTTTAGACATCATAGAGCGAAATGATTTTTTTGTTGGTTTTTGGACTATCCATTATGAATTTATGATCAGAAAGTGACAGTTGTATATATAAACATTTTATGATAAATTTGTTTTATATGAAAATGGTTTAATTGGTTAAATTTCATAATTATTTGATTTTTTTTAATTAAATATATAATATGCATTTGATTTAAAGGGCATGATGAAATTAATATTTATTGATACAAGTCCATTTACCATTGTATAATATGCAACATCATTTTTGTTGCTTCATTTTAATATTTTTTAACATGCATGTATGAATTTGTTTAGACATTTAGTGGCACTTGTAAATGCCACTAAATCCTAAATGAATAGAATGATTAAGACTTTTTAGTGGCAATTATAAATGCCACTATACAGATAAATATTTTATGACATTTAAAAATGCCGCTATATAAAAAAGAAATGCTATTATATTGTTAGTGCTAGCTTTTATGGTAACCTTATAGTGGCACTTATAATTGCCACTAGCGGTTGGTATTTAGTGGCACTACGAATTGCCACTAAATGCCATTATTAAATTTAAAAATAAAATTTGAAACTGTCACTAAAGGATGAACAAAACGCTACTAAAAATAGTTTTTATGGGCATTTTATATAAGTGCCACTAAAGTTTGGATAAACACCAGTGAAAGTAAGTTTTATTGACATTTATTTAAGTGCCACTAAAAATATAATAAACGCCATTAAAACTTTTACTGACTCGGATATCGGTGGCATAATTTGAAAAAGCCACAATAGCCTTTAGTGGCATTTTTACCTATCTTTAGCTGCATTTAAAAATCACTTTTATTGTAGTGAATCCAACCTTAATATGTAACTGGGCCGGGCCTGGCCCCAAACTGATATCAAAGCCCAGATTTGTCAATCCAATGTCTATAGATTCATTCTTTCACGGAGTCAAGTAGAAGTCATAATTCTCTCCCAAAATGTGCTCCAACATGCTTGTTTCAGTGACATCAACTTCATTCTTGGAATGGATCGAGGCTTCAATAGGCATACTTGTTTCTCCAACATGTCAGATTTCGTAATGCTTTATAAATAAAAAATTCAAAGCAACTTTACCCATAAGTATCATACTCTACATTCTTTTTATCAAACAAAACTTCATTTATTTTTATGTGTATATTAAAAAGAGAAAACAGGGGAGGTGAGGGGTCCTCTCACCACATAGCTCACATTCATCTTCTACCTCTCATTTTTCACACGTGATTATTTATTTTCAAATTAAATTATAAAAATATAAGAAGTTGCAATAAAAAACCTCACAAGTATTAATTTTCTATACATTGCCTCTAATAAAATCATTCTTAAAACTCCCCCCAAATTGTTAATGTGTGTAACATCTCCCCTCACCTATTATATCTCTTTTCCTCTTAAATGACCCCTTTTGATTCTCTTAATAAACAGGGATATACATTGGATGGGTTTGGGTCAGGTTAAGAGCCAACCCAACCTTAATTATGGAACCTAGCTTGGACCCAACCTTAAGGGTCCTTTCACCACAAAGTTCACATAGACAACCTTCTCTCATTTCTTACACTTGTAGTTATCTATTTTTAAATTAAATTGTTAAAAAATATAAGAAGTCACAAAAGACCCTTTTATGTCTAAACTGTCTGTAATAAAATCAATCATTTACTCTTTCTAATAGGATCATTCTTTTACACACAAAAATTCATTCTTAAAATTCCCTCTTCTCATCCTCAATAATTAATCTTTGTTACATTTCCTCTCCCCATTAAATCTATTCTTTCTGCTTAAGAGCCAACCCAAAGCAAACCCTAGACATAATCCTGACCTGCACCCAAAAATGTCAAAACTCCACCACCACCACCACCACTACTAACACCTGGATTTCTGCAACAAGCTGCATCAAAATTTATGACTGAATCCATATGTGTTCTATTGTATTGCAAACGTAGATTAGAAAAAGCATGAATAATAAGGGATTAATTGTTCATATGCTTTTGAAGCTTGAAGCCATGACCACACAGAGTGATAGCTGGATGAAGGTGCACGGTTTTTGACAAAATACGCACTATGGGTGGGGGAGGGGAGTATTTGGTTGATTTCACAAAAGGGGTTGTTCATATGCTCCTCCTCCAAGGTTTCATGGTTCAGTTTTCCAATTTTCATATAACAAAGAGTTTGGCAAGTTCACTAGGCCTGAATTTTTTGGCCCAAACCAATCTTGAGGACTAAAAATCCAAGTCTAACCATTGTAAAATTGCAGGTTGGGTCGGCTCAAGTTGTGATTATTATTTGTTGGACATGAAACTGGGAGATTAATTTAGGTTTTCTGATACATCCAAATCAATGCAAAGAATTAGGAGTTTCAAAGTATAAAATCAATTGTTTGTTGGACATTTTTTTTCTGTCTATTATTATTCATGGTTCTCAAATTGTTTTTGATGATGTTGAAAGTTGAATTCATGAAATTGAAGAAAAATGGTGGGGATCTAACGGGTGATTGTGTTGTTGCATGAACTTGAGGTGCTGAGCAAGGCTCTTTATCTCAACAAAGACCCTTCAAAGGGTATGATTTCAGGCTCCGATGGTAGATCCAAATATGCTACGTACAAAAATCCAAATCCTTGAGGTAAAGCCGAAACCTAGGTTCCTCAAGGAAGACTTGTCTCACAAGAACAAGACTTGTAGAAGGACAAGAGTAAGTCTCTGCGGGACAGATTGAAAGCCCTTGAAAGCTTTATCACACACTTGGAGCCATAGATTCAATTACAGTTTCTCACTGCACAAGTACACTCAATTGAAGTATCGCCGCTAAATTTCAATTGCACATTTTTTGCTTTATGCAGCAGTTATGCTTCTGTGGTTGGTGATCCTGACCAAGATCTAGGGAAGCATTTCTTCTCAGGCACTCGGTTCTCCATCGATGATGATACATAGTACTCAGGAAGAAGCACAAGAAAATCTTTCTTATAAACCTTTATCCCCTATTTTTATTTGATTTAAAATTAACTAAGTATAGGTTTTGTGTGCAGAAAGTTGTGCAGGAAATCCGAACTCGGTAAAAAATATTCCAAACGAGAGAGCAAGCAATAACAACAAAGAAGTATATAAAGCATTTATTTATTAATAGAGTAGCTGTTGGGCCACCGGCCACCATGGAGGCCAGTTGGAATTGAAAATGCGCTTACAATATCTTTCAAATTAAATTTGATCAGGTTGGGGTGGAGCTGTTTTTTGAGGGCAATGGCGGAGATATCATATCCGGCCGGTGGTGGTGGAGACAACGTCCTCCTTAGGATTTGGAACCAGTCTGCTTTGATGCCGGGGACATTCTGAGTTTTATGCGCAACATCTCCTTTGTTCCCTGCAACCAGCTTTCTTGATAGCAAGGAAACCACAATGTCACCCCTTCACCATCTTTCATGCAAATAGCTTGCAAAACACACACACACAAAAATTTCTTACGGTTGAGTGTTTGCTTAACTGTGAAATATTCCAATGCTTAGAAAGCTAAGAGAATTACAAATATTGGTAAATAATCAACGCCATTTCCATATTACAAACAGAGGAGAGAAGAAGAAGAATACCAGAGGGAATTTGTGGTAAGGCTCGCCAGAGAAGTGCTTAGAAGGAGAGACAATATTGCCAGTATAGTGGTGACAAATAACTTTGGCCGGAGACTGCCCATGTTGAGATATCGATGCTGCTGATCAGTATTCCGAGCTCTCAAATATTGTGCTGAGAATCATATCTATATATACAGTTATACACTGCTTGCAATATTGTGCATGCCCTCAGTTTTTTTTTTTTTTTTTTTTGGGAAAATTATACTAAACTTTTAAAAAGTGTTAAGTTGGTCCCTGCTTGCAACTTGGTTAACCGTCAGTTATCTCTTGAAAATGCCAAAACTATCATTCAAAAGAAGACTGTTCATTGTCTTCTACCTTGAGACTGAAATACATTCTTGTCTAGTTATTTCTTTGTTTTTCTCAATCATATTTCATGTTTTTTTTCTCTCTTTTTCTTTGAACATAATCGGTTCAGTCTCAAGGTAGAAGACAATGAACAGTGTCTTCTTTTCTTTTGAAGAGTAGTTTTGACATCTTCAATAGATAACTGACGGTTGGTTAAGGCAGGACCAACTTGACACTTTTTAAAAGTTTAGGTACTACAGTGACATGTTTAAAAGTTTGGGTACTAAATTGACACTATCCCCAAAGTTGACGAGAGAGAGAGATTAAAAGTTTGGGTACTAAAGGCAGGACCAACTTGACACATTAATCAGCTTGAAGAGAGAGAGATTAAAACCGTATTCACTCCTCTTCCATCATTAATGCGTTGAGAGAGAATAAAATAAAAGGGTTACCCCGTTATTAGACCTATTCATGGGCCGGGCCGGGCCGGGCTCGGGCCGGGCTTTCACTTGTCACTAATGAAAATATACTAGGCCCGAGCCCGAGCCCGAGCCCGGCCCGACCAACGGGCCGATAACTTGGGCCCAAGCCCGGCTCTAGTAAAAAGCCCGAAACCCGAGCCCGAGCCCGAAGCTTGACCTAATTGAAAAAAAAACAATTTTCCCTATTCAAATTAGAATTAAAAATTCAGATAGTATTTTTTTTCTATTTAAATGAACAATGGGCCTACAAGATGGTATTTTTCCCTTTCTTTTATATTTTAAAACACGATTTTACATTCATAAATTAAAAAAATTATTCAAATGGACATAATCACATAACTAATTTTAAGTTTAATATTAGGTCGGGCCGGGCCGGGCTCGAGCCGAGCAATTTTGACAAAACCCGAGCCCGGCTCGAATTTATTGCGGGCCAGGCTTTTTGGCCCGAATTTAAGCCCGCGGGCCTATAAGCATGTTCAAGCCCGTCTGGGGGTTGGGTCGGCCCGGCCCGGTCCGTCGGGCCACCCAGTCCATCAATAGGTCTACCCGTTATTGCAATTTAACATTCTTGGGCCTAGTCTTACTTTAGTATCCGAATTTTAAAACGTGCCAATCCAATATGAACTCCCAAAACATTCCAGTTATGTCCAAAATTGTTAATCGCTATTAAGTGGCATGTGAATCAAATGCTCAAATCCAAATGTCCTTCGGGTTGTTCATCATTGATTTAGTTTAATATAATCTTGATTATTAAGGAAGAAGACGATGAACACTTATCTTAGGGTAATTTTGATATTTTTAAAGTTTTAAGTCGCACATGTCATCAAGTTCTACAGATAACTGGCGGATTGTTAACAGTAGAGACTAAACTTGGACATTTTGGGAGTTAAGGTATTGGATTGACATGTTTTGAAATCCAGGTACGAAAGTGAGACTAAGCCTAATAAATTACATTTATTATGTATTGTTAACATATATATAATCAAGCTGGATTGGGCTAGGCTCGGGCTTGGGCGGGCTTATTTGAAAAGGCCCGAGCCTAGCCCAAAATATAATCAAGTTGGATTTTTAGAGCCTGAACCTAATGTGGACAGAAAGACAAATTACATGCAATACCTCAAGTATACAACAATAAGCACAAGAAATACCAAGCTGAAAATAGCAAAATAAGTTGGATCTTTTGGGATTTCAGACCTGAACCTGAAACAAAACTCCTCCTGGAATAGTTCTGCTATAGTAACAATGGCAACAAGCTAGCCTCCCACTCGGACACGTAGCAATGGAGGGATTAGAAGGTCCAAAATTGGTCGACTCCTCAAAACCGAAGCTCCCAATGCTTGAAAACCCTAGCTGGAGCTGAGCTACAACTCAAACAAGAGAAAAAGAACCAAAAAACCCATGCAGAAATGGCCCCCCTTCTCTTTTATAAGACTCATTGGCTTGCTGGACAAGCTAGTTAAAATATTTACATATAAGCCCCTAGAATGTTTCCTTCTCACCAACAACTCCTTAAAAACAAAACTAACTTCAAATGAACTCCTAAAAGATAACTTTGGTTACAAAAAGACCCAAAAGACCAAAACCCGACAGAAGTACACCCAATTGCCCCTGACGAAAATTTTTACTTATAAAATGATGAAAATACCCCTGGTCCCAAACTGTTAACAAAGCTACCCAAAAACATCAATTTGGGATCCCACTACAGAAAACATGCAAAACATAATACATTCACACTTTTTTTTTGCCTCATCATTCCTGTCGGATTAAAAAGCGCTCGACCCCATGCAAGCAACAATTTTAGTAGCCTTGCACATGTTTTCATCTAGCTTCATAAACTCCTCTTCACTAATCCAAGAGTTCTCAATTGATGATTTCCCTTTCCACTTAACCAAAAACCTAAAATAGGCCCCATTTCGAGTGTTGGTAACTCGAACATCTTCTACACCCTTTACTTGTTCCAACTCATTAGAATTACTGAACCTTTGTGCTAGTCATCACCCATCCTTTGTTGTTGGTTCTAGATCCTCATGGCAATCAAAGAGGTATGGTACATTAAAAATGGGTGAAATGGACAAATCAGCTGGTAGCTCAATTTCATATGCATTGTCACCAAACCGTCTCAACACTTGACATGGACCAATCTTTTTCTACTTAAATTTATGGTAGGTGCCAATAGGAAACCTCTCAGGCCATAAATAAACCATGACTAGATTACCCTCATGAAACTCTTTCATCCAACGATGCTTATCCTTAGCTTTTGTGTACCTTTGGTTGCTTTCTTTCAGTTTCTGTCGTACATTCTCTTGAATCTCTCAAACGGATTTAGCTAAAGCTTCAGCATCATCACTCACTCACCGCAACCCTATTATAGGAGCTAGATTAAACTTTTAGGTGACCGGCCGTACACAATCTAAAAATGAGTCTTCCTTGTAGATCTATTAACTAAATCGTTGAATGAAAATTCAGCTTGTGGTAGGATAAAATCCTATTGCTTTAAGTAGTCTCCAACTAAGCTCCTCAACAAGTTGCCTAAGCTTCGGTTAACCACTTAAGTTTGTCCATTTGTTTATGGGTGAAATGTACTACTATATTGTAGGGTAGTATCCATATGCTTCCATAAAGTTCTCTAAAAGTGGCTAAGGAATCTTGTGTCACGACCTGATGTGATAGATCTTGGCAATCTATGCAACCGAACAACTTTGAAAAACAAGTTAGCTACATGAGAAGCATCAGAAGTCTTTTGGTAACCAATAAAGTGGGTCATTTTAAAGAAATGATCAATCACAACAAAAATAGAATCATTACCCCTAGCTATTCTTAGCAACCCCAACACAAAATCCATAATAATATTAGTCTATGGTGCTTCTAGTATGGGTAAGGGAAGATACAAACCTGTATTTTGATGTTGCCCCTTAGATGTTTGGCACTTGTGACATCTATCAACATAATAGAACACATCCCTTTGTACCATTGGCCAAAAGTACATTTTGAAGACCATTTCAAGTGTCTTCTTGTGATCAAAATGTCATTTGCAATGCAAATCATCAATGAGTAATGCCCTCAAGAATCCTAATGGAATACATAACCTATTGCCCATGAATAAGTAACCATCATTCCACACAACTTGGCTCGAATATCCTTGTCACTGTTGTATAGCTTCTACAAATAGGGCCAAAATAAGGGTCATCTTGGTATTGGTCTTTGACGGAGTTGAATCCCATAACATTAGTAGACATTGTTGACACCAAGTGAACTCTCCTAATAAGAGCATCAGCTACCCAGCCTTATGCTTCAAAACAAAATTATATTCTTGTAGAAAGTCAACCCATTTAGCATGTCTTCCCTTTATCTTCTGTTGAAAGTTAAGGTGCTTCAATGCTTCATGGTTTGAATACAACACAAATTCCCATTGGATAAGATAATGCCTCCAAAACTTCAACGCTTGCACAATGGCATAAAACTTAACATCATACGCAAAATACTTCATTCTAGCATCATTGAGTTTCTCACTAAAGTAAGCAACTGGACAACCTTCTTGACTAAGGACAACTCCAATCCCAACATGGGATGCATCACATTCAACTTCAAATAGCTTGTTAAAATCAAGTAAATCTAATACCGGGGCCTTTGTCATCCTCATCTTTAGCTCTTGGAAGCTTTTCTTAGTTGCGGGAGTCCAAGTAAATTCACCTCCTTTCAAGCATTTAGTAATGGGTGCCACAATAGTGCTAAAATTCTTTATAAACTGACGATAAAAAGTTTCTAACCCATTGAAACTACGAATTTCAGTCAAGGTCTTTGGTGTTGGCCATTCTTGATTAGCTTGAACTTTTTCTTGATCCACCTCAATCCCTTTGGCTGAAACAACATACCCCAAAAACACCAACCGATCTATCATAAAGTTACACTTCTTCAAATTTATATATAACTGATTTTGTCTCAAGATTTCTTAGATTGCTATCAAGTGTCCTAAGTGGTTGTCATAATCTTTGTTGTGGATGAGTATGTCATCAAAATAAACTAGCACAAACTTCCCCATGAATGGCCTTAAAACTTGGATCATGAACCTCATAAAGGTGCTAGGAGCATTAGACAACCTAAATGGCATAGCCATCCATTCATAAAGGCCTTCCTTAATCTTGAATACAGTCTTCCACTCATCCCCCTCCCAGATACAAATTTGATGGTATCCACTCTTCAAGTCTATCTTTGAAAAGACTTATAATTAGCCAATGTGTCCAACATGTCATCAAGGCGGGGTATGGGAAACCTATATTTAACTGTAATCTTGTTAATGACATGACTATCAACACACATACGCCAACTGTCATCTTTCTTTGGTGTGAGCAAAGCCGGTACAACACATGGACTTAAGCTCTTACGGATCAGCCCCTTCTTCAACAACTCGGTTACTTATCTTTGCAGCTCCTCATGCTCCTTAGGACTCATTCTATAGTGGGGTAGGTTAGGCAATGCAACTCCCAACATTAAATCTATATGATGTTGTATATCTCTTAGGGGAGAAAGGCCATCAAGTAGTTCCTCAAGCATCATATCAGCATAGACATGAAGTAGCTTTTTCACCAACTCTAGAACAGGTGTTTCTTTGCTAATTTCTTTTGTAACCAGCATGTAAACAACATCCAAATTCTCATATTCTTGAACCAATTTATTTAAGGTGAAGAGAATAGTGGTTGGCTTTGTTTCATTTTTTGGAAATGAATCAAGTTGCATTGGTTTAAGAGTTATTTTCTTATTGTCTTTTACAAAGTTGTATGTGTTCTTGTCCCCATAATGAATGGTCTTATGGTCATATTGCCATGGGCGACCCAAGAAAATATGGCATGCATCCATTGGGACAACATCACATCATACCGATTCTTCAAATGCATTACTAATAGAAAAATAACTAAGCATTTAGAAGAAACTCTTAACCTCATTTCCTTTGTTGAAGAAAAGTGCAAAGTAAATCAGTTTTTTCTTTCTTATTTTTTTCCTCTTCTTTTCCAACAATGACAATGAATGACGATAATGATAACTAAGATTTCAATATAATACACCATGTATCAAGTATATCGTATTGCATCAACAAGCCCCTAACCCAAGAAATAAAGGGATTTTGAATCTTTTCGAAGGGTAGGTAGGCCTGAAACTAATTCCCTAACCAATCTAGAACAAAAAAAAAAAAGAGTTAAAGGTTATTGAAACTAGGAATAACAACAAGACAGGGCTGGGATTTACATAAGCCATCCTGACCTCGAACACATATACCCTGTCCCACATCCCAACAGGGCTAGAAATACAAGCCCCATCTCTGTCCTGGAGGGGATCAAGGATCCCCAAATTTACCCCGCCCCGCTCCAACCATTGCTAGCCAGCATGGTTTCATTCACATTTTAGGTTGGACTTGAAACTCTCCTGTCCAATTTGATTATTTTTGGTAAGTTCTTCTAAAAATCCCAATATCTTTATATTTTAATTTTTAAAGAGTATGTCAATTGTTTCATTAATAATTGGATCAGTTCTGATTCTTGCATGTCCCAAACTGATCCAAACCCAGAACCTATTATTTTATTAAATATTTTATATTTTCTTAGTTTTTATCATAGT
Source organism: Nelumbo nucifera (assembly GCF_055504915.1). Lineage (NCBI taxonomy): Eukaryota > Viridiplantae > Streptophyta > Magnoliopsida > Proteales > Nelumbonaceae > Nelumbo > Nelumbo nucifera. Next base: position 30,619,919 of record NC_142652.1, on the reverse strand, counting down.
TTATGTTTTACATGGTAAATTTGATAAATAATAAATAAAGATGGTAAATTTGATAAATAATAAATAAAGATGGTATTAATTAAAAATATTTAATTTATTAACATATAAATAATTTATTATTTTTCTATGATTTTTATTAATATTATATTATCAAAATTTAAAACTTAAGTTATTGTTTAAATAAATAAGTATAGTTTTCAGCATGGTTTTTAAAACCAAACCAGTCAGGGGTCCAGTTATTAGTTCGAACAGTCCGACCGTTTGACTTGAACGGTTGGCCCGTTCTGACAAAAAAATAAAAAAAATTAAAAAAAACTAGAAAACGGTCAAAATTGTTCGAACGGTTAACCATCCGGTTTAACGGTTTGCTTACTAAAATCAACAGTTCTGAGGAAAAAAGCGATTTTAAGGAAAAACAGAACCGGTGACCGATTTCTGATTTTTCCGGTTGATCCGGTTTTGAAAACCATGGTTTTCAGTACAATTGGACGTACCTGATATATCTGGATATTAACCGGGACGGTTATAGGTCTATATTTTGTGATTAATAATCGGTTGAGAAAAATCGACCCATTGGCAGCCCTATTTTGGCATTTCTTTTTGGGTATTGATAATTGGGCTTTAGCGGTTTAGCCCCACAGGGTGGCCTATGCGTAATTAGTGGATTAATGGGTTAGTAACAGGGTGAGAGCCTACCTAATGTGATTTAAACCCACATGATCACACCTCTATACGACGGATGCATTACGAAGGTACGACCCACGACCGACCGATTTGACATGGATTGGCATCGCCACTAAAGTTCAGTCAGATATCGAGCGAGAGATGCATCATGCATGAAGGAGGTGGTATGACAATAAGGACTTAGTTGGGATCGAATCGGTGGTCTGGATTCTGGTGTGAGATAGCGATGATCTCTTGCGTAAAAAATGATGCCCACCAACTTAAGTTGGAATTTATTTGTATTAATATATACACACCCAATAAATCGTTAAGTACATATAATAGTTGTTGGACCACCGGCCACCATGTTGGAGTTGGGATTGAAGCGGCCGGAGGAGGGGGCCGGTCTTTGTGGGCTTCGGGGGTATCACTGTGCTGGACTTCCGTTCATCTGCACTGGTGGTGTATTTGTCTTGGGCGATGGTGGCGCCGGAGGTAACCCCTCCCTTAGGATTTGAAATAACCAGTCCGCTTTGATGCCAGAGACATTCTGACGACTCCTACATGCAACACCACTTTTGTAGCCTGGAACCAACTTTCTGGGATTTCCTTGACAGCGAGAAGACCACCGTGTCACCCCTTCATCACCTGTCAAGGAATTAATCAGAAAAACACAAAAACGAAAAGGTTTCTTACGATTGAGTGTCGTATTAGCAGTGAATTTGAATGCTTAGAAGCTAAGATCGTTACAAATACCGGTCAACAATCAAATCCACACTATAAACAATAAACAGAGGAGAAGAATACCAAGTGGAATTGCAGTAATGCTCGCCAGAGAAGTGGTTAGAAGGAGAGACAGTATTGCCAATGCACTGGTGATGACGAATAATTTTGGCCGGAGACTGCCCATGGCGAATTCCCGATGCACTAGATTACGCTAAACTCTGCAATATTTGACGACTTGATTGTGTTGAGTGTTGACACAATTTATTTATGTATTATGTCCGATACCAAAGCTAAAGCAATAATACTTCGATTTGATTTGATTTGCGTAGCTTCCCGTTTGATGTAAAAGGAGAATTCACACGGTCGCTGGAAATGAAACACGAGGACGCCGTCGGCGGTAGTTGAAATTCAAAGGCTTCACTTGATACTTGAGAGTTGGAGGGTGCTTTGAACACGGTCGGAGCATTGGTGGGGTAGGACCATACTCTTCCTTTCTTCATGGGCTAACAAGTAGCCCTTCCCCCATACTGGCCAGGAAATTCTGGGCTTGGGCCTATTTTTGTATTAAGGCCCAGCCCGGGCAACATGCCTGTAAATTTCAAAGCTACGCTGGGCCTCAATGCTTCAGGCCCGCCTAACTCATATAATTATGTTTCATTTTAGGGAAATTTTATTTTAACCCCCACCTCACAAAATTCTGCTTCACCCTATAATTGGGAATAATGACAATGGGGAATTTGATGCTATAGGGATGGAATCAAGCCCAACCAGCTCGGCCCATGATCACCCTTGCAAACAGCCAGAGAACTTAGCAATTGAAACATCTCTCTCATTTAATATGGATAATACTCGGTTGGGTAAAGACAAAGTGAAGTCGGCATGGTGTTTAACTTGAAAATATGGTTTCCAAATGTGCCACAAGTAGTAGTAGAATGTACAATGCGGCAGCCTGACCAAAACCAACCGCATTATAGCACGATATCAAAAGCATGTGGAGCATGAGATGGAGTCGTAATGGGGATTACCGACTTGTTTTGATAATAAAAGTAAGAGAACCTTTTACATGTTACATACATACATGCATACATACATACATACATATATATATATATATATATATATATATATATATATATATATATATGAGAGAGAATGGTCCTATATCCAATAAAATAGTTATCAAATTCAGCTAATTTTTCTTGTTTTTTCATGGGTGTTACTTTATTTGGGGAAAAGAGTTGCAAAACCTCGTTGTTTACTTAGAATCCCTAGCTGTGGCAAACAAACCTAAGCCAAACCCAGTCCAAATTAACTGGAGCATTTTCTAAAATGGTAAGAATTAAGACAAGAGAGAAACTATGAAAAAGTCTCTATTACAGGTGTTTATATAATATGTCGGTGCCATCATAATATGTGCATTTTAGTGTGATAATCTCATTTCCAGTGTGATAAAAATAAGTTTTTAGTGTGATAACATGATTTTTTTTTCTTTAGTTTGTATGATGTTTAGATGGGTGACATTCATTTTTACTGCTTGATGCTGGAAGATGTGATGCAGCCATTGTTACAGTAGATGTGATCTATATCACTGCAACATTTCCCAGTCACCTACAAAATGAAAATGTTCATACATATCTTCTTATCTTTCATGGGTTGGTGATGAGGTCAATAAGCTTGTTGGCAGACAAAGGGGCCAGAAAATATGGATCCTATTTGACAAATATGAGAGTAGCTATTCTGTTTGAATTTTGAAACAACTTTTGGACTTAAAAGTTAGGTCCATATAGCAACTAGAACAGTTCAACCCTCCATTCATGACATTCATTTGCTGGAAGCAGAAGAAAAATTTGCATTGCAATCATGATTTTTCATTAATGGGTTTACTGTAGTAAGTACCTAAGTGGGCTGCCAAAAAAATAATAAAATATTGGATTGATGAGCCAAAAGGTCTCCACAACAATAAGCAGCCTAACTGTTGGACGGTTTGAATTGATCATTAGCCCCAAGCTCATGGAATCCCTGAATGTGCAAAGAAGAATCATGGATGACTTTACAGGCAATGTTCTATTTTTAGTTTAAGTTTTATGGTTTAAGGCATAGATACCGTAGGATTTGATTATGTTCTACTGGTCCCATCCAGCTTCTAGTGATTGTAGGTAAAGATACACAAAATCATTTGATTAGATCTAAATCAAATCATCTATTAATTAATTATCGATGGCGTGAAAATATATTTCTCTTTGAGATGGCTTTTCTTTTCTTTTATAATTTCCATATGAAATATGTTAGGGAAATTAGACTCTAAATACACATACAATATTGACACTGTCCTCAAGCAATATGTATATAGAAAATGTTGAGATGGTGTGAATGATTCCAACTATTATTTCAATGGGTCCATGTAAGATGACATTTTCTAGCTAGAGAACCAAAGAGAACTGGCCGGATGTGTGATTTATTTGATGGATTACATAATAGCAGTGGTCACCACTCACCAGCAGATTGGTTCGGTAGTTGTGGTCACTTTCTTTAGGGATAACATAATAGTTGTTGCCACTTTCTTCCTTCCCAGTCCAGAGACTAAGGCTGCATTTGGCATTCCTTAAAAACAAGAATTTATCTCCTTTTTTGCATTTAAAAACTCAATGTTCATAGAGGCATCTTAACTGTAAGAAGGAGATAAATCATTAAAATAAGGAATGCCAAATGCAGCCTAAGTCAATGAAGGAACGTAACAATATATGTTTCTTATAGTTTTACTACCAACTCATGATGTTAATATATGGAGTCTTAGAAGCCAAGGAGGAAATCAATGCATTTCATTTGATCATACTGATGTTGTTCTGACTTCTGAAGGAGTGGGGAAATGGAAGTTAGGACGCCAAGGAAGGTTATGGTCGCCCTTGAATGCAATGAAGAGAACATCCATGTCTTGGAGTGGGCTTTGGATTATATCATTCTTCCTTCTTCATCCTCTTCACTTGTCTCAGATCATCTTGTGATTTTATTCATTGCGCAAAAAACTCCATGCACTGTTGCACTCAAAGGTTCTTCTTCTTCTTCTTCTTCTTCTTCTTCTTTTGGATGTCTGTTATATTGAAATTGTTACCTGCATCCTGCAGAATCCATGATCACAAGCAATTCATTTATTGATGTTGAGAAGAACGAAAACCAGACAGTCTATGGTATGGCTGAACAAGTGAGAAATATGTGTGAGAGAAATAACGTAAGTAATTGACTATACTGGTATGGATTTGTTAAAAACATAGAAAAGAAATAGTTGGAACTCTGTAATGTTAAAAAACTATGGCCAGTAGTATTTTTTTATTTATTTATTGTGTTCTAAACTCACGAGTTCAATCGGCATATATTCTCAGATAACGTATGAAATGAAGATCATGGTGGGAGATGCAAAGCTATTGATATGTGAGGCAGCTAACAAACTAAGGGTGAACCTCTTGATTGTAGGGAACCATGACTATGGAGGGGCTAAAAGGTATATGGCTCTTTCCTTTTCATTACTTCATTTTCACATCCTCTCTCTTTAATAGATGCCACATTTAAACAAGAAATTATAACTGATTCATGGTAGACATGAACTCATCAACGCCCACACATCTTAGAAAAATCATCTCTCTCTCTCTCTCTCTCTCTCTCTCTCTCTCTCTCTCTCTCTCTCTCCATATTATGCATCTGAGACCTCTAAAATGGGCTTATAATTCAAGTGTCCACTGTCCACCATGAACGCTTAGTTTGTGAAGTGTTTGCAGTATTTGGGTTACAGCTGAAACAAGATTCCCAAATCTGCAAGTTTTGAAATTTTTACAATGTGGGTCTGAAAAGAACCACTAGGAATCCGAAAACTTTCAGATATGGAAGCGTGTTTCCCATCATTTTGAAGGAAATATTCCAGAACTGGTGGGGACGAGGGATAGAACTTGATTTCGTTTCTGAATCCAACGACAGCCTTAAGGATTTGTTGAGATGAAACTTTATTGCTTTGTAGCAGGTGCTTAGTGCTCAGAACAACAGGATTAAACATGATGTAACATCACAAAGTAGAATTATGTAGAGATACTTTGTATTTTATCGATAGATAGAAAGGATTAAACAAATAGTTGATGGTATACTTTTCCTACTTACAGACTGCTCTCATCAAGCAGCAGTGTAAGCGATTATTGCGTTCAACATGCTAAGTGCCCGGTCATGGTTGTGAAGAGACACCAACGTGGTACCAAGGAGGAGTGTTGACCCCCTCTATTGATGAAATTCCATCTCCATCGGCAATGGAAGGGAATGCTAGGTGCCCCTTAGAGGTTCTGAAGGGACGGCTTAAGTCTGTACTCTTGGATGTGTTCTATTATTACTTAATTTCACAATTTATGAACTGTGAAATGATATATTAGCAAGCTATGGACTTCTTGTAAATTCTTTTTGGAATTTGGGTGTGGCTGTAACATGACATCTTTGATCTTTCTGTTAAGTTAAGAGAGAGAGGAAGAAGCAGAAGAGGGAATAACCCTGATTCTAGCAGATGAAGTTTGAATTTTTTCTAGTTTTCTTGTTTATGCTTAATTACTATTTGCCTCTATTTATTCTGCCTTCTTAAACTTACTGAGAAAGATGAACTAATAGGCACCAGTATATTTTGTACTTTTTGCTACTCACCACAGACATTTTACACATTAAGCAATTGGACCATGTGGGCTTGATTCATGGGCTCTCATGGGCTGATATTGTGGACCACATTTGCGGTGGTGCTGCACTAGCAAATCACACAGAATTTTGGTCCTGATATACATTGTTTCCCATCAAACCTTGCTATAAGCCCATGAACAGGGAGATGGGGCGTTTCATGCTCGGTTATATTGTCCAAAAAGTTGGGGTACAACTTGGGTGGACCCAACCTGAGCCGAATCAACCCAGTCCATATATATATAGGCCGGGCTTGGATTTTTAGCCTCTGGACTAAGCCTGAGTCCAAAAGTTCAGCCTTTTTTAATTTTTGGGCTAGGCTCAGGCCTAGTGCTCAGATAACCCAAACCCAGGCCTAGACACACACACACACTCTCTGATTAACTTGAGCCTGATCTGGGCCCAAACCTAATCTGAAGGCATCAAATTTCTATGTGGGTTAGGTTCAAATTGGATAGTTCGGGCTTGACCTCATACTCGAGACTTAGACCTAATTCTTAGAGTTGGGCCTGTGTTGAACTTAAACCCAACCCAGCCCACCTGACTTACACCCCCTATCAAAAAGACCAAAAAACAAAACCATTGCTTTCTCGTCCTTTTTTTTTGACCTGGTTGTAACCCGATTTAATATAGATTTCAGAGAGTTCCAAATGGATCAGAAACATTGGAACAAGAAGTGGAAAATTAATACAAGAAAGTTTGAACTAGTTATTTATTCTCTTCTCTACTTGATTTTATTTTTATTATTGATCAGAAAATGATGAAAATATAATTGTCCTTCTGAGCTACCAAAATAAAATGAATAAGAAAAATACATAAAAATAGCGTAAGACCCCAGTTGAGATGACTTATGTGGTGATTGAGCTGTATTGAGTGAGCCATAACTTCACCAGAAAGTTGACTTTTAGGCTCATATAAACCTATTTTCAGCTTTTTCACATTTTTATCAAATGAAACGTCATAGCTTTCCAGGTTTAATGGTTCATGCAACGCCAAAAGCCACTGTCTGAAAGCATTTCTTTATGTCTGTGAATATGAATAGTAGTTAATTGGTCTTTATTCTCTATAAACTTCACAAGGATAAGTTTGCTCAACAACTGACTTTCTCACCTTTTTCTTTTTTCTTTTTTTTTTCTTTTTGGTTTTTGGGTCCTATGGAATGGAACCTGGGCTTTTATTTTTTTCTTTAATTAATTTTTAACCACAACTATTAGCGTTTGGTTTGTTGTTAAAATTGAAACAATTATTAAAAAAAAAGAAATGAAGAAACAAAGGCTGAGTTTGGATGGAGTACAAATGCAAATACATACAAAATAATATAAAATACAAGATTTTGCACTCTACGTATTTGTATTTGTACTCCCTTCGAACTCAGCCAAATAAGAAATCTAGTTTCTTCCCATTGGAATTTTAAATAGTTTTGAGGTCCGCTGCATTGAGCAAGAAATGGGCTGTGCGGTGTTGAACTTCTCCCCTGTTTGGCCCGTACAAAATTTGAATCATGCGTTGCATTGAAAAATCAGTGCATATAAGAATAATTTTGACACTTTAAAATCTTTTTTGTTTTTTTTAAGGTTTAAAGCATATTTCATTCAATCAAGAAATTGATATAAGTACAGAGAATTGACAACAATGCCAATCAAGAAAACCCAGATATAATTTCTCAGAAAGAACAAAATATAAAAGTGGATGAAGGAGAACATAAAGCTCAGTTTGGAATGAGTAGTAAACCAGCACAAAAGGGTGAAATAATAATCACCAACAGAAGTAGTAAACTTTGTATTTTATATGTCTTTGCACAAAAGGAGAACATAAAGCTTTAAAAACTTTTACAACCAAACAAAGGGTGAAATAATAATCACCAACAGAAGTAGTAAACCAGTACATCTCCAATCCACCAAAAATAGAGAGAGAAAATGACAAAATTGGTACTACAAAGTAGCGGTAAAACTATGATTGGAGTAGATCCGCAAAAGACGATAAAACCCCAAAAACTGCTACAAGAGAATATAACCGCCGTCAATAACTGCATCAGCTGGAGAACTATGAACAGAATTAACGATAGATGACAAACACAAAGCAGCAAACACTATTATTGATCATCCAGCACAGGATCAAAGAGAAAGCAACCCCCTTGTCAAAGCCCCTGCAAAAAGAAAATAAAAGCACAAAAAAGAGACGAAGAAAAAAAAAAGAACAGTGAGAAATGGTTGAACAAAAGAACGGTGGGAAAGGCGAGGAAAGAAAAGAGAATTAGTTGGGGGGAGGAAGAAAGAAGAGTGAAAGCATGGGAGGAGGGAAGAAAAGAAACAAAAGAAAGAAAAATGAACGAAAAAAACGGAAAAAGAGAGTAATGAAAAGGGGGACTTCCCAAAAGAAATCTCTGAGCAGAAAACAGATGACGGATGGCAGAAACAGAGAAAAAGCTCAAGAAAATCTCGAGAGGAAAATTCTCTCTAAACAGAGAGAGGAAAGAAAAAGGCAGAATATTTTTTCGACATTTTAAAATCTTGAGAGCATGATTTCATTGTTTTCGGTTATCTTTCTACTGTCAACATAACGGAAAGGGTGTAGATTTCAGTGCTAGAAACCATCTGCCACATGTAAGACTTAGGGGAGGCTTGTGGTTTCATATGTTATCAGAAACTTCAAGGAGATTTCAGTAATTTAGCCCATGTGAACGACCCATCCTTTTAGACTTGAGTAATTAGATTTGGGGCAAAATCAACGGACATACATTTCACTGTGTAAAGATAAGATTGGTTGAACATGATCGTATATACATTTTATTAAATATGAAAGTACAATTTTGTGAAATGTGAATCAATGAAAGGAGGGGATAGACTATCCCGTTGTATAGTCCGAAGAAAAACAATATATTAAAAAATTAAAATATTATAGGTTGGGGCATACCCAGACCTGCACACAAAATCTAGACTCAGAAGTCTGGAAATTTCTGGGCCAGGCTACATAATCACTCCAAGTTAATACACTCCAAATTGGAGTGATCTGATCCTAAAATATCTATTCAGCTCAAATCCATCAAACCAACTAATTTGACGTTGAAGAAAATTGATTTTTACAAAGAAATCAGGGTAGTGAATTCGGTACATCCCACTGTTGATAAAGGTGGAAAAGATGTATTTAATTAATGGTTAAAAGAAAAAAAAAGCACCTCCTATATTGATTTTTATAGTTAAAAATACTGGTTTTTAGTAAAAAAAAAAAAAAAAAAACACTAGGGTCCTGTTTATAAAAATGGGTTGTGCCCGGATCACTTCTCTTAAATTATCAACATTGTATTCACCTAGTTTATTGAACAAAAGGTTAGAGCAAAATGAACTCATCCAGACCAGGCTAATATGACGACGGTTTTATCACTTAGACTGTTTGTTTTTAAAGAAAAATATAGCTCACAACAGTAGCCCATTCCCCAACTTAGATACAGGTGGGATGGGATTCGAATTCAAGTCTCCCTTACTACCAACTAGCTGGTATAAAGGTCTTTCTAGATTTTCCTTTAAACCAAACACAGCTAATGGGCATCTTGTCCAATGGACAATAACTATGAAAAAACAGTCTCTGTATTCAATTTATCTTCTAATAGGGTATAGCGGTGTCAATTGGACTGGATTTAGTCCAATCTGATCCAGGCCAATGTGAGTCAATTACAAATGGATCAGGTCCAATCTAATCCAATAAATATTTTGGACTATTTTAGGATGGCCTAATTCAATGTCTTGACTGTCTGATCTGTTCAAATTCATTTTAATTTAGACTGGTTTCAACTCAAACATGATCTATTGATACCTATATTCTTATCTTATATCAATAGACTGGATATTAGCTTAATCCAACTGAATCCAATATAAATTTATTACGAACAGACCAGGTCTAATCTAATCTAATAAATATTTTGGATCGAATTAATCCAATTAAATATGTCTTATTAGTCCATCCAAATTGATTTTGGACTGAACGGACCAATCCATCCTTAGAAACTAGAACTGACAGGGGAATTCACTTAAAACCCAAGACAATACCCAAATTTAGTTCAGATACACGCTATTGATTACTGAATTCGAATTCTGTTCATTAAAAAATAAGGATTTTTTCTTTTCTCTTCATAAAAATAAGGATAATATTAAATGATCTAAACACAGTCCAGGCCTCCACGGGGATTTGATCGATCCGCACCATTAGTGCATGAGCCACAGCTCATTTCAAAGCAATTTTTTTTAATATCATCATCATTATCATCATTATTATTATTATTATTATTATTATTATTATTATTATTATTATTATTATTATTATTATTATTATTATTATTATTATTATTATTATTATTATTATTATTATTATTATTATTATTATTTAAGTTTCACGTTAATGCCCTCAGACACTGAGCCGTCAATTCCGCAATGACGAAGTAACGAGTCAGTGGGGTCGCCCTCATCTTATCCATCTTAACTCGTTTTGAGCATCGCTACAATGCATCATCAAAGGCATGATCCGATGACCAATCAACTGGGTATCCATCAAAATTCGTGGAGGGATTTTGATTGATCAAATTCTTCCAGTAGCAGCATAAATATTACCAGTAAACAATAGCCAACCGTGATCCGTCTTCCTCGCGTAAGAACAAAGACTCCCCACGAGTTGACACCTGGCAAATCAGTTTAATTTTATTGTGCTCTGGGAAAACCCAGGCGTTGGCGCGACATCCCAACTCGGCGTTGGCTGCCCCTGCCCCACACGGCTGTACTGGGCCATTATTTTCGGTTCCTTCACATGGGCCAATGGCCCATCCCAACAAACTTTATTATTAATGGTGAATCCAACCAACATTCCGCATTCCATTCCTCATAGTTCACACTTCACATAATTCAACTCTCTATTTGCTTCTCTTCGCGGAAGGTTTTTTTCGATTCATCTCAATTCTCAAGTAGCAATGCATTCAGCTTCTCTTTGTTCTCCACAAGCATTCGCATTAAGACCACAGCATCGGAAAGTTGGACTCCGGCAAGGAAAGGGGTCTGCCGGTAAGATCATGGCCGCTGGAAAAGACGACCATGACTGGGATAGCAGTGGGAGACTTGTGGACGAGAGCATGATCGTGCTGCGAAAACGCATTCAGGAAATGAAGATGATGGAGAGAAATTATGAACCCCCCTCGGATTGGACGGAGTGGGAGAAGAAATATTACGCAAGCTACGATTCATGCATCTGCAGAGCAGTTGGGCTATTGCAAACCCAATTGATGAAAACTAGGCCTAGTTTGGCTCTTGGGATGGTGGCACTCGTTCTATTGAGCGTTCCAACTTCGATGGTTATGATCGTGTTACGCTTCATGGAGACAGCTAATGGGGTTTTGTCTGAAATTCATCTCTGATATGTTACTTAGAATTTAGACAAAATGTATGATGCATCCACTACACTGCATAAAAAAAGATATGGACTAATAACATCTTTAATTAAATGTGAAATTATACCTTGTTAAACATAAAATTACATTTGTAAAAAGTGAATTAATGAAAAGTAAAGAATCTTTACTTATATTGGTTGAGATTAATGTCGTGAATATCAATGAATGCATTGTGTAGTTGAATTCTAAAATTTGATGGATTCAATTATGATACTACAAACACATAATATCCGAATAAAACTTGTAACCAATCAACGGTTATTAACAGTGGTACCAATTGAATGGGTTTTTATCAAATTCACAGGTGTTTTGATTGGTCAAAGTCGATCGGACCGGTTGAACCAGCATGATTCAAGACATTGGCTGCTTCAGTCCTATCTTAAAAACCAGACGATTAAAAATAAAAAACCAATCAAAACTAACGGATCAGCTAATTTAATCAAAGAACCGATTCTGGTTTCATAAAACCATAAATGTCACTTTGTAGGTGTTTGGCATCAGTGCTGGGCATGTGTGAGTTCTAAGCCTTATTTTTTTGTTTGGAAGTGGTGCTGCCACATAAGCTATTTTTTTTACGAAAACAGCACTGGTTTTGTTTGGTACCAGTGCTGTAGAACCGTTTTCAGCATTGATCATATTATCCAATGTCCAAGATTATACCATATCATTGCACCACTGACAACAACGAGCTGTTTTCTGAGAAAACGTCAAATTTGGCATTGCTTCATACCACACCTTTTGAATTTCCAAGGTGTGGTCTAAAGCAATGTTTTTTTATGGAAAATGGTACGTACCAAATAAGATGTCATTTTCTGAAACACCGCTTTTTCTGATGTTGCACCTACATGGCACCATTTTCTCAAGAAACGGCATCCATGCCAAACACCCACTTAGTGAATTGAAAATTCAAAATAACAATTATAAAACTTGAAATCATGACCTTTTATTCATGTATTACCATTATTCCATTTATTTATTTGTCTTCATTTTTGCCTCTTTAATGTATATATTGTTTTAATTCACGTGTATTCCAAAGAAAATATGAGTGAAGAGGCTTGAACCTTAGCATTAAAAATTAAAGAATTAGCCATCTATCCATCACATTTAAGTCTAATATTATTTGTAAAAATATATTATACATACATATATATATATATATATATATTCCACATCATCACTGGTTGACATTTGATTTGACCGCAACTGAACATCCAACCATTGAACCTCTCCCTTTTCTAGTTCTCTTCCCGATCTTGTCCTTTGAACATTGGATTTTTCCTTTATTTATTTATGTTTTTAGGCTTATACAATCTATACTATATCTATATTATATATATAAAGCAAGGTTGTCCATATCATATCAACAACCTTCTTTCTCCTTTACCCCTTTTTTTGCTTCCTCCTTAACTCTTTGGGGGCATTCATTTTAGTGAATCCCATTGACCAAGAAACCCATATTCTTTTTTCATATTGACGTGGGACCAGGGAAAGTTTATTTTCCTAGGTATCACTTGATACTTATCTCCTTGGTGAGTAAATAACTTTCCCACCTAGGAGGAAAAGTTGCCAACAATTGGATAAGACAAAAATATCCCTTTTAAAATTGGATTTTTATGGCTAAAATGGTCATTGTCTTATTTACTTGGAAAATAAAAGAACATGAGTAAGTAACTTACCAAAAAATAAACAGGGCCTTTCTCTCCTTCCTCCCTCACCCCTTCCCAGCCCTTTTCTTAAGGCCACATCAACACCCCTCTTTCCTCCATCCACCCCCTTTGAATATATCCTCAATGCCTTACAATTCTATCAAAGGAAATTCTATGCTTTCCCATTTTTTCTTCTTTTCACCTAAGGCTCAATTTGGTTTGTGGGAAGATTTGGGTGGGATGGGATGGAATGGAATGGGAAGGTGTAAAAATTTAACTTTCCATTGTTTAGTTTATATGGGAAAATAGTAGGAAAAGTACTGCCATTGTCTGCCTGTTTCTTCGTCGGAATGAGAGAGAGATGGGAGTGCTGAGAAAGTAGATCGCCGTTGCCGATAGTTGCAGCGCGATCAAAGAAAGAAGGAAATTCAAAGGGGAGGAAGACGGGAAGAATAGGAAGAAGAAGGTGAGGGAGAAGAGAGAAGATGAAGATGGAGGGAGAGACAAAGAGACGGATAATAGATCGGGAGAGGAGATTGTCATTCCTCTACCACCCTTGTTCAAAGAGAGGGAGACAATGAACAGTGGAGAAAACGGTGAAGAAAACGGTATCCGGTTCCTCTCTCATGGAGAAAATAGTGGTTCCTTGCCAGTATCGGGTCCTCTGTTGTCCCTATTCAAAGAGAGGGAGACAATGAACAGTGAACAAACGTATTTGGTTCCTCTATTGTTCCTCTGCCATGGAGAAAACAGTGGTTCCTTGCCAATATCTGGTGAAGAAAACAGTAGAGAATAGATCAGGAGAGGAGAGCGTCGTTCCTCTGCCGTTCGCCACCGCTGTCGAAAGGAAGGGAGACTATTTTGGTGTGACCGTGGTAACTTAATCGCTGGTTCGTCGTCGTTGTTTCGTCGTCTTACTCCAATTGAAGAAGAAGGCCCATCCCGTGAATGAAGAAAACTCGAGTTTTCTCAAGTTTTTCCACTAGGGTCGCACTGTTTTGGTGCGACCTCGATTATACGATTTTGAGATCCTACATCCCACGTTTTTCTCATCCCATCCCCCTATTTCCCTCAAAACAAATAAGAGAAAAAGGAATATTTTTTCGAATATTCCCTTTTTCCCATCCCATCCCACAAACCAAACGAAGCCTAAAAGTCAGTTTAAAATATCTCCCACTCCTAAAACCTCTCTTAAACTATTGCCTAAAATTAACTCTCACGTTTCCTTTTAAATCTCTCTCTCTCTCTCTCTCCATTCAGAAAAAAAAACTTTAGTTGTTGAGAGCCAACAGCCTATGCTATTGAGAGAATTTTTAGGAATGCCAGTTACCATGAGAATGGGTAAATTAATAATTACATATTAATTTATTTTTACTAAAAATCAAAGCATGGGCGTAAATAGATGAACTGCCCAACCAGTTTAGAAACTTTATCAACAGCCTATGCTTTTGGACTCCAACAACCAAAGTTAACCCCTCCAATCATATTTTCACTAATTGCTCTTACTCCACTTTGAAGAAAGAGAAGATGTTAAATGATCTGTCACATTGATTCACTGTGAAATGAAATTGGTTGGGGTCAGTCTCAAATTATTGGAGTCCGAGTATGATACCCGAAATGGATTGGTATAGAACTTGATACCGATTGATCGGTATCATATAATTAATTATAAAACAATCAATTGATATCATACAAATCGTATTTTGATTGATCAAAAAGCTCTTTTCATGCAAGTCATACCTTTCCAACATCAAGATGGCCAGGTGGGAGTGGGGAAAGGGACAAGAGCCATATTTATATAATATCTAAGATCCATTAACTTGCCAAGTACAATAAAAAAGTAAGTTTTATTTCTCAAATAAGAATCAAAGTCTACTAATAGATAGGTATGTAAATTTTCTCAACCCCCATCAAGTACCCAGCTTCCCTAACCCAAATGGGGTCAGTGTTGGAGATTACTTTGGTGGAGATGGGGAGGGTTGAGGATTGATAATGATACTCAACCGGGAACAAGGACAAGGATGGGTATGAGGAATGAATTCCCCACCCCAACTTGGCACTGATTAAAATATATATATAAATCTATTTTCTAAAAATAATTTAAATTTTAAATTTTAAAATTTTGGGGATTCAGGTCCTCGACAGAGAACCCATTCCCACCAGGGATTGAGGTCAGCAATGGGGATTTGTTTCAAAGTTCGAGTCAAGGGCAAGGAATATGGTCCTCACCCCTGAATCCACCTTGTTGACATTCCTATTGATAGACATCTATGAGTCAAGTCTGATTCGAAATAGGGTATACCAGTCCCATTCCCATTATTAATGAGGATAATAAGAATGACCCAGAATCAAATTAATTATTAAATTATGACATTCTGGTCTAACCTAACCCAATTATACTTGACACCTATAATTACCAATGATAATAACAATTTAGAAACTTCATTTTGATAATATAACCTTAATAAAACTAAAATTAAGATGCTAAAATGTTTATATGTTGATAAAATATGTGTTTTTAATGATAATTAAATTATTTACTATTTCTAAAATTTATTTTTTAGACATTAAAATAAAACAATAATTACAAAAAATATGTCTTTATTTTATTAACTATATAATTGGTTTGGATCTTAATCGATTCAAAATATCAAAAACCAGACACAACCCATTATTAATTGGGACAAAACCACCTAACCAAACCAACATAATTGGTTTGATTGATTCAATTTTATCCAGTAAACTCAACCCACCAACAGCCCTATCTACTAAACAATATTATTTTGCAATGCATGGGTTTCAATATAATGCTAGAAACATCAAAGACAATGCGTATGTAATCATTATATGGGTTCTACATAATCCATTCTACCAATCAGAGGAAGAAGTCAACGAAAACTGGGTCAAGATTGGCCCATTTCAACCCACCCACATTGAACACAATCACTGTGCTCTACATAGATGTGAGTAATTCGACTTGATATATGATCTGTCTCTTGGATGGTTGTGCCTTACCTGTCCATTTAGACCAATTCACTGGCCAAATCAAATGACCAACAAACATGTTTGAACTAGTTATGAAGTTGATTTAGCTTGGTTTTGACATGCTTATTTTATTAATTATCTACTATATTATTATTTATAACAGTGGATTATAAATTAATAAAAATATAACACAAAACTTATAATTTTAAATTTCATTTGTGATTAATTATTAATAATACTATAATCATTAAAAAATATCACTAAAAATATGAAAATAGATTTAGTTATGGATTAAAATAGACAATTAATAAAATAAACTGGAATTTTAAAATTTACAATAAATAAAATTACAATGTTTGTTAATTTAAAATCCATTTAAAAATAATCACATTAATAAGCCTATAAAATCAATCAAGAAATTTTAAAGTTAATTAATTACTAAATAATATTAATTTTAAATTTAATTCATTCGACTGGAATCGTGAACGGATTGCTTTAGTCTAATTGGGAATATCATAGGGATCCTTTTGCTTCAATTTCACCTTACAAAGTTTGTACATTGCATTGGTCCAGATTAAAAGTTAATATCTATTGATTTTAAATAATAAAAACTAGTATAGACTCTTATTAGCTTGACCCAACTGGAATTGTTTTCAATTTCATGCATCGCACGGATTCGGTGTATTTATCCTTTGTACGTGAAGCACATCGATTACAAAACAAAACCCATAAGAAAGAATGAAACGCATAAAGCAAGAATAGACAGAAAAGATAAGATCGAAGTGATTGCGAAATTTCAATATAGTTTCATCTGGAATTATAATGAAGAGAGTTTCTCAACTTCTAGGAATGGCCCATTTTTGAGGAGCCCACATTGTTGATGCATATGAACGTTGTGTCGGCCCTAAGCCCTAGTAAGTAGTAATAGAGAAACGCGTGGGACCAACGCGTACGCAAAAGCTCCTTCGTTATCCATCCCCATCCTCCATCCTCGCGCAACGCGCATGCATCTCCATCAATCAACGCTGAATGCGCTGCGCCGCTGCATCAGTTGCAATCAGCAAGATATCAGCTTATAGCTACTTGTCCCTGTCACTCTCACACCAAAGTTTGAAACAGTAAACCAACAAAGCTATAATGTTTGTTTTCCTTCTTTTCACACCATGGCAGTTCATTTTCTTTCTTTTTCTTTTTTTTTGTTTTTTGATTAATTCTCTTGAAAATCAGCCTTGGATTTAATATTAGGGCTAGCTGATAACTGGTGGAATTGGAAGCACCAAAAAGCAACATGGGCTTCAATATTAGGGATATATGATAAAGTTGATATTTCCCATGAAAAAAGCCTTCTGGGCCTGTTGAGCCTTAGCATGAGGAACCCCAATTGAATCGGGTCAGGTGGGACCCTACAAGCACAAACCCGGATCATCTGATATAGTACATCTCATATATGATATGATGGGTCCCACTTTTATGATGAGCTTCAATTTCACAGTGAGATGTGCGGTGTGAGACTAAGTTGGCATGTTTGTTGGGAGGAGATTCAAACTCCACAATGGCTGTTTATGTAATTCATCCTTCTGCTTCTATAGTTCTATTCTATTGCCTTTCTTTTTCTCATATATTATGCCCTTTCTGTTTAAAGATGGTTATAGGATGGCAACAAGCAGGGTATCTGTGTCTCTTTGGAGACATCCGATAAAGTTAGAATTGATAAGGTATCCAAGAAAATCGTTCTTTCCATTTTTTAACCCCGTTTAGGTACTCTTGATCTTATACCCCTTTCCAATCCTATGTAACCTTTTCTCCAAATTCCCCAACCATCTCACCCGATTATCATTTGGCATATCCTATTATTACTATCAATTTTCAATGAACTTAATGCTTTAAAATCACAATAATTGATTTTGTCTAACATTCAATTTACTATAACTGAATTCATAATTGACTCAAGCATTAAAATCGTCGATCCATTCGACCCATTCAACGGTTTTTGGTCTTTTATTTTAATTTTTTTTGTCAAAATAAGTTGACCATTTGAACCGGATGATAGACCATTGACCCAAAAACTGTTAGCCCAAATTGATTAGTTCCAATAATTATCTCTACCTCATAATTAATTCAATTAATTCTATTTAAAATCAATCATATATAAAATTTAGTTGTTAAAAATATTTGAGCCCAAATTGTTCACTTTAAACCAATTTTTCGATTAATTTTGTTCATAAAAGCCCTAATTACCAGTGAGTTTAGCTTTGCACTCCTTCATTCGTTGGGGGCGAATTTTTTTTTTTTTTAATTAGATACCTTTCTCTGCTATTTTTCCCCGTAACCCCATGACGTAAAGGGGAAAACCGATTAGTTGGCTTTCAAAATTAAAATACTAGCAGCTTCTGTTAATTAAGGCGGTACCGATCTCTTGTGGGAATTATTTGTTCCATACATTTATGTTAAATTCATTGAAGAGATATTCCCGATTGCATTCCCATATATACTTCCACAGCATGTTCGGAGTTTTTGCATGCAGGGAATCACGTCGCCTTTTTACGGGTAAATTAAAGAGAAGTTTCCGACTTTCCGTGCAACCGCGGGCTTCAATAGCCACGATCTCACCCACCTTTCCTTCCTTCTATTATCATAGTGAAGTTCCCGAAGAATAATAAGCCTAATACCCTATAAAATACACTCTAACCTCTCGATTTCCCACTATCTCACTTGTCTCTCGGTTTTCGATTCCTCCAAATCTTAAGCACGAAGCAATGGAAACTGTTTCTTCCTTTCTTTCCTCCGTTCTCCCACCGCAACCATTTCCGGCCAAGCATCCTCACCGGAAAATCCGCATCAACCAACCTCGGAGCAGACCACGCAGTCGAGTCTCTGCCGGACAAATGAACGCATACAATCGAGACTATGGCGGCGAGCTCGTCGAGGAGAACATGATCGTTCTGCGAAGGGAATTCACGCGATGAAGATGTCTGAAAGAAAGTACGGCCCCCCTCCAACTGGACGGAGTGGGAGAAGAAGTACTACGAAAATTACAACTCGGATATCTGCGAGGCGATGGGGTTGCTGCAAACCCTGCTAATGAATACCAGACCAAGCTTGGCTTTGGGGATGATGGCTCTTGTTGCATTCAGTGTTTCCCTATCCACTGCCGCGACCTTGTCTCATCTGATTCAGATCGCTAAGTGGGTCCTATCTCTGGTTCATCTTAATTGACCGTCACACTCAAAAACAACACAGAGAAGCTGAGATTGATAATTAGAATGTTCACACAGTCATAAATTTGTTCTTCTGTAAATGTTTATAAAATTAATGAACTTTGCAGTTCGCATTGAGAAATAAAAATTCTCCTTTCCTCTTCAATTTATCATTGTGATTTGTGAAGAAGCTTAATTAACTCCCCAGTTTGGGCTTTTCTTCTTTAATTTATTCATTAAATATTCGTTCACTAAATTTGTCTTCTATTCTTTCAAGGTTTTACTTTTCGAACAAAGAGGAGAAAAAAACAAAACCCAGAAAAGGAGAGAAAAACTTAATGTATAAGCTAGCTGATGACTTTGTTTAAAAGACAAAATAGTCTCCATGTGAAGAGCTGCGTTTCATTTACGTAAGTTTGTGAGCTGAACTGGATTGGATTGTCTTTTATCACAGCATCTTCTCTGCAATTCAATTAATGGGTTTGAAAAACGTTCAATTTGAAGGCGACACATGCAGCATAATCCTTTTACACGTACACTATTGTTTGTTGGTGACCTCTGATGAGCCAGCCATTCTGGTGTATTAAACACCGTTATTATTATTGAATGCAGTGAATCTCATTTGCCGCTTTGATCACCATTTGGGTGGTACGGTGAAATGTTCTGTTTATCAAATTGGAACCATACGGATGTCAAATCATAAAGCTTACTGTTAATTAATTGTCTTAATTAATTATTGATTTAACTGCCGACTGCGGTGGAGTTTATTTGCACTGAATAGACGTTCGAGAGAACATACTTTAATTGTAATTTTGATTTTTTTTTTTTTTTGAGTTGGAATTGTAATAAATTTTTGAAGTTGGTGTTGGTTTTTGAAGTTGCACTGAATTGACATTCGAGAAAACATTCCTTTCTCTTTTTTTTTCTTTTTAATTGCTTTTTCCTTGATCTTAAAAGAGAGAGAGAGAAAACATACTTCAATTGTAAAATCGTCTAATGGCGGTTTGGATGGCAACCTAACAGATTGAGCACATATTCTCTAGCTCCTAACATAGTCGGACAGTCGGATCCTCACGAATTTTTCTTATTTTTATGTAAAAATCCTCAATTTTGAAGGGGTTTTTTATTGATAGTTCCTCTCAGAAATCTTAATGCCTTCGTACAGTTCAAAACAGTGTTAAGGTAGAAATCTATCACAATTCAAGGGGAGTGGTGTATCATAAGGGCTCTATGATAGACTCTAAAAAGGCCAATTTTAAACTCTAAATCT
Organism: Nelumbo nucifera; assembly: GCF_055504915.1. Classification (NCBI taxonomy): domain Eukaryota; kingdom Viridiplantae; phylum Streptophyta; class Magnoliopsida; order Proteales; family Nelumbonaceae; genus Nelumbo; species Nelumbo nucifera. Next base: position 30,599,309 of record NC_142652.1, on the reverse strand, counting down.
TAAATACTGAAATCTAAACCCCTAAATCTGTAAATTAATCCTAACTGTAAACCCTAAATTTTAACTAAAAATGCATTCGATCGATTGGACCTCATCAAACACCAATTGATGATGGCTCAATTGGTAGGTCATTTGACTTGTGGGAGTAGAGAACTGGGATTAAATCCCGCTGCCACCAGGGTTGTGTATGTTAGGGTATTTTGTCTCATAAATTCATTTTTTGAAACTTAAAAGCTGAAAAGAAAAAGAAAATTTGATTTTCCAGTTCAACGAATGGGAGAGGCTAAATAAAACAAATGGGAAACTCAAACCAAGGTCATGCTTGTTTGCCCAACCCTAGGTGAGCAGTGGCTATTAACAAGCGATTATTTGTAGGAATAGATTTTTCTCCCATCAAGAGCGGAATTCAATTAAACTTTTATTCAGGAAATTTCTTGGCATTCAAATACGTTGAGACATTTTTCTCATAACCATTATTACAGAGAATAAAGGCGCTGAAATTTTATAAACCAAACTTCTTTAAGGAATCATTACGGAATCTATCTAATTTACAAAAGCACATATGGGCGGTTTAGATTTCCATCATACCTGTTCTGGTCTCTTGCTTAACTCAGTGCAAACAGTGGGTGGTCTAGATTTCCATCATACCTGTTCTGGTCTGTTGCTTAATACAGTGCAAGGTGTAGGTTGATGTTGCAGAGTATTTTTGTTGTAGTTTCACTTAGAAAAAAGTAGGATCCTCAAGTGATAAAAAGAAGAAGAAGAAGCAGCAGTAACAGCAGTAGAAAATGCTAATAGAATCAAAAGATTTCTTGAAAATGGCATCTGCCCTTGGTTGAAATTTGAAGAGGAAAGAGAAGTCTGCAAATCTCTTGTTCATGGCGCTCAAAGAAGAATATGAAACAATAAATAAAAAAAAAAACATTTCTTGCAAGTAAGCCCTTGGCTTGAATTTCCCCATTTATTTTGTTTAGCCTCTCTCATTCGTTAAACTATATAGTCAAATTTCCTTTTTTCCACATTTTCTTGATTTTTTTTTTAATTTCAAACAAATGAATTTTGGAGAGATAGCGCACATGTAAATGAGGAGCCATTATGACATGGTTGAATCTAATTAGAAGTGAACCATGCCAAGTGAGTGCAGGAAATCCAAGTTCTTCAAGATGCAGCTTATGGTGTTCTGAATTGAGCCCAAACAGAAACCCCTAAAAAAGATAACAAAAAAAAGAACAACATGAACAATATAAATGCTAGAATCGTGATTATATTAGAGCAAGGCTCAAAGTATCAGAAATGTTAGTGATGTATCAAGATACACCTTTGATATGCATGTGTATGAGAGAGAAAAAAAAGTATGCACAAAAACATTATAAATACTTCAAAAAATCATAAAATACATGTAATAATACTAAATACAAGGTCTCCATAAGGTATACATACATTAAATCAATATATTTTAATAATCTTTATGAATAATACATCATAGTAAATTATAATTTTCATCAAAAACCCTATTATTAATTATTATTTATAAATTATAATTCTTAAGTTTTAAGGGATGGAAAAATCTCAAATACCCTATCCAACCATAAAACATGCATCGATACAACCTCTAAGTGGAAATATAATTAATAATTATTTTTTATTTAAATAGTTACTATCTATATTTTAATTTTAAAAATCACAAAAAAAATCAAAAATAAATAAACACTGTACAATATATTCTAAAAACTTTATTGAATAAGAAGTTTCAATTGCTTTGTGGATATGATAGATCATCCATAGATCTACAATATATTCAATCCTTATGGTTAGATCATAAAAATATAATTATATTTTTTTTTAAAAAATAAAAAATAATTAATGGAGAAGAAATTTTAATTGCTCTATGAATATAATAGATCATTCATAGATCTACAATATACATAGTCTTTATAAAAATTACAAAAAAAAAAATTAAAAAAATGTACTAGAAATTTCAATTGCTCTATGGATGATAGAGATGTAACATATTAAGTCTTTATAGGCCAATAAAAATATATTTTTCAATTTTTTATTTTTTAAATTTTTCCTAAATTTCTTTATAAAATTTTCATAGATCTACTCATAACAAAAAAAAAACTTTGATTTTCAATACAAGAAATGCAGATCAATATAGATTTAAATATTTTCAAACATTAAACTAAAAAAACAAGATATTATGAGAAATTTAAAAAAGCTTACCTATTTTTGTATTTTTTTTAAAACTTGAAAATATAAAAAATATTAATTATTAAACTTATTTCTTGTGCATTTTTGTAGATCTAGCACTCTAGTAACAAAGTTTAAAGTTGTAGAGTTGTTTGAGGGTGAAAAAAGGTTTATTTTGGGGGCAACAAGCTTCTTTCCTTTTTTTTATTTTTTGCCTTTATCTTTTTTGCAGCATCTCAATCAATACATCCAACAACACGATGTCCAAGACTCAAGCTTCTTAACTCATATTTTTTAAAATACATGCATAATAAAATAATAAATACAATAAATAATCATTAATTATAATAAAAAATAGATTAATGGTAACTGAGCAATACACATAAATAAGAAATCATGGTTTTAAGTTTTGTCATTGCTATTAATACATTTCCTTTTAATTAGTGACCTGGAAACCGGGACTGATTCACCAATTCGGCTGGTCAGCCAATTTTCTATCAAGTCTGGTTTCTGGGGTAGACCAAATCGACCAATATCCTGGGTCTCAATTCAATTGGTTCAATTGGCGGCTATTCCAGTCTGGTTTAACATTGATTGTAACACAAAACTACTGTTGGTTCCCGTTTGGGAGGGCTTTCACGCAGCGGCTGTCTTTATTAAAAAAAAGAAAATCCAGAATCATTCATTGCCATTAAATAAATATATAGATAGATGATAGATCATCATCCATGGAGTAATTAGTGATTGAATTCTCGCACGCAAAATTTCCACCCAATTACCAAACAATTCCACAGCTTTAGATTCTCGGCATAGGGGACAGCCATTGAAGGTGGCGTCGTGTTCGTGTCTATCGAGTTAACTCTAGCTGTTCGATCTTAAACAAAACTTTCCTCAAAGCCTCAAAGGGGATGTGACACCGAGTGTATTCCACAATTGGCACCACATTTCCTTATTAAATATTTCAATATATGCTTACGTCGATTTCCCAAATTCGAATCCTTCACCTTCAGGATAATTGAAGAAAACGCGCCTCAATTAAAAAACACGGTTTCACACTTTTCTTTCTAATTTATTATAAATAGCTTATGCTTATCACGTCCATCGCAGCGCCATACATCTCTCAGATTCCTTCTTAAGTCTTAAACAAATGGAAACGGCCTCTCTTCGTTCCACGGTGCTTCCCTCACAATCGTTTCCGGTCAAGCCCCAGCGCTGGCGGAGAACAGCCATCAACGAAGATCTGAAGAGGAAGTCAGTCAGAGTCTTTGCTGGAAAAAGAGACTACGGTGGCCGCCTGGTCGACGAGAACATGATTATTCTAAGAAAGCTTATACGCGAGATGAAGATGGCGGAGCGCAACTACGAACCGCCTTCAGACTGGATGGATTGGGAGAAGAGGTATTACACCAAGTACGACTCGGCCATCTGTGAAGCAGTGGGGTTTTTGCAAACTGAACTGATGAACACCAGGCCAAGCTTGGCTCTGGGGGTGCTGACTCTTCTTGCACTGAGTGTCCCTGTATCGACGGCCGTGACCTTGTCTCATTTGATCGAGATAACCAAGTGGATTCTATCTGGGGTTCACGTAAACTGATGTATATTTGACATGATTAAGCTAGTTGGGTTTAGTGTATTAATTATCGTGTAGAAGTAATTTAAATTCAGTAAAAGGAATGAAGCCCACTTGCTTTCTTTCTCTCCTTTTGCAGTTGCATCTGTTCATGTTCTTCACTCAACCAGGAAGGAATTCAGTTTCCACTACTGAGGACTGTATCAGACTTCTGTACTACTCACTAATTGCCAGAAAATCATCAAACCCAAGCTGTCTTCTCTTTGCATATATACTTTATAGTGATGATGAGTCTACCAGATTCCACGCTGCCCAATCAAGTCCTGGGTATCTCTCACGATTGCTCTAATGCTTTATGGACCCCAACTTCTCCAAGTGAATGTTGCGGAATGCGGTGCAATTTATAACTATTCTAAATTCAATCCATAACCTGTTGACCTATAGATCATATCATATTGTGATTTCTTGATCCCTTCCCTTAGTATAGTGAAGCTTTAACAATCTTTGAGTCTAAAGAGTCAAGAGTTTGTTGATTAATCGAATTAATTAATTCAGTCTAAACATTACGCTACACTCCAAAAAAGAAGAAATTAACTGAACAAGCAATAGATATAATAGAAATTTGAAATTTATCTATGAATAATGCCAAAAATTTAACAGCATGATCAGATAATGAATACCCATATCACCTATAGTATAGACTATTTATAGGTGTGAAAGAAAAATTGGAAAGAAAAGGTTGATATATATTAAAACGGGTTCATTTTTATAATTTCATTTCATCATCTAAGCCTTAAGCCTTCCTACATGTTTCACCATTTCATTGGAGGGAAAAGACTCGAAGAGTGTAACAGAAGAAGGGAGGCAGAAGTGGCCCATATTTTATCTCCTGCTTTTCTAAAAGATTCCATGTTCTATCCACATTTTGTCTTCTTACATTTTCCTTCTTTTCCCACTTCTGTTCACATCCAAAATCCAATAAGTGTGACTAGTGGTGTAGCTTTAGCTCAGACTAGAGTAGTTTGCCATGTCGCCCATCTCACGAGCTCTCCGCTCAACTAATTAGGCATATGATTAGCCTATGTATCTCCTCTCCTGTGGTGCCCACACGTAGAGTTACTTTCATTTATATAACCCATCAAAATCCCTTGCATCCCTTTCACGCATTGCTCAATGCATGACACGTGTCACTTAAACCTATCTTAAATTAGGTCGGCCACTTTTGAGTAAAAACACTGGAAGCATATATTTTTCCCCACCTCTTATCTCTTGAAGGAACTTCTATTAAAAGCTATTTCTTTTTTTATTTTTCTATCAAACCAAACACGGCTTAATTACATATCAAGTTAATTATCTACTCCTTGATTTTGCGCTGGAAAAGCTTCCCTTCTCTCTCTTTCTACAAAACCAACTTACTCAACAAGAGTATTTGCCACCAGCCGAAAGGGTTGCTGAAAACAAGCCGCCTGCAGATTGGATGATTGGAAGAAACCGTATTATATTTTGGAATTACCGCTCAGACATGTTTCAAGCAATTAATAGGGTTGCTGCAATTAAACCCATTTCATGTACATGATTGACTTTGGTGATGATGTCCTCATTGATTATACATCTAACATCCATATAAATGGATCCCATCATACGCGGTTTATTATAATTGATTTTGGGGGTGTTTTATAGTGTATATGAGAAATTGATGGATATGAAGTGGTCCATACCATACCCTATGGTAGGGATCAATTCATACTATACGACAGTCTGCAGCTGTTCTGAACTATGAATTAATTGTTCTGTAACATGGTGTGGTCCACACCACACCCTGTGGCATGGACCAATCCACACTACACAACAGTCCACAGCTGTTCTGAACTATGAATCAATTGTGTGGACTGGATCCGTCCACACCCACAATGGTGTTCTGTAGCGTGGTGTGGTGTGAATTAGTCCACACCACATTTTTTTGATTCCGTGTATCTCATATACATTTTATGAATGATATACACAATTAATCATAAATATCTAATTTTTGCATTTTATATGATAAATATTTTAAAAAATGCATCAATGAATTAATATTAACCAATAAATATTATTGTTTTTATAAAACAATAGTAAAATAATTAAAAAATTAAAAATATATTTTTATTTTTTAAAATATTATTTTATCGATAAAATATTAAATTTTTATAAAAATTAAAAAATTAAGTAAAATAATTAATATTTTAGATCATACAGCCGAAATGCAACTACAAGAATTTCAAAGATAAAACTAAAGGTGTATTTCTGTGTATCTACAGTCTGTCTTAAATCACCAGGCCAACCTCATCCAAACCCATAGAGGGACCGGATCTAGTAGGCACATTAAATGAGCACTTGATAAATATTTTGACAACTGTCAAAAGTGGGTATTAATCTTTTTCAAGGGTGGGGTGAGGGTATTTTAAGAGGCAGGTGTCAAAAAAATTTTCAAGTGCTCATTAAACGTGCTTACAATTTCGTACCTACCTCATCCAAACCCATAAAGGGACCGGATCTAGTAGGCACATCAAAGTAAGCACGTTAAATGAGCACTTGATAAATATTTTGACAACTGTCAAAAGTGGGTATTAATCTTTTTCAAGGGTGGGGTGAGGGCATTTTAAGAGACAAGTGTCAAAAAAAAATTTCAAGTGCTCATTAAACGTGCTTACAACTTCGTACCTACCTCATCCAAACCCGAGGGTAATATCATGATTGGACCCATGACTAAATTTCTCCAAATAACATAAGGTACAAATTCATCTCTAAGCACCCAACTGAGGATGAAGAAGAGCGTAAGAGGCTAGAAGGTTTCTTAATCACATCAACTGGGCTTTTCTATAAAAGCCGATGATCCATGCTAATTTTTCCATGTGGATGGATGATGTGACAAGTCCAGATCAGACCACCCATCACATTAACTCTACATCAATTGGATTGGCCATGTGACCCTTCAGCTTTCACCACCAAGTTGGATCAATATTGTACTAGAGCTTTATAATAGAATATTTAAGATTTTCAATTCAAACTATTGCCCTAATTTGAACCCATTACAAGACTTTTTTTTGGTCAAAAACTATTAAGGGAAGTGAGAGGGTATAAATGTTGGATTTTAATTTCATTAGAGATTAAATCCAATGGGATTTGATTGATCAATTACATGAAAAGCACACTTCCACACATATTATATATAGAAAATAGTTTTTTCTCTTACTAAAACTAGTTATCAACTTTGTCCCACATTAGAAAATTACTAAACTTGTTTTGAGTTTTAAAATAGGAGATTATTTACGCTCCTTTGAAATATAAGAGAGGAGTATGGAGGCTTGTCACCGCGCAATGCACGCACACGCATGTGTGCAGCCCAATGAGGCGCTTTACACTTTTCTCACACTTTGCTTGCTCGTACCCACATGGTTCACAAAGAGCTGTTTTGACTTTTGGCATCGGATGTGATCAAGAGGCACTATTCAAAAGTTAACAGCCATTAGTTGCTAACTACATTTTAACAATCACAATGTTTGAAATTGTGACTGTTCAAGGAGCCTTTTCTGAACCAACACCTCATTCTACTCCATAAGTCTTCAGAAATTATTGAAGGAACATGAATTAAACAAATGAACACAAGTTTTCAAAAATCACTCATGTTTCTCTTAGTTCGATCTACTACTGTCACACAGATGGTTTCTTCATATACTCTTCAACTTTATTGGCTGCAGATTCTCGCCCAAAGCTCTTTTGTATCTTGGGAACAAATTTGCCTGTAATCCAACAGCAAACTTAATAAAATTGAGTGGAGTCAAATAATGTTCTAAAGATAATGTCTTCAAACACGCCTCAAAGCTTCTCCTTCAAGTTTCCGTGACTCCATTTTCCCAGCATTATATATACACAAAACATGTTAGTATATTTTATTAGTGTATGTATGTACATGTCTTTGGACTAGTGTAATATTGATATCACCAGCACTATTTTAAAATCCATTTCCACTATAACCAATATGCTTGGTTTGTAATCTATATATACGTATCACTGGTTTTTTACACAAAAGCTCAAACTAATTGGATGAATTAATCAACCTCACTGAATCATATATTATTGATATTTAAAAGGTCATAAGGATTGAAAAAATTAATAAATTAGTAATCCATTTATTATTTGATAATTAGAGGCATCAATGATTTTAAGGGAAAATCTAGTATCAAAAGAGTTTTGACCAATCAAAAACTATCCATGAATTTTGATGAATAACACCTAATTGGCTACTACGTTTATGATTCTAGTTGATTGATTTTTTTTTTTTTTTGATAGAATAGTCAAACCCATGATTCAATTAGAAAAGATCTCAACCAGTTTCTCTCAAATTAACAAGGTTTTGCCATAATTAATATCATTACTAGGACTGATGAATATTTCTTAAATAAAAAATGTCTGTAAAAATCATTTATTTTAGCCACAAGATAGCGTTTAAAGTCGAAATCTGCCCCATTAGAGGAACATGTAAGGTCCTCTTGGATCAGATCAAATGCACCTAAAGTCAAATTTGATTCACTTATATTCATAATGAAATGGAATCTTATCCATCATATTAATTTATATTGGATTGAATCAAATTCTGAATACAATCAATTAAGGATCAAAATATTAATCGGATGTATATTGCATCCAAGTACGCATGGATACATTGATACAAGCATGTTTTAAAAGGTTTAAACCATCCCTATAATCCTTATAAAATAAAAAGTAAAATAAAAAAATGAAAAAAAAAACATAATGAATCAGTTATATGCACAGATTCCCAACTTTGGGTATCAAACCAAATGTATATAGTTTGATCCCTGATTACAATCAAATATTAAGTAGAAAAAAATAATCCAAAGCAATAATAACAGCCATCTGGGAACAAAAAATAAGAGGTTCCCCGCACTTTTGTATAGACAGTAAGCCGAAAAGTTGTAAGAAAACTCTCATTGAGTGGAACCATAACACTTTCGGAAAAATTCGAAGTCATTTGAAGAAAATCTCTGAAGAAATCTCCTTGAACCACATAAGAAGTAGAAAACCCCCGCTCCTTAAATCTCTCCAGGAACAATACCGCTATTGGTTACAAAAAGAGGAAAAACTTTGGAGGTCTATTGAATTCTAGCTCAGAGAAAGTAACAAGAATACAAAATTCTTTCACAATATGGCCAGACACAAGGGAACCAAAAGTAACAGCTTATGAATGGCTCGAATTACCCACAGGAGAATGGACCAATAATAAGGGGAAGATAGCGGAGCTCTTCATTCAAACAGTTCAGGAAGTAGGAGGAACGTCAGAAAGGCTAAATACAGAGATTTTGGCTCAAATACACCTCCCTCAAATCTCAGAGCTGCAGAAACAGCAACTACTACAACCACCCACCTTCTTCGATAACCCAAGCAATTCACCATATGGAGGCAACACACTACCGTCCAATAAGCCTGTGCAATGTTCTATACAAAATAGTCTCTAAGTGGATGATGATGAGGATGCAACCAATCCTTGGTGAAATCATCTCCCATAATCAATCAGGCATGGTTTTCAAAACTGAACCCGATCGAACGGTTGGACTGGAAAAATCGGAAATCGGTCAGGTGACCAGTTCCGTTTTTCCCCTCAAAATCGGATTTTTCCCAAAAACCGTTGATTTTAGTCAGTAAACCGTTGATTTAGGCGATTAACCATTCAAACGGTTTTGACCGTTTTTTATTTTTTAAAATTTTTTTATTTTTTTGTCAGAACGGGCCGTTCGAATGGTCAAACCATTCAACCCAGGAACCAGACCCCTGACCAGTTCATTCTCCGGGTCAGTTTTAAAAACCTTGCAATCAAATTTCTTAAAAGATAAAAAATAGTGGATAACATCTTGATAACAAGGGAAATTCTACACTCCATGGAAAGGCAGAAAAAAGGTAAAGGCCTATAATTGCTCTTAAAGGCTTTTGATCGCATGGGATAGTCATTCCTAAAGGAAACCTTAAAAAGAATGGATTTCCCTTCAAAATGGGTGAATCTCATTCACCAATGTATCTCTACTCCTACCTTTTCAGTCAAGGTGGGTGGACTTTGCCATGGGCACTTCAAATTAGAGAGAGGTCTTCGACAAGGAGACCCACTCTCTCCTTACCTATTTATAACAGATATGGAGGTACTCACACAATTACTAGCTTCACCAGAATAGGAGGTAGTGATTGAGGGAGCAAAGGTTTGTAGAAATGGCATCTCTGTAAAGCAGACATGAGCCAAGTGAGATCATTGCAAAGCATACTCACTCAATTTGAGAAGTTATCGGATCAAAGAATTAATTATGAGAAATCATCAATCATGTATAGCCGTAATGTGCCCAGACACCATCAGAGGATATACTCACACATTCTCAAAGTTAGAGGAACCCTAAATGGAAACAAAATATCTAAGAGCACCAATAGGGGTTAGAGATGATAGAATCTCCACACACCAACACATACAGGACAGATTTGAGGCAAAGTTATCTTCATGGAACTCTAAACTCCTATCACAAGGAGGTCGCACCACTTTAGTCAAGTTGGTGCTACAGGCTATACCTGACTATTCTATGCAAATAGCCATCATACCACAAGGCATACTCTCAAAAGTTGACAGAAGTATAAGAAACTTCTGGTGACAAGGTAACGAGAGTGAGGTGAAACACACTATAAAATGGAGCAAAACCTGTCAACAAAAGTCAATAGGTTTCAGACAAAGCAGAGTTATGAACAAGGCAATTTTTGGCAAACAAGCCTGGAGGTTGTTAGCAAATCCAAATGCACTTTGGAGTAGAATGATCAAACAAAAATATATTTTTTTAAATAGGAGCCCCTTTGAAGCTAAGCCCAATCATAGCTCATCCTACTGGTGGAGACAGGCACAAAAGATCCTACTAGAGCTTAAACCCAACCTACTATGGCAGATACATAATGGTGAAAATACTCTTGCCTTTGTAGAACCTTGGATTCCCACCATTCCAGGAGGAACACCTGCCCCTAGAGACCTCACTAATTTGCAGCCCAGATCACTTGAAGTGTCAAACTTTATCAATCAGGATGGGTCTTGGAACCAACCGCTTCTAGACCAATTCTTTGATCCCTCAGTTCACTCACACATCCTTCAGCTAAACACAAGTATAGAGAATGGTCAGGATGTAGTCATTTGGAAGCGCAACACATCGGGCAGTTACAGAGTAAATACTAACCCCTCGTCATCTCAATCACACTTCTGGTGGAAAATCTTATGGAAATTAAAAGTTCCATATAGATGTTCTGTCTTCCTATGGAAACTAGCTAGCATGGGATGGTATCCTCACCCGTGACAAATGCAGATATTGGCTGCAAGGTGAAGATCGCTTTAGTGTGCCTTCTGCAACTCTCACGTAGAAACATCTCAGCATCTATTTTTCACCTACCCATTTTCTAGAGCAGTCTGGTGCCAATTACAAGTTGGCCTTAATCCAAATATCATATAAGACAATGTACATTTTCATATGATCTTGTATAATTGGTGGTTGAATATCATATAAGACAAAAGGTTGTATAGCCCTTTACATTCTATGGAGAACTACAAATGGAATAACGTGCTCATGATATGATAATGTAACAAGTACTCCATGTTGGGTCTGATCCTAGGGTTGAAAGCAGCTTCCCAGATGAAGATAAACCACTATGTTAGTTCACAGTGATTCGATGCAGCTGGTGAACTTTATGAACAACAGAAGCCAACCAAAGTCTTGGATAGAGAAGCTCCATTTTGCCATCATCAGCAACAGGTGCATGTACAGGTTGTTTGCTAGTCAATAGTGGAAGCTGCTATTAAATGGGTCCCAACGAAGAGAGATACCTGCAGATGTGTAGAGCATGATTTGACCACTTCCGATTTATAAAACTCCAAATTGTTTACTAATCCCATAAGACCATGAGACCATAAATATAAATTATGAGAGTGTTTGGTATAACTTTGTTGTGTTATTTGTATTTTTTGGTTGATCAATAGAAATATGTATCATTTACATTAGAAAAACGGATGTATTTGAGAAATATTAAATTTAACGTTTTAAGTAGAAATAACAATTTATATCAATCCATTCAAAACATTTAACAATATCTCTCACAAATTTATATTGATCAATCCAGAACACAATGGTAACACAAACACCACCAAACATACATCTCTTATAACTCCTAAAATGGGCATTTTAAGAAGCACTTCATTACAAAAAATAAATGAATGAATGAAAAAACTTCCTAAAATAAATGGAGATCAGATCAGTGCCCCACAAGTGTCTCACAGCACATTGGAAACATCTCCCATGATAAATACAGTAGATGTTCCCAATGCATAGTAAGATGTGCATATAAAAACACAATAATGACTTCTGGAATTGCAAGGTAGACCACAAGCCACAGGGAAAACTATAAACTTATATTTGCTAAAAATCGGGGAAGCCAAAATACACTTAACATTGAGCTAAGAAATTCAACAGTCGCAACTGCGTTGAGTGTTTAATATTTCGGATGGGTCTCTTGCGGGTTGTGATGTTGATAAAGAATTTGCAAGATACCAAACAACAAGTTGATAAGATCTTCTATTGATCATAGCGGATACTTGGAATTGAATCCTACCTACACCTCCACCATCTAGATTGGAGACTTGAGGGATGGGCCACCTCCGTATAGCCGTTCACGAGATTTAAAAAAGAAAAAGGGCTAAGAAATCAAATTTTCCAATGAAATTTAATAGAGGGTTTTATTGTTCAGTTCACCCGTTGTCTTAGTACAATTTGTACAGTTGAAACAGTAACAGGCTTAGTATATGGTTCAGAAAAAAAAAAAGAATTACAGCACAGATTGTATGGTTTAATAGAAGTTTTATCTTAGTTACCAAAAATGAATTTGCACAGTTCTGCTTTTTCGACCCAAACATTTTTTTAGTACTTTTAGCTTCCGAACGTAATAAGAGCACATTTTTCACACCCTCCAAACGCAGCCTAAATGTTATAATACTTGGGCCTACTGTAAATTGCCACTTCACTTGCCATTTGTCAACGGAAGCTTCTCTTCCAACTTGGAGGCTTTGGTAACCGCCTAGATTTTTTTCCTCATTTGGGGAGTTCGGCCTGCACGTTGCTACTTGTCAACTTCCCATCGAGCTATGCCAGGTGTCACATTCGTAGAACTCCCGCATTGAACACATGCCACGTGTTAACTCAGAACACATTTTAAGTGTCGTTCCGTTTTCGTTTTTTCTTTTTTTATTTTTCGGTTAGGAATTTACATCAGCGCCCCACCCGACAATGTCCCATAGCACATCCCGACGGAACGGGATCCGCTCCTCACACAGGGGCGCCTCACAGGTACGTCCACCGACGTCTTGATAAGACATCATTGAAACATATTCCCAATATAAGGTCGGGATATGCTGTGAGGCGCTGGCGCGGAGGTGAAATCGTCGGTTTGATGACATTTCGTTTTCATTTTCAGTTTTTCTTATCCCTAAACCCTATAAATCACTTCTCTCCCTAACTTAACTCATCTAATTTTTGGTAACCCAATCCTTGAATCTGAATCGCAAGGCAATGGAAACAATTTCCCTTCCTTCCCCTGTACTTCATCCTCTGAAACCATTCCCAGCCAAGCCCCGTTACCGGAAAACCGGCACCGTTGAACATGAGAAGAAGAAGAAGAAGCCCATTAAGGTCCTCGCCGGAAAAAGAGATGCCTACAACCGGGAATATAACGGCCGGCTTGTCGATGAGAACATGATCGTTTTACGAAAACGCATTCTGGAGATTAAGATGGTAGAGCAGAAGCATGAACCTCCTTCCGATTGGATGGAGTGGGAGAAGCGATATTACGCCGATTACAACTCGGATATCTGTGAAGCAATGGGATTATTGCAAACCAAGCTGATGAATACCCGGCCAAGCTTGGCTCTGGGAACGATGGGTCTTCTTATACTGAGCGTCCCTATATCGACGGTCGTAACCTTGTCTCATCTGATTGAGATAACCAAGTTGATCCTATATTCGATTCATCTCAGTTGAAATTGTTTTTCTTTTAATCTGATTCATTGTATATAAATGGCAATTTGGATAGAAAGAAAGGAGTCCGTCTATGAATATATCTACATTTTCTGGTTGTTTATTCTTTGTTGCTTCTTTTCTTTTTTTGCTTCCTTCTTGTTTTTCAGTCCTCACACTGCTGGTTCCTTTTATTCAACTCCAAAGATCAGATCAGTACATCCTCACAGAGATGATATCAGAGACGATGATGGGTGCAATGGACCAGGTAGCACTGCGATTATTTTCAGTTGTATATATTGCTAAATTCTGTGTGCTACTGAGGCAAATAGAAGACAGAACTCAAAGAGAAAGGTTTTAGTAAACTTCTACAGTCGGCAATCAAGGTTCTGATTCGCCATGGAGGATCAATATCTTTCAACAGAAGAGTGATGATAGATTGGGCATATGACCTTCGGGTATGATATCACTGCGATCCCCGCCGGCCGGGCCAGAACTAAACCATCTCTAAAGGCTTCCAAGTTCCACTTCTGCCTCAATCGCACTACAACATGGGACAATTGGTGTTCGTGAGCAAGCGTCTAAGAATGAAGGTTTAAGAAATCCGTCCTTGAAAGCTCTTTCGAGTTTCGTCTGTACTCTGAATCAGCTCCACAGGTACGCTGGCAGGGTATCGTTCTATTTGCACAGTTTGATAAATTGAAGAGAGTTTTAAGATAATCCTTAGTGGCTCAAGCTTGTCGCGAGCGAAAACACTACCAGGGTCCCGTTCTGTCCCGGTGCTTCACACAATTGCACCTCTTATATATAAACAATGAGAGGCCATTGGAGGAAAGTGTTTCCACAGAAATCTCACTCGGTTTGTTCTTTGCAATCAGTCAAATCATTGTTTAACTGTAACCAAAAAAATCATTGTTTAAGGAAATTTGGGATTCATCGCTTTGTTTGTTCCTGAAAGAGGAAATGACGAACGAAAATGTGGTTCATTCTAGTACAAATCCGATGTGTCTAAAAAGATCAAAAGACTTGTAATAGGTGTAAAATGGACCGGGCCGCCCCGCCCGCCAGGAATGGCTGCAACATATCTGAATTTGGACCATTTTAAACCGTGTATTGGGAATATCTTCCAATGACCCAATGCACGCTCAGATGTACATATGGGGCTGACATGATCTATCTCATGTTACAAAAGATGTAACACTCCAAATCAGTCATAAGATACATGGGACTACAACCATTAACCTCCCGGTGTAGAATTATGTATTTTATCACTCACCTAACCCAAATTCCTATGTGACACCTATACCCTTTATTTATAAAGCAAATTCCAGGGCAGGGCTACGTGTCTCAATTAAACTTATTTTTGAGCTTAATTTGGAACTTGGGTACGTTGGATGACTCTAATACAATATAGTACAAGGTTGAAGATGGAGCTTTTTGGTGTACTTGGGGACGGAATGCATGGCCGTTGGCCAATCCAAATTATCAATCAGTTGGCAAATCTTTGGTCTTTACCCTATCATGCATTAGAGTAGTGTTTTACGTAATCAGATCAGCTTGAGATGCCTAGAAAAGGGCTTATATCGAAACAGAGAATAAGGGCTTTTGTTCTGATGCTTTGACTGGTGGGTGGATGGAGAATTGGAGATTAACGAGACAAAATACGATGGGATAAGTGTACCGCAATCCATGGGCAGGATTTAATCCACCCATAGAAATCTTAGCTCCACCCTAACCCTAGGGGTGGACTGAATTATAAAAATACCAAATGTGATACCTAAGCATGTCTTTTCCAGATGCCACTCCTGTTTCCATCACGGACGACCCAATAGCAATCCAAACCATCCATTGATTGGATAGAACAACCTGCTGCACCAGCAATATGTCTACATTCTTGCTCTACCCTTCTTACGTACGTTATCTTAAAGCCTTCTTCGTTTCGTTTTGTTGGTAAACGGAGGTGGATAAGTTGGTGAGTTGGTGAGTGTAAGACTTGATATTATCCTTTGTCTATTTGGATAAATAACTTTTTTCTTTTATAAGGTAGAAAAATCAAAACCGGACCGGACCGGATGGCCGGATTGGAAATATTGGGAATCGGTTAGGTGAGCGGTTCCATTTTTCCCCAAAATCGGGATTTCTCAAAAAATAGTTGATTTTGGTTAACAAACCATTGACCCGAGAGCTTAACTGTTTGAACGGTTTTGATTGTTTTTTTTTTTATTTTTTAATTTTTTTATTAGAATGGGCCAACCATTTGAGTCGAAGATCGTTTGACCCGGTAACCGAACCCCTGACCGGTTCAGTTTCTGGGTCGATTTTAAAAACCATGAGAAAAATTGTTATTACATGATAAGATAATATTATCCATTCAGTAATGACACTTTTATGGATAAAATAGTTATTATTTAACTTTATACAAAAAACAAAAGATGCTAATAAGTACATTCCTAGGAAATATTTGCCAAGATAGGTGCATTTATCCAAATAAATAATTTCATGAAAAATGAACTAGACCAATTATGCTATCCAAGCTGAACCAGCTCCTCTTTTGAACACTAAACATGGATTTAGCTGTTTCAATGCACTTTTGGCATGCCATTTCGGGCTTGATCTTTTATGAGTGTACCCATTTATATAAGGGCTAATTACTTTGTGTACCCTATAGAGGAACTACTTGTATATATTCTGAACTTTTAAAAATAACTTATATATACATGCCTTGTTCGCCAGCCCCACATAGCATAAATAGACCACTATTAGTGCACCATTTAGAGCCATTAATACCTTATTCAAATATTTTGCCTTAAATGCTATGACAAATAAGTGAAAAATTAGAACCCATAACCCAGAAACGGGAGGCTAAAGCCTATAGGTCGATATTCATTCCCTAAATATAAAGTTCAAAAATATATTAAGAAGAAAGGGAAATATTTTTTTTAGGCTCCGTTTGATTTGTGGGAAGATTTGGGTGTGATGGGAAAAGATGGGATGGGAAAGTGTAAAAAATTTACACTTCCATTGTTTGGTCTTATATATGAGAAAATAATAGAAAAAACACTATTACGAGTTGGTTCTTCGCCGGATTCATGTGAGATGAAGAACAGAGCTCCATGACTATAACGACAATCAGAGAGAGGGAAAATGAGGGAATGAGAGAGAGTTAGGAGTGTTGAGAAAGCAGATCGCCACTGTCGAGAGTTGCAGCGGTGATCAGAGAAAGGGAGGAAGACAGGAAGAATAGGAAGAAGAAGAAAAAGAAGAAGAAGAAGAAGGCGAGGGAGAAGAGAGAAGAGGAAGATGGAGGGAGAGACAGTATCTGGTGAAGATCGCCATTGCCCCTCACAGAAGAGAGAAGAGAAAGGGAGGAAGATAGGAAAAAGAAGAAGAAGAAGAAGACAAAGGTGAGGGAGAAGAGAGAAGATGAAGATGAAAGGAGATCGCTGCAACCCCGATTCCACCGGGGTCGCACGGTTTTGGTGCAACCCCAATTCCATGATTTTAAGATGTGGCATCCCACATTTTTCTCATCCCATCCCTTTATTTCCCTCAATACAAATGGGAGAAAAAAGAATATTTTTGAAATATTTCATTTTTCTCATCCCCATCCCATAAACCAAACGGAGCCTTACCAAAAAAAGAAAGGGAAAAAAATTGGTTCCCCATAGAATAATTCCCTATTGACATATCATTGTTGCTTTTCAACAAAATGAAAGAGATAAGTTTTGCTGGTTCTGAGATTCAAGCTTACTTTTATACCTGGTAGGTAAGCATATTTAAGAATTTTGAATGAAAACCGAAATAGACTTTATTTTCCAAAGAGGAGAGATGATAGACAGAGGAAAGAGGAATTCAAGTGCCCCTCATTGTTTTCCCATTTCATTTTTTGTCAAACACGAACAAAGAATAAAAACTTTGTAACCGATGATCAATGGAATTCCTTAATTCGAGATAGAGAGAGAACATAGGAAACATTGTTTCCCTAAATTGCTGATACAATCGATGATGACACTAAGGGTAGTTTCATTATTCAAATGTCACTATGTACGTGGAATATTTGTATTGTCGAAATGATTTTTTTTTTCAAAATAATTCACAATCTCCTAAAGTTGTAAGTGATACTACTTTGAAGTTTTCCTCTAAATGGTTGAATTTCTAGGCGATTAAACATTTGGATCCTCAAATGTGATAGATTGTTAATAGAGATTTTTAGTTGAGGTTGACATTCACATAAATTTTGATGGCTCGCTCGTTCAAGGATGAGAGTGGTACAAAGCTCGTTCAAGCTTTGTCTATTTGTAGATGATGAATCTCCTAAAACTATTTTTCTACCTTTGGTAATTAAATGTAATTATATTTTAATTTTTTTAAATAATTAATAATTATTTATATTTTATATATTATTTTTAATAATATTTTACAATACAAAAGTATCAAAAATTAGTTTTAGTTAAAGTTGTTCATCAAACTGATGAAACTGACCAATTAATTACCCATATCCATAACCTAAGACTTAGGATCCATAACCCATATTCAAGTCCCATGACCAATTAATTACCCATATCCATATCCTAAGACTTAGGATCCATAACCCATATTCAAGTCCCATGACCAATTAATTACCCATATCCTAGACCCATGACCCATACCTAGGGCCCAAGACCCCTGACCCAATACACATATCCATAACCTAGTACTTAAGATTCATGACCCATGACCTTGATCCGAATTTAAACCATGTCCAAATTAACCTATCTAGGCCCACCTCAACCCAATCCATCTACCCCTAATAATAAATATTAAGGTGTTTGATTTTTGTAGATATGTTGATTGCTTTTTATATGATATGACATATTATTCTTATGTTTTTATTTATTTATTTATTTTCTTTTGCACATCCACATGCATTGCATATCATCCTAAAATGCTAGGAACCTATTGTCCTATAGGCAAGGGCTAGTACACAAAGGCCATTGGGACTTGACACCTAGTGACCCTTGTGAAAAGCTTCCAACCACTCACCAACATGAGAAGCCCATCCAATGGGTGGAGGTTTAAAGACTAGCAACCATATTGGAACCTTCAATCTAGTTGAACCGAACCCTCATACATTGCATATTATGAATTTGTTAAGTATAGATAGTCATTCATCTTTGTTTTCCAATTGTTTGTTTGCATGTTTTTACTTTATTTATTTATTTGTTTTTAGAGGGGTCCAAATTAAAATTAAAGTTTAACATCAAAAAAGAAAAGAAAATAAAGTAAAAATGAATTTTCATCTTCCAAGTCTTGCATGCACCCAACCCTAGTTGACCTTAGGATGACCCATATCCAAACCTAGATCTAGATCCAAGCTTAAACCTAGATCCTAGATCCAAACCCAGACCTAGATGCTAGATCCATGACCCAGACCTAGCCTTAGATCCATGCTCATATCCAAACCCATAACTAGGTTTAGATTCAAACTAAGACCTAATGTTAGATCCATGACCCAAACCTAAATCCATATCTAGATTTAAACCTAAACCTAGATTCAAACCCAACTCTTGATCTAAACCTAGATCTTAGACCCAAACCCAAGCTCAAGACATATATTCAAATACTAGATGTTTAGCTGGATCCAAACCCAAACCTAGATCCAGACTTAGATCCAAATCATAGACCCCTATGCAAACCCAAACTCAGACCTAGACTTAGACAAACATACAAATCCTAACCTAGATCTAAACTAGATCTAGATTGTAGACACCTATGTCACCCCAAATTGAAACCTAGACCCAAACATAGATACGAACTCAAATTCCTAAACCTAGGTCCAGACATAAATCCATATGCTAGATATTTATCTAGATCCATATTGGTACAAACCTAAACTTAAACCTAGATTCAGACATGGATACAAATCCAAACCCAATCCTAAACCCATATGCTAGATATCTATCTAGATCCAAATCGAAACCTAGATATAGACTTAGACCTAGATTGTAGACACCTGCATAGACCCTACCTTAAACCTAAACCCAGACATAGATGAAAATCCAAACCCAGTCCTAAAGCCAGATCCAAACTACATCTAGTCCCAAACTCATATCTAAATTTAGACACAGATCGTAGATACCTATGTAGACCCGACAATAGATCTAGATCCTAGGCCCATCACCTAGATACTAAGCCTATCTCCTAAATCCATGACTCAATGTAAACCTAGATCGAAACCTAGATCTATACTCCACATACCTATGCTTGTATGAAATGGCTATACCAATGTAAACCCATACCCTGATTTAAGCCTAAATCCATATCACATATACCTACATAGATCCTAACATGCATCCAAACCTAGATTGAAACACACATCCAAGTCTAGACCTAAATCTCAGATCCTTGCCGAAACCCAAATGCAACCTATGATCAAAACCTAGCTCAGACCCAATCCATAACCCATCATGGCCAAGCCATTCCTTTTTTTCCCTAGTCCAAATTGCTCAACCCTTAACCCATACCAATCATGCTTACATAGCTCACCTGTCCCATATCCCTTCAAATCTCTTTTGAATTCAGCCCCACAGTCCAATAAAAATCAACTTCAAACAAACATCCTACATCTCAAGGAACCAAAAATCGACTAACTGGCCTATCAGTAGCACTGATAACCTTAACTTCAACTAGCATAACTCAACCCTCTAGAACTTAACATAATGCACTTAGGGCCAATGGAGCCCACACCAATTTAACCCAACTGCACCTTATTGAAGCCTAACCTACTCAACCCTAAGTCTCTTAGAACTAAAGTAAGCTGGCCCGAGCCAATTGACTAGAATCTAAACTAAATCCACCTAATCCACTTGAACCTTTAGAATAAACTAGACTAACCCAAGCTAGGCCTATTTAGCCCATTTGAACCAGCCTAACCAACCTACTTAGAAACAACCCATTTAGGCTTATCATCCTAAACTGAACCAAGCTTGCCTGGCCAACAATGAAAGCAGATGCAATCGAGCTCGTCAGAAAGTGTGACAAGTGCCACAAACACGCCAATATCCACCACCAACCTGCCGCCGACCTGAAGTACCTCACCAGCCCGTGGCTTTCGCATAGTGGGGGATCGATATACTCGGACCATTCCCACCAATGACAGGACAAAGAAGGTTCTTAGTGGTGGCAGTTGATTATTTCACTAAGTGGGTAGAAGTTGAACCCCTCGTAATGATCACAGCTCAGAACGTGCAAAACTTCTTTTGGAAATATATAGTGTGCCGCTTCGGGTTACCTTGAGTACTGATCTCTAACAATGGTAAGCAGTTCGAGGACATTAAACTCCAGAACTGGTGCCAAGACATGGGAATTCAACAGAACTTTACCTCAGTGGCACACCCTCAGGCAAACGGCCAAGCGGAAGTCACAAACAGAACTATCCTCCGCGGACTGAAGGCACGCCTGGACCGAGCTAAAGGATTATGGGCAGACGAGCTACCCAGTGTTTTATGGGTTTATCGGACTATAGTGAAGACCGCTACAGGTGAGACCCCCTTTAACCTCACCTACAGCACTAAAGCAGTCATCCCAGCCGAAATCGAGGTTCCCTCACCACGTCTAGAAGCGTATGATGACAAGGCAAATGAAGACGAGCTACGCACCAACCTCAACCTACTTGACGAAGTACGGGATCGCGGCCTACCAGTAAAGAGTAGCTCGGTACTATAACGCCAAGGTCAAGAAGCGGAACCTCCGCGTTGGCGACCTGGTCCTTCGTAAAGTTATGGTGCCTAAGCCCGGTGTTGGTAAGATCGGGCCAAATTGGGAAGGACTCTACCGAGTAAAGCGGGTGCTCGAGGAATGAACATACGAGCTCAAAACCCTAGAAGGGAAACAAGTACCTCAGGCATGGAATATCATCAACTTAAGGCAATATTACCTATAAATTACTGAGTATACCACGAGTCACTCCTAGAGCCTAAGGGCCAAAATGCCGAGCTAATGAAGACCTCGGCGCGATAAGACCCAGTCGCCTCTATGGCATGGGCGAACTCCAGAAGGGGCTAGACCATAGTCGCCCCGCCCCCCCCCCCCCCCCCCCCCCCCCCCCCCCCAAAGCCCAAGGGCCAAAACTCCGAGTTAACAAGGACCTCGGCACCATAAGACCCATTTGCCTCTATGGCATGGGCAAACTCTAAGAGTGGACTATAAGTCACTCCCCCAGCATACGGGCGAAAACGCCGAGCTAACGAGAACCTCGACACCAAATAAAACCTAGTCGCCTCATCAGCATAGGCTAAGTATTAGTACTGAAGGCATAGGCAACTTGGGTGTGAACCCTATGATGTGTAGCCCGCCTCAGTGTACCAGTTGAACCCGATAAGGGACAACCTACGTCAACTTAACCCAGGTGCATATAGGTCGGGAATATGCTTACCACCTCGGGGTATACCATAAACTCTCCCCGAGTATCGGGAAATAGTTCGGAGTAACAATGACTGAGAAACCCCACTTCGGGCATTTGGCTCTAATAGTTCGAGTGATAAAGTCACTCCGACAAAAAGTAAAGAGCACACAACACTTAGCAAAAGAAAGAAACATCTCGTTACTAATTTTTATAAACAAAAAGACAAAAAACCGGGCCTAACAGCCCGAGAGAAGTTCATCAAAAAACGAAGAAAAAGCAGGGCCTAACAGCCCGAGATAGTTCATCAAAAAAGAAAGAAATATACAGAACCGGGTCCAGATACCTGAGAACAACCATTCCAGAATCAAAAGAAAAAAAAAAAGAGCAGCTACCGGCCTCAAGGTTCCACCGCCTCCACGTCCTCATTGTCCTCCGGAGAGTCGGGCTCCTCCTCCTCCGCCATGTCCGCCATTTCTGGGTCCAGACCCTTCATCGTTATGCCTTCAAGGTTGAGCCCGAAGAACTTCTTCCAGACCAACCATCGGCAGAGTTTGAATCCCAAACGGTAGGAGCTCGAGCCATACTCCACCTGGAGGTCGTGGTACTCCTGGGAGTCTTTGAAGTCCCATATCGCCTTAGCTCGCTCTGCCTCCACCATGGCGTCAAAGTTCCGAGTCTGATCCTGGAGCGTGGACTCCAAGCTCTAGACCTACTGGCGAAGGAGCTCCCTCTCCGCTATCACCCTCGACGACTCCTCCCGGTAGCGAGCACTCTCCTCAGACAACCGGGCGATCTGTGCTTCCTAGTCCTGGAAGAGCAGCTCCTAAGCCTCGCCCCCCTTCCGAGCCTGGAGGATTTCACCTCGGGCCTAGTCGAGCTCGCCCCGGAGCTTCTGCACATTTGACCTCTGAGTGAGGGCGTCCTTGGAGTGAATGTTAGTCTGGAGGGCCATGGCGTGGATGGCGGAGTTCACCTGACAGTAAAAGGCCGAGGTAAAAAAAAAAAAAACAAAAAGGAAGAAGAAGCAATCACTTACCACCATGCAATGAGCTGAGGCCAGCCTGGCAAGCTGCTTAGGGTCCATCCCTCCCCAGTTGGCGACCTCCACGTGGGTGATCGCCTGTCGGCTCCTTCGTGAGGCCACGATGAAGTCGGTGACGCTTTCCTCCTTCCCCTCGGTAGGGAACCGTGGGAAGGCGATGAGGCGGGACTGCACAAACAGAGGGTACTGCCCTTGCGGTGGGACCTTGCCTTCTTTTGCGCCACCTTCCGTGGCTATTCCCTCGAACGGAACCGACGGTACCTCTGGCGGTGGTGGAACGAAGGCTGGGTCAGCAGCCTCGAACTCGGAAAGCCCGGAAGTGGACGCTCGATCAAGGCACGACCTCTTCACCCTGCGCTTTTGGTTGCTTGACAGAAGGCGGCGTGCATGTACACCAGACATGTTGGCTGCCAAAAATCACAAGGCATTAGTCCAAAAAAAAGAGAGAGAGAAAGTGCGACCTAAGGGCAACCTACTAGAGCTCAGGCCGACCTGCGCGAGCTTGTCCTCAGCCAAATAGTCCGAGCAATGGAAGCCAACCACTGCCTAGGATTGCAGTGTCTCCCAAACTTTTGGATCCAAGTCAACACCCAAATCCTGGATGGCGGCCCTCCAGTGGGTCGGGAAGGGCCACCCTTCGGGGTTGCAAACTACAAAATAATCCCGCTTCCAAGCCGGGATCCTGTTCGGCAGCTCGTGAAGGAGCTTGAAGACAGGACGGGGAGAAAAGTAATAAGAACGCCTTTCTGGAGGCGCTCCGTGGGAGGCATTCTTGAAGGAAAGAATAGAGGAGAAGATGTCAATGTCGAGAGGAAGACAATACTCATAAAATAAAGAAATTGTCCCAACTACATTTCGGATTGAGTTGGGGTGAAGTTGGTCCATAGTAACATTAAAATGGTTTATAACCTCCACTATCAAGGGATGTAGAGGAAGACGAAGGTCAGCAATGAGTTGTGCCTGAAAGATCACGATTTCATCATGACCATGTTCCCAAGGATAGTCATCGGATGGGAGACTGTAGATGAGATTTCTGGGAAGGTCAAATTGAAGGACCAAGGTCCTGAGTCTCTCCATCGACATGGAGGAAGGACCGAAGCTGTTCGGCTCCCTACCCCGGGAAGTGGAAGTCGTTTCAACGGAAGCCTCTCGAACCTCCGGAGCCTGCCTCCAAGCTCCCCCTGAGCTCGAAGGGGCGTCATCTTGGTTACCGCCCCGGGGAAAGATATTGTACGGGTACCCAGACATTGCTGACAGAACAAGAGGACTCACCAGGAAAAAGCTGAACCGAATGGACGGTGTGAACAGAAAAAGAGCTCGAGCAACTAGGCAAAGGGGCGACCTCGAATCCGAAAGCAAGGCAAGTTGGCGTAAGAAAAATGAGGCATGGGGACCTCCTATTTGTAGCCACTGTCTGCAAACTGACGACTCAGATCAAGGCGAATCCGACAATTCGTAATCAAACTGACCACACGTCTTCTGAAATTGAGATATGACTGGCTGCATGTCTTCCATGATTAAGGTAATGCCGGCTGCATGTCTTCCGAAACTGAGAGCCATTTTGCGCGCTTTTTGGGCACTTAAAAAGTCCAAAAATCGCCTGACATCCGCGTATGTATTTAATGCGATCAGTCAATCTAGTTTGAATTTCGGGTCAAATCCGCCCGTCACCTCATGAACTCCCCCGTGCAAAGAGTGAGACCCTTAGCCCGAGGAGTGGGGGGCAATTGATGGAGGGTGATTTGACCCGACCTCCTAAGAAGGTGACACATGGACATGACTCGACATAAGTAACAACTCAGCGTGACAACCTGGCTACAACAGAGTAACAAGCTCGTTAAAGTCCTCGCAGGTCAGCTCGCTACATTACAATTCGCCACGGAACGAGCTCGCTACAGCGTGAGCTCAAGGACCCCAGTATGCTGAAAGGGAACACTCCAAGCTAAGTCTATCCCAGCTCGCGAGCTGGGGTAATCAGTTCGCTCCAATACTTAGGCAAGAGGATCGCCTCAAAGACAACCTCATGCGGAATCACCTCGGAATACCTCCAGGAGCTCGCTATTGAGCGATGCGACGTTTTCAGGAAGCTTCTTATCTGACAAGATCGTACCCGTCAGACTGCACCACATCTCCTGACTGACAGCGCAGTCCCTGCCAGCCCAACGGACTGCACCCACGTCTCTCTACAGGTGGCGGCGTGCCTGTCTTTTCCGGGTCGTGTCTCTCATTTGATTGGGCAGTACTCTACAACGGTTACTTGCGCAGCCCTGGAAAATAACGACTGCGACAGAGGACCAGTGGCGGTTACACTCGACTTGACGAGAACATCTGTATTTAAAGGCCCTGGTTTCCAAGGGGCGAAGGTAATTTGAACTGATCTAGCGCTATCTGCACTCTTAGCTCTCTTTGCATTTCTTACAGCTCTCTCAGAGTTTTAACTTAACCATCGGAGTATTCCCACCGGGCGAGCTCCCCGGGAATCCTTCACCTTCCTCTTCTCAGGTACCGTCCGTCACCAGATAGGAATCAGATGTCCACCAGCTAGGAGTGCCCGGATCGCGCTGCATCACATTTGATTCACAAACATAACTCCCCATGTTTCAGAACAACCAAATTCCCTCTTTTTCAAATACCAACACAACCACATGTTTCAAAAAGAAGGTTGACATGACCAAGTGATTTTGTATATCTTAAGCCATATTCCTATATTGCATAAAATGCAATATATTTTTTATACACATGAAAAAATATATAATTATATATATTATTGTTCACATATGGTAAATAAATATCCGTACTACCAAAGTTGAATGATGGTAGATCAATTACTTCCGTACATGTGAGTCACACAAAAATACTGATAATGTGTTGAGTCTAAAAAATGAACCACTGGTTTGTAGTTCTATGTAATTTAAAACATGACCACAACCATACATAGTAGAACATATATGATGGTTGAAAATAACCACAACCAACCTATTTTCATTTAAAAAAAAAGAGGGCATTTTAAAATATAGGTTGCATGGTTCTTAATCACAATCACCCTTTTTTGAACCATGAACATAACACCCCCTTCATTTTCTATACAAGCTATACTATATATATCCCTATCACCATTGCTCTGCTTTCTCCCTTCCTCATTTTTCTGCTTCCTCCTTAATTCTCTCTCCCATTCCTTCTTACCCCCATCATAGCCCTTTCCCTAGGCCACATCACTTAGCTCCTCTTCTCTCCTTCCCCTTTCTCAATAGTCTATCTTTTTTTATTCTCAATTTACATCTATATTTTGAATATGTGCTTTGTTAGAAGATATAAGACATTTTCTATTTTGACTAAATTCTAAAATATGCTTTATTCTCCAACTCTAAAACTCCTACATAAATGGGCTTCCGACTAATTGTAACAATGACATGAAACATTACAAAGCAATATCAATTTTAAGTAGAAATATTTATGAGTTTGAGGTCTCATTTCTCGATGGCGTGGATTTTCTAGATCTTCCTTATATGGTGCACAAATACAAAGGGAGAGGGGGTAGGGAAGGTAGTGTCGCAAAAATTGTAAAGTGTTGTCTCTTAGAAAATTTCTACTAAATCATCTCACAGGTAGACATTTTATCTTTTGAAATCAAAGTGTCAATCGTCTCACATGTTTATAACCATGGCAAATGGTTATAACAACATTGTAGAATGACTCTTCAAGAAAGTCATTCTTGTGTTGCATGTTCAGTCGAATGTGAAGGAAGAGGCATGTGAAGCTACCTTCCCTACCCATTCTTGCATCATTGATTTCATAATAAGTATTCAAGAAAACCAACTTGATCCATATAACTTATTAATAAAATCAATAGGTTTACAAGTTGAATCAAGTAAGTTTTTATCTCCTCTACTCTTTTCTTTCTATTTGTTGCTTTTTAACAACCTAAATGGTGGTTGAAATAACCAATTTATTTGTCTAAAAAGGATTAGCGAATACCTTCCAATTAGTCTTGATCAAAACAATAATTGGCATTTGACATATTTGATATTATTTGGTTCGTAGTACTCCATTTTGAAGTATTGGGCGAAGAAGATAGTGTCTCCAGGTTTTAGCTAATTCATTTTCAATCACCCATAATGAATATGGGTACATTTGATTTGAAATTGACCTATCTTGTATACAGATAGCATATAGATCCATCTAAAAACCCATAATATATTCAGTTAAGGTCCAATTAGTAATAAAAAATAAAATTTTTAGTAAAAATTGATAATTCATAAAAATGATGAAAACTAAAATCCACCTACATAATACTAAAAATTATTAATTAAAAATGTAATATGATTATATTTATTATTTTTTAAAAATTATTAACAAAAGTAATTATTAATAATTTAAAACTAAAACTACTAAATGTTTTATTAGTTTTAATTTTTTTTCATAATTAAAGTTACTTTTGAAATTTGAAAATAATAAAAATATCTAATAATACATAAATAATAAAGATTAATAATTCCATCAAGTGACCCAAATAATGGATGTAGGGGTGAGCATTCGATTTATTTGATTAAAAACCGAATTGAATAAATTGAAAATTTAAAAACAAACTAACAAAACCAAAACCAAAACCAAAATTTAGAAAGTTATTTTAAAAATAATTTATAAAATATAATTAATTATTACAAATTTAAAAAATTAAAATACAAAACAATTGTATACTGTGTTTCTATTGGTTAGCTTTGACTATACAAACTCGTGCATCGCACGGTTCCCGCTAGTGTAAATATACAGAAACCCCTTAGGACCGGAACAGGACTCGTAGCGTTTGGGCCGGTTAAGTACAAACGTCGTCAGTTTGTACTTAGCATGGCATAAACGTCGTCAGTTCATCTCTGATGGCAGCTTTGAAGCTTGAGCGGTTGAGCCAATTACCACTTCAGCTTCGAAGTTTGAAGTCCTCAGCTCATGATACCGCGGTAGAGACTAGAGAGGGGTTAAATGACTATAAGCAACCGCTTCTAAGTTCTAAGCAGTTTGGTTTTGGTTCTGAAATGGTTTTGTTGTGCTCTCTGTGGTTGTAACCTGGGATTCTGAGAAACCCTCAAAATCAGAAGAAACTCATGTCTAGATTTCCGCTAGTTTCTCATCTCCAAAGGCGTATCTGTATTCTCTGTTTTAGTTGTTCTAATTGAATTGCTCGTTGATTTGTGAACACCGTTTCAAATCGCGAGGGAGGGATACCTCTTTCTTTCCTCTTTCTTTCTTTCTGGGTCTCTCTTGCTTCGCATCCTAATGTGTTCGCAGCAAACGATAACTTAGCGAATGGATTTCTAGGCTTATTAGCGTCAAAATGCTTTCTTTAAGGTCAGTTTCTCTCTTTGGTTATCTTTTATCATTCGAGTCTCTGTACTGAAAGCAGCTTTTAATGCTTAATTATCAATATCTTAACTTTGGTTCTTTTTATTCGCCCATTTTCATGTTGGGATATCTTCTGTAATTCGTCTTTTTGCTTCTATTGATTCCCTTTCGATCTGGGTTGTTTGTATTTCCTCCTTTTGGTGACAAATAGGGATTTTTGGAGGAGGCATAAGAGGAAGGTTTTTGCTGCATTGGGAGTTTTGGGAAGTGGGTATGTTCTGTATAAGCTTTATGATGCCCATAGACGGAGGCTTTCTCAGTTGGAGAGTGAACTTGAAGACCAGCGGGAAACCGAAGAACTTATTAAGGCCCAGTTAAGAGAATCAAGTTTCTATCTATTATCACTGGACATTGTCTCAAATTTTATTTCTCTAATTTATTTTATTTTTCTGGTATCATCTTTGACTGGTAGACTCCAAGCCCATTTTGAAAATATTCAAAGAATAGCTGATTCAACAACATTGCCTTATGCAATGCACTGTTTGCGGAATCGGATAACAGAAGAGCTGGACCTTTCGCACTTGACGGGCAGGCTGCTGCAAGGAAAGGGTCACCCTAACACACTGACATATGTGGAGAAGCTTGAGCTATGGGAAAGACTCAAAATTCAAAGTATGAGTTGCACCATGTAGTTCCCCATTTTGCTTGCCTATATGTGCTTTTGATTTTTTATCTACTCCATTTTCTTTTTTATTTGTGAAAAAAAGAAAGAAATAAAAGGATTACGTTATTTTTGTAACATGTTTGGACATTCTGGAATGAAATGACTGTAGTGGTCCCTCATTTCATTTTGCAGCCACTATCCAAACAGAAGTCATTTCAAGTAAAAAGAGAGAAATGATGTTGTTTGAGATTAAAAATAGTAACAGGAGATGGTTCCATTTCTTCTTACCCTTCAACAAGAAAAAAGAAGAAATTATTGGTTCTAATGCCACGGGAATATAAAATGAAAAAAAGAAAAAATCCATTTCCATGGCATCCAAGCTCTAGCTGCATCCTACTGTAGAGAAGGTTGTTTAGCTTACCTTTTTTTTGGTGTGTGTGTGTGTGTGAAATCATCATTATCGTCACACCATTTTAGCTGAGATGGACTTCTTTCTCCTTTTTTCACCACTTTACCAGGTTTCACGTTAATGGTGTTGTCATTGTGGGCAATGACAATGCTTAACTTATATGTACGAGTTCAGGTCAACATTTTAGGGAGACATCTATATATTGATACAGCAAGGGGTGTGGAAAATTCTCATCTAATGGTAAGAGCTACTGCCTTTTCCTTATATTTTCTGTACCTTATTACATACATTAGTTATCCTTAATTCGTCCATCTGTGTTATATAATTAGTAATATCTAATGAAAATATTCTGTACCAATTCCTTTGCACTGATTTTGTGCTTAGGTCATTGTTTTCATTCCAAGAAATCCTGTGGGTTTCTACTGCTTAGAGTTTCTCAAAATTCCACTCTATCAAGAAGTTGTTTCTCATTTGGTTGTTTGTGCTCACAATACTTATGTGGAATAACAAGTTCTTCTACCATCAAAGATGAAGATTTAGGTGTACCAGCAGCTAGCACTTATGCTTGTATCAAATTGATGGAGAATATGACTTTTGGTAGGTGCTCTTTTGATTGGGTTGTCACCATCAGAAGGGGAAATTTACATAAGACTATTTGCTGGAATTGTCAATGGAGGGTTTACAGGCTTGGGCTTATGACCTCACTGTACTGGAATAACTATAGTCTGTGCTCATGTACAGAACATGGGAATAAAAGAGCAAATATATCTTTGAAGGCAAAAAGGCCTCCCTTCAAACTATTCTTCATTTTGTGGTTTATAGATAACAAAAAGCTTCAATAAAGCAGAAAGAATATACAAATAAGATGCGAAGGGATAACACCATGTGCAAAAAGTATTATGTGTAAGCTTTATTATTATCTTCAATTTCTAGGACATCACCAAAAGCACTCCTGAAAGGTAGTATGTCGAGGCAGAAGAATGCCAATTGGGTGTGCTCTGGTTGTTAGCCTCAAAATAGTTCAAAGGCCCCTCTTTCAATTACTTGAGAAAGAACCTGCTAGGGATTCCAATCCTTTATTGTCTATCTGGTTTAGAGTCTCCTGTCTTTCCTTGGTTGATTGAGAGGTGAAACCACATTTTGATTGGGAAATTTTTGTGAATCGTAGGCACTAGGTCAGCTAGGGTTGATGCGTAGTGCAGTTTTTCTATTGCTCATAAGTAAGAAAGAGCACTTTTTTAGCTATCCTATGAAAGGAAAACTTTACTTTACAGAAAATCAATTAAGAGGCAGTACATTCATAAGTTAAGCATTGGAAAGATGAGGATGTTGAGATGGATGATCGGTAAGACTAGAAATGATAGAGTTGAAAACAATGCATTTATGACAACCTAGTGGTTGACAAATTGAGTGAAGGTATATAAGATGCCTTTGGTCATGTTGATACAAGACCACTTACTGAACTAGTAAGAAAAGTTATCTGATTTGACTTGATGGTTTCAAAAGAGGTATGAGGAACTGCCGTTCATTAATATGTGCCTTTAGGTGCTGTTATTTCTTAGTGAAAACATAGCTAGCAGAGCCTTCGAAGCTTGCTTCTGACCATCACTTAAAGAATGTTTGCCTGAAACTCTTCCAGATCTAGCCACCTATGCTCAAGTCTAAAAGGAGGGGGTTTTCTTTTGATACCCATGGTATCCCGTCAAAACAGTATGGTCAGATATTACCCTCAGAAGGGCCTCTTGCAAAGTCTGGTGGAAAATCTCTTTCCATTCAGCAAAACTAATAAAGAGGTCAAGCCTAACCAAAGAGGGAGGGTCTTGATTATTGGTCCAAGTATAGTGAGCACCCGGGTAAATCCAATAACTCCCATTCTTGCAAAAAATGTGAAAAAAACTTAATGGATCTATCAAACCTTTGATCCCTTTGTATAGTAAAGTTTCACCATAAAAGTGAAGACTCCTACATGTTTATCCAATAATTTGAAGGTGGAACTATTCCAAACAAGAGCTACACCCCCCTGCAGTCACATGGCGGAAAACCCCAAAATGCTTCTTAATATTGGGAAGTCCACTTTGTACAATTTAGTTTCCTGCAACATCACAATATCCACCTTTTTTCTTTATAGTCCTTTTGGTTCGTGTGACTGGGATGGGATGTTTGTTTTGGGTGACATACTAGAATGCAATGAGAATACCTTTCTCGAAATATGGGACGCGGGGTCTCACCAAATAGGTGCGATGGTAGTGAGAAAAAGTTGTCGAGTGCGCACTGTTGTCATCTCCGACCCCTGAAACGGTCTAAACTTCGACCATCGGTATCTTTCATCTCTGGTGAAGTTTACGGCCTCCGATAAACACTTCCATCTCGTTTCAGGTTGTTTAAAGGTTATTTGGTATTTTATTCGATTGAAAATCTCATTCCCTTCCTCCCTCAAGTTGAGTTCAAATCCCTAAACGACAAGGAAACAAGTTATCGTCTTCTTCTTCTCCAACAAAGGTAACATTGTATAGGTTGTCGCTCACGACAACCTGCAACCGTTGTGGGAGAGTAGAGAAGGGAAGGGCATGCTTCTGTGTTGTCGCTCATGACAAACACTAGAGAGCACACGAAGAACGATTCTTCTCAGGCTGTGTCATTGCAACCGCTGTTGCTGCTCTTGTTCAACCTACATTTTTTTCTTGGTGAGAATTTGTTTCTTTTTCCCCCTTCCTATTTATTATTTATTGGAGCTGAATTTCTACTTTTAGTACGAATACTGAATTTTAGATTGTTGGTTACTATTTGCCATAATCTTCATTTTTTAATTATTTTTTGTTAGGTTTTTCTTCACTGATGTGATTTTTTGAGTTTTTATAGATAGAGATTTAACAGAAGAAAAACGATCTATGTACTACTTGCAATTTCTCTAGTGGATTTTTTTATTTGTTTTCTTCTTTGAGTACAATTAGACTGGAAATTCAAGTTTTTTTTCTTTAATTTTTTTTGAGTTTTCATATTTTCAGGATTTTTGTTGGATTATCATCTTGAATTTTAGCTCTTGTAGATTAATGAGTACCACTATCTTGATATGAGTATAGAAGTTATATAGCAAAATTTGGCTAAAATAAAAAATCTTGCAAAATTTTCTCATCAATCAAACACTGGAAAGCAAATTATATGGGATAATGGTTTCAACAAACAAACACAGGTACCAAATTGAGAAAATAAAATTTTCTTTTCTCATCCCATCCTTTCTCATTCCATCCCTTCCCATCCTTTCTCATTCCATCCCTTCCCATTCCATTGTTTCTCGACAATTAAACAATAAAAGGCATGGGAGGCGTACACCTGGAGACGCACCTCCAGGCGAGGCACCCCCAAAACGCCTTGAGGCGTATGCTAGAAGCATTGACACCTCTGAGGCATATGCCTTAGGTGCAAGAGGCATACGCACACCCCATGTAAAAAGATAGAAAAAGACAAAGAAAAAAGAAAAAAAAAGTAAAGGAAAGAAAGGGATGGGAAAGAAAAAGAAAGAAAAGAAAAGGAAAGGGAAGGAAAGAAAAGATAAGGGGAAAGAAAGTGGGCTGGGGACTAAGCCCCCCAGCCCCCCAGAAAAGGAGGGGGGTTTTTGTTTTTTTTTGTGTGTGTTAGGGCGGGTCCCCGCTTTTAACTAGTGATATTCATCTTCATTCTTCTTAATATAAAAGATTTTTATTAAAAATAAAGAAAAATGAGATCCTCCTTCCTCTTCTCCCTCCTCTTTCTTCCTCCTCATCCCCCTCCTCTTAAGTAGGCTTATGCCTCTTTGTGTTCAGGAGGCTTACACCTCTTATGTTCTGAACTACACCTCACGCCTCTAGGTAGTGGAACGCCTTCGCGTTTTAAAACATTGCTACTAACTGTCTTCTTCCAAAGCCTAAGCCTCTTATGTTCCAAGATAACACTTTGATGCTTTCCATGATTAACGATGAGCTGATATACTTTTTCTTCCCACACTTCTAGCCCGCTCATTCGACCCCTGAGTTAGTCGCGAAAGTTCCTTAGTTTGTCTCCTATTTTGTTTGCCTTCTTCAATTAGATGTCTATTTTTCAAAGAAACCAGCAATGCCTTGGTTTCTTCTTCCAAACCCTGTATTGAAACTCCTAAAAATTCCCCGAAACTGAGCAACTTAAACATGAGCCATGAGAACACTTCATTGTCTTGTACACATCTCAGCTGGACTAAATGAACATTATTTTCCTTTACCTGTTCTTCTTGATCCTGATGCTGGAGAAGCAAGCCCTATTTTTCACAAGTTCTTATTGGTCCTAGGCGTCTTGTCTGAGATGCGAGCTCTGGGCCTAACTCCTCTTCCAAATGGACCTGGCTAAAAAGTCCCCTTTGATGATAAAGCTTGCCAATGGGTCTAATACCCGGGTCCCTTAAATGAGTCTTAACCCAATCTGCAAGCACCTCTGCCAACTTATTAATGAAGTTTCCTTCAAGAGACTTCTTGTTCAAAATTTGAAATTGGTTGGTCCCTTTATTTTGAAATTCAAAGTTTACCCTGATGTTATGGCTGTTGGGTCTGGGTTTTGATTGAAGGTCCTTGGAATGACCACGTCTCCTTTTCTTCTTCCTGTTCACTCTGTTTTTATTAATACAGTTTTACTTTACCTCTTCAATAGAGAGGGAGGGAGGGATAAATGAAGAATCAAAAGCTAGAACATCACAGATGGAAAATTGTCTGGCTATCGAACATTTTTGTATCAATATCATTTATAGATCTAAAGGTAGATTCTCAAGGAGCCAAGGATCATTATCATTACATTATTATTTTTTACAACAGGAAGGGTAAATTTCCAGCAAATAGTTTTACCTAGACACTTGACATGGGCTCAAGTGTCCATGTGTACGAGGATAGATCCCTTTGATGGGAGGAGGACGCTGATCACTCTGCCTTCTCTCGAGTGGGAGATTGTCGCAACTTCGGTAGAAACAAAGCAAGGTTTGGCAATGGTCCGAAGGTGGTCCCCCTTGAGCAATGCCAAAACTGTGGATCCAAAATAGTCTATTGAACTCAGAATTTTGGGTTTGCCGTTTCACATCTGGACAGAGGAGGTCTTCAAAAGAATTGCAAAGCTTTGTGGGGTGAAATGGAATCCTTCACTGCCTCGAACTTGAGAGCAGCTGTAATAAACATATTAGGTGCAAAGCCAGAACTGATTCCACACCTGGTAGAAATTCAAACAGGCGGGGTGGAGTATAGAGGCCGGATTGCTACATCTATTGAAGCATCTCGGTGGAAGGAGGGAGGTGTCGTTGGAGAAGACGATGTCATGGACAAAAGCTGCTCTTGTTTCAGCTGAAGAAAGGAGTCCCAGAAAGGGAGTAAAAATTTCAGAAATAAGGAAACGTTGGAGCATGGAGTGGGAAAGGAAACATTACAGCCTCCTTCTTTTAATAGCAGGTTGGAGTTACTGGGTCAGAATCCAACGGCCTAGTTCAAAAGTTATACCCAGATGGCTGCTCTAGGATTTGAGAAAGGACAGTTGGGAACCCAGGTACGAAAAACAGCTAAGCTTGATGACAGGTGGTGGTCAATTAAAGTTTGAACAATATAAGGTTGCGTCCAAACCAAGGCTAGGCAAAAGCAGTTTGAGTGGAACTGGTGACAGCAAGGATTTAACTAGGTTAAAGTGGGACAGATGTCTTCACGTGGTGTATTAGACAAATATGTGACGATGAAGGACATTCAACAGGAAGTGGGCCTGTATTGGACAAGGATGGCCACACCGAAGTTGCTCATGTTAATGGGCGTGGCCCATTTGGGTTTCAACAGGTTGCTGGACCGTCTAAGTTGAAGTCTCGTGACCAATTAAGGCCTATGACTGCTAGAAACCTTGGAAAGGCTTGGGATTGGGGAAAGGCGGAGGAAGTGGATTAAAGGCTGCATTAAGTCAGTACACTATTCCATTCTTATTAACAGAGTGGCCAAAGACTTCTTCCTGGATAAGAGAGGTCTAAGACAAGGGACCTTGTTTCTCCCTTCCTATTAACCTTAGTAATTAGGTCCTTAGTAAGATGATTGCTGCTGCAGATGCCTAGGGCCTGATTAGGGGTTGGAGGGTTGAGAATTAATAGGAGCAAAAGTGGAATTGCTAGAATTAATGTGGAGGAAGAGGAGCTCCTGAGCTTTGCAGAGGTGTTGGGATGTGAGATTAGTGAAAGGAATGATAGGATCCATCGTATGGACGCCAAAACTGTTGCGGAATGGGTGGGCGAATTTCAGAAATTTCCTACCTTCCTTCCAATTGGGATCGTATTCCCTGATTTTAGAATCAAAATTCAAGGATCCTACTTGAACCAAACCAAACCAGATTTGAATCAAAAGACAAGGGAGGGATTATACCTGATCCAGAGAAGCAGTATCTCCCAAAGTTGGTGTTCACGCCCAAAGAAGATCCCAAGATCAGATCCCACTGAAGATGACACAGTGGTGATGGAGCCGAACCAGCAGTGTTCGTCCCACGAACCAGGCTCTTCTGAAGAACTCGATGGAAGACTGTGAGCACCACACGAACAATCAAGAACCTTTCTTGATCTTCTCTAACTGAGAACTCGGACTGGCAGAAAAGGGTGGCGGCGGCTGCTGGAGGAGAATGCTAGAGAAGAAGATGGCGAACTGCAATTTTCTTCTCTAAGGTTATCTGAGATCCTATCTCAAGAATGCAGAGTTGTCTGCTAAAACTCCTAGGGTTCGAATTCAAGTAATTCGAATTAGGGTTTTCCTCCTCTTTCTTAATGATTAAGAAAACCTCCTGATCATATCAGGAGTTGCCCTTATCCAAATCTGTATTTGGATTAGGACTCTTCTTAATCTTATCTGCAGATTAGATCAGCTTTTGGGCTTAACCTAATCTCAGATCCGCCCCCTTAAGTGACTGATCAAATCAGCCCAAATCGAAATGGGCTTTAGGCCCAATATGTATTAAGTGCTCAATAGTCTTCCAAACTGCTGCCCAGTTGAGCTTCTTTGTATGGCGTGGGACCCAAGCATTGATCTACACACCAGCCACATGGGTTCGGCCCAGCCTCTGTTACAAGGTCTAGCTGAATTCACTGAAAGCCCAGTGAACCCCTTGAGCCCATCACATGGACCCCATGGGCCCAACACTTACACTAAATGGTCCCTGGGCTAAGCCATCTTATAAAAACCCAGGGACTGTGGGCAGATGCAAGATTAGCCCATCAGGTATTATCCTAAATGGCCTTACACTTAACCTCTCAGCCCATAATGATCAAGCACTGCCCGACAAGAGAGGACCTCTCCCTCGGCTACAAGGAACAGTGCTGCACTCTCTACTCACATGGATCCCAGGAATTAAAACCATTTGCAAACATTTTGAAACCATATATATATCATATATAAATTTTTGCAAAACAAATTCCAACGATTGAAATCAACTGCCGGCAGTATGGTTTCCATCAGAGAGAGTGCATCCCCGATCATTACCTTTGTCCGACAAAGGGGCTGATCCCGTCACTATGATCACCCACTCAGATGAATTCTCAGATTGTCCCAACATACCCAGGTTTTGACCCCCGCTAAGGATCTTACTGATTGGCATATCAAAGACAGCCCGATCCGACACCTAGTGTAGCACCATAATCGGGTCTAGGGGTCAAGTATAACTTTCCAGTTTTGCCCATCAATCTCCAAGGTCCAGGGCAATACTAGAAATCTGGTCCGGTTCAAGGGTTCAAGTAATCCTACACTGCGTGTGCCTTGGGTCTCACCCTGGCGACTGAGACAAGCCACCCCAACAGTTGGCAGCACACCAGTGTCAGCCTTGGCAGGATAAATCTCCCCAAACTTATCCAACGGCTATGAACATTTAAAACCAACACAAGTCTCATTAAGTGTCCAGTTTTAGGGTCTTACACAGAAGCATACCACACAACATGAATCAAGCATGTACTTTATTTATTTACATTAAATATCAAAAGTACATCAAAACTGATTGAAGCTAAGGACATACAAAAACTGTCCAACAATTAGAAGTTGATGTATACCTACCTTGGCCTACCTTTGGGGGAGAGCCCAAGAACAAAAGGATTCTAGAAGCCGGTGGTTGAAAGCTTTGCAAAGAAATTGGTCTCTTGGAAGAGAATTAGAAGAATTACCTTGATTAGGGCCACATTAACAAATCTACCCATTTACTTCCTTTCCACCTTTTGTATCTCGGCAAGAATAGCAAAACAATTAGAGAAGTTCATGAGGGATTTCCTATGGGAACCAGGGGAGGAAAAAAGGGATCACTTAGTCAAGTGGGAACAGGTTAGTAAGCCTAAAGAGCTAACGGGTCTAGGTTTAGGAAACTGATGTAATCTGTATTATATGCCGCAGAGGGGCATTCTTGTCCTTTCCTTTCTTTTTATTATGTTGGTTGCCCTACTAGGCTACTATTTAAAATGAAAATACTGGCGCCGCCAGAACTGATCTCTTTTGGCTCTCGTATCTTGTCTCTTCTTCTTCTTCTTCTTCTTCTTCTTCTACTACTACTACTACTACTACTCCTTGCTGAAAACATGGTATCAAAGCGGGATGATGCTCTCTAAATATGTTCTCTGGTCGTAGCACATCTTCCTTCCTTGAACTGAGAATAGAAGGAACAGATTCGTCCCAACCCTAAGAACACTTCGGCCCCTCTCTACTCAGAACTCAACTGTAATAAAAAAGAAGACAATACCAGAGATCTGTGGATGGTTGATTGAAGTTTCTTCTAGAGGTTGGTGACTATTTTTTCTTTCCTTTTATTATTTCTGGGTTGCAATCTTCAAAAGAGTTGCTCGGACTGAACAGGGGCAAGAACAAAATTTTTTGTAGCCTCGGTTCTTGGAAGTAAGACCAAGGACAGGCTAAGTTCTGCATTCACCGAATGGTGTAAGGGGTGTTTGACCCTTCTTTGTGGATCTGTAGATCCAAAACTGTAAGGTTTTGAAACCTTTGTAGGTCATGAGTGACCTGGTTAAATTGACAGGGTACTGCAGTAGCTTTGATTGATGTTTTTTTGTGGCTTGTATTGGCTTGGAAGAGGTCTGAGTGTTTGACAGACCTTAACATTGGCTTGTATTAGCTTGTAGTGGCTGACTGGTACAGCAATTGTTTACCGATGGTTGTAGTTTAATGTTAACTTTGGAGACCTATTTGACCTGTCAAAGTGTGTTTCTACATAAGCTGAAATTGGGTTCTGATTGTTAATCTCT
This sequence comes from Nelumbo nucifera, assembly GCF_055504915.1. Classification (NCBI taxonomy): domain Eukaryota; kingdom Viridiplantae; phylum Streptophyta; class Magnoliopsida; order Proteales; family Nelumbonaceae; genus Nelumbo; species Nelumbo nucifera. Next base: position 30,560,409 of record NC_142652.1, on the reverse strand, counting down.
CAGAGTGAGGGCTGTGAATTTCTCTTTGTGGGTGTGAATTGACTGAAATCATAAGTGCTGAAGATTCTGCAACTTCGGGAACCACCTTGAATCAAGGTGGAATGAGTAGTGGTCATGACTCCATGAATTTCCCAATGACTATTACCCCGTTGGATGGTAGGAATTACCTGGCAGGGTCTAAGGAGATGCGGCTGTATATCACAACCAGGGGTAAGGTAGGATATATTAATGGGAAAATAAAGGAACCTAGGGCTGGTACTGCCGAATACGAAAGTGGAACCAAGAAAGTTGCATGATTATGTCCTGCCTTTTGACATCCATGTTACCATCCGTCAAACAGAACTTTATGTGGGCCGAGACAGCAAAAGAAATATGGGACCAAGTGCAAGCAACTTATTCAGAGCATAGGCATTATGCTAGAATTTACCAACTACAAGCAGAATCTTTGACATGTAAGCAGGGAGAAAAGAACTTATCTACCTATTACTCTGCTCTCACTTCAGTTTGGAAAGAACTAGACTATTGTCAGAACATTGATTGGGAAAGTGAAAAGGATGCTAAAGCATACAAAAAGTTAGTTTTACTGCAAAGGGTGTTCACTTTCCTTTTGGGTTTGAATCCCGTGTATGAACCTATTCATGTTTAGATTTTGGATAGCAAGGACCTTCCGTCTGTCCAAGAGGAAAATCAGAAAAAGACAGATGATAAAGACAAACTGTAGTGTACTCATTGCCAAAAATCTAGGCACACCTCTGAAACTTGTTGGGAATTGAATGGGAAACCAAAATGGGCATAGGAATTGGGTAAGAAATCAGCACAAGAATAAAGCAAGAAGCCATACCAGAAGAAGTTTACTTTGGGTAACTTAGCATCTCATGAACATCAGAGTACCTCTCAGGGTTGTCTCCCTTGTTCTGACCCAAAGGAAGATATTATCAATTCCTTCCGTGACCACTTAGAGCAATATGGTAGGGCTCTTCACAATGTTGATTTTGGACCCACACCTATTTCTTTTGCCTCCTCTTCAAGTAATTCTGCCTTAGCTTTCCATGTGTCTACTGATAATCCGGAATCCCCATGGATTATTGATTTCGATGCATCCAACCACATGACTGGTAAATCAACCTTGTTTCAAACATATTCTCTTATCTCTAGTAGAGATAAAGTGAGGTTAGCAGATGGGTCCTTCTCCTCCATTGTTGGTCAAGGATCTATATCTTTGGCTTTTGGCCTCTCCTTATCTAATGTCCTACATGTTCCAAAGTTACCTATTAATTTATTATCCATTAGTAGTATTTCTCATGCCTTGAATTGCTCAGTAACCTTTCTTCCACATTCTTGTGTTTTTTGGGATTTGGCTACCGGGAGGACGATTGGTAGAGGGAACATGGTGGATGGTCTCTATGTGTTGGAGAACAAAGTTGGTCTTATAGCTTCAGAGTCTTTGAGTCCATCGAGTAAGAGTCAGATTGTTTTGTGGCACCGCCATTTGGGCCATGTGTCTTTTGAGTCGTTGAAGTTTTTGTTTCTAAATTTGTTTAAGTTTTTGTCTGTTAGTGATTTTCAGTGTCAAGTGTGTCAACTAAGTAAACATTATAGAACCTCATTCCCTTTACGTAATAAAAGATCAGAATTTCCTTTTCACATTGTGTATTCAGATGTGTGGGGACCTGTTAGTATTCCAACTGAGAATGGTTACAAGTATTTTATTTTCTTTGTTGATGACTTCTCTCGCTACACTTGGGTTTATCCTATGCATTCACGGGAGGAAGTTCCTAAATTTGTGAAAGACTTTCAGCATATGGTTTACACCCAATTTCAATCCGAGATCCGAATATTTCAATCAGATAATGCCAATGAATACTTTATGGAGACCCCACAGAATTCTTTGCATCCTGTGGCTCTCAACACAAGAGCTCATGTGCCAGATAACAAAATGGGGTTACAGAGAGAAAAAATCGACATCTCCTTGAAGTTGCTCGAGGATTAATATTACAAATGAATGTCCCCAAAAGATTTTGGGTGGGTGCTGTCTTGACTGCTGCCTATGTCATCAATAGAACACCATCTCGGGTATTGGAATATAGGTCCCCTCATTAGCTCCTCTTCCCTAAATCTCTTCTGTTTCCTATCCCTATGCAGGTCTTTGGTTGTAAGTGTTTTGTTCATGATATCCTACTCGTGGTAAGCTTGACCCCAAAGCTATTGTATGTATTTTTCTTGGTTATCCCCCTTGCTCAGAAAGGCTATTGTTGTTTTGGCCCTGTGTCTAAAAAATACTTTGTCTCTATGGATGTCTCTTTCTTTGAAGATGTCCCCTACTTTCCTATTTCTCCTCAAGGGGAGAGTAGAGTTGAGGAGAAACAGAGTCAAACTCAAGTTTTGTTGTCTTCTATTCCCGATTCTCCTCTATTTCGTGTCTTCCAGAGATTGTGCTACAAAAATCAAGGCCAACGGAGTTCAATTGCCACAGAGCCATCGGAAACTATGCCACCAATGCCATCAAAATCTCAAGGGTTGGATCCTTCACTTCACCCAGGTACTATTGTAGGAAGGGTGTCAGATCATGCACCACACACCCACCCCATATCACACTTCTTGTCATATGAGAATGTCTCATCTTCTTTACATGCTTTTCTATCTGCCGTTGATAGTGTTCCCCTTCCCAAGAGCGTTATGGAGGCCTTACTTGTTCCTGAGTGGACAAATGCAATGACAGAAGAGATCAATGCTCTTCACAAGAATGGCACGTGGGAGATGGTAGATCTTCCTAAGGGAAAGGAGCCTGTAAGGTGCAAATGGGTGTTCTCTATAAAACATAAGGCAGATGGGTCTGTGGAAAGGTACAAGGCTCGACTAGTTGCAAAAGGCTTCACACAGGTGCATGGAGTTGATTATGTCGAGACTTTTGCTCTGGTTGCAAAAATGAACTCTATTCGAGTTCTTCTGTCTTTAGCTGCAAACCTTGATTGAGAGCTTCATCAACTTGACATAAAGAATGCCTTCCTGAATGGTGATATGGAAGAGGAAGTGTATATGATTCAACCCCTAGTTTTTGTGTCAAGTGAACAAAAGGTCTGCAAATTGAAGAAATCTTTGTATGGTCTAAAGTAATCTCCGAGAGCTTGGTTTAGCAAGTTTCACTAAGCAATTCAACAAAAGGGCTTTAAGTAGTGTCAATCTGATCACACACTTTTTGTAAAGAGGGAACAAGAAAAAACAACATCCTTGATTGTCTATGTAGATGATATTGTCATCACTGGAGATTGGGTCTCAGAGATTCAGAGAATAAAGAGATTCCTCGCTACACAGTTTGAAGTAAAGGATCTGGGGCACTTGCACTACTTCCTTGGTATTGAAGTTGCTCTCTCTCAACCAGGCATCTTCATTTCCCAAAGGAAGTACACCTTAGATCTCCTAAAGGATACAGGGAAGCTAGGAGCTAAACCTCCTAGCACACCTATAGATGTAAATCATAAACTTGGGGATTGCAGTGATGAGCCCTTGAAAGATCTAAGGGAGTACCAAAAACTTCTAGGCAAGCTTCTCTACCTATCCATGACCAGGCCTGACATTGCATATGTTGTGGGTGTCCTCAGTCAGTTCATGCATGCACCCAAGGAGGCACACCTAGAGGTAGTAGACAAAGTTCTTAAGTACTTGAAGAAGTTTCCAGGGACAGGTTTACTCTTTAAGAAACATGGGCACATGAGAGTAGAGGTGTACACAGATGTAGATTGGGCCGACTCAGTGGATGACAGAAGGTCCACCAATGAATATTGTGCCTTTGTTGGTGGAAGCCTGGTGACTTGGAGAAGCAAAAAACAGAGTATGGTGGCCAGGTCAAGTGCAGAAGCAGAATACAGGGCTATGTCACATGGAGTTGTAGAGTTATTGTGGATCAAGAACCTATTGAGTGAATTAGGATTTCCTTTTGATGATCCTATGTTACTCTACTGTGACAACAAAGCTGCCATCAACATTTTAGCCAGCCCAGTTCTCCATGATAGAACCAAGCATATTGAGGTTGACAAGCATTTCATCAGAGAGAAAATTGAGAAGGGGCAAGTGTGCACTCCCTACATTAGCTCTCATGAACAGCTTGCAGATGTTCTTACTAAAGGATTATGCTCACTACGACATTATGATCTTTGTGACAAGTTGGGGATGATTGACATCTACACCCCAACTTGAGGGGGAATGATGTAATCTGTATTATATGCCACGTAGGGGCATTCTTGGCCTTTCCTTTCTTTTTATTATGTTTTGGTCGCTCTACTATTTAAAATAAAAAAACTGGCGCCGCCAGAACTGATCTCTTTTGGCTCTTATATCTTTAGTCTCTTCTTCTTCTTCTTCTTCTTCTTCTCCTTGCTGAAAACAGAAACAATGCCCTTAGGAACACCACACTGTTGGGTAAATGGTTATGGAGATTTCCCTTTGAAAGAGATAGGTTGTGGCACAAAGTAATTGCAAGCATCCATGGTCTAGATTGCAATGGTTGGGATGCTAAATTGGCTCATCACTCCACTTCAGCCTCTCCTTGGAAAGCTATTCACAAAATCTACCCTACATTCTCTAGTTCCATTTGGTATGATCTGGGAAAGGGGAATAGTATATGCTTCTGGGAAGACTTTTGGGTAGGGGAATTACCACTCAAAGATCAATTCCCTAACCTTTATGCCATTTCTGACTTCAAGAATGAAACCATTTCTAATCTGGGTGTGGCTTCCCATTCAGGTAACTGAAACCTTGGATTCAGAAGAGGCCTTGGGGATAGAGAGTGTATCTTGATGACTAATCTCCTTGGAACTTGATAGGCCCCAATTAACCTTACGTATGCCAGGAGGAGGAAAGGTCAACAATCAGCTAAGGAGGGGAAATAATTGAGCAATTAATCACATGAGGGCAATTATAGTTGGAGGGAATAAGGAGAGTCTTGGGGCATTTATAGCTATGTCAGTTATGAAAAAAGAAGAGTTTTTGGGCATTTATAACTAGGCCAGCTGGGCATTTATAGAGGGAGTCAGTTATGCTATCAGAAGAGTATAAGAAGGGGCTTTGGGGGATAGGGGGGATATGTTTTTCTTTGAGTAAAGAATATTGTGAGTGTTGGGAGAGCCGGCGGTCTCTCGAAGAACCGACCAACTGTTTATGTTTTCTGCTGAATGAATACTAGTCTCTTTTGTTGATGTTCGAGTGTGTGAATGCTGCTGTAAGTCTGTGAACTGCGTGTCAAATTTCTGGGTCATATCAGTGGTATCAGAGCTCGTCTTTCCTCGTCCATGGTGACAATTAAGGAAGTGGCATCGCAGGTGGAGGGTTTCGAAGAACACTTGACTTCTCTGCATTCTGATTTTCGTGTGGAGATGGATGGCTTACGCAATGAGATTTAGCGACTCAATCCAGAAAAGGTAGCAGCTGGACTTTCGAAGATCTCGTCTCTGGAAAGCTCGGTACAATCTCTGGAAGGAGGCATTCAAGATCTGGTGAGACGTTTTGATCTGTTGCTTCAGCAACAGGCCTATTCAGCTCCTTTGTCCACGACTGACATTGCTCCTCCTTTAGTCGCATCGAGTCATGCAGCTGACAAAGGGAAGAGTGCGGCATTTCCGACGTCTTCCTCGACGCCGGTGCCGGAACATACTCCTGATTCACTTCCTCGGAAGTTGGAGTTACCTATTTTTGATGGGGAAAATCCAGACGGTTGGCTTTTTCGTGCGGAGCGCTATTCTGAGATTAATGGATTGCTTCCAGTAGAGCGTCTGTGAGCTGCAGTTGTCTGTCTAGAGGGCGATGCATTGGTGTGGTATTACCGGGAAGTTGGTCGGCGACCTTTTCGTGGTTGGACAGAATTCAAAGAGCTTCTCCTTGAACGTTTTCGATCGACTCAAGAGAGTAATTTACAGGAGCAGCTCTTCTCGTTACATTAGTCTTCTACTGTTAAGGGATATCATCGGCACTTCGAGGTGCTCTCCGCTCCCTTACGTGACCTGCTGGAATCAGTCCTTGAAGCAGCATTTGTTAATGGGTTGCACGACCCTTTCCTGAACGGTGCCATGAAGCGGGGTGACTGGTATAGAACCAAAGACTTCGTACCTAAGGGCTCTGATTGGATTGTCAATGAAATGAAGAAATCTGGTCTTCGAGGTCGTGGTGGAGCTGGTTTTCCATCTGGCCTGAAGTGGTCTTTCATGCCAAAAGTATCTGATGGCCATCCTTCTTATCTTGTTGTCAATGCTGACGAGAGTGAGGCAGGAACATGCAAGGACAGAGAAATTATGCGCCATGACTCACATAAACTACTAGAGGGTTGCCTGATTGCAGGGGTTGGTATGCGGGCCACTGCTGCTTATATCTACATAAGGGGAGAGTATGTAAATGAGCGAAAAAACCTTGAGAAAGCAAGGAGGGAAGCTTATCAAGTTGGACTTTTGGGAAAAAATGCATGTGGATCTGTATATGATTTTGATGTTCATATCCACCATGGAGCTAATGCTTACATTTGTGGAGAAGAGACGACGTTGTTGGAAAGCCTTGAAGGAAAACAAGGAAAACAAGGAAAACCAAGGTTGAAGCCTCCTTTTCCAGCTAATGCAGGGCTATATGGATGTCCAACAACTGTTACAAATGTTGAAACTGTGGCTGTTTCCCCACTATTTTAAAGTGTGGTCCTGAATGGTTTGCTAGTTTTGGTAGGAAGAACAATTCTGGGACAAAACTATTCTGTGTCTCTGGCCACGTGAATAAGCCTTGTGCAGTTGAAGGGGAGATGAGTATTCCATTGAAGGAGCTGATAGAGAGGCACTATGGAGGAGTTAGAGGTGGATGGGATAATTTGCTTACAGTGATACCAGGGGGTTCTTCTGTTCCACTGATTCCAAAGCACATATGTGATGATGTGTTGATGGATTATGATGCACTCAAGGCTGTCCAAACGGGTTTAGGGACAGCTGCTATAATTGTGATGGACAAGTCAACTGATATATATATATATATAATTCATATTACAATATTGACTATGCCCCTACTTAAGTATGGGACATGTAACTTAAAAGAAAACAAAACTAACAAAACACAATTCAATATAGGAGGAAAGGACAGAAATACCCCTACTAAGCCGACTCTAACACTCTCCCTCAAGTTGGAGTGTATATGCCATATAATCCCAACTTATTACATATATAATACACTCTCCTTGAACTCAACCCTTTTGTGAACAAGTCTGCCCACTGATCACCTGAACTCACATGCTCTATGATTATCACGAAAGACTGGATTAAATGAGATGTGGATTGCAGCTTGGTTGTCACAATATAGTTTCATAGGTTTGCTCATTGAGAATCTAATTGCCTATAGAAGATTTTTCAACCATACTCACATGTAGTGTGTGCCAACTACCATGGTCGTATATTCAGCTTCAACACTACTTGCCACAAGTGTACTTCATCATACTTTTCCATGTGACCAGATTTCCTCCATGAAAGGTGCAATAACTTGTAGTGGATCTCCTATCAGACACCGAGCCTGCCCAATCTGCATCCGTATAGCCAACTATTTCAAGACTTCCTCCTAGCTGGTAGAACAACCCGTGACCTAGTGCTCCAAATACCACACAATTCTAAGAACAGCATTCTAGTGACAGACTTGGAGTTTTGCATAAATTGGCTTACCACAGTAACAACAAAGCAGATATTTGGTATAGTAATAGTTAAGTAGTTCAGCTTTTCCACTAACCATCTATATCTTCTAGGATCATCAAACATTTCACCTGCATCACTGCTTAACATTTGGTTCCATAGGTGTTTCAAGTAGTTTAGCACCTAACAGTCCTGTTTCTTCCAATAAACCAATTCCTTTGGAACAAATTTATATCTTGCTTCGACCTGACAACTTCTATAACCAAAAAATACTTCAACTTCCCAAGATCCTTTGTCTAGAAGTGATCTTGTAGAAAGGTTTTTAGCCTGTCAATCCCTAATCTATCATTGCCAATTATGACGATGTCATCTACATAAACCACTAGTAAAATCTTCCTGGCTTTAGAATCATAACTGAACACTGAATGGTCAACTTGACATTCTCTAGTGGTTGCTCCATGTAACTTCCTCTAGAAGATCACCATGGAGGAATGCATTTTTAATGTCAAGCTGAAATAGTGGCCAGTCATACATAACTGCTAATAAGATCAAGACACGAAGTACCAATCTTAGCAATAGGAGAGAAGGTACATAGTCCACTCCATATAACTGAGAATAACCCTTGGCTGATAGAGCTGATATACTCTTGTAGTATTGTCCTGTCCAGAGTAAAGTTTCTTAGCATGATCCCATATTTCCTTGGCTGTATCTGAGAACATAAAGTATACACTTATCTTTGGGTTCTATACTATTCCATAACCATGTCATAATTTGAGCATCTTCTCGCTCCCAATTACTAAACCCTAGGGATTCAGCCAATGGTTTCTCCTCCTTCACATGTTTCACTTTCTTCTTACCCTTAGAAAAACCTCCACTGACTTGGCCCACGACAGATAATTTTCACCATTGAGTTTAATTGATGCTATCTGCACACTTAGATAATCCTGGGGGAATCATCACACTAGATTTCTGTTCACCACTAACATCTCCAGTTGTTGCCATCATGTTCTCTACTCAAGAAATTATCAGTACCTTTCCTAATATTTAATTATCACCCCCCAAAAAAAAGATTACTGCTGTTATTTGAACATTACAGCAGTCCACTCACCACCCTACGACACTTTCTCATCCAACCACCATGAGAATACGTATGGGATACCATTCAGGTACATTCAGCCATCTTCATCACAAAAAAAGAGTCACAATTTCTACTAGCACCAATTCTGTCAACCAATTAGAGAAACCCCTCTTGAAACTGCTCAGTAGAGGGTTCGAACCACCATACACACCACCACACAACCACTAGGGCTGTCACTCATGGTGACAGCAGTCCTGGGAACACCAGACTAGGGCTGCCGCAGCCTTCTATTATGCTCCTACTTAAGTATGGGACATGTAACTTAAAATAAAACTAAACTGACAACACAATTCAATATGAGGAAAAGACAGAAATACCCCTACTCAGCCGACAAATAAAAGCAAAGAATTATAAAACAATTGTGGTACATGATGCTACTCTTATGCCACTCTAAAAAACCTCTTCTCTATTTGGAACCCTCTTCAAAAACCCATTTTTTGTTTGTTTGATCTTTTCTGTAAACCTTAGTAAATATGGAAAACAAAATGATACAGTATATCAGTTGCATAAAACTGAAGTGTTGATATGATATAACAGGACACCTTAGTGTTCTGTGCCTGAGACAGATGACATGTCTATAGTAGTTTTACCATGCCAATTCTAATGAACATGCAGACATGATATATGTCAAGCAGTGCCCTGCAGTGTTGCACAGTGTCATGCCATGTCAAGGTGTCTAACACTCCTTAGATGCAAAGTGTCTGGACACTTCCAGCAACTGTATTGCTTGGTGAAAACTGCAAAGCAAGCGAGGAGCTCAACTTGGATGGAAAACAGGTTACTGTTTGTGCTCCAGATTGCAAAGTAGGAGAGTGGCTTAGAAGAGAATGGGTTGAGGATCTAATGTTACACTGCTAGGAAAAGTGAGCAACAACTACAGTTTAGGGTGCGTTAGGTTTCAGTATACAAGAGGAATGTATTTGGATTGTGGGGGCAAGGGATTGGGTTTGTTTCAAATTAGAAGTTAGGAGATCTAAAGCGCTTTTTTAAGGTTAATCAAAGAACCCTAAAAGATTTGGTAATCAAAGAATTTTCAAATTTGAATGATAGTGAGATGACTACTAGGGTTAAAAGTTAGACAGAATCCTCCACTGGTATGTTAAGCCAGCAGTGCTAAACAAAGTAGTAAGCACATTGTTGCTGAAGGCAAAAAATCACTAAAACGGTGTAGTAATCACAAGTCTATATATATCCCATGTATGGCATGATTGGAGTGGACTGACCCAATATCTGAAAGTAGTAAGCACATTCCTATCCATGCTGGTTTTTGGTGTAGGCATTTTCCTAGGCTAAACATGGTCAGTTATGAGGTTGCTAGATCATTGCAACCATATACGCCCTATGTATATTGATCAATAATCATTTTATGTATTACTAATTAAGAATAATTCCTACATCTGTAAGGGAAAAATTGTTCTGAGACATGTTTTAAGACTGTTTTACCCACCTGTGCAGGAAGAAGTGGACAAATTTCAGAGGCATGGTCAGCAAGAGTTTCTGGAAAGTGCCGATTTTCTCTCCAGTTATAGCATAACCACATTGATTCAAAATATGCAGATGGCAGCAGCAGAAGTTCTCAAAGAGTGAGTTGTTAATACCAGTGTTTTAAAAGGTGTGGGAGGCATATGCCTGGAGTGCCCCCCAAAATGCCCTGAGGTGTATGCCAGAGGCATTGATACCTCCGAGGTGTATGCCTCAGGTGCAAGACCCCCCTTTCAGCTAGTATTATGCATCTTCATTCTTCTTAATATAAAAGATTTTTATTGAAAATAAAGAAAAGTGAGATCCTCCCTCCTCTTCCTCCTCCACCCTCCTCTCAAGGACGCCTCCTTGTGTTCAGGAAGCTTATGCCTCTTATGTTCTGAACTACGTCTCATGCTTCTAGGTAGTGGAATGCCTCGCATCATGCCTCCATGTTTTAAAACATCGGTTGGTGCAGGTTCTCTACTCTGGGTTTTGATGTACTTCCAACATGACTTTTACAACTGAAATCAGACACTAGCTAGAGTCTGTAGAAGTAACATTCCTTACTTCTTAGTCCTTGGGGGTGTGGGGTGGGAGGAGCACATGTACCATATAACCCTAGAGAATCTGATAGGGCATTGCATATTTTTTTACTAAAATGTCATTGTATCATTATTTTCTTTCAAATCTTTGGAGTTTTTGCTAGATAATTTACTTAAATTTCCAATCATCCATGTGCAGGGAACAGCTAAGGCATCCCTTCAACAGTTCACTACTTCATGAAACCATCATGCAGATACTGGACATGTTTATGAACATGAATGGCCCTAATCACTGGGTGACCTATTTGGTACCTGAAAATGCTTTATCGTACAAGCACCAAAGTGCCACATCTTCCAATGAAGCGCTTCCTGATATTAGCAAACTTGACCAACTCATGACAGAGACACGTGCTGTACTATTGAGGTTAGTAACATGTCAGGCAGATGCTAAACATCTAATTTCATCCCATTTCTAGTGTAACATTTGATAGGGGCCATTACGTGGCGTAATGGTAAAATCTTGTGCTTGTGAGAACACATTCACTTTGTGTGAAAAGTGCCAAAGGATAGGACCACACCCAGTCTACCCCTCCCAAGATCTCAGATAGTTAAAACTAACATTGGGTAATGGCCTTTTGCTGGTATAACGTTTGATGCAAAGTCTACTGTTTTGGTACCAATTGATGTAGGATGTCTATTACTCCAAGGGTGAGTCTAGAATGTTTTAGTTAGCTACAATAGGCTTTAGGGATGATTTTAGGACTAAGAGATTAGTTAGTGTTGGAGTTTAGCCATAAAAAGTTCAGGTTTGTTCCTTTCCTTATCTTCAAAAAGTCTTCTATTTCTTTCACTATTGGGGTGGCCAATTCTACTAGATCTAGGAGAAAAATAATTATAGAACTACGGCTGTTGGCATGTGATGAATTTAAAAGTGCTATTACTGATGATATTGAGAAGTGAATGAAAAACATGGTGTCTTTCCCCTTGTGTGCATTCTTGTTTGAGGATTGGAGAAAAAACACTAACCATTCTTCTCTTGAATTGCCAGTATACTAAGCTTTGAAACCACTTCTCTATCCTTAAAAGTGATTGGGTTGTCCCAGCTAATGTCAAGGATTGGTTTACTACAAACATATGAGAATGCCACACAAGAAGACAGGAGATACTATGGCAGTGTACGCATGCGGCTGTGTTGTTGGGTTTATGGGGGGAAAGGAACACAAGAATCTTTAAAGATAAAGTATTTGGTGTGCAATGAATTTAAGGAGTGACCATAAATAAATTGCCAAGGTGATTGGCAAATTGTAGCAGGATATCAAAGCAAAGGCAACAAAGAAATGAAAAATGGGAAATACCTGGTATGGGAAGGTTGAAATTTAATTTCAATTGATAGTCTTGGCAATCCAGGGGCCTCAGGTGTAGAGGGGTGATTAGATATTGCAACAGTAATATCCTTCTTAGTTCATTAGGTCCAATAGGGCAAGGCAATTTTCTATAGGCAGAGTTACTTGCTTTAATCCAAGTATTGGCGGACGGAGTGGGTGGAGTGATCTACACATGAAGGGAGGTTTCCAACAATAATTTCTTAGATAAAGGCATCTGGGGAATCCCTTCGTGTTTGAGGCTATTGGTGGTCAAGCACACTATTTGAAAACTCATTCAAGTACCTAGAAGGGCAAATTGCTTGGCCAATGGCTAAACTAAAACACGGGTTGTAAAGGAAAATTTGGAATGGGGATTACTAGGGTCATGAATCGACTTGTAACTTCACTTGTTATAATTTTTTACCTTTAAGTTGTGGCAAATAGGCCAAGGTTCAAAATATCAAAACACCCCAATATGGCAAAAGGGGTGTATGGATACTTTAAACCGCTTTTATTTATTTTATTTTCAAAATTGCATAGAGTAGTATTCTTTTATATACTTTATATTTATTAAAACATGATTTCTAAAAACTCCTATAAAATAGGTTTGTCGACACTTAAAAGATACAATATGATATGTGGGGCATATCGTATCAAGATTTTGAAGTTAGCATTGAAGGGGATTGCCAAGTTCTTTTAAGTTTGATGAGACAAGATGACATACCATGGAGGAACAATGTAGAGAAGATGGGCCGAATGGCCCATAGGATGTTTGTCCTTTTTATCCTTTTATGTTCTTTGCTGTAATGGGCCTTAATTTCTCTTATGTTATGTTTTTTAATTTTCTGCCCAACCAGGGGCCTCTCTGTAAATTACTAAAGCTTAAGTTAATGAAATGGGATTAGGGGTGTAAGAGGAGATTATGTTCGAAATCTCTCTCTGAACCCTTATTGCCTTCACCTTCTTCTTCCTCTCCTCTCTTCTTGAAACCTGATCTCTACTACTTTCAATCGATTCTCTGCAATATTGTAAATGGTCCTTTCATTTTAAAAGGTTGTTTTTCTTCTTGGTATTAGAGTAGGCTCTTCTTCTCTTTTTCACCTCTTTTTTCCCATACACGGTGTGTATGGAGAACTGATTTGGATGAATAGTTAAAGAAACCTGTTTCAGCCCAGTTTCTAGAGAGAAGGGGACTGGTTTTGTCATCCTCCTGATAGTTTCAAGTGTGTTGCCTGAAACCCTAATTTTCTGGAGAAATTTGATTGCGGGCCCCACAGGGAGTTTGACCTGGACGCTCAGTGGATGAAAGACTTCTTATTCTTCATCTTGAAGATCAATTCAAGTTGCTTGGTGTTTTGTGGAGTCTACAATGTGCGGCTGAGTTTTCTTTGTTTCTCACGGGTTCCAAGTGTGACGCAGTTAGCCGGTACGACTGCATAGAGGTTGACTCACAACACAATTTTTCTTCTGTCTTCATTGATTGTTATTCGAAGTTATTCGAAGTTATTAGAAGTTATTTTTGAATTGTTTTAAGATGGACCCTTCAAAAGTTGAAAACAAGCATGTTGCTAAATTTGGATAGGTTCCGGGAGCCTCTGTTGACTCTCTACTGGCTGTGAGCACAGTCAAGCTAGATGGAACTAATTATCTAGCTTGGTCACAATCAATAAAAATTCATATCTGCAGTAGAGGCTGTTATAATTCAGGTCTGCCTTAGAGTTCGGCCTGACTGAGTTCAGTTATGTAGAAGAAGAAAAAGTGATAAAGAAAGAGAGAAAGAGAGAAAGAGAGAATTCTGGTTCGAACTGAAAGAGTCAACTTGACTTCTCCCAGTCGGCCAGTAAGTATTTATATTATTATTAAAACATGACTGAAAAGACCTATGTGCCCTTACTTAAGTTAAGAGCACATGTTTCAACGCAACATTACAGATCAGCAACATCAATCAAGGTATAAAGACAGAAATACCCCTACGCTAACACTCCCCCTCAAGCTGGTGAGTATATATCATATACTCCCAGCTTGTTACATATGTAGTCCACTCTTCCCCGACTCAAGCCTTTTGTAAATAAGTCAGCCCACTGATTTCTTGTATTAACATGTGTAGTGTCTAGCTCTCCATTCAGCACCTTCTCCCTCACAAAGTGACAGTCAACCTCAATGTGCTTGGTTCTTTCATGAAACACTGGATTAGAGGAGATATGAACTACAGCCTGATTATCACAATAGAGCTTCATTGGAGTGTTAATGTTGTACCCTACCTGTAGAAGGTTCCTTTGCCACACTAATTCACAAGCGGTATGCGCCATAGCCCTATATTCTGCTTCTGCACTGCTACTTGCCACAACCGTCTGCTTCTTACTTTTCCATGTCATCAGGTTACCTCCCAGAAACGTGCAATAGCCTGTAGTAGACCGCCTATCAGACATAGAACCGGCCCAATCAGCATCAGAATACCCTTCTATTTCAAGTTTTCCCCCACTCTTGTATATCAGACCGCAACCCAGGGCCCCTTTTAGATACTTCACAATTCTCAAAACCGCATTGCAATGAGGAATCAAAGGTTTTTGCATGAACTGGCTTACCACACTAACTGCAAATGAGATGTCTGGTCTGGTAATAGTTAGGTAGTTCAGTTTGCCCACAAGTCGTCAGTATCTGCCAGGGTCTTCAAATACTTCACCCATATCACTACTTAGCTTGGTATTTGTGTCCATGGGTGTTTCAGCTGGTTTGGCACCCAACAAGCCTGTTTCTTCCAGCAAATCAAGCACATACTTCCTCTGGCACAGGTTAATCCCACACTTGGATCTCGCTACCTCTATCCCCAAGAAGTATTTCAGTTTACCCAGATCCTTTGTCTGAAAGTGATCCTGCAGATAAGTCTTCAGCCTGTCAATACCAATGTTATCATTCCTAGTAATAACAATATCATCTACATACACCACCAACAGTATTTTTCCTCCTGGAGAGTCATGACTAAATACAGAATGGTCAACTTTGCACTGTTTCATGCCAAACTTCTTTACCACCTCACTGAACCACCAAACCATGCTTGAGGAGACTGTTTAAGCCCATATATAGCCTTCCTTAGTCTACACACCTTACCATCCTCCCCCTGAGCAACAAACCCTAGAGGTTGCTCTATGTAGACCTCCTCAAGTAAGTCACCATGCAAAAAGGCATTCTTGATATCAAGCTGATATAGTGGCCACTCATACATGGCTGCAAGAGAGATCACAACACGAACTGACCCTATCTTAGCAACCGATGAGAAGGTCTCTGTGTAGTCAATGCCATAGGTTTGGGAGTACCCTTTTGCAACTAATCGTGCTTTCAAGCGTTCAACACTACCATCAGGCAGATACTTAACCGTATAAACCTACAACCAACAGCTTGCTTCCCAAGAGGAAGAGCAGTGAGGTCCCAAGTATGATTATGATGAAGGGCTGAGAGTTCTTCTTCCATGGCACGACACCACCCTGGAGAGGCAAGGGCTTCCTGGACATCTTTAGGAACAATAACTAATGATAACAAGGTAACAAACTGGTGATGGGAAGCGGAAAGGTGAGTAAGAGAAACATAATTAGAAATGGGATGAAGGGTGCAAGTACGTTTACCTTTCCGCAAAGCAATGGGTAGATCAATCTCAGCTGCTAAGTGGGGGTCTGGTGCCGGATCCGTCGACGGAGATGTAGCCGGAGGAGTAGTAGCTGGTGCACGTGAGCGATGTGTATACACATGACGGATAGGTGGGTGTTCAACCGGTGGTGGCACCGGAGGCAAGGATTTGGTCACGACTGGAACAAAGGGAGGAGGATCGACAACGGGAAGTGGAAGAGGAGGAGGTGTTGAGGAGGAAGAAGCATCACCAGACCCCAAAAAGAACGGAGTAGACTCAAAGAAACTGACATCAGCACACACAAAGGATCGTCGAGAACCAGGATGGTAACACCTATACCCTTTCTGGGTCCGAGAATAGCCAAGGAAGATGCACTTGAGAGAACGAGCATCAAACTTGTCATTCCCGGGACCCAGATTATGGACAAAACAGACACACCCAAAAACTCTCGACGTAAGAGGGAACGGAGACAAAGTGGGAAACAAGACCTGAAACGGAGACTGACCATCAAGGATGAACGTGGGCATCCGATTAATCAGAAATTAAGAGGTAAGCACTGCATCACTCCAAAAAGGTTTGGGAACATGCATGTGATGCATCAGGGATCTTGCTGTTTCAAGGAGATGGCGATTCTTTCTCTCAGCCACCCCATTTTGTTGTGGGGTGTAGGTACACGAGGTCTGATGTATAATGCTGTGGTGGTCCAGGTATTCCTAAAATGATGAGGATAAATATTCGCGGTCATTATCAGAACGAAAAACTTTGATGTGGGTACCAAATTGGTTACGAATTTCAGCATAAAATTTTTGAAAAATGGTAAACAATTCACTTCTTTCTTTCATTAAATAGAGCCACGTCATCATTGAAAAATCATCCACAAAAATGACAAAATATCTGTATCTATTATATGGCGTTACTTTATAAGGACCCCAAACATCTGAATGAACTAAAGAAAAAGGACTCGACACACAGTTATCAACCCTAGAACTAAAGGGAACACGATGGTGTTTCCCAAACCGACATGACTCACAATCCAAAACAGAAAGCTGACTCAAGGACGGAACCAAGGACTTCAAGACTTTGAGCGACGGATGACCAAATTGGCAGTGCCACTGGAGAGGAGAAAGAGATGACTGGAGAGTTGTTGAAGTTCTACCACCACCACCGTCAAGATAATACAGTCCACCTGCTTCATGCCCTCCACCAATCTTCATCCCCGTCTTGAGATCCTGAAAGACACACATAGAAGGATAAAAGGTAATGGAACAGTTAAGTGATTTGGTTAGCTTACTAACAGACATAAGGTTAAAAGGCAATTTAGGAACATACAGAACTGATGAGAGGGATACAGGATCTAGGTCAACATTACCAACACCACAAATTGAGGATGTGGAACCATTAGCAAGGGTGACAGATTGTGATGTTGAGCAATGAGATAAGGAGGAAAACACACCTGGAGTTCCAATCATGTAATCGGAGGCTCCAGAGTCAATGATCCAGGGATTGGGTGTAGATGCCAGACAAGCCATACCTGAGTGAGCAAAAGTCGTCGTGTTCTGCTGTGATTGGATAAACCTCTCATATTCATCACAGGGAACACTCACCATCTCCTTCATGGGACCATCTGTGGATGTAGGAGGCAACTGGTCAGATGAATGATTCTCCTGTCTAAAGTTGGAACTTGAGTCACCAGTCACGGCATGATTGGCCCAGGTTGAGGGAGGACCATGTAAATCATAACAATAGTTGATGGTATGTCCATCCATACCACAATGAGTGCACTTCCTCGGGCCTGAGCTACGTCCTCTACCACGGGCTCCCCCTGAATCTTTGCTCCCAGTACGACCACCACCACGATTATAAGTAGACCCACCATTGCCACTTCGGCCATATGCAGAACCCCTACCACCACCACGGCCTGACTGAGCTCCCCAATCTCCACCTCTACCACCACGGCCTCTCGATGTAGCAAAGGCATATCTATCTGAGATATTAGAGTTCTCAGTAGATCCGATAGAAATCCTCCAAAGTCGAGCAAATACCTCATCTAGGGACGGAAGAGCTGATCCCCCTAATATCTGAGCCCGTACTAACATATTCAGACTTTAGTCCCACCAAAAATCTAGTCACATCAAACTGCTCTCTCTGTTGTTGCTGAATCTTGACATCAGAAGTGAGAGGATGATAGACATTCAACTCATTACGTATGTTCCTCATGTTGGTATAGTACTCCTCAAGACTCTGATTGCCCTGTTGCAGATTAAAGTACTCTTGATAAAGCTGATAAACTCTGGTTGTATTGTCCTGCCCCGAATACAATTTCTTCGCATGGTCCCACACATCTTTGGCAGTATCAAGGAACATGAAGTTCACACTAATCCTAGGTTCCATACTGTTCCACAACCATGTGATGATCTGAGCGTCCTCTTGCTCCCAGTCTTCATACTCGTGAGAGTCAGAGGAGGGTTTCTCCTCTCTGATGTGTTTTACCTTCTTCTTTGCCTTCAGAAAGACTTCAACGGATTTAGCCCAAGGCACATAATTCTCTCCATTTAACTTAATGGAGGTCATCTGAACATTCAGGTAGTCTGTAGGCACCATCACACTAGGTTTATAATCATTATTGTCTCCCATTATGTTATCATCAATTCTGCACACTTGCTGAATTCTATTATAACTGAGATCTGCACACTACACACCACTAGGTCACACCTGTCACACTGATTGCAGCACTAATTGTTGCTGGAATGTGTGCTCTTTACACCACAAACCCTAGATCACACCTGTCACACTGATTTCAGCACTTGTTGTTGCTGAAAAGTGTGCTCACACCACAAACCCTACTCCTACAACTACCTGAAATCTCACCACTATATGATCATATCTCTTCCTTCAAAATGCACAAAGAAACCAACATAAACCCTAGCACTTATTGGCCGAAACCCTAGCAAATGGTCTGAAACACATCTCCTATTTAGTCCATAACAGATATCATGCACTGAAATCTCTTACCTTATCGCTGAAGTAACACCCATGTGAGCAGGAGAGCAGTCCACACACAACAGCCGCTTCACACACAACAGCCACTACCCACACAATTCGGCCCTCTATTCTTCCTCTACTAGGAGAGGGCGATCTCAGAAATCACAGCAACCGACCACATACGACCTGACTGGAGGCATAGAGACCCCCAAGGGAAGAGGGCGATCACTCCTTTTTAGCCCTTTCCCTTATCTCCAATCGAACACAGAAAAAAAGAGGAAAACCCTAGATAGGGTGCGCAGAGAATGAACCCTAGGCAAGCAGAAATCTAGGCAGATTTAACCTAGCTCTGATACCATGTTATAATTCAGGTCTGCCTTAGAGTTCGACCTGACTGAGTTCAGTTATGTGGAAGAAGAAAAAGTGATAAAGAAAGAGAGAAAGAGAGAATTCTGGTTCGAACTGAAAGAGTCAACTTGACTTCTCCCAATCGGCCAGTAAGTATTTATATTATTATTAAAACATGACTGAAAAGACCTGTGTGCCCTTACTTAAGTTAAGAGCACATGTTTGCCTACGCTAACAGAGGCAAATGGGGTTTTTATCTCCGGGAGCAAAAAGGCTCCCCCGGAAGATGACCCATCCTATGAAAAATGGATGCAAGAAAATTATACTATAATTGGATGGCTTGTGAATTCAATGCAACCTCAGCTTAGTCAATACTATTTGTGGGATGAATTCAGCAAAGGAAATTTGGGATAGTGTTGCTGAAACCTATTCCCAAAAATTAAATGTAGCTAGAGCATATAAGCTGAGGAGTGATGTGAAGAATTTGAGACAGGGGGAGAAACCTTTAGCTGTTTATTTCTCAATACTGAAGTCTCTATGGCAAGAAGTTGATTTGATAGAAGCTGTAGCCTAGGAAACCACTAATGATGCCGAGACATACAGGAAACTTGTTGAGAGAAACAGGGTATTTGAGTTTTTGACAGGGCTGAATTCAGAATATGACATCACAAAGCAGAATATCTTATCCAAGAATAGTGTTTCACTGTCTCAAGCCTATGCCTTGGTAAGTAGTGAAGAAAGCAGGAGACTAATCCAGGTTCAAGGGGCTGGTCTAAATGATCACTTTGCTAATATGGGAGTGAAACCTAAGGGAGTTATAGGAAATCTAGTTGGCTCAGGGAAGAAAGAAATTGTTTGTGAGTACTGTAAGAAATCAAAACACACCGAAGACAAGTGATGGAAATTGCATCCGAAGCTTCTTCCTCTTCGTTTTCAAAAGAAGTTTGATAATATGAAGGCAGAGAGTGCCAATATTGTTGCTGGTCCAGATAGTGACAAATGTTTAACTGAAGAGAAGACTGCTAGTGAGTAGTTAGCAGCTATGAAGGTAGAGTATGAGAAGTTTGGAAGGATGATCAATCACCTAGAGGGTGTGGCCTCTTCTTCCAACCCTCCAGGAAATTCAACCTCTTCTGCATTTGCTCATTTAGGTATACGGGCTTCTGCCAATCATGCAACTATCTCAGGTAATCGTAGGATCCCTTGGATTATTGATTCTGGTGCTTCTGATCATATGACCAGCCTTTCCACTTTGTTTGTTTCTTATGATTTACTTCCTGACCATGACAAAATCACCCTAGCCGATGGCTCTCTTGCTTCCATCTCCGGCAAGGGAACCATCAAGGCTACAGATTCCTTGGTACTTCCTTCTGCTCATGTACCCAAACTAAATACAAATTTGTTATCTGTAAGAAGCCTAACCAAGTTTTTGAACTGTTGTGTAACCTTTTTTTCCTTCCTACTGTGTTTTTCAGGATCTGGAGTCTTAGAAAGTGATTGGGAGTGGCTATGAGGCAAATGGAATATATTTGCTGGACACTCCTGGATAGAGCCATGGACAACCTGAAAAAGCTGCTTTTGGATCTACATCTTCAGAGTCTGTCAGTCGAGTCATGCTATGTCATTTTCATTTGGGTCATCTTTCTTTTTCTGCATTAAGTCATTTATTCCCAGAACTATTTAAGGGAATTAATTTGTCCAGTCTTCATTGTGAGTCTTGTGAGTTGTCAAAACATTGTAGAAGCAGTTATCCTTTGAGTAATAAAAGATCTTCTTCTTCATTCCATATTGTGCACTCTGATGTGTGGGGGCCTTACCACTTACCTTCTATGGGTGGCTACAAATATTTTATCTTGTTCATTGATGATTTTTCACGATTCACTTGGATATTTTTTATGAAGTCCCGTGATGAAGTTCCCAGACTTGTGAGGCGATTCCATGAATTTGTTCTAACCCAGTTTGATACCAGAATTAAAATTTTCAGATCCGACAATGCAAAAGAATATTTTGAGAAAAACCTAACCTGTTATCTCACTGATTTGGGGGTTATTCACCAAAGCTCCTGTGTTAGGACCCCAAAACAGAATGGAGTTGTTGAAAGACAAAATCGGCATATTGTTGAAGTTGCAAGAAGTATCCTGTTTGCCTCACATGTCCCTACAAAATTTTGGGGTGATGCTGCTCTCACTGCAACCTACCTAATCAAACGTATGCCATCTAG
Source organism: Nelumbo nucifera (assembly GCF_055504915.1). Classification (NCBI taxonomy): domain Eukaryota; kingdom Viridiplantae; phylum Streptophyta; class Magnoliopsida; order Proteales; family Nelumbonaceae; genus Nelumbo; species Nelumbo nucifera. The sequence continues at coordinate 30,539,088 of NC_142652.1, read as the reverse complement.
GGTTTTGGGGTTTAAGTCTCCCTTCAGTCTTTTTCATTCGGGCAAGGATCTTTTTCCTACTGCATTCCATGTCTTTGGTTGCACTTGTTGTGTACATATCCCAAGTGTCCAAAGACATAAATTTGAATCAAAAGCACACAAGTGTATTTTCCTTGATTATTCCCCCACACAAAAGGGTTATTGTTGTTTTGATCCAAAGACGGGAACTTAGTATATCTCAATGGATGTCACCTTTGATGAGCTTTCTTCTTTTTATGATTCTTCTCAGGAGAGGCATTGTCCAAAGGGGGAGAATTTGTCACAGTTGTTTGTTCTCCCCCTTCCTGTCGCAGTTGAGTCTTCTTTTGAAACTCCTCCTTCAAATGAGTCAAGGGAGGATCAGTCATCTTATTCTCATTCCAGTGTTCCTCTCCCTCCTCCATTACTTCCTTGTCCTCTTTTTAATCCCAGGTTGTACCAACCGGCAGAGAACTAGAAGTGAGCGGATTGTTTCCCCTACACCACATGAGCCTCTTGCTCTTCCAACCACAAAAGAGACAACAGGTACTGATACAACCCCTTTGGAACCACCCTTTCTAGACCTTGATATCCCTATTGCTATCAGGAAAGGAAAAATGAAGTGTATTGCACATTGCATTTCCAAACACCTTTCTTATAGTTTGCTCTCTCCTTCATATTTTGGCTATCTTTCTTTTGTTGCTTCTAACCCAATACCTAGGTCTATGTCAGAAGTTCTTACTATTCCAGAATGGAGGGATGCATTGAGAACAAAAACTGATGCCCTGCACAAGAATGGCACTTGGGAAGTAGTTGATTTACCTGAAGGAAAGGAACCAGTAGGCTTTTAGTGGGTTTTTACCATCAAATATCATGTTGATGGCACCATTGAAAGGTACAAGGCTAGGCTGGTTGCAAAAGGTTATGCACAGACATATGGGATTGACTATCTGGAGACCTTTGCTCTTGTTGCCAAGATGACTTCTGTGATAGTTCTGTTATCTCTGATTGCACACTCAGACTGGCCACTTTACTAGCTGGATGTAAAGAATGCATTTCTGAATGGAGAGTTACATGAGGAAGTCTATATGTCTCTTCCTCCAGGGATGTATGAAACAAATATGAAAGGGAAAGTCTATAGGCTGAAGAATTCTCTTTATGGACTTAAACAGTCCCCTAGGGCATGGTTTGAAAGGTTTAGGGCTGCCCTTGTTAACTTTGGTTATGTATAGACTCAGTCTGATCATACCCTCTTTGTGAAGAGGAGAGGATCTTTGGCAGTTTATCTGATTGTGTATGTTGATGATATTGTTGTGATTGGTAATGATGTATCAAGGATAAATGATATTAAATATTTCCTTCATACAGAGTTTGAGATCAAAGATCTGGGGGAATTGAGATACTTTCTTGGCATAGAAGTTGCTCAATCTAAGGATGGGATCTTTATCTCTCAACGAAAGTATGTACTTGACTTGCTCTCTGAAACAGGGAAGATGGGTGCTAGACCAATTGCTACTCCTATTGATATGAGTCATAAACTCTCTGCCTCAGATGGAGTATTGTTGAAAGATAAGGGAGTCTTCTATAGGTTACTTGGGAAACTTCTCCATCTATGCATGACTCATCCAGACATTGCATATGCTGTCAGTTGCATTAGTCAGTTCATGCATGCTCCCAGGGACACTCACATGGCAGTAGTAGAGCGAATTCTGTGTTACTTGAAGGGTTCTCCTGGAAAGGGAATTCTATTTGCTAAGCATGGTCATATGAAACTTGAAGCCTACATGGATGCTGATTGGGCCGGAAATATTGATGACAGAAGATCTACTTCTGGATACTGTAGCTTGGTGGCTGGTAATATTGTCTCTTGGAGAAGCAAGAAACAATTAGTTGTTGCCAGATCTTTAGCCAAAGCTAAATACAGAGCCATGGCTCATGGAGTTCCTGAACTGCTGTGGCTTCGGTCCTTGATGGAGGAACTGGGTATTGAGCATGATAAGCCATTGATGTTATACTGTGATAATCAGGCTATCATCAACATTGCTCACAATCCAGTGCAACATGATAGAACCAAGCATATTGAAGTTGACAGACACTTCATTCGAGAAAGAGTGGCTTCTAGAGAAGTGTGTCTACCTTTCATCACTTCTGAAGGACAGTTAGCTGATTTCCTCACCAAGGGCATTCCCAAGGCTAAACTTCAGCATGATACTGGCAAGCTTGGCATGATTGACATCTATGCTCAGCTTGAGGGGGAGTGTAGAGAAGACGGGCTAAATGGCCCATAGGATGTTTGTCCTTTTTCGCCTTTTATGTTCTTTGTTGTAATGGGCCTTAATTTGGGCCTTTATTTCTCTTATGTTTTTTAATTTTCTGCCCAACTAGGGGCTTCTCTGTAAATTACTAAAGTTTAAGTTAATGAAATGGGATTAGGGGTGTAAGAGGAGATTATCTTCGAAATCTCTCTCTGAACCCTTATTGCCACCACCTTCTTCTTCCTCTTCTCTCTTCTTGAAACTTGATTTCTGCTACTTTCAATCGATTCTCTGCAATATTTTAAACAGTCCTTTCATTTCAAAAGGCTGTTTTTCTTCTAACAGAAGACAAGTGCATATATTAGGACATAATCTGAATTGTTCATTCAGATTAGTAGTCCCTTGGTCTGCAAATACCTTGGAAGATGTTGTAAGTTGGGGGGTGAATAGAGTGTTTTGTATGGGGAATGCCAATAGGGCTGCAACTTGGGTGGGCTTAGGTTAGGCTTTCGCCAAATTTTGAATGGGCCCAGCCCAAAGGCCGAGCCCCAAGTAGTGTAAAATGTTTAACTCAGGCCAACACAAGTTGCACCACTAAATGCCCAGCTCCAGGGGTCAATTTCAACATCCTTGTATGCAACTTGGGTCAGATTAGCACCCAAGGAAGTTGGGTTTGGTTGAAGGTCAGGTTAAGGTCTAGGGTTGAAAAGTAAGAACTGCACTTTGGTATTGGATTGAGGTTGAGGCCAGTAATTTAAAAGATGCCTAAGGCACGCCTGGGCGCTCAGGCGAGGTGCATTTTAAAGTATGTGCCTCACCTAGGCCCTAGGCACAACACTTTCAAAAGGTGCATGTGCTGTGCCTGGTGCGCCTTGCGCTTCAGCCCAGGCTAGTGCCTTTTTTTATTTTTTGTGCTTTTTGTTCTTTTTATGAACCTAACGGCTGGGCCAGGGGTGGAGCCCTCATACCCCCAACCAAGCCCCTCGAGACAAGTTCAAACAAGTCCATGTTAGGAACTTAAATTCTTAATCCTTACACTAAAACATTTTCTCACTCACCGAAGCTTCGAGAACCTCCTATTTGCTAATGTTCATTCATTCATCTTAGTAAAATATCTTCTTAAAAGGCAATTAAAATTATAAAACATTTTTTTGTACAAGGATTAAGAATTTAAGACTAACATGGATTTGTTCAGGCTTGCCTCGAGGGGCTTGGTACAAAGGTGGCTCGTAGAACTAAGAATGCAAGATGTTTTACATCACATTAGCCATTTGAAGTAACACAATTGAGGAAAAATAAAGAAATTGTGGGTTTTACATCCTTGAAAATGTTTTATATGTTTGATTTCATTTTTAGATTTTCATTTGAATACACTTTACGTGTTATGTTTATATTTTATTAATATTATGTTTAATATATATATATATATATATTTGGCATTTGTTTTTGTATTTTTGTGCCTTGCTTTGAAAAGATGCACTCCTTGCCTCGTGTGCCTTGGGTGCAAATTTCCCCTTGGGCTTTTTTTTGCGCCTTGTGTTTTTAAAATACTGATTGAGGCCTTGGGCAACCCGACTCACAGTTAGTGGAGTCGGGTGCACCTTGGGTGCCTTACTTTGGAAAGATGCACTCCTTGCCTAGTGCGCCTTGGGTGCAAAATTCCTTGGGCTTTTTTTGCGCCTTGTGTTTTTAAAAGACTGGTTGAGGCCTTGGGCATCCCGACTCACAGTTAGTGGTGGAGTCGGGTGGGGACAGCAGGGTGTACGTGAGGGCCACTGGCTGTAGGAAGGAGAGCCTACAGTTCCATGGGTTTGATCCTGTGCCTCCTTGTTTGGGGTGATGCTAAGTGACCATCTCAACTACTGGATCATTGGCACAGCAAGTGCTGTGTGCATGCATGCATCCACATATATATATATATATATATTTGTATTATATGCATGCATCTTATATGTACATATGTATGTATATATGTAGGTACTTGTGTATGTGAAAAAGCTGGGCCAACCTGATCCGGTGATCCCATTTGATTTTCTTGAATGAAATGCATACTGTTATTTGTCCACAAAAAGAAAGAATTACCACTTTCATTAAAATCCAGTAACTCTTTTATCTTCTTAACCAATCAATATAAAATTTCAAACTCAACTCGACTATGAGTAGAAAACTCAAATTATAAAATTGGACTCCATGGACAGCATGCAAAGTTTGCCCAAATGCCTCTACCATCTAAGAATACAAAACACAGAATTTTTAAAAGAATTCCATTTTTTGACTTTTTTCTTCCTGCATTATCATTTCTGCATATTCAATGCATATATCCACCAATTGATAAAGTTTATTGTGCTATCTTGTCGCAGTTCTGATTTTGGGAATGTAGTGAAGATATCATTGAGAGCAGTGGTGGACACGCTGATGGAGGACATTATGATCCAGTTCAGTGGGGGCAATCTTCCATCAGGAATCCCTCTGGCCAAGCTTTTGCCACGAGTTGCACAGATGGGTCGACCACTACTTGAGGAACCGAGCAATAACAAGTTTATTCAAACCATTCGGAACTTGCCCGATGTTGAACTTTTCTATACTCTTCTCTATGCAAATATGCCATCCTTGTAAACCATGAACAGGAAAGACGGAATATAGAAATAAGAAAATACAGCAAAAGAACATATGTGATTTCATGTTGAACTTTTGGATGGGAAAATTGATTTTCCTATTTGGGGGAGAAAAATAAAAGAAAAATGCAGATTTCTACCCTTAATTTTGTTAGAAAATTGCCAATAGAGATACCGTCTGAATTTTCCCTAAAATCAGTTGATTAATATTTGATTGCATGGCTTATGCAAAATCCAAAATATCAGCAGATATTGCAAAGATTATCTGAAAGAAAACACATGTTTGTAAGCCTGGGCCTTTAGGGTCATTGACACTCAGTTGCTTTATGAGACCCATAATTTGCCATGTCTTACACACTCAAGCAACAGAACCTCCCAATGGATGGTCCCATCTGAAAGAGCACCTGTTTAGTGATTTATCTTTGGATCTTTGATCTTTCTAAAGTTATGGGCCTTATGGCAGATCTTCCCCTAATCCGGTTGCAAGAAACAAAAACATTCAGAGGATGCAAAGATGAAAACTGAGATTTTTTATAGTTTTTTATTATTTTATTAATATTTTATATTCTTTTATGTTATATTTATTTGCATTGGACTATAATACAGGGCAGATATGATACCAAAAAAAACTTACAACCTGTATCATAAAAGAGGTTACTAATCAGGTGATATTCATCAAAATTTACAGGGATGTTTTGATTGGTGAAAGCTCTTCTGGTATCATGTTTTTTCAATATCATAGGTATTCCCTATTTATTTATTTTGGTAGTGAACCGAATGGAATGGAGAAACAGGATTCATGTAGCCAACCCAGATGATTGACACAACTGACAAGGCTTAGATGATGATGATAGTGATTTACACGATTTATTTTATCAATTTTGACAAGAAACCAAAATTTGGGGCAAAATATGTAACAAAATCCCGAAATTTTGGAAAAGATTCTGAACTACCTAAATTTTCCTTAATTTTGTTTCACCTACCAAATCCGAAACCGAAATTAAAAACTATGCCTAGAACAAATGGAGACCCTGACAGGCCCATTAAACATACCTTGGATTAGGCTATAAAGAAAAACACAAAGAGAAAGATAGCTCCTATCTCTTAATAAATTGGCCCAACGCAGGAAGCATCTTGGGTCTGGAAAGTGGATTCTGCCAGGGCCCCCATAACTAGCAAGATCTCGGAGTATAGAACCCACCAACCTAAAGTGAGTCCCACTTGGGAAGTGACCTATATTTTTATGTTATTTACAGAAAGAACACTACAGTCTAAACTGTCTAACTTGCAATTTGGATTCAAGTCAAAGGGTTCGCAGTCTCCGGAATCCAAAGATCGTTTTATTACAAGAATTATTGGCTCCTACCTGGTCGGAGGAATTGTGTCCGACCAAATGCAATTTTCAGCTAAAATTTAGTGTTTAAATTTAGGGGATTTAGGGTTTAAAATTTAAGAACTTTATATTTATAAAGGAAAAATCTATGATGTAAAAAAAACGTGGTACCCTAGAGCTTTGACCAATCAAAATCCATCCAAGAATTTTGATAAATTCCATCTGATTGGTTAATATATTATGATACCAATTATTACTTGGTCATAAGTTTTTCAGATATATATGATGTCTTTCCGGTATCATATTTCAACCCATTTAAAAATATCAAGAGGTGGTAGGAGCGAATATGTTGTATGTATGTATGTATGTATGTATGTATGCATGTGTATTTTTGTTTTGAGAAACAATTTGTTTTCAAATTAAATGGTTTTGATTTATTTTGGAACCGGTAACAAGAAAAAAAAATCATGTAATAAAATGCTACTTAAATAACAAAATGAAAACATGTCCATTAAACCAGAAATTCAAGAACATATTCTTAGTTTCAGTTGTGGAAATTAAAAATAAAATAAAAAAATAGTACCCAAGAACAGAACCCCTATCTTTTTGTTTAATGTAATTTTCTTTTAAGATCTAGCCAATTTATTTTCAAACCAGCTGATTTTGTTTTATTTGTGGAACTCACAGTAACAAAACCAATTCAAATTGACGAACTCTTAAAATGACTACGTTTTCACAACATGTGAAGCCTTTTTAGCTGTTTCTAAGCTAGCTTCTGGCTACGCTTATGGTACAGGATTCGTCTACCAAACTTGTCCCCATAAAGGGTAAATTATGGAATCTTTCTATACATCTCGAGGCAAAAACAAATAAATTGCCTAAACCACTTTTTGTCACGGGCTCACGGCATTAAAGAAAGAAGAATAAAATAAAATGCATTGTATGCAGCAGCTCGTGTTGACTAGTTGCACCTAGTGCTTTTGAAGTTGCACCTTTTCTTTGATCTTTATTGTACAGAAAAGGATTAAATGGTAATGCCTATAGACATAGAAAAGACAGAGTCAAGGATAACGGCATAGCCGGTTCTTAAAGGACCAGACAAACAAGATTTGCCTTGTCAGCTGTTGTTGGAAACACATGGAGATAGAGATTTTATTGGAAACAATTAAGATGGTTTTTTTCATTAACTAAGACTCAAAATAATATTTTTAATTCATTAGAAAACAACCCTATTAATATTTATAATACAAGACATAGGTTCGTTTGGTTTGCTGTTGGAATCAGAATTGGAAATGAAAATCCAAATTGAATGATCTATTCTCATAGTTTGTTTGATTCAAATAGGAATTAGAATGTGAATTGAAATAAGTTGGATTGGAATTTCATTCCCAAGGGAGGGAGAGAGGGATGAGAGAATGCCATTCCACTATTAATGGGAATAGGGATTCCAATTCCGATTCTAGACCCCTATTCCCATGAACCAAATGGACCCTTACTGTATATCCAAATTTTTACAATGAGATTAGGTCATGTTTGGTTCAATTCTCTTTCTTACCCAAGATGAAATTCTAAAATGAACAAGAATGGGCAAAAATGGGTAGAATGAGAAAATATTGCTATGAAACAAATGTTTTTTTTCTTAAAAAAATGAAATCTTTTCAAACTGACAAATGCCCTATATTGCTCATTTTCATCCTTAAAAAAAAAAAAACCTGTTTCAATGATCATAAACCACTGGACTAGGTCTCCAAAACCATTGACATAGATGCTTATCGGTGGATGACTTGTCCGTCTACATAAGTTTCCACTGTTCCACGGTAGTCTGCCATTAAGCATTTATGGCAGTGGTTTTGTAGACCTAGGCGAGTGGTTTATGACCGCTGTCATAGAGTTCTGTAAAGAATGAAAATGAGCAAGATGGGAAATAATTATTTTTCATGTTGCAGTCAACCTCAATTTTAATGCTATGGACTGATTTTTCATTCATAAAAGAATGAGATTTATGGCAAGAATTTTATTATCAAACACTCTAATGCTATTCATTCTTATCCATTATTATCAAACACCCAAAGCAGCAAACCAAGCATGGCCTTATGGGAGTAATTAAGTACTTATTTTAGAAGAAGACAAATATTGACTTTTTTTTAGCCCTTTTTAAATAAGTACTTGTTGTGTTTCTTAGAGCGTCTTAGCCCATCATGTAATTTTCAAAATAACTATGCTACCAGTTTAAAGCCATATCTCAATCCTATTTCTCAATGATTCTTTATGAATGGTGATCAGATGAGAATGCTTTCATGGGTTATCCCTAGCTATCATGTCCACATTCGTTGGCTCAAAAATAGAAAAAAGTTGACTATCATCAGGTTGCAATTCTTCCAAGTTCTTAAACGTGTAAATTTTCCAATAATATATATATATATAGTAAAAAAATATATTAAATTTTATTGCATCCTTTCCTAGTTTCTATGTATGTCCTCTCTGTGCACGGCACCATATTGCTACTGCTAGTTTAAACAAATGCAAATAAGATTCTATTCTTCAACTAAATGATAGCGTTTCCTTGGATTCTTCCAAAGAAGCTCTCGTTTACGCCTTTTTTTTTTAATTTCTTTCCTGGTTTTCAATAGAACTTGGTTAGAAAATCAAAACAGGACAGTGATAAACCAACACACACGCAAGTGGAGAGAGATTCTGCAAAACCCTAACCACTAACCATCCACCAGACAGAAAATTCTGTAGGCACACGTAAACACAAAGGCAAAGCAAAATAAACGTGTATCTGTGACTCTGTGGAGAGAGAGAGAGATGTTAATTTCAACAAAATAATTTACGCAAGATTACTAGAAAGCTGTTCCATATATACTATCATTGGCACAGAGTCATCAGCTTGTCATAGTGGTGCAAATGAAACTATTTGACATGAACAAATTGAACTGTTGCTCTGCACTCTTTATCCAAACCTATTTATCAGAACTCCTAATATGTAAATTAATTCCAAATGAGAAAAAAAAAAAAGAAAAAGTAAGGGAAGCCTTACAGCTTCTTCTTTGATAGAACGGAAAGTATATTTATATACTCATCAGATCATAATATCGGATTGTGCAATATTGCTTATGACAATATATATATATATATATATTTGATGAACTGGATCAACTGATAAAGCAGCATGTTGTTTGTTTGATTCAACTACTCAACAAATACCTATCTACTTCAGGATGATTTCGAGATATATAGCCATGAACAATATGTAAGAACAGCAAGAAAAGTCTTTTTGCACAAATCAATAACTTAACATATACACAAATCACCAAAAGAAACTCAACAAAGTTCTGCTTTTGCTTTTTCGCGAGTTAGCTGCACAAACATGTTTTTCCATTTTTTTTTAGGTTAATGCTGAGCAATATAGGTCTATTGGATGCATCTAGCTCTAGCTAATATGGGGTTCTTGCGGATAAAAAAGGTAGAGTGAGTGAACTCAGAAAAAAACAAGTAGTTCAAGTGGACCAATGGTAATGGTGAATGAGAGTGAGAGATTGCTCTTCTTATGTTACAGTGACCTGAGGGCTAGGAGGGGTAAGGGGCCTTAGAGTAGGAGACCCTTCAGTCCAAGACGAGACAGCGATAGCCAAACTCGGCTCCTGCATCGTTCAATCAAAAACTCATCCCATAGTACGTACCAGTTGGATGTTTTCATGAATGAACGAGTCAGCAGCTGTGACAGGCCAATACGGTCTTGTTTGGGCTGAAGAGACTCCAACCACCGGAACCTATCAGCCATCAACAAAGAAAAGGAATGACTGTAGCTTCACTGAGAGAACTGTAGTCATCGTAATCACGAATGGACAAAGCAAAGCAAATAAGGTTAGTGGGTGGGTGGCTTGCTCAATGCTCAGCCAAATTCAAGTGATGGAAGGAAAAACAATAAGTCCAGAATACGTTGTCAAAGGAAGAAAAATGAGACTCATGAAGGAGACGGTGAAAAGGACAGAGTTGAAAATTGAAAGGCCTCGAGAAAAGGCCCTTGCTCTTGCCCTTACAGTACAAGACAGCCATGACAGTCTCCCCTCCTGCATGGTTCGATTAAAAACACATGCATTTTCAGATATTCATGTGTTCATTAACCAGCGAGTCAGCAGCAGAGATCAGCTCAAGAGACCGTCCTGGTTGGACTGAAGAGACTCTTTTCTCAAAATCCAACAGAAAAGACACGCTCAGTTTCACACACAATTACACAAACAATAGGGTGGAGAGAGAGAGAGAGAGAGAGAATTAATTGAATGCTTGGAATAGAGATTGGTGTCTGCAATTTATAGACGTAGAACGCCAGTAAGCGCCCCATCATTCTCACATTGCAGGGATAGGGAAAACCGCCTCCTTGACCCCTAAGAAGTAAGAACACAGCAGTTGGTCTCTGTGCTTTGGTTACTTTCTGGAAATAATAATCCCTCGGAATCGAAAAAGTAGTGTGGGGGCCAAGAGCGACCATCTTCACTTTCCATCCACAGAATCAAACAGGCACCCTACCCTACTTACAAAATTAATTAACGTAACTGCACAGCATTGGTGGGTTGCAGGTGCCTTGCATGGTAAAAGGTTTTCTACCGAAATAAAAACTATATATTGTGCTTTCGTGCCTAACTAGACCACACTCAGACATGAATCCAACATTACAAATGCTTGGGCTGTTGGGTTTTGGGCCAAGAATTTGCCAGGTGCCCTAGCTATATATATATAGGATTAGGAACTTATTAGGACCCAATATAGTTTAGTTTGGTTTAAACTTAAAGTCAGCAAACAATTAATTTAATTGTACTAGGTGATTCCTCTATTAACCACGCATTATTGTTTGGTTTGATAACCCTCATCTATGTCTGGGTGAATGATTTGAATGCGTATCATTTGCTTCTCCTACTTAATGAAGTTTGTTGAGCTATGAGGGAAAAAAGCAACTTTTGGGTGGAATGAGATAATATCATATAATTAACAAGGACTTATTACAATGTTTTTTCGTTATAGATAATTTCCACAAAGATTTTTGTTATTATTATTTTTGCAAATATTGCACCATTTTTCTTTATAATTTTCATGTATATATAGGTGTAGATACGTATGTTGGGCTAACCTCAAAAAGTAAGGTTAGTTTTGTATTAAAATAAAAGAAGAATAAGAAAACAGATTCCTTTCTGTCTATAGGACAATAATGTCAAGTTTAAAATGGAGGATTCAGCAACTAGAATAAAAATTTAAAAAAAATGAAAAGTTTTCTCTCGACTACTGTAGCTTACTCAAAGACAATAAAATCTGAAAATTGTGTCTGTCTGTGGATTGGGAGCGGATCGAGAGAGAAAAAATAAATCAATTCCAACAGGGGATCAAGGATGGGAAGGGATGGGATGGGTGCTTGGGATATACTAGTAGATAGAGGGTAGAAGATAATTTTTCTCACTGTTTTTAAAACCGGACCGGACTGGACCGGACGGTCGGACCAGAAAAACGGGGAACCGGTCACTTGACAGTTCCATTTTCCTCCAAAATCGCTTTTCCCCCCAAAACCGTTGATTTTTGTTAGCAAACCATTGATCCGGCCGGTTAACCGTTCAAACGGTTTTGACTGTTTTCTAATTTTTTTTTATTTCTTTTGTCAGAACGGGACAGCCGTTCGGATCGAACGGTCCGATAACCGGACCCCTGACCGGTTTGATCACCAGTTCGTTTTTAAAAACCATGATTATTCTCATTCTAATTCTTTTCAAAAGAGAAAAGTGTATAGGAAAGATTTCTCTATTTCTTCAACATCTTTTAATTCGCTTTTAATATCAACTTTTTTTAATAAAAAAAGGGGGTAAAGAATATACAGTCATACCACACATTAAGGTTAATGTAGTTATTAAAGTATTAGTTATAAATAGTTGAACAAAGTTATTGGTTTATAAAATATTTTTGGCCATTGATGTTATTAATTATTTATAAAATATTAATTATAAGGGGGCCAACTATTTTAGAAAGCTCTAAAAATAATGCATAAAATTAATAGATGACAAGAATGGTGTTTGAAGTTATATTTATTTGGCTTTTCCTTAAATAAGGTGAAAATGTTGGATTGGATAAGGAGGGATATCAAAAAGTAAGGTGAAAATATGGTCAATAACTATTTATTGTTCCTTATCTAGATTGCTAAGTAGGGGTGGATTTGAGCCGAGTCAAGTCGAATAGTATCAGGCTCGAGCTTGGCTCAATAATGTTCTACAAGGTTCGAGCTTGAGCTCGAGCTCGATTTTGAGAAAAAAATATTTTATAAAAATAAAAATTATATATAAAAAAATTTATTTTATATTTAAAAATTTAAGAATTATAATAATTAATAATTATATATATTATTTTTTATAATTTTATTATTTATATATATATATATATTAAATATCAATATATATATTCGAACCAGCTCGCAAGCCAAACTCTAATAGGTTCGAGTTCGGCTCATTTAATAATCGAACCACTGAATTGGGCTCTAGCTCGAGCTCGATTAAAACCGAGCCGAGCTCGAACAACTCATGAAAAGCTCGGCTCATTGCCACCCCTATTGCTACATTAAGATCACCTGTGATATTAGACTTAAAATTATCATTGTCACGCCATGAAAATTTTCAAAAACATAAGCTAATACCTTTTATTTTCTATTAAAATTTTAAAATTACCAAGCTTCACTTTTTCTTCATATTAGAATCAGCATCTAACTTATAGGTTTTGAATATTTGCAATACTTATCCATTTAGTTGAGCCAAACTAGAGATAATGGCTCTGGCATTGGCATTCAATGTGAAAAAAGTATGCACATTGTTGAGCTGAGATTTCTCATCCATGCTTAGCCAGGGTGTTGTGTGTGATATGGCCAACTTAGAGAATGTCCTATATTTTGTACTTTATATATAAGTTTTAAGAAATTATAATTTTATTCCATACTAATAAGAATCTCCACCTACTTGATTTTTGTATAAACATTTTCTATATTACTTTTAATTCCATATATTTTTATTGTATTTTGTAATTCTCTGTACTAAGTTTTTCACAAAAAAAAAAGAAATTTCATGTAACATGACATTTTTACGAAAAAAATAGATGAGTTCATAAAGTAAAACTCAATTATTAGCATAGTGATCAGCCTCATCCTTGAAAGATTAAGAATCCCCCTTAAGCACATCCATTTGAACGCAAATTATTAGGTTTGAACATAAGAAGGCTAAGTTTAAAAGGAGTACAAATACTAATATGTAGAGTGAAAAATCTTGTCTTTTGTATTATTTTGTATGTAGTTGCACTGTGCATATTTGTGTTTGTACTCTTACCAAACTGAGTCTAAGGCTCTGTTTGCAACACAAACCTGAACAGGTTATAAGCTTTGCACCCAGTTCAGTTTTGCATCTGTTTGTTTGTCACTATGACTTGCATTTCTATCTTATGCAAATTTTGTACTTTTCGTCTCATTAACACGTATTGGAAGTGCAAATTTTGCATCCAAAAAATTGATGTAAAATTTACACCACTTTCCTCCTACCTTAATTCTCTCTTATATAAAGTGTGGATCACATCAATTTGCTTTCTACTTTTTTGTTCCTCCCAAACAAATAACCTTCCTACAGCCTCCATTCTCTTTTATATAAGGTGGTGATATTATTTTGCTTCTTAAAACAAACAAAACAAGATCAAATCCAAAGCAAAAGTAAATCAGGATTTACACTCAGCCCATTTGCACTCCTACTCATTTACATCAGGCTCAATTAGGAAAGCGTATAAATACAAATATGTACAGTACAAATACCTACAAAATAATACAAAATAGAAGATTTTAATTTGCACTCTATATATTTGTATTTATACTCTTTCCAAACTGAGCTTTAGTAGTAAAAAAGGGGGCATAAGGGGAAGAAAAAGAAAGCATTTCTTTGGAACTGGGTGCTTTAAGAATGGTGGAGGAGACAATAAATTCTCCATAAGAGGGGCCTCTACCTCTTGGGGAGGTATTATATCACCTATATCTCTCCCTAGAGATGAATAGCAACTCTCCTAGCTAGGGCAAAGGTGACAAGTGAAAAATAAGATAAAGGACTAGAATGGGAATTTAATGCTTTCAATTACACATATTACAGAGATTCAGAATTAATATGGAATATATGGAGTTTAATTTGGATATATATTACATTAAAGGAGTGTGAAAAGATGTTACTTTTTTGCTACATAGTGCCTTGGGGAGTGGCAGTGACAGAAGAATGGTGTAGGTGCTAGGTAAGAGGTTTGTCTACCTAAAGTACAATCCTTGTTAGGCAGGGATTCACCCCTATAGAACACTGCCTGAAGAATAGCGTTAATAATAACTCTTCTTTCACTTTTCTTTGTCCTTTTTATTGAATTGATACATAGATGGTTGAACTGGGGGTTCCAAAGACCAAAGATATATTATATTGGAAAAAACATTATTGGTTCTAACTGATTAAATATTACTCTCCTTTTTTATTGCACATACAGAGTTGTCAATGAGTCGGATCTAACCAATGTAACTAAACCAATTAATTTGTTGTTATCCGATTAAGATCCAAACCCATTCTGTAATTAATAATATATTTCTTTTGTGACTTTTAATATATATTATGCCTAAAAGGGTAAATTTTATAGACAGCATATAAGATAATTTTAGTTAAAACACTTATTTTTATAAACATGTAAACAGTAATTTGTCATTTACTGTTATTTTTATTAAGGCTTTTTTTGGTAGATAAAGCATATTAACTAGGTTGTCATTAAAAATGAAGTTTCAAGTTGTTATTTCATAGGTAATTATAGATGCCACATCTAAGTTGGGTCAGACCCAATTATCCAGATTAATAATTAGTTCGGTTGTGGGTCTATTTTGTGAAGCCAATCTGGTCCACCATGTCTCAAACCAGACCTGATCCATTGACATATGTTAAGTGTTTGATCAACCTTCCTCTTAAAAAAGGTTAATAAAGAGGTTGTTTGGTATCAATGGCGTTTATAAGATAAATGTTTTGTATGATTTTATCTTAAAAAATTAGACAAAATCTGATTTAAACATTTTATACTATTCTTTTACACCTCAGCGCCATTTGGCGCCACTAGACGCCATATAAGTCAAACAACGAAAAATCGGTCCTGAAAATGAAAAATGTCAAAATTGATATTTTTTTTAATAATCGGTTCACACAATTTTCGAGAAAACTGCTCAACTAAATAACTTTTTAAGCATTTTTTTGTTAAATGCGTCTCCAATGCTGAACTGACACTGTTTCTTCCAAAAGCTACATCAATACCAAACACCATCAAAAATTGAAAAAAAAAAAAAAGGAAGTATCCTACCCTTGCAAGAGAGAATGGAACTTAATAAACTTGCCATATGGGAAAACAAGTTTGCACACTGATAACCAAGATCTTATGTTTTTTTGGTGCAACAAGATCTCTTTAATTAATTTGATAGTCAGCAATTACTACTGATTTAACCTCGCATGGAAAGATGGCAGCAAGGTCCATTCAGGGCATTGAGTGGCCAGTAATTCAGTAAGTAACCACTCCACATCCTAATAAAACATCAAAACAAAGCCCGGAAGAAATCTACTTTTGCCACATGACAAGAGAGAATGGAGTCTTTCCATATAGAGTAACTTCTGTGTACCAGCTTATTTGAGTTCAACTTTTTACTCCAGGTCCAGGGAATGCTCCTTGTTTCGATTGGTGGATTATAAAAACAGGTTACCCATGTAATCATAAGAAGTAATTTAGAGTTCACTTGGGATGGCAGAAGGTATAGAGAGAGAGAGAGAGAGAGATGCCCCTTTCAATGGTTTAACTTAACATTCGGAGAAGTTGTTCAAAAGTTCTGCAGGACGACTTTGGCTCTTTCATCCACCCGTGAAAAGGAGCATTAATTCTCTTAAAAATCCCATATAAAGTAATTGCAACTTTTAATCTCGGATTGAATATTTTGAGCTTTGTTGATCTCTGGAAATTGTTCTCCAAATTCTTTTAAAGGCTTTGATTTTCATTCTTCTTTTTCGTGAGCTAGAGAATATCCCATACGTTCGGGTTCTATATATCAGACTACTTAATTAGGTAGAATTCGAGAGGGGAGATCATGATGATGATCACATACTTCAGTACACTCGATATCCTATTAAAAAAAGGGATAAGTAAACTTTATAGCACAACAGAAAAGGAGACATTTTTTGCTAGCTAACCAGTCAGCTACATAGTTAGTAACTCTCTAATGGGTGACAAAGAAACTGATTCCTTCTACTTTATTGCCAGACAAAGGCATTATGTAGCCCTAACTCAGCCGCACAATTTGACGTTCCTCTCAAATGTGGAGCACATTCACAGAGATGTTCACTCTCGTCTCGAGGTTCTCTCCGGTGCATGCATCTTTTGAAGACAGAACCATCAGCTAGAAAGCACTATCCCTATACCACTTACCACCTAATTAACGAGGGAGGAAATCATCTAATTATGTATGTCTCCCCTTTTTAGAGTTTTGGTTTGTTGAGACCAAGTTTGATACTGTTGTCATGGGCTGCATATATTCAAATTTGATACTGTTACCATGGTTGACTATGCATCATCTCTCCATCAAGGTGGTTACAGACGCATTTTAATTAGAGGCTTTCTTTGCAAACATGCATGGTACAATCTGGAACTTTCGAAGATTTAGATGGGTCTGCTCTATGATTACCAGGCTTAAATAAGGCAATAACCGTAATAATTATTAAAAAAAAAAAACATTTTTGTTCAAGTGTTGGCAATTTTCCCTACCCACCCAAGAGTCACTAATCGGTGATACACAGAAAAAAATACTTTCCCTAGTGCAGGAATTTTCGAGCTTCTGAAATTCCCAATACCCAGTAAATTTGTGTTCTCCACTATGAATGCAGCGAGCATTAAGCCCACGTGTTTCTTCGTTTTTCTACACAGAAGTGTTCTGGTAATCATACCTGTTTATGTTAAAAGCAATGGTGAGACAAGTTAACTATGGTTCTACACGAGAGAGATGAATTGATATATTACACACTGCAAAGTACAAACCTCGCATTACAATCAGAAATCCCACGGTAAAGACCTGAGGCCGCGCGCCTCGAATGTATGACCTACTGTATCTCTCCAAAAGATAAAAAGTAAGAGAATATGTCGACCTACTGGCCGGACTGTATCTGTATGGATGGACACAACTACAACATGCTCTGGCAAAATAATTTTCATTAAAATGTTCTTGCTTGTAGATCAGGAGACCATAATCATGGAACCCTGTAAGGGATTCAGGGTCAAGGCTCAGTCACATGTAAGTATGTAGCAATAGCACTTGATATACATGGACACAAGAGAATTCTCTCACATCTCGGAAAATATTGGAATATTGCAAGTACAGACAGACACACCAGCCAAACTCTCTTTTCTTTGGATTCTCGTAGCAGAGAACTTTCAAAGTTGCAATCCAAAACGGTTCATCAGTATCAGTAACAGCACTCGTATTAGTTATCATCAACAGTGGAAAGAACTTGAAACCAGCAGGAACAGATATGTAAATCTCAAATACGTTCACCCCTTTAGGTCCTCTTGCTCTTGCATCATCCGAAATATGTTCAAACAAAGCCACCCATTTCGTCGATGAGACCTGTCAAAGAAAAACTAAAGAAAAGGACAGAAATTAAGGACCAGAGAGAGAGAGAGAGAGAGAGAGAAGGGGTAAGGGGCCGTAGAATAGAAGGGAGCTCCCTTCAGTCCAAGACGAGACAGTCTCAGCCAAGCCCAGCTCCTGCATCGATGGATCAAAAACACATCTCATCCCGTAGCTTGATGGGTTCATGAACCAGCGAGTCAGCAGCAGAGATCAGCTAAAATCCATCTCGGACTGGACTGAAGAGAGCTCCTTCCTCCAAGACCTAGTTACCAACACATCAACGTGAATTTGTACATATGAGCAAGCTTGTCTTAATGCCTATGTTAGAATCAGAAACGACAACTGAAACAAACGAAAAACAAAATATTATATAATGAAATCAACTGGTTGGATGAATCTCCGTCTCACCTATTTTGTATGAAACCCTAACCCGAACGACCATAATTTTATTATAAACAATTACTTCTATCGTAAACCTCACTTTGTGCATATATATGACCATGCTTGTCTTGACGCCTAAACAAAAAACTGAAATAGAATGAAAAAACAAAAATATTATATGCTGAAATCTACTGGTTGAATGCACCCGTGCGTCATCTGTTTCCTTTGAAACCCTAAAGACAAAGTCTTTATTAATAGTAGACAACCATTTTTTTTATCATAAAGCCATCAGAAAACGCTTGAACATCACGAATAGACCAGTTGATCAAACAGAAACTTGCATTTTGATCAAAGCGAAGAACTTTCATGCGTGGAGCTTGGAAATCAGACCCAAGCAAAGATCATGAATGCAACCTTGAGAGAGAGAGATGAGGAAGAGGGTTAGAGGCGATGGACATTTAAATAAATGGGAGCACCGACATGGAAATCCAAAGCAACCTGAAAACAAGATTTAGAGCAGACATCAAATATTATTTGAATATTGGAAACTGGAGTTGGAGTTATCAAATCAACATTCCAGCACATCATCACTCTCAAAGCTCGTACTCTGCTAACATCTAATCATCCAGCTGGATTTTTCCAACTAAAAATTCTCTCTCTCCATCTCTCTCGCTCTGAGTCTGAGACACGCCCCCGGCCCCACATGCAGCCCTGGAAACAAGGCATATATCTGAAGTTTCGAACAGTGTAACTGGTTAAGAGGGTTCTTCACTTCTTTGTTTCAGTCCCTCACTGTGTGGCACGAATCTTAACGCTAGTCAGTGGTCAACCCATGGATCATCAAATTTGTCTACCAGTTGAAATTTTTTTCCTGGGTAAATGACGACACGGACCCACCGTACTATAGGGTCTGTGACAAAGTCCCTTTTGTACTTTTTTTTTTTTGAAATAGACCCCCGAACTTTGACTGTTAAACAAAGATTTTCCTCCGTCAGAATTTCGTCGGTTAGATTTAAAAAAAAAATCATTCAGATATTTTAATTTTTTAATCCCCAAATTACCCTCCGTCAGAATATCGGTGACGGAGTAGGGAATCGTCGCCGCAACTTGTAAGTGGTGTTTTATCTGAAACTGGCATTTTCATGCAAGTTGCATGTAGATCTGATCTCCAGTATATATGTATATAGGGGTTAGGGGAATACTGGTCTTCTTCACTAGGTTCGCTCGGGTTGTGCTGGTTATATAAGGAGAAAAACTTGGATTCTCAATGTCTAGGGTTTAGGTTATTGTGGAAGAAGCGGCGTTCATTTTTCCGAGGCTTATCACCTCTTGTTCTGTTCGGTTATCTACTGTTCTTTTTGGAGATTCCTATAGTTTGAGGGGTTTTGTTCATGGAGGAGGTTTACTATCTCCTTCATCCCGCTATTCTGGTTTTACTTCGGTTGGGAATAGTTTCAATGTGAAGTCTGAGCCCTCCACGTCTACATTGCCACCGCTATCCCCAGCGTCTACTTCAAAATCTTAAAGTCATTTTGGTCATGCAATGTCCAGTCGTTTTAGCCATGACATCAGCCGCATGTCGGAATTTTAACCTAGAAAAATATTGGTCATCGGAGGTGAGATGTTGTCTACTGCTGCGGCACCGCCACCAGCACCAATAACTATAGCTCCTTTGAAAAAAGAGGGGATCTGGGGTTTTCTCCGCCAACCAGAGCCAATAGCCCAAGACGTTGTTGGCCCAGAGAGCTACTTGATCCTGATCCTGGCACACAATGAGATTAGAGGAATGTTGGTTCTGTTCCTCCATTATTACATGGTCAAGGCTCCTGTTGTGCTTCAACAAAAGCCATCACTCACACTTCCAAAGATCAAAGTCAAGGTTGCCCATCTGCAATCGGAGGAAAATTACCCCATGGAAGAGTCATGCTTATTCTCGCATTTCATTGAATAACCAGATGCTTGTTCTTGTATTTCTCTCTCTGGTCTTTCTGATTGAAGGTATTTTTGGAATTTTGTGTCGATTAGATGGGGTATTTTGGTAATTTACTGCCTTCCGTCATCTGACATAATGGCCGAGAGGGCTTTTGTCTAACGGCCAAAGTTCAAAGGTCTTTATCGCAAAAAAAGTGCAGGGTCTTTGTCACTGACCCGATAATACAGAGGATCTGTGCAATTTACCCTTTTTTCTTGATTATGGCTGAAATTCTGGACCCAACCTACCCGATAAGCTCAATATTAATCACGGAAACTGTTGGATTGGAAATTTGGAACATATTGTTCAATTAATGGGTTTCTTATTTTTGAGCACATAATGACAACCCATATTGACCCGAGCACCCGAACCCAATTTGTGGGTGTGTGGTGTGGCTGTCTTTCTCGTGCTTAAGTTATAATTATAAATTTATAGTTAAGCTAATTGGGCTTCAAAGCCCAAGCCCTTCAAATGATAAATGGGTAACAACCATTGAAACCAATATTATTGACTTATTGAGTAGAATACAAAACAATAAGTCATTCAATTCAGTCACTTCTGTTGTTGTAGTAATTGAATAAGAGGATAAATTAAGTTTTATTAAATCATGTTAAATAACAGACAAGGTGTGTAAACATCGCAATTAAATGTATTTTATTAAATTAGTTTTCATACCAAATTAACTAGTGCTTTACCAGAATGCTAGTCTGTATGTCTTTGCTTAACAAGAACCCTAATTTAACCACAGAAGGACAAAACCTAACCAACTATTTGTTGGAGTTCTGTCCATTTTGTAGTTCAAACGTCTGATGTTGCTAGAATTTTTGGACCATAATTGTCTAAATGTCTATAAATCTTTATATGTTTAAACTATTTAACACAAGTTATGCAGCCAAATCATGCAATTTAAATAAAAAGTTCCATAGAGACCGTGGACATGTGAAGAATTTGGGCCCTCAAAATCACAAATATTTGAGTGATTTGACATTACTTGCCATGAGCCATATGATTTAAGGATTCAGACCCACTACTAGATGGGCAAAAGAACTAGTCAGTTACCAAAGAAAAAATAACAATAGATTGAAGAAAAAAAAACTTACATTAAAACATTCATTCACGGATTATAATTAGGGATGCAAAACGGATTTGATTGGATTCGAATAGAGTATATTCTAACATAATTCGACTTGTTTATGTTGGATCTGATTCAATTGATCTGAATTCGACCAAATAAGATCAGATCTCAGATTGGATCGGATCATGATCCAATCCATTTGTACCCCTAATTTTAACCAAATTTATTTTAGGCCTTGCGTGTAGCATATCACTTAAATTGAAAGAAGTTTATGTTGACTATTACGGGCCAACCAAAGTTTATGTTATTAGGTTTTAATGTAAATCAATGTTTTAAAAAACAACCCAAAACTCAAATTATTCTAACACTGGTTTTTGGGTCGATGGTCCAACCGTCTAATTTGAACGGGTGTCCTGTTTTGACAAAATAATTAAAATAAAAAAAATGATCAAAAATTGTTGAATGGGTCAAACAGGTCAATAGTTCGAGTGCTCAAATTAACGAGCCATTGACTGATTCAATAGTTTTTTGCTAGGGACCAAATTTAGGGTAAAACATAACTGGTTACTTGAAAGGTTCTCGGGCCAAACAATCTGACAATCTGAATCGAGGGGGTTCAAAAACCATGATATAAATAGGTAATGTATTTGAAATGGTAGGTTGTCAAATTCATCACACATTTGAATAATATAATATTTAGGGTTCGACTATAATATAGAAAAGATATGATATCTAAAATGTTTTCTAACCAATCAACTAGAATCATAAACATGGTAGCCAATCAGGTGTTATTTATCAAACTTCATGGGTGTTTTGATTGGTTGAAACTTTTCCCATACCATATCTTTTCCGCATCATAGATTTTCCCTAATATTTATATTATCGCGTGGTCTATTTTTTTGGTATTTGGTAGTTAGGGTCGCTAAATATTAGAGTATAGTTAGCACCGCATTAATAACCATTTCCCCAAGGTGAATTAGGATCTGCTCTTCAGAGCGTGCCTCACACAGACCTCACAACCACATCTTACCATGTATTGGGAACATCTCCCCATATTCCCGGTGTACGATCAGGACATGCTGTGAGACATGCTCTGTGAGGAGTAAATCCGATCTCCCCCAAAGTTGGTATATTCTTATTTATAGGAGTTAAAATACAAAAAAACTTTTATCAAAATATAAAAAAAACACAATCAATGTTGAGTGTTTAACGGTATGGTTTATATTGAAGCACAAAATTTTGAGTGGATAAGATGAACTTGATGTAGTGAAAATTCATCAAAAAAGTATGGATAGGCTTAATGCAGATTTCTGAATTTAACTCCAGACCTATAAACATTTAAAATGTCAAAACCCCCCTACTTTATACACACATACTGGCCATCAATTCCGACTTGACACCTATCCCAACTGTAATTCGGACTTAAAAATTCTGATCATGGGCTGAACCGTCATTCTTCCGAAAATTCATTACTCAGATACCCGATTCAATCCCTACACCAAATCACCTACCTCTCCCAATTGACCTGATGGATAATTGGGACCCGACCCGGAATACATCGGAGAAAGGTCAGTTGCGTTTCGCCTAACCTATACCCAACTAGACATTGAATTTTGGGAGCAAAAATGCTTCATTGCTTCCTCATTACGTCAGGGCTGTCAATTAAAGGGTCACTGGTTTTAAGGCGACTTGTTTTGTCCTTCGGAAACATCAAAGCATCAAACCAAATTGCTCGTCTAGTCATTTCATGTCAATTCAATATTACTAATTTATTTCTCTTTTTTACTTACTTATTCTATGAAAAATATATATTCGGGTCAATCGGGGAATTTTCCTATACAACCTGCAACAATTCTGCCACGTAGGATGATCGCGTGGCTGATTGAAAGTGCACCAAATTAAACACCTGATCTGTTCGTTATTAGCACTAATCTGTAAGCATAGAAGGTAATTCACCTCTGAATAAAAGTTGTGATATTTTTAAATTTCCTTAATATTGATCTAAGATCTGAATGATTAAGTAATAGCATATAAGGGCAACTATTGGGGTTTAATATCAATAAAAATAATATTTTTAAAAAAATTATAAAAATAGGTTAACTTTTTAAAAATAATATTAATAAAGGGCAAAGACATGTTAATCATCTTCTTCTTACCATTTGTTCACGGCGCAGCGCCCCAAAAGTTGCCTCTATATGCTATTATCCCTTAAAAAATGATAATTAACGATTTTACCCTTTATATTATGGATAATAAGGGGCATTCTTTCTTTTGGATTTGAGGGAAAGTTGGTTAATAGGATTGATCAAGAATCCCATGTTCTTTTCTCAGATTTATATGGGGATAGGGAAAGTTTATTTTCCTGGATACATCTTCTACGTGGGTAAATAACTTTTCCACCTTGGGGAAAGTTGTCAATACTTGAATGGGACAAAAATATCCTTTTTAATAATGGATTTTTATGGCTAAAATGGTCAATGCCTTATTTACTTGGGAAACAAAAGAATATGGATAAATGCATTTACCCGGGTAAGTGTTTCCTAGGAAAACCTTACCCAAGTAATTGCATTTACTCGGATAGACAACTTACCAAAAAGCAAATGGGGTCTAATTGTTTTGAAAAGGTGAAGTGATTAGGAAAGAATAAAAAAATGAATTAATTTGTAGAAGAAAATGTGAATTGATTGAATAAAATATCAAAATGTTCAAACCACCAATAGCTAATCAATAATAATATATAATTAATATAAATGTAATTATTTGAGAATTTAAAAACAAAAGTATTATTACATACTTACTTTTTAATTAATTAATTAATATTAAATAATTTCTAACATATTAAATAAATAATGTTAAATAAATATTTAATATTTAAATAAATAAATAAATAATTCAATTATTACTTAAAAATAGTTGAATAGTTATTTAATTACATAATTAATTAATATTAATCAAATAAATAGTATATAATTCTCATAAGTTATAACATATGGTTTGAACGAGTTAATACCTAATTAAATATTTAAATGTGAGTTAAATGGTAAGACTAAACTGGCTTGACAACAAATGACATTTGATGAAAGTATCGACCTCATGGTCGAAGATGTGAAAGGATAATGGAGTCTCACACTCGATAGTGGCATATTCTATAAATTCTTTGTATAAAACGGGTGGGGGTAATATGGTGGCATTCTCCATAATTTCTATATACAATTAGCGGTTGTTGTGTTGGTATATTTCATAAGTTTGGGAAAAATTAAGGGGTAATATGCTCAATTTAGGTGGTGTTCGAAATCGTAGTCATCTTGTGGATGGTCTGTTTTGGTCCATGCTACTGGATGGTCATAGCATTCAGTTGGCTGTGGATAGGACTAGTCCACGGTATATCATAGACCGTCTTCTTCCACAAACCAAAATCTCAACAACGCATATATCTTGTGGATGTGGTTGGTCTACAACATTTTCACACTATTTTGATACAACACATATTCTTTACATATTTTTATTTCTTTTTAATTTTTAAATTTTAAAATATTAACTTTTAATGTTAATTCTAGCACAATCTCGATGATGCTCCTTTTTCACTTATTTTCATTTATTTAAATATTATTTTTTTAATATTTTTATCAATAAAGTAATAATTTTATTTTTAATTATTTTACTATATATTTTTTATTAAAATTAATATCTATTGGTTAATATTAATTTATTGATGTCTTTTTCAATTTATTTATCATATAAAATACAAAAAATAGACATTTATGATAAACTCTGTATAGATCATTTCATAAATTGTATATGAGATATATGGAATCAAAATGTGTGGTGTGGACTAGAATGCCACTATGGGTGTGGATTGGTCTTGTCCACACGTCCACATTTCAGAACAACTGTAGATTGGTCCTTGCTATAGTAATGTGACGTGAAGTAGTCCACGCCACCCAATTTCTCATCCACACTATAGAACACCCCTTACTCATTTGATTTATGGATGAAGGTTCGATTTTCAAGGTATTAAAAGAAGGCACCTAAGAGGTAAGTGATTTTTTAAGCGCAAAGGGATGACACCTAATGGTGTGCGATCCGGTTTGTCCTAGCTGCCGGTTACCTAGCTTCTGACGAGACCGGAGGTGCCTGAGACAAGGAGGAAAATGGAGATTTTCGGGGAGGAACCCGGTTAGAACACTCCGAAGCTCAAGTTAGTGTTCTTCAAAAGGCAAGGGAAATGAGAAATTCTAAGACCAGAAAACGCAAGAATCACATACCCTCTTCTTTGTGGGATGGGGGCCTTTTATAATTACCCTGTACACTCACTTCCATGCCTCTGCCAGTTCGGGCATCATTACTTTTGCCAGATCGGGTCACTCCCTCTGCCAGATCGGGTCACTTTCTCTGCCAGTTGCCAGTTCGGGTGTCATAATCTCCACTGCCCAGTTGCCAGTTCGGGTGTCATAATCTCCACTGCCAGTTGCCAGTTCGGGTGTCATAACCTCCATAGCTAGTTGCCAGTTCGGGTGTCATAACCTCCACTGTTAGTTGCCAGAGCCGCCTCTGTCCGTCTAGGATGGCGGTGGCAGGTGGCCGTTGGATGGTGGCTATCATGTGTCGGTCCCCTAATCAGTCAGGTGCGCCGCCTCCGGGTACGGTCTCCTGGGCGTTAGGTACGGTCTGTTCAGTCAGGCGACTTGGAGCCGAAGTGGTGCGCGAGGTGAAGTCTTGAGTTCGGATAGAAGTATGGCCCGAACTGTCCCTACGCGGGCAGTTCGGGTTTTTTGCCTTTGGTGCTCCTTGTAAGGCTCAGGACCTCAAAGGGAGAGCTCGGAACTCTTTAGTTCGGAGCTCGGGTTGCAGGTTCCTTCGAGGGAGCTCGGCTCTTTAGTTCGGAGCTCGGGTTGTGGGCCTGCTGCCGTGCCGAGCTGGCATTTTTGCCAGGTCACCCTCGGTTGTTTCCACGTGTCGCATGGCCAAGGGGTCGGGTTAAATCTTCCTCCATCAATTGCCCCCCACTCCCCATGCTCGGGGTCTTGACCCGGCGTGGGGAGTTCACGGGATGACAGGTGGATTTGCCCCGGGACAGTTTGGCCTTGATCAGGAACTTTTCTGGTCTAGTCTGCTTGTGTTCTCGGCTCAACCGGGGTTGGCTTGGCTCGACCAGGGGTCAGTCCCGGGCTGCGTGTGGCTCACACGCGCCAACGATTTTCAAATTTTTAAATTTTTGAACGTGTGCGCCAAACAATTTCGAATTTTCGAACGTGCACGCCAAAGTGTCTTTTCGTCGGGGAGTGCGCAGCTGACTTTGCGGGGAGCCATTGAATGGTTTCGATCTTGGCCGTTGATGCGCGGGTACAGTGGCTTTAAATAGTGGGAGACCCCAGTCACTTTCTTCTATTATCCTTCAGCGTTTGTTCCTTGAGCTCACGTCCAAGCCGGCCAGCTCGCGTCACTCGTTTGTAGTTCGGTCACTCGTTCGTAGCTCGGTAGCTTTTCCTGGTGAGTTCTCAGCCTTCTTTGTTTTCGGCGTCTAGTTTTAGTAGCACGGATAGCCCTCTAGGGGGGGTCAGACGTTGGTTCTACGAACCGAGCTGCTGACCCCGACAACCTTAGTGAGTCCGAGGCGAGGCCCGAGGTAGAGCTCGAGTTTGAGCCCGTAGGCCGAGTCACCTCGGGTAGTTTGGCATCCACCTCTCGTTGAGGTCGGTTGCCAGATAAGTTCAGACCCTCTACTATGACGTCCGAAAGTCTTTGGTCCCTCATCGTCCAGTACAACCTGCCCGGGGAGTATACTTACTTTTTACTCTCGGGCGACTTTCCTTGGGAGCACGGTCCGGATGAGATCATGATATTCCGGGAGCAGCTTGTTGTTGGGCTACACCTTCCCTTCCATCCCCTAATCGTCGAGGTTATGAATCACTTCGGCGTCACTATAGGTCAGTTTCACCCGAACTCTATGCCCGAGCGTAGGAGGGCGTACTACTTGTCACCTCGCCCGAGCTTCAAGCTCTTACACGATCTCCCAAACAAGGTTCCGGCGTGGAAGCGGGACTACTTCGTGGTTCAAAGTGCTACGGGGTGGCCATTTCCTACTGAGTGGGGTTTGGCTGCTCCTGATCCTGGTGTTGTTTTAGATGAAGACACAGTGAAGGGCCTCTGGGACTGGGCCAAGCTTGGGCTAAAATGCGAAGCCTATCTGACGGAGGATAAACTCATTCAGGTCGGTCTAAGTTCGGGTAGGTTTCTTGCTCAGATAAAGATACTTGTTTCTGCTTTTATTCCTGTCTTTTGACGCCGAGCTCCTTTTTGTAGGTGTTATGGAGGCAGACAAGACTCGAGGTGCGAACTTGTTTGCTGGCATGAAGCGGAAGAAGCAAGCCGCTAAGCGAGTTCGCACTGATCCTTCCCGGGTGAAGGAGCCCGAGGTACTGAGGACGGAGCCTCCTGGGGAACCCGAGGTGCCCCCTTCAGTTCAGGAGGCGGCAAGGGCTCCCTATGCTGACTCTGCCTATACTCGGGCTACGCCTTCGGGCTTGGGGAGCCACGGTGGGATTGGGAGCGTGCTGACGCCGGGCTATGCTCTCCGAAAAAGCAAGGCCGCCACTTGTTATGAGGAGGTCGCGCAGTGGGCCGATCTCCCTACCAATCTGATAGGTGCTCGAGCTGCAACTCACGCCATGGTAGTACGTCGGAGTGGGTTTTTTTTTTTTTGCCGAGCTGATTCATCCTCGTTCTGGCAGGTGAACTCCTCTATCCACTTCTTAGCGATCCAGGCGGAGAGACGCTTGAGACGGGCAAAAGCTGCCGAGGCGGCTTCTCGTGCTGCGCGGGCTGAGCTATCGAGGTCTCAGAGGGACAAAGAGGCCTTAGGAATGGTGGTGAGACATATGGCCGATCTGAAGTTGGACTTGGAGCACCAGGTTGAGTACCTTCAAGAAGAAATTAGGGAGAAGACGCTGATCTTTTCTCAGGCCGTTGAGGATTATATCGCCTCGCCACACTTTGATGATATGATGGTGGGCTCGTACAGACGGGGTTTCAAGTTGAGCCGATGGATGATAAGGAACACGTACCCCAACCTCGATATCAGCGCCATAACCACCTCACGCATCACTAAGGAGATGGCTGCCGTAGCTGATGATGATGCGGTTTCCGAAGATGAAGCGGGTCCTTCGGGTGTTGTCAAAGTCCCTTCTGAAGGCGAGGAAGATTGACCTCTGGGCTTGTGAGCTCGTTTGTGTTTTTTGTTTGTTTTTTTTTTTAACACTGTAAAGCAAACATTTAGCAATGAAGTATTTTTTCTATTCAAATGTGTTGTGCAAATATTCTCCATTTGTCGAAGTGACTATACCCGAGCTGCTAGACTTGTGCCCCGAGGTGAGTTAACATAGTAAGGCTATGTGTCCGATCTGTTCTCCGCCTCGGGATCCATACTTGTGCAGATTGCTTTCATCGATGAGGTGCCGAGGTCATCTTTAGCTCGGCATTCTGCCCCTTTTGGTGCCGAGGTCCTTGTTAGCTCGGCATTCTGGGCCTTAGGGTGCCGAGGTTTTTGCTAGTTCGACAGTGGCTCATGGCTTGCTTAGTTTGATAACTTATAAGTAAAACCGTCTTAAGTTGACGATGTTCCATTCCCGGGGTATCTGCTTACCTTCCAGGGTCTCGAGCTCGTACGCTCCCCCGAGTTCTCTCTTCACTCGGTAGGGTCCTTCCCAGTTCGGCCCGAGTTTTCCAACGTCGGGTTTGGGTACCATGATTTTGCGGAGGACCAGGTCGCCGACGCGAAAGTCTCGTTTCTTAACTCTGGCGTTGTAGTACCGAGCTACCCTTTGCTGGTATGCTGCGGTTCTGATGTATGCGTGGTCCCTCGCCTCGTCAAGTAGGTCGAGGTTGGTACGTAGCTCGTCGTTATTAGTATTGTCATTGTATGCTTCCAACCGAAGTGAGGGGATCTCGATTTCGGCTGGGATGACTGCCTCCGTGCCGTAAGTGAGGTTGAAGGGGTTTCTCTAGTGGCGGTCTTCTCTGTAATCCTTTAGCTCGGTCTAGCCTAGCTTTTAGTCCTTTAGCTCGGTCTAGCTCGGCTGGGATGACTGCCTCCGCCCATAGTTCTTTAGCTCGGTCTAGTTGGCTTTTAGTCCGCGAAGGATAGCTCTGTTCGTGACTTCTGCTTGACTGTTTGCTTGTGGGTGCGCGACCGACGTGAAGCCCGAAGCGCGACCACTCTTAGAATTTGACGTCTTCAAAATGCTTGCCGTTGTCGGAGATCAGCACCCAAGGTAGCCCGAAGCGGCACACTATGTTCTTCTAGAAGAAGTTCTGGACATTTCGAGCTATGATGGTTACGAGAGTTTTAGCTTCAACCCACTTGGTGTAGTCTACCGCCACTACTAGGAACTTACTTCCTCCTGTTGCTGGCGGGAATGGTCTGAGCAGGTCGATACCCCATTGTGCGAAGGGTCGTGGGCTGGTGAGGTACTTGAGGTCGGCAGCGGGCTGATGATGGATATTGGCGTGCTTTTGGCACTTCTCGCATTTATTGATTAGCCCGAAGACATATGTTTTCATTGTTGGCCAATAATACTCCTGTCGTAGTGCTTTCTGAGCAACGGCCCTGTCCCCCAAGTGTCCGCCACATAGGCCTTCATGAATGTCGCAGAGTACGAGCTCGGCTTCGGGAGGTCGCAAGTAGCGCAGGTAGGGGAGCGTGTAGGATCTTCGGTACAGCCGTCCGTCTATCATGACGTATTTGGCTGTCTGACGCTCTACCCTCCTAGTGGCGTTGCGTTCTTCGGGGAGGGTTCCATGTAGCAGGAAGCTCGCGAGTGGATCAATCCAGCTCGGTTTTGCTTGGGCGACAGGAGCGACCTCCTCTGCCCCCCGGAGAATGCTAGGCCGAGGTAACTCTTCTATGTACACAGTTCTCATGGTGTTGTCACTGGTGCTGGCTAGCCGGGACAGGGCGCCGGCCTCAGTGTTCTCTGACCTCGGGATTTGCTTGATGAAGTGTGATTGGAAGTTAAGCAATGCTTCTTTTACCTTTGCCAAGTAGGCGATCATAGCTGGCTCGCGGGCTTCATATTCCCCTGTAACTTGGTTGACCATGAGCTGGGAGTCGCTGCAGATAACTATGTGTTTTGCCTTTACTTCTTGCGCCAGGGCTAGCCTGGCTATCAACGCCTCGTATTCTGCTTCATTGTTGGATGCCGCGAACTCAAAGCGTAGTGCGTACTCCAGTTTCGTGCCACTCGGACCGCGGAGAACTACACCGGCTCTGCTGCCTTGCTGGTTTGAGGAGCCATCTGCGTGAAGGATCCAGGGCTCTTCATCACAGTTCGCGCTTGGCCTAACCAGGAGAGATACCGAACTGGGTGCGACCTCACAGGGCTTGGACTCAGCCGGCCTGGGAGCACCGAGCTCACCCGAACTGGGAGCCTCGTGCTCAATCGGGCTGAGGACCTCGGAGCTGAACGTGCATTTTGCAACAAAATCTGCCAAGGCTTGAGCTTTGATGGCGGTTCGAGGCTTGTACTGGAGATCGTATTCACTGAGTTTGATGGCCCACTTCGTCAATCGTCCAGAGACCTCGGGCCTGAGTAGTATTTGCCTCAAGGGTTTGTCGGTGAGGACGATGATGGTATGAGCTTGGAAATACGGGCGGAGTTTGCGGGCCGCAGTGACCAGCGCACAGGCTAGCTTTTCTATCTCTGGATATCTTGTTTCTGCTCCCTGCAATATCTTACTAACATAGTAGATGGGTCGTTGGACCCGATCTGCTTCCTTTATCAGTACCGAACTGACCACTTCGTTGCTTGTCGAGAGGTACAATTCTAAAACATCGCCCTCTTCGGGTCGGGTCAACACTGGATGCTGGCGAGGTATTTCTTGAGATCGTCAAATGCGAGCTGGCAGTTTGGGTTCCACTCGAACCCTTTGCCTTTTATTGCCTTGAAGAAGGGTAGGCAACGGTCTGCTGACTTGGACATGAAGCGACTCAGAGTGGTTATCCTGTCATTTAGCCTCTGAACCTCTTTTACTTTTCGGGGTGGTCTCATGTCTAGGATGGATTTTATTTTGTTCGGGTTGGCCTCAATATCGCGCCGGTTGACGATGTACCCTAGGAACTTACCCGAGATGATACCAAAGATACACTTGTTTGGGTTTAGTTTCATGCTAAATTGACGCAGAATTTGGAAGACAGAATGCAAGTCTTGTATTAATTCATGTGAAAACTGTGTCTTGACGACCATGTTGTCTACATAACATTCTATCTTCATGCCAATTAAGGGCTGAAATAGCTTATTCACGAGTCTTTGGAAGGTCGCCCCAGCATTTTTCAGTCCGAAGGGCATGACCTTGTAGCAGTATAGGCCGAACTCGGTTATAACACAACTTTACAACTCTCAAAGGGGGTTATAATGAACAATCCTTTTAACTTCAAATGAAGTATTAGTAGGTCGACAATCCTTTTTCAGTCGTTAATCTGACTTTTAACTTGAATTACATATTTGTTTTCCCACTCTTCCCTTCTAGTATATGTTATCAACCTACTCTATCCATTGCTCTTTGTCAAGGCCACGAACTCTTGTTTCTTGTATTTTTTTTTCTCTCTAACCCTCCATTTTTGCTGTTGCCAGGTCTTGTTCGCTTTTTAGTAAGTTACTTAATTACTTGGGTAAATGCAATTACCTAGGTAAGTTTTTCCTAGGAAACACTTATCCAGGTAAGTGTATTTACCCATGTTCTTTTATTTTCCAAGTAAAAAAAAGAAAAGAAAATGGCCATTTTATCCATAAAAATCCATTATTAAAAGGGGCATTTTTGTCCCATTCAAGTGTTGAAAACTTTTCCCTTTGGTCTAGGAGATGGGTATCATGAATTACCCAGGAAGATAAACTTTCCCTAGTCCCCACATTAATCTGAAAAAACAACATGGGATTCTTGGTTAATGGAAACCAAAATCCGATTAACCAACTTTAACTTCCCCCTTCTCAATATCCAAATAAAGAATGCCCCCAAGTGTGAAACAAACTCCATTAATAGCAATGCACTTACATCCTTCCAACCTTGCTCGTCTTCCTTCAAGGAAGCAAACCAATTGCTCGTCTTCCTTCAAGGAAGCAAACCAATTGCTTCCATATATAAGCCTTTGGTATTCCTCTTGAATTCTAACACGTATCTTTTACCTTCTTCAGTGCCGTACTACTCCTAGTTTGGTTGTTTCACTTTAGCACTTGGTTCACTAATAAACTCCTTAAACCAGTCAATCACTTCAATGTCCTTTAACAACATAGTTGCCTTCTTTACTTCCCCAATCTTCAAGCTCAGCACACCCCTGATTACAAGAACTCCTTAGTGCTTCAACTTTCAAAGCTCTCCTCTATCGTCCAACATCCACGAACTAACTTATTCTTCATCATCACTTGTTTAACCTTTTTTTTCTTGAAGCACAATGCACTGCTCTTACTGAAGTGTTTTCTATGGTTATAGCTCATCAAAGGATTTTCCAAGCATGGTCTGTGACTTGGCCTAGCTAACCAAAGCTCAAGGGTCATTTTGTCTAAAAGCTACTTCCTATCTGGAGCCAGGTGACCTAATAAGTGCTTAGGCAACAAAGTGGTACCCTATTCCTTGGCCTTGCTTTGTCACCCTTGTAACTATGAAATTAACTTATGGGTTAACTATAAAAACAAAAATGAGTCATGTAGATTTTAGGACTATCTATAAGTGTATAGAATCCATACTCTCTATTTCTTGATTGGCACAACAACTTGGAAACACACTTATACCTTGTTTAAAATGTGCATTTACATGCATAAAATATTGATAACAATTTCTTATCTGAGTCAATTATTCTTGCAGACTTGAAAATTTGGAGTTGATGTCAAATGTAGGGAAACTTTACAACCAACAGTTGGAGGCATTCTTTTTGACCGCCGCTATAAGGATATCTGAGGCGGCGGTTTTAAATGCTGCCGCGGCAGTTTATATTAATAGACTCGACGGATTTTATAATGAACCGATCTAATCGTTTAATGAACCGGTGGATTTTACAACAAACCGGTCTAACGCGGGAGAGTAAAATATTTTCTCTCCCGCGCGAAGTCTTTCCTGTTCGACAAGATAGGAGGGTTCTCTTTCCAGAGAAAACCTTGCAGAAAATTTCCGAAGACGACAAGCTTCTTCACGAGAAAGAAAGATAGTAGACTTCTGTCCGTTCAAGCAAGAGAGGAGAAAATTTCTGGGCCATTCTCTGGGCGACCTCTGTCCGTTCAAGCAAGAGAGGAGAAATTTCAGCGGCAGTGAACAGTGAGAAGTGAGAACCAGCCGACCATCTTCCTCCTCTGCCATTCTCAAGGTGGGTTTTTTTACTATTTTCCCTTATTCTATCTCTAGTTTCTTTCTCATCTTTTAAGCATCCATTACAATCATCTACAGACAATAATTTCTTCATCAAAAGATGCTCATTCTAGCAATTTTTGTTTTTAGTTTAAATCTTTTAGTTTCGGAACTGATCTTGATTTCCCTTATTCTCTAGACAAAAGTTTCTTTCTCTAGCAATTTTTGTTTTCCCTTATTCTATCTCTAGTTTCGGAACTGATGATCTTGATTTTTTTTAAATCTTTTAGTTTTTTACTTAAAGGAGTACAATTGTAATTTTTCATCAGTTATGAATTCTATTATACACACAGATCTGGCCAAATGAGAGTATTTTTTTTTCTGTCATTCAGCAGTTTCATTTTTCTCAGAGCAGTTTGGAAATCAGAGTTAGATACTATTCTGGAGTTTCAAGTCCAACTGCCCATTTAGGCATTTACTGAAAGCTTCTCTGTATGGATTGTTGCATTCACTTTCTATATCTTCTTCTTGACAGATATCTGATGCAAACTGTTGCATATACATGCAGTTTCTTTTTCTTTTATGGATGCATATGCAGTTACTTAAAGCTTTTCGTTTTTGTCACAATATCATACACTAACTGTTAAGGTTAACATTATTAAAATTCTGAAACAGAACAGTAAAAAAAAAAGAAAAAATAATCTGAAACACAACTGGATCAGATCACCAGAAAAAGACTAACAGCAGAGTGTATTCCACTTCACTAGATCGGGCAATCATGGAAACTAATGGATCACCAAGAGTCTTGGATCCCTCTCGGGCCAATTCATCCAACCAATTGTTAAGAGTGGGACACATAACCTCTATGTTATCTCAGCACTAATCTTTTTGAACTATTTTACTAGAAGATTAAAGGATGTCTTTCCAACCCAATAACATGAACGGAGAAGACAATGGATTGGATCCAATCTTGATAAAAAAAGAACCATCCATTGATGCCTTCATAATGCTACTAAAACCGTAGACTTTGCTTCTCTAATTAATTTTCTCTCACAGTTCTAAGCCACTTGATAAAATGAGAGGAATACAAGCCAAAATCTATTGTAAGTGCAAAGGTTGTCATCTAATTAGTAAAGAAGAGGAAAAAAAGGATTAAAACAGAAAAGAGAAATAAAAGGGCTGGAGTTTTTATTCTCTATCCTCAAGTTGCCTGTCATAAGATCCAAATTCAGAAGAGATCTCCAAGATGAAGAGACTAATCACGACTGTAAAAGATTCAACTGTGCGTAACAAGTAAAAAAAAAAAAAAGAAAAAGAAGGGGAAGAAAAAAGGAGAGGAGACTAGTCAAGAGATTAACTATGCATCTCCATGAGAATATGCTCTTCTAGGTGCCAAATCACTTGGATACAGCATGTCAATTCCCATTGTTTCTTGGTTCAACAAATATTGGCCCAAGATAGCTTGGTATTAGCATTTCTAGACTAGGAGATGGGCTGCAACTGACAGGTATTGTAGAGTTAAAAAAGGGTTTGACTGTAGTCACAGAAGATGTGAGCTCAATTAAAAAATTCTCTACCATCGGCTTTAGGAGAGAGAGAGAGCTACAAAGATTAACAAAACTAGGTTTTAGTTAGGAAGCTTGAAATCTGAAGGAAGTTGTAGAACTGGGCCGTATATACAAGATCATGGGTGTTAGAACCATAAACCGAAACCACCCAACTTTAGTCTTACTTTTGAATGGAGTAACTGGGATTTTATAAAGACTTCACCGAAACCATTTATGTGTCCTAGCAGCAATATCTGACAGGGGGTTCTTTGGAGGTTTGAAAAAGTAAGGGTGACTATGAGAATTGACCAAAAAGGGAAGGGTAGTTTTAAATAATAACTCTACCAAAAAACAGATTAACGACCCCCACCCCCACCCCCCAATTCTCTCCAACTTTACATCCCTCCCTTCTTCCTTTTCCACCTTTACCTAACCAAAAACCCCAAGTGCAATGCTAGAGACACCAAAACACTGAAACAAAGGATGGCCTGTCCCAAATTCCTACAAATGAGATGTTTT
The DNA here is from genome assembly GCF_055504915.1 of Nelumbo nucifera. Classification (NCBI taxonomy): domain Eukaryota; kingdom Viridiplantae; phylum Streptophyta; class Magnoliopsida; order Proteales; family Nelumbonaceae; genus Nelumbo; species Nelumbo nucifera. The sequence goes on along the minus strand of NC_142652.1, from coordinate 30,503,381 downwards.
GTGATCTTTGATTCCCTTTGAAAACTGTTGGGCTATTTGGAAGGAGCTTTGGAAAACTTTTGATAGATCGGAAAAGCTGGTGATTCACAAAAATGTGGACACAGTAGCTCTCTTATGGGCTGGGTTCCTGTGTTCTACAGGATAACACATGGTAATAACAACTCGTAGACTCCTGAGGGAGATTAAAAAATTACACAATCACATTGATCCTTGAACTGATCCCAAATAATACCAATACATTTAGAGAATTTGTCCAGCTCATCAGGATGCCTTCTAAGTCAAATCAGTCATTGAAGAATATAGAAAAGAAGAATAGAAACTTGAAGGAGTGCCAGTTTGTATGTTCTGTCCAGACCTATTGTTGATATTGCTGAGATACAGCAGTTTCTTATAATCTTCTTTCTTTATAATCATTAGTCAGTGTTATTGGATCCTTAGTGTAATTGGACCCAAGGCCTATTAGTTTATGTTGTTTTTTTGGAGCTATTTTTATGTTATGAACAGTATCCGCCCCATTAAGGGTGTTTTTAGTCTTTGTAATCAATCTTTTTTACGAGTATATAAGATAATGGCTGGGGTAGACAGATCATTATTGGCTTCTCTCCATCTCTTGTTCTCAGTTCATAATGACTGGGGCAGACAGATCATTATAAATAACAAAATACACCTTTAAACCAAGATCATGAGCTGACCTTGTTTTGTTATTGGATAAAAATGTAGGAGACACAAAATTCTCAGACTTTTCTCATATGGTGTAATAATTCTTTTTCAAGAAGTTAGGACTAGACACCTGATATCCAACTTCTTCATCCAAATATAATAGCATATCATTTCCATACAAACTCATAAGCTGAAAAGACCACCTTCTCAAAAGGAACCACACGTTTCTTGAACCCCCTCAAAAAAAAAAAAAAAATTGAATAAAACTCATGATGCATTTGGGTTAGGGCAGATGTGGAAAACTGGAAATTGGATGTAGATTTGGATTTTTAAATTCTGTAAATCTCCAGATTCCATCATTTGGGTTTCTTTCAGAGGCATCAAATCCAGAGAAACAAAGAAAAAGACTGTTGAATCCAACGTTTTAGCAGAATTCTTCCAGGAGGATGACCATTCATTTCCATGAAATTGACACAGAATTGAAGTTCAAATCCATTCTACTGTTACAATCCAAACACAGCTTGAAATATTGAAAATCCCACCAAAACAACCAAAGAAATGGTATAGTGACATAATATAAGCACTCAAAAAAACTCCTGGAAAGAAGCAAAAATGTATGAGGTGCAGATCAACATAATTGAGTACGAAGATTTACCTCCTGCAATTCCAACAAGAAATCTAAAACCTCGTTAGATGAAGTTATGAGGTTTGAATATGCTTTCTTGACTGCTTCATCAGAATCGCAGAATGAGGATCTCATGGGTTCCTGCAAACAATTTGTGATCCATTCACTAGATATGTAGCAAGAAACCAGTTTTTACATTTTTTTTATTCTCTGGGACAAAACCAAAGCAAAACTTGTGGTAGCTTATTTGAACTTGAAAATGTTTTCTACAGAAGAAATCTGAACTCAAGAGATTTGTCCCACAGAACCTTCACCAGAAAAGGAACAAAAAAAAAAAAAGATTCAGAGAAGTAATACAACCAATCACAAAAAGATACAGAATATATATTGAAACAAAAATATAACAAAATTGACCATTGTCCAAAAAAGAAAATTCAGAAAGAAAAGATGTTCTGCATTTACAATCAATGGTTAGCTAGCTCGGGTGCTAGAGAAAGTGAGAGTAAAATAAAACAAAAAATAGGTCAATGCACCATACCTGTTGGTTCTTCACAGCTTGACCTTTTAGAAGATCTTCATCCTTATGATGCTTCAAACTCTTCAAAAGATCCCTATGAGAAGAGGGAAAAAAGAAAGGGGGCAGAATGCAGAATCTTAGGAATAAGATTACAGGCATAACAATTAAGGCATTTTTATCAGCAAAAAATTAAAGGAGTATTCATCACTTAGGAAAGAGAAAATGGGTGCCCAAATTTTTTCAGTAAGCCGAGATGAACATGCATGTATATGCAGTATTTGTAACCAGCAGCACCAATTCAATTTCATTGAAAAAGCCCACACCATTTATTTGTTGTAACCCCACATCAAACTGTTTAGATAAGTGATGCACTTGAAAAAGTTGAACAAACAAAAGGAATAAAGGAAATGTTTTCCTGAGTGTATTAATTCAAAATTTACTTATTTCTGTGTATGCATAAGTAATATTAATTTCTGTATGGTCTTGATGTTCACGGTAATGTCAAATTTTGTGGTTAGCTGCATCATATTATAGTAAGAAAAATGTATGAATCTTCTTTTCTGAATTGTCTTTAGCTGCATCAAATTTATGTGTATGAATAAATACTATTAATTTTTTATTTTCTGTTTTGAGTTCTGAACTATTGATGGATCTTATAAATGCGTTATGGTGCAAGTAATACAAGTTTAGCTAGGTGTGGTTGGATTTCTGACCTCTTCCAACCTTGTATCTTGAACAATGGATTCTGAGTTAAGAGGAATTTATGGGTTTTGAAGCTCTATACCCTATTGGTTTATAACAGGTTAAAATGAACATACTGAAGAAACTTAAAGAAAAGGGGACATGATCACGAGCAAGTAAATCAGGGTCCCGCCTGACCACTAGTAACACACCCAATATAGAAGATATACAGGCACATGCAAGTCAAGCGATGGCTCATACTAGGTTAACACCTAGTGTAGATGATACTACATCACCAACCCAGTCACCAGACTTGGGAAGGCATGAGGAGTCCTCTAGTGGGCATGTTGGAGAGGGGTCTTCTCGTACAATACGTCGGTTAAGAGGCCCCACTATGGCCCTAGATATATGGAACATGCCTGAAGGGGAACAAATTGAAGTTGGGTTTAATGAATACAACCAACCCAATGATGGAAAAACAAAGGATTTAATTAGATTTTTGGGTAGCCTTGCACGAACTTCAAACTAGTTGCCCATAGCCATAGATGATTGGAGAGATTCCTACAGAAACAAAGAAAGACATATGGAAACTTATCAAGGTATTAAATTCATTGTTTTCTTGGTTTATTTTTTAGATGTTTTTCTTATGCAAACATGATGATTGGTTTATTATTTTGGTTATAGAAAAAATTCAAGGTGAATGATGACATGAAAGACTACACAATGAAGTCATTGGGTAAAAAGTGGAGGGATTGGAAGTCCAATTTGAATAAAAAGTATTATGACCCTGATCCGGATAGTGTAGATGCACTACCAATTGAGCAGCTTGAAAATCGGGTTGATGCACACCAATGGAGAAATTTGGTACAGTTTTGGAGATCTGAAAAAGGGACTGTAAGTATCTTAAACATTTAAATATTTTTGTTTTTTATTTGAATGAGTGAAAAGTAAATTAGTTGTATTTTAATATAGACAAGATCCATAACCAACAAAGCTAACCACTCCAAACAAACAATCAACCACACAGCAGGAGCAAAGAGCTTCGCACGAGTACACGAGGAATTGGTAAATATACAAATTTGATTTGTTCATTATACTTTCTGCATTCATTCATTTTGTATGTGTTAAAAATAATTACATGTTGTCTTCATGGTAACAGAAAATAGAGAGGGAAGCTGATGTATCACGTACGGATGTATTTTATGCAACACACAGGAAAAAGGATGGAACACTTGTAGATCCAAGATCGGGTTCTTTAATGGTATATTTATTCAAGTGTGTATTAAATGGTATTAATTAACAAGTTGCTTTGAATTATTAATAGTGTTGTATAATATCCAAGGAGGAAATGCAAAATTGCATGTCTCAAGAGGAAGACACTCAAAATGAGGGCAGTGAACAAGGACACGATGATGTTTATGCTCATGTGATGGGCCAAGAGCGTCGTGGCCGAGTGCGTGGTATAGGTTTAGGCCCAAACTCCGTCCAGGTTCAGGGGCCTATGACAAAGCCATGAAGATGCCTTGAGGGCTGCTAATGAAGGTAAAAGAGCAGTTGAAGAGTGTTCATAGAAGCTGGAAGAACAAATTGCATCAATGCGAGAACGGATGGATGCGATGGAAGCTCAATTACTTAATAGACAGGTATCACCCTTGTTTATATTTATATCTAAATAATTTATACTTGATTGCATAAATATTTATTTGATATTTATGTTTCATTAATTCTATGCAGGGATCGAGGTAAATCATCCCAATTGCGAAGACACTCCTCCACACATGCTTTTCAAAGTCCCTTTTATCATCAATTTAGCTCCAACATTGAATCACAGGTGTTTTTAGTAAGTGTCGTTTGATTTAAACACAAATGAGAAAGTGTAAGGTGTTTGTTGACAAAGACAATTGCATTTGCAGGAAAATACAGAATGTAATTTGTTGACTTTCATGCAAGGAGGATTTGTATCCGTTGCCAAAGCAACCATTACAAGTTTAGATCCTCAGAAGATTGTGGGTGGTGTGCCACTTGGTTATGGATGAACAGAGGTCGTGATCAATGTTCCAATTATAAGTGATGCACCATTAACGCGCCCATATGGACGCTATTAGAACAGTTGGAACCATTGTTGGTGTTCTAATTGCTTGGAGTTCAATCCATGTAAGTTTTATTTACCTTGTCTATCTTTTATAGTTAAAACATTTGAATATAATTTTAAAATTTATATGATATGATTTGTAGGTTCATTCCTTATGCTAAGCGGATTTGCATCTATTCCCGGTGTCTCTTTAGAAAAGTATGGAATGATTGTAAGCCAAATTTTGCCCTTGGAAACAATTTCATTTATATTTGATATCCATTTTTATGGGAGTACAATGTGTAGTTAAGATTGTTGGATAGGGGTGGCATGGCACTTGGCTAAGCTACAAGTTTGCATTTTTATGGGAAACAATTTCTGATGTCTCCCCATAGATCCTAAGTAGAATCAAAGGATTTGCAGTCTCATGAGAATATCCTTTTGTTTACAAACATAAAAATGATTCCTTCTGAAACAGAAGAATTATTTATGGCATGTCTTAACATTTGTAGTTCAGATTTAAACTAGCTTAGGCTATTTTCTGAATCATTTTCTTTTCCCAACATTGATTTTGATGGTGAAGCCTTTGACAGGTTGTTTCAACCCTTGCTATTGATCATTCAGGATCGAGGGTTCTAAGAGAGGATTTGGATATTTCTGATTGCAGTTTGGGTTCTAATCTCTCCAATTTTTATCCTAGTTTTAGAGAGGATTTGGATATCATATTAGGGGATATATTGGAGTTTCATCTCTGTAACTTGGAAACTTTGTTCTGGGCTCAAATAGAGTCCCCATATTCCTCTCCCCAGCTTATATGGAAGAATTTTGGACATACCAGTGGGAAAGCTTGTTAAGCTTTTTGGAAATTAAGTAGTGAAATGGTAAAACTGTAAATATAATTCTATTCATTCAAACCTGTACTGACTTAGACACTTAAGCAGTTATGAATACTCCCTACTAATCCTATTAACACTAAATTAACTAAAACAACTTTCAAATAGACCATAATTTTGAAAAGTTACTGGTTATACTCTAGGACATTGAATATTTCTCCCACAATCATTTTAGAGGTCAGTGTAAGAACATCTTTTTTGATTTGTCATTTGTCTTTTGATGTATAAATACCAAATGCAAACTTGTATATGAATATATCTGGTTCTGACTATTAACCATGTATAGAGCACTCTAAGCCTTAGGTTCCCCTAAATTTGATCTATAGACTATAGTAATATAATTACAATTTAAGACTGAAATCCTGTCACAAGCTGACTCTATTAGTAAGATGGTCATAGCATTCCAAAAACACCTTTTATTTACAATATCTTGGTCTCATAGGATAGGCAACTGAAAAGCCTATCTAATGAGGCCAAAATTAAGTCAGAAAAAAGAAAAACCAAAGTTTGACTCTAAAGCTTAGGATGCAAGAAAATTGATGTGGCTACAATTTGAACTTCTGAAATTCTAATACTTCATTAACACCTTTGAGCTATCCTGATTCTTGGACTCATTAAATCTATTCCTGTGACATGTGCAAAATAGATAACTACTCTGCAAAGCTGAAATTGACCCAAAAATGAAATACCTGTAGATTATGGAACTGTCATTGGAATAGATGTTGGGAGAAACTTGGTTTCTTTCTTTGATTATGGAACTGTCTCTAAGATGGATGATATATGCTATTGTCTAAGGGATTTGGGAAGGAAGCAATACTTCAGTCTTCTTTAATAGAAGAGGATATTTTCTAGGCTGATTTGGTTTTTGTCATACTGATTGCTTGTTGAAATAGGCGAAAACCTCTAAAGTATCTTAGTTGATTCTTTGACCGGGTGGTGGCAATTTATTGCTTTCTGCCAGCCTGTGGGGTTGGATCTTTCTTTTTTCTTTCCTTCCCAGTGAGGGTGTCTTTTAACTTGCCTTTGATTGACTAGCCCTGTCAATTCTGGGGCATTGGGTAGGTGGTGTCTTTGGAGATAGAAGAAAGGTGATTCTGGCATAGTCATGGCTTGTGGGAGATTATGGTTTACTAGAAGTAAAGCTTTATTCCCCTTCTTAAGGTCATGGATTTTAATTCTCCATGGGATTTGAGGTAACCTGTATTGAGGGTATTGACTGAATGAGACACCCCTCCTTGGGTCCTTTGAGACTGGGTTATTATATTTGTCAGGTCAAATCCTCGATGTTTAGGCTGAACACTCTATTCTGTGGACCCTGTAATCTGCCAATGCAACTAATCTGAGCTTATGGCAGTCATACAAGGCCTATGATTGAGTAGAGACATGGGTTTCAGAAATATATTGAAGGGGGCTCCTAGGTAATTGTAAATAACAGCCAAGTTCTGTGGCAATATAAATATGTTATGAGGGAACATGGAAGAAAAGAAACTGATGAGAGAAGTTGGTACTAGCTTCATTCATCAAAAAAAAAAGTTGGTACTAGCTTCAAATGGGTTCAGACTTCAGAGGCTAAACAAGGGGTGAATTTGTAACGTTTTATTGGATAAGTGATAAGATGGGGTTAGATGGTAGTTTAGCCCAGCAAGAAAAAGGAATTTCTTGCAACCTGATATACATATCTCATTCAGTCATTCTTTTTCATAACTAATAAAATGGATACTACTTACCAATAAAAAAAGTTGGTTACTAATCAAATATGAAGAAATCACATCTTGCATAAGCATGGTATCACTCCATTCTCATTGAGCATCACAATTACTCTTCAAGATATTGCTTTTTGGTATGAAAATGAAAGACTTGATCTTCAATATTTTATGAAACTACTATCTCTTGTTATCTACTCTAAAAGCAGCAGCAGAAGCAAGAGTTCATCTCTTTCTTCTTAATCTGCTATTCATTCTTTGGTGGATAGCAAGCTTTCCACTTGTTTCTCTGTATCCATTCTTCATCATTAATCCCTCAAATTATCTTCCTTCACCCTTCAAGGCTTGTCAACAGATCAGAAATTTGTAGGACCCCCTTATATATCCTACATCAGTTAACTTGATTTCTTCTTCCATGGTCTCTTTTCCCTTTCCCACATTTACATCAGCATGTAAAGATTGTTTGTATATTTTTATATGCGTTTGCGGAGGGGAGGGTGTTTTATGCTGTAGGGCCTTAGATTGGCATGATAATTGCTAGTAGTGTTAAAGGGAATTCATATTAGCCGAACACTTTATCTGTGAGGCAGGCTGTGGAACCAATGATGGCCCTCCACAGCAGTGATAAAATACATTGGACCCACACTAAGAGGTTGAATGATTGTGGGCCCCATGCATTTTATGATTAATGTGGAGTGTTATTATTGGTCCCACAGCCTGCTGAACAGCTAAGGCGTTCAGCTAATCCTATCTCTGTTAAAGGTAAGCACCTATAATGTGCATCAAAGAATATGCATGCTTTGAAACATATCAATTTAATCTTCTCTCTATGTTTTGCCCAGGTGTCCAATAAAATTCTCCTTAATTCTCCTTTTCCTGTGGAAGTTCATTGTACCCCCTCAACCCACCTTCAATGCTGTCTCGCTCAACTTTGATGGCTATTTATTGGGGCATAAGTATCATGTAACAACTTTAACAGTTTTTATTCTTGTTTCTTGGGGCCTATAGGTGTTGGAAATACTATTATAGTGAAGATCTGTATTAGTCAGGGACTTGTTTATCAATGTTATTGGCTCTGAGAACCTAGTGGTGAAAGGTGTCTCCTTGGTTGTTTCTTTAATGCCCATCTGTTGCTTTGCAATTCTCCATTAAACATGACTCATGCAGACTGTGTCCTGCAGGTGAATTGCATGCCTCAAGCTGGTGCAGCCTGCAACTTATTAATGAGAAAGAAAAGAGATAGGAGAAGGAAAAATGGTGCACCTGCACCCCCAAGAACAATAAAACATGAAGGGTAGTCCCTAAGCCATCTTTCCCCAACTAAGCAACTCAAAGATCATAAGGATTACACTGATAAAAAAACGATCATAAGGGTAAGATGTCCTGCATGAATATATATAGTATCATTCTATTCGTTAATAAGTTACATAGATGATGAAGAAAGTGATGGAAATCTGTATTTCTATCTTGCCTGAAAAATCTTGGTTGCACTTTTCTCATTTAAATGTGTTTCATTGTTGGTTTCTTTAGTTTTAGCAGGGGTTGTATTTGATTCCATGTGCCTGTGCATGGAATTGAGACATCTATAGATTTTGTGTAACGGAGATTGACCTCCAACTTTTAGTCACAAGTTGTCCCGCTCTTTTTGATTTCTATTCTTTATATATCATCTATTGGCAATATCCATTGAGCTTTTATAGCTGGCTTTTATCGAGGTTCATGTACCCTTGCTTATATAGTTAAATTGCTAAACGTGCAGGCAGAGAAGGTTTTCAACCAAGATCTATATTTCAAGAAGACTGTCAAATATGTTAGAGAACCAATGACCCACTTGGAATCCATTGCTTCTTCTGCGGTATTTCATTTGGAATTTCACTTTTAACCTTTTTTTGTTGCAGTTAATCATTGATCACTGCATTAAAAGTTGCTCTGTTGAGAGGTATGCTAATGTTTGATGCTCTTTATCTAGGTACGTGCGGCAATTAAGGTGAAGGCTTCTGTTATTACTTGTTTCACCTCATCTGGAAGGGCTGCTAGGTAATCTCCTGAATCCTGATGAACATTAGAATGTAAATGTTTGGCTATTTAAAGGAAATTTGATGATTATGTTTGGCTGCCCTCACTATTAAAAAAACCTTTTTCCTCTTTGTTTTCAACAAGATCTTTGGGTAGCTAGTTTTATCTGGGCCTTGTACTAGAGAAATTAATCAACATATGCAGTTGTGTGTTTTATTTGTACGCTCGCCTGACAATCTAAATGTACTTGTTCATGCAGATTGATTGCAAGGTATAGGTCAACAATGCCTGTTATTATCAGTTGTCATCCCTCGCCTCAAAACAAATCAACTTAAATGGAGTTTTACTGGTGCCTTTGAGGTATGTGGCCAGCCTAATTATTTATGACTGCATTACTGTGAATCGTTATGAGACTGCTGCCTTAGCTGAATTAAAATCTTGTTGGTTGCATTCCTACTTTAGGCTTGTTAGAGAACATTAAACCTTTAAAGCCCCATGACCACCATTTAATCTCCAGTATATTGGATGTGCAAAGATACGATGCTTTTTGCGTACTACAAAAATGATCAGTAATCAAATTATCTTGGGGTAAATACTTAAAACCTCCCCTGAGGTTTGTGAGAAATACTTGAACCTCCCCTCGCCTTTCTTGCTTGACTGTAGCCTCCCTTGTCTGCTAATGTGGCAGGACAAGACTAACACCTGTTACCAGTAGAATATCATCACATGTGTCCTTGGAAATTTTTCAAAAAACCAGAAATGACCTCATTTAGCCTCACAGGAAATTAAATGTGGGCAAAAATACCCTCTTACCTCTATTGTTATTTATTGGCAGTCACTTATCTTCAAATCTTGTGTCCTATTCTTAAATTAAGTCATAGTAAAATTGCAATAACCACCCAACAATAAAAGTCTACTTGAACTGCTAATCTCTGTTGGGTCCCCTTAACAGGATACCTCAGTTTGTCAACAATTGAGGTCCGTTTGGGAGGGCCAATACAAGAAAAACGGTTAAAGCCAGCGGTCCTTCTGACTGCCGCTATAGGCATATGTAACGTGTTGGACTGGATTTAGGCAAGTTTAAACAAGTTGGACCGGATTTAGGCAAGTTTACACTGGTTGGATTGCTAGGTTCATCCAGGTTCAGCTAAGTTGGGTTGGGTTGGGTTCAGCTATGGTTGGGTTAAGTTTGGTTAGGTTCAGCCTAGGTTGGGACTAAGTTTGGACAGATTGGGTTTGGTTTCCTATTGCAAATTGTAGCTGTTGGATGAGGAAAAGGGAGTGGGTTCAGGTTTGGCTTACTGCTGTAAATTACAGTAGACAGAGGGGTTAAAGGAAGTGGTTTTGGGGCTGATTGGGTGTTTGGTTTTTCTGCTGCAAGCTATAACAAATGGATGGGGTAAAGGGAGTGGGTTCGGATTTGGTTTACTGTTGTAAATTACACTAGATAGAGGGGTTAAAGGAAATGGGTTTGGGGTAAATTACTGCTATAATTACAGCAGTGAGAAGGGCTCTAAGGTGGTGATTTGTATTGTAGGTCACTGCTGTAAATTACAACAGTGAAAGGGGGTCTGAGGTGGTGGTTTTGGGACTGGTTTGCTGCTGGGCTTCTACTTCAAACCACAGCAGTTGGATGGGGTAAAGGGAGTGGGTTGAAGGCTGGCTTTCAGCTATAAAATCACAGCAGATGGAAGGTTAAAGGAAGTGGTTTTGGGACTGTTTTAGTGCTGGTTATCTTCTGCAAATTGCAGCAGTTGGCTGGGGTAAAGGGAGTGGGTTTAAGGCTGGCTTATATGTTGTAAATTATAGTAGATAGAGAGGTTAGAGGGGGTGGCTTTGGGATTGGCTTGGTGCTAGTTTTCTGCTGCAAATTGTAGTAGTTGGATGGTCCTTACGGAAGTGGGAGATGTGTTCACTGCTGCAACTTGCAATTGCTGGGATGTCTCTTAGTAGTGGGTCCACGGTTGGTTTCCTGCTGTAAATCATAGCAGTCGGAAGGTTTAAAGGAGGTGGTTTTGGGATTGGTTCACTACTGTAAATTGCAGCAATTGGAGGGGGGGTCTAAGGAGGTAGGCTCAAGGCTGGTTTACTAATATAAATTACAGTAGTGAGAAGGTGGGTAGTGGGTTCAAGGCTGAGCTACTGTTGTAGTTTGCAGCAGATATAAGGGTCAGTAACCAAAACTACTGATTTATAGACATGTAAAGGTGTAGGTTCAGCTGTGCTTGGGATTAAGTTTGAGCAAGTTTTGTAGGTTCAACAAGTTGGATTGGGTCCACCTATGGTTTGGACTAGGATCAGCTAAGGTTGGGACTTGGGACTAGGTTCAGTAAGTTTAACTAGATTGGGTTGGGTTCAACTAGGTTTAGCTATGGTTGGGTTAAGTTGGACTGGGTTCAGGCAAATTTAAATAGGCTGGATTGGGTTCAGCTAGGCTCATTTAGGTTCAGCTATGGTTGGGTTAAGTTGGACTAGGTTCAGCTATGTTGGTTGAGCTTGGGTCTAATTAGGAAAGGTTGGGTTAAAATGGGTCTTAGATAGTTAAGATACAAAAAGGAAATGAAATATAGTTATGATATCTCTCTTTATTGAAATTGCTTGGCAACTCTAGCTGGCACCAAATGATTTGAAGTTAGTAGGACTGCAAAGGAATCTGATTTGAATCTGATATACCTAGATGCAAATTTCATCTATTTATATTTGGAGTTGAATTGGATCTTTTTTTATACTATTTAGATCACACTTAAGTTTTCCCAAGGAACTGTAGTGGTCAGATTTGACTTTTCCCATTAAATGCACATATATACGACTAAAAGGTTTGTTTACATATAATATTTCTTGTACCTAAGGTTTATTGTTGAAGGACATTTGGCATCTAACTTGAGCTATATTAGGAAGTATTGATTTTATTAGCAATTTTTTGTCGGCAACAATATTCCACTCTTTCTGTTAAATTTTCTTATGCTTGAAGTTTATAAGTTTTAATATAATAATGTAAAACATTTAACTCTTCTAAACCATTTAAAGTTTATCTATTGCTTTCTCTCTGTTAGAAAAGACTATTTTCCTACCATTTCATTGTGTTCTTTCTATACTTCATGTATCCAGGAAATATAATCTAGTCATAAAGAATGTACTTGCTATCATTCAAAATGGCTTAAAATACATGTTCTGTCCCGTTCATGTAGGTCAACAGATCCTACAAGTTTGGGCACTGTTAGAGTTGACATCTCAGAAAGGAATTTCAGAGCTCTTTGGTTGCTGGTGTTCCATTGACTAGTGTTCTTGAGCCCACACAGGCACAATGCCATGATGTTTCTGGATATTGTAATAATTAATAATTTAATTAAAAGTTTTTTATTTAAATTGATTTGTATGCATTATCTGTCATGAGATTTGTATTAAACAGGTGCCAAAAAAAATGTTGAAATCAAATTGATATAAATAATAAAAAATAAAAAAATCAAAGTCGGCAGTCATACAACCGCCGCCTTGGACATAAAAGAGCTCTAAGGAAGTGGTCATGCTCGCCACCTAAAAACCCAAGCAATATTTCAATAGACCTAAGGCGGCGGTCCAAAGAGCTTTAAGGCAGGTCCTGACTGCCACCTAAAAATGGTAATAACATATTGACGGACCTAAAGGTGGCAGTCCAAAAAGCTCTAAGGTGGCGGTCTTGATTGACACCTAAAAAAGGGAAGTAGTGCTTTGACGGATCTAAGACGGCGGTTCAAGCAAGGTTCAAAGTATCAGAAACGTAAGGTTATCGGAAAGATAATTTTAAGAGACGTATCGGGATACACTTTGGATACGGACAAAAAATCAAGATACGCATAAATATGCTAAAAAGCTTAAATAAATTCTAAAATATATATTAATAACGATAGTTACAAGTTTTAGATGATTGCAAATAAGTTATTTAAAGGTAAAAAACTGCAATTTAATGGTCTATATAAAATTCGAGATATCGAGACACACTTAGTAACTATTTTCAAATGATGGAATAACTAAAACGTGAAAAACCAAAAAAAAAACTAAAATAGTAAAATGTATATTTATATACATTAGTTTTAAAATAATCAATATAATTTATCTTAATATTTATTAATACATAAATTTAAATAATTAATTCTAACATTTATTGATAAGCATACACTAAGAAAAAGAGAAAAATTACTTAAAAATAAAAATGCATAAACAAATAACAAGCAATGGGTGTGGCTTAGTGGTGAACCTCTAGTTCTTAAAGCTTAATGTTTAGGGTTCGAATCTTGCTATTGCTAATTTGTAGTTTTATACTAACAAAACGAATTTCTCTGTGTTCCGTGTATCGGATTTGTACCGAAACAATACGTATCAGTCGATACGGTCCGATACGTTGCGAAATTTTGAACCTTGGGTCCAAGGAGCTCTAAACTGGCGGTTATGACATACCGCCGGCTTAGGAATGATTGAACCGCATCGGCCCAGTTCTCAAAGGGTGCGGTCTTAACCTAGGCCGGCAATGGTTTAGGGGGTAGACTCAGGATCGCCACCTTACCTCTGAAGCAGCGGTCTAAAGGACTATGCCGGCGGTCTTGCGACCACCGCCTATGAACTTTTTTCTTGTAGTGAAAACGGATCATGTTAGCTTTTATTTAATCTAATATTCAAGGTGTTTTTACACTTTTGATTAATTTTCTATTGGATTATTATTCTTTCCCTATTGGTTTGGGCACATCTTGAATGAAGAAACAAAATATACCCCCATATGTAATTATGGAATTTAATCCATAGGGTACTTTCTACCTTTAAACAATAATGTAGTTTTTGACTACTTGTTTGGAGTATGTGATGTAGCACAAGTGAAGCCCTTTTGGGGGTATTGATTATATAGGTTAGCAAGGTTGTTTCAAGACTAAGGGAGAAGGTCAAACTAGATGCCGGTGATGCTGAATTACGATTTTGGCAACAAGAAGAGTAGAAGGATATTAGATAGAGAAGGGAGAAAATGTCTTGTTGAAATAGAAAAAGGAAAACAGAGACAGAGGGAAATAAGTGCCATATGTAAGACACTGGACTTGTTGTTAAGGCCAATTATTCACTTAAGCAAAGTTATTTACAAACAATTCAAGAGTTGCAACTTTCACTACAAGGAAAACAATCTAAAGCGGCAGCTGTATAACCGCCGGCTTAGATCTAAGGTGGCACTCATTGGTCCGCCGTCTAAGTGGCAGCTGGCCTAGATCAAGACCGTCGCCTTAGATAAAAGAGTCCGCCACCTTTGGTGGTTGGGCTGAGGCGGTCCAAATTTCTTTAACGCGACAGTCTATCAAAACCGTTGGCTTAGTGTTATTAAAGGTGGCGTTTTCAACTGCCTGCTTAGATTTTGTCAAAAAATGTTTGGTTCTTTAGGTGGCAGTTTGAACTGCCGGCTTTGTTCCTAGTTGACCGCCACCTTAGGTTTAGTCCAACTCTTATGTGCTGGTCTGAACCACTGGCTTATGACCGCCACCTTAGGTCTTGTTTATGGCTAATCCAGCGGTTACATGGCCGTCGGTTTAGATATATATACATTTTTTAATTTTTATGCCAGGTTAATTCTGATATTTGTTGGGACCTCCACTTTTTATTGATTCATCACTTTAATATCTACTTAATAAATAATTCATGACAATTGATACATGAAAAGTTAAGCAACTTAAATAAAAAATGCAATTTAAAACAAAATATATTAAATTAAAGATTAATTAATATCCAAATCAAATTGTTCAAATACAATATATAGTTGACATATAAAAATACAAAGACTATAAAAAAATCAATTTATCGAATAAGGTAGCACAACATCCGATGCAAATCCACTTGGCATAATTGTTGAACCTCTAAATCAAAAACATATAAATTGTTAGAAAATGTAAAGTAAATGAGATAACCATAAAAAATGTATAAAAACAAGACATTCAAGGAGTCAGCATAATTTAGCATTCGCATATCAATAAATGAACTATGCAACTACTAAATTAACCAAACCAAATTGAAACCTCTATGGCATGACAGAGTTAATGTAATTAGATTGGAGCACATAAAAGCACATTAGGATGACTGGTTTGGATTTAATAGATAAAAAATGTAAAATATTCCAAATAATGAATCCATTCTACCCATTTACAAGTTGTGCCAGATGTATCCTTTCGCTAACCTTGAAAAGCTCATAATCATAACTTATAGTTCTATCATATTTTTTTTCTTGGAAGATGTCAGTTTGCATATATCAATCATCAATGTTAATAGCTGAAAGACTATACCTGAACAAGAAAGGTGATGGAAACAAATTAGATGAATGACTCTTTAAAAAAAAAAAAGACTAGATGACTATTTACAAACCATTAATTGTAATTAAACTTCTCCATTTAGTATGGATTTAACCAACCTAAAGCAAATAAATAACATTAACCTTATTCTTTGTTTTTGATAAAATATTAACCTTATTCATATGGTATAAATAAGCAATTTAACACTTACAGAGGAGTTCCATAGAGCACTTTCAACATCAGATGGTGTCAAAGAGTTCCCAACTTTGCTTAGTTCCCGTGTATAACCATCAACGAAGTAACAAATCAATCAAACCCTAATGAAATCAAAAGATGAGTTTATAGCATGTTCAACAGGATGGTCCTAGTATAAACAGAACATACACATCAAACATAAATAGCTCAAAGTCTTACCATATAAGAAAAAGTAAAAACCATACATGAGCCATTCAAGAACGTCTGCTTCATATGACAAACCCAATATTCTTGTCTAGAATCTTTTATTTATGAGGAGGGAAGAACAAATGATTAAGATCAAGTTCAATTAGATGGTATAAAAACACTGCCATAGAAAATTAGTGATTTATGGATTACCTTTTTTATTATGGTTTCCTTTTTCCATGTTTCAACACCTCTAAAAAAATGTCTTAGTAGAAGTGCCTGCAGCCCACATTGACAAATCAAGAATCAAAACACCATAATCAATCAAGAATTCATTCGAATTCAAATATGTAGAATTGGAGAAATGCCACTGGAACAACAATTACCTATGAATATGAAGAGGATAATGAGCAGGACTGTACCCATCCGGTCAACAAAGATCACATTGAAAATTCTTTAGTGAAATTCCCTTGTTGGCCTTGTTTACTTCCATGCAAATTGAAAATTCTCCAGTGAAATTCCCTTGTTCTGTATTCACAAGGTGAAGGTTTCCAGAGATGTAAATTCAACAAGAGATGTAAATTTGACCATCCATTTGGTTCTCCCTTCAATACTGATTGACAATGGTTGTAATATGTAAAAAGTTGATGTCATTAACTAATTAACAAGATGATCTATGTTAAATTGCTAATGCTAAGCAAAACTATAGAAGAACCAAAGAATAAAATGACTAAAATGGCCCACCTTGTTCTGAACCAGACCCAACACTAACCCAAACCAAACCCATAGTGGTAATGCATTGGATCAGAGTAAGGCCTCTAAGATATATTTTGACTTCTAGCTTTTGGTCCATTATTCAACTAATATGGCCTACAATATCAAAATTAGTAATCCCATGTGTACCTGCAGAGCTAATGGCATTTTGTCCAATAATAAACACTCCTAGAAAGAAAATTTTAAGATCTTGAGGGGCTACTCGTTGTTATTGTGGTGTGTTGAGAATGTATGAGTATTTGGATTGCTCTCCAACATGTATAATATTCATTTGGTGGGAAAAAAAAAAAACAAAATTTTAGTATGAGTGATACCCAAAGTAGTCAACCCAAGCTTCACTCCCTTCAACCCTAATTCAATTTTCTTCATAGTCTTGCTATAACATGTGTGTGTAAGAATAGTTTCTATGTAAGGTTATACATACAAACAAGTTTGGTTAAAGTTTTTGTTATAGATGTCAAATTTGTGAGTTGAAAGGAAGAAAGAACCCCTTGAAAATAAAAGGTGATGAAGGAAGATTTGGCCTGACCTCGTAATCACTCAACACGTGGCAAAGGCAACAGCTCGGCATGACAGTACGCTCAAGGCGCGAGCTCCGAAACGAGGAACTAGCGGTCCAAACTCCCTACAAGGAGCTCGAACTCTCCCTTTGACCCCGGGCCTTACGAGCACAAAGGGCAACAACTCGAACTGGCCCGCCCCAGGGCAGTTCGGGCCACACCCCTATCCGAACTCAAGACTTCACCTCGCACACCACTCCAGCACTTCGTCTCCTGGCCACCGAACTGAACAACCATACCAGACACTAAAGGAGTCCGTACCCTGAGGCGGCGCACCTGACTGACTTAGGATCTGACGCTTGACAGCCACACTTCAACGGCCACCTGCCACCGCCACCGCCACCTCCAGTCACAGAGACGGCTCCGACAAAGAGAGCAGTGGCGGTTGCCTGCCCCAGCAGAGGTGATGACACCCGAACTGGCAGAAGTGCAGAGGTAATGATACCCGACCTGACAGGAGCTTGGGAGTGAGTGCGCAAAGTGGTTATAAAAGGCTCTCTTCCCCCCAAAAAGGAGGTATGTGATAACTTTGTGCTATCTGGTTTTGATCTTGCCTTTGAGAGAATACTAACTTGAGCTTCGGAGCAATCTCACCGGGTTCCTCCCCGGAGATTCCTCACCTTCTTCTCCGTTTCAGGCACCTGTTGCTCTAGTCAGAGGCAAGGTCGTTGACAGATAGGACTGACCGGATTGCACTCCATCAATTGGCTTCGTCTATGGGAATACGCTTCTAAAAACCTCCCTCTAAAACTCTTATAACCCCTTTTTTCCAAGAAACCCCAACACTCATGGCTTCTTCCAGCAATGCCGGACGTAGCACGATAAACGCCCCCAGGGAACAACTTCAAGTCCCCGTGGTGTGCATTAGACAGTTCACCATCCCCCTTCCGATGGATGGGATCCCAGCCTGAATGCGCCACGAACAGTGGTGCCAGTGAACCTTCCCGCCGTGAACGCCCCCCTTCCTCTCCCTGTCGAGACAACCTTTACCGAACCAACTGTTGTCCCCCTGGCGACGTGCCAAAGCCAGTTTGACGACCTGATGCAGTGCATGCGGGCAATGCAAGCCCAAATGCAGCAGTTTCAACAGCACCAAGTACTGCACCACCTCTCTCAATATCACTATCAGCAGCAGTTCCCCCAACTGCCTCCTCTGAACCAACCACAGCTTCCACCTCGGCACCCTGCTCCAAAGCCGATTAAGCTCTCCCCTCAGGGCGGACGCCTTCACCGAGGAGAAGCCTCCCAACTTCAGAACCTTTCAAAGAGCCAGGCCTCATCCCCGGGCCGGAGGGAAAGAAAAATCTCCCCCGTCTCGCAGCTCGCTGACGGATCGGGAACCTCGTTCGCCAAGTCAGCACCTCGGCACTCCAACCCTGAGCTCCCGCCCACAGAGAACCGATTCAGCATCCTAGCGGTGGGCTACCAACATTCCGGGCCCATCGAGCTCGGCAACACAGAGGCCAACAGCACCAGTACCAGGCCCACTCGGCAACGAAGACGCCGACGAAGTCGCTGAACCGCTACCCGTGTCCTGCCTGAGCTCAGAGGAAAAGAAGAGACAAGCTCGGACGAGGTAAAAGCTGCCCCTACTCTCTCAGTTCCTTCCCCCCTCTCATCAGAACTCCTTGAAGTCTCCATGCCCAGAGACTTCAAACTCCCCCCTTTAGACAAGTATGATGGGTCCTTCGACCCCAATGACCACGTCGACGCCTTCCAGTCCCAAATGCACCTAGCAAGGGCCAGTGAATCGTGCATGTGCGTGGCCTTCACCACCATCTTCAGGGGGTGGCCCTCACCTGGTATAGGAACCTGGCCCCCGGGTTGATAAGAAGCTGGACCTAGTTCGTGCAGGTCTTCACCGCACACTTTGTTACCAGCAAACGGTGCCCCAAAACTGAGGAAAGCATCTTCGGAGTAGTCCAAAAGGAAGGAGAGTCCATTCGGGGCTACATCAAGCGGTTCAATGACGCGTGGTTGCAGATACCGCGACTAGACCCCGCGGTGCAGCTTGCGGCAGCCAAGAGAGGAGTGACGCACAAGGAGTTCAAGTGGCACATGGTAGTTAGCCAACCCGCGACTGTAGCTGAATTCCTCAAACTCGCGGATGAATTCATGAGAACAGAGGAAGAGATCAACTAGAGAACTGAGAGCGGGATCGAGAAAAGGAAGAGGGAAGGCGAGCCCTCCAACCCAGATGACAGGAGGAGGAAAGATCCAGCTCGGGAGACGAAGCCAAGCCAGCCCTTCCGAGCTCCCTTAGCAGCTCGGACGGACTACACACCCTTAAATGCGAAGCGGGCTGAGATCTTGATGACGATCAAAGACGCCCCATACGTAAAGTGGCCACCTCGCCCAAAAGGGAACCCCAATGAGAGGAACAAAAACTTATACTGCAATTTCCATAGAGACCACGATCAAAGTACCGAGCATTGTAATAATCTCCGGGACGAGATAGAGGGACTCATCCATCGCGGGTACTTGAGAAATTTTGTACAGCATAGCAATAATAATAATAATAAAACAGGTCGGCAAGGAGAGCATAGTAAGGATGCTTCCAGCGGCAGGCCGGCTGAACCGCCGCAAAGACAGCCTTCGGAAGAGAGGCCAGTTCGGGGAACCATCCACGTAATAGTGGGAGGTTCGATAGTCGCGGGTTGCACTTCAGCAGCAGCCCGGGCATTAGTTCGCGAAGCTGCCCGAGAAGAGCAGAACCCTCCAAAGAGACCAAAGACGGAGGAACCAATTTTCTTCACAGAAGACGATGCGCGAGGGGTCCACTACCCCCACGATGATGCACTTGTCATCAAACTAAGGATCAGCGACTTCGAAGTCAGGCGCATGCTTGTTGATTCAGGTAGCTCGGCGGACATTCTCTTCAAGTCGGCGTTTGACCAGCTCCAGTTGTAGAGAAGCGAGCTGAAGCCCACAAACACTCCTCTGGTGGGCTTCAGCGGAGAGGAAGTCAGGCCCCTCGGGAAAATAACAGTACCAGTGGAAGTCGGCACATGGCCCTGTGCGGTCAGACTCAACCACGATTTCCTGGTGGTTGCGACCCCCTCCCCATACAATGCCATAATAGGGCGGCCAATCACTCATGTCCTACGGGCAGTGGTCTCCACCTATTACTTGGCAATGAAGTTTCTTACAGACTTCGGTGTGGGAGTAGCGCGGGGCGACCAGCTCGAGTCCCGCAAGTGCTATGTTGCCGCCCTGAAGGGAAAAACCAAGGTGGTCGACGACCTCAAACTAGAGTGATCTACGGAGAAAGGCAAAGAACGAGCTGCGCTCATAGAAGAAACGGTCACGATCCCAACTTCAGCTGCGGACCCAGCTCGGACGCTACAGATCGGTGCTTCCATCTAGGAACCTCTACGAACCGAACTGGTGAGTTTCTTACTTCAAAATTTAGATATTTTTGCATGGTTCGCTTCCGATATGCTCGGCATTGACCCAAACCTTATAACTCACAAACTTAATACTGACCCTGTAGTCAGACCCATTAGACAGAAGAAACGCAACTTAGCCCCAGAACGCTGGAGGGCGGTCGACGAGGAGGTCGAAAAGCTCATCGCAGCAAACTTCATAAGGGAAGTTCACTACCCGATCTGGGTAGCCAACTCAGTGCTGGTAAAAAAGGCAAACGGCAAGTGGCACATGTGCGTCGACTACACCGACCTAAACTGAGCCTGCCCGAAAGATTCCTTCCCCCTCCCTAGATTGACCGCCTAGTGGACGCGACATCGGGACATGAGTTGCTAAGCTTCTTGGACGTCTACTCGGGCTACAACCAAATCAGGATGGACCGATCTGATGAGGAAAAAACCACCTTCATAACCGAGTTCGGCCTGTACTGCTACAAGGTCATGCCCTTCGGACTGAAGAATGCTGGGGCGACCTTCCAAAGACTCGTGAATAAGCTGTTTCAGCCCTTAATTGGCATGAAGATAGAATGTTATGTAGATGACATGATCGTCAAGACACAGTTTTCACATGAATTAATACAAGACTTAGATTCTGTCTTCCAAATTCTGCGTCAATTTAGCATGAAACTAAACCCAAACAAGTGTGTCTTCGGTGTCACCTCGGGTAAGTTCCTAGGGTACATCGTCAACCGGTGCGGAATTGAGGCCAACCTGGACAAGATAAAGGCCATCCTAGATATGAGACCACCTCGAAAAGTAAAAGAGGTTCAGAGGCTAAATGGCCGCATAGCCGCCCTGAGCCGCTTTATGTCCAAGTCAGCAGACCGCTGCCTGCCCTTCTTTAAAGCAATTAAAGGCAAAGGGTTCGAATGGACCCGAGACTGCCAGCTCGCGTTCGATGAGCTAAAGAACTACCTCGCTAGTGTGTCGGTCTTAACCAGGCCCGAGGAGGGTGAGGTCTTAGGACTGTACCTCTCGACAAGCGACGAGGTGGTCAGTTCGGTACTAATAAAAGTAGATCGGGTCCAACGACCCATCTATTATGTTAGTAAAATTCTGCAGGGAGCAGAGATGAGATACCCGCAGATAGAAAATCTGGCATACACATTGATAATTGCAGCTCGGAAACACCGCCCATATTTCCAAGCTCACACTATCATCGTCTTGACTGACAAACCTCTGAGGCAAGTCTTACTCAAGCCCGAGGTTTCTGGTCGGCTGACGAAGTGGGCCATCGAGCTCAGCGAGTATGACCTCTAGTATAAGCCACGAACTTCTATTAAGGCCCAAGCCTTAAAAGATTTTATCGTCGAGTGCACAGCCTTGAAGTCCCGAGGCTGGTTGAGCCCGGAGCTCCCAAGCCAATAGAGTCTGAACCCCGTGAAGTAGCAGCCAGTGTGGCATCTCTCCTGGTTAGGCCAAACGCGAACTGGGATGAGGAGCCCTGGATCCTTCACGTAGATGGCTCCTCGAACCAGCAGGGCAGCGGGGCTGGATTAGTGTTGTGCGGCCCGGGTGGCACGAAATTGGAATACGCAATGCGCTTTGAGTTCACGGCATCCAACAACGAGGCAGAGTATGAGGCATTGATAGCCAGGCTGAACCTAACACAAAAGGTAAGAGCAAAACACATAGTTATCTGCAGCGATTCCCAGCTTGTGGTCAACCAGGTTACGGGCGAATACGAAGCATGCGAGCTAACTATGACCGCCTACCTGACAAAAGTAAAGGAGGCTCTGCTCAACTTCCAGTCACACTTCATCAGGTAAATCCCAAGGTCAGAGAACACTGAGGCCGACCCCCTATCCCGGTTAGACAGCATCAGTCACAACGCCATGAGAACCGTGTACATAGAGGACTTACCTCGGCCTAGCATTCTCGGTGGGGCAGAGGGGGTCGCTCTCGTCCTTGAAGCAGAGCCGAGCTGGATCGACCCACTCGCGAGCTTCTTGCTAGATGGAACCCTCCCTGCGGACCGCAATGCAGCCAGGAGGGTGCAGCGCCAGGCAGCCAAATATGTCATAATAGACGAACGATTGTACCGACGGTCCTACACGCTCCCCTACCTGCGTTGCTTGCGACCTTCCGAAGCCGAGCTCGTACTCCGTGACACTCATGAAGGTCTGTGCGGTGGACACTTGGGGGGCAGAGCCCTCACCCAAAAGGCACTTCGACAAGGGTACTACTGGCCAACGATGAAGGCAGAGGCCGTTGAGCTCGTCAGAAAATGCGACAAATGTTAGAAGCTTGCCAACATCCACCATCAGCCTGCCGCCGACCTCAAGTATCTCACCAGCCCATGGCCCTTTGTGCAATGGGGCTTCGACCTCCTGAGGCCGTTCCCGCCAGCAATAGGTGGGAGGAAGTTCCTAGTGGTGACGGTATATTACTTCACAAGGTGGATAGAAGCTGAACCTTTTGCAACAGTTACAGCTCGAAACGTACATAACTTATTTTGGAAGAACATAGTATGTCGCTTCGGGTTACCTCGGGAACTGATCTCCGACAATAGAAAGCAGTTCGAAGATATCAAGTTTCAGGAATGGTGCCAAGATATGGGGATTTGGCAGAACTTCACATCGGTCGCGCACCCGCAGGCAAACGGTCAAACAGAAGTAATGAACAAAGCTATCCTCCGCGGACTGAAGGCGCGACTAGACCGAGCTAAAGGGTTGTGGGCGGACGGGCTACCAAGTGTTCTATGGGCTCATCAAACTACGAAAAAAACCGCCACGAGAGAGACCCCCTTTAACCTCACCTACGGCACTGAAGCGGTAATCCCGACGGAGATCAAAATACCTACACTACGACTACAAGCATACGACGATCAGACAAACGGAGATGAGTTACGTACCAACCTCGACCTACTGGACGAGGTAAGAGACCTCGCATACATCCGAACCATAGCTTACCAGCAAAGAGTAGCTCGGTACTACAACGCCAGAGTAAAAAAGCGGAACTTCCGCGTCGGCGACCTGGTCCTCTGTAAGAACATGGCACCCGAGCCCGGCGTGGACAAACTTGGACCGAATTGGGAAGGGCCCTACCGAGTAAAGAGAGCGCTCGGGGGGGCATACGAGCTTGAAACTTTAGAGGGCAAACAAGTACCCCGAGCTTGGAACGTCGTTAACTTGAGACGATACTACCTATAGATCACCAAGCGAAGTGGACTAAGTCGCTACCAGAGCCAAAGGGCTAGGATGCCGAGCTAACAAGGACTTCGGCATGGGCAAGCAAAGGCAAAAAATGCCAACTAAAAGCTTAGGCAAAATGCCAACAACGAACTAATAGGGGCATCGACATATGGTTAGTTCGGCAATACATCCAGTTCGGAGGAAAGAGTGACCAACACTTAACCAAAAGAAAATCATTCCATTGCAAAATACTTTGTGTACATTTCGAAAAAAAAAACAACAGAAGTGAGCTCATAGGCCCGAAGGTACTTCTTCACCATCAGAAGGCACTTCAATGATACCCGAAGGTCCTGCCTCATCATCAGAATCCGGCTCACCGTCAGCAGCGTTGGCCATCTCCTGAGTAATGCGTGAAGTGGTTATGGCGCTAATATCGAGCTCGGGGTACGTATTCTGGATCATCCACCGGCTCAGTTTAAATCCCCTTCTGTACGAGCCCACCATCAGGTCGTCAAAGCGCGACGAGGCGATATATTCATCGACGACCTTCTTCTTGGCATCCTCGATGCCCTGAGAAAAGATCTCTGTCCTCTCCCTAATATCCTCTTGAAGGTATTCAACCTGATGCTGCATGTCCAGCCTCAGGTCCGCCATATGCTTCACCACAACTCCCATGGCCTCGGTATCTCTCTGAGACCTCGCCAGCCTGACCTGTGCAGTGCGAGAAGCCGCCTTAGCAAGAAAAGATAAAAGAACGATAGCAAGAAAAGATAAAAGCAAAGAGCCTGACAAGAAATCGCTGACTTACCACTATGGCATGTGTGGCATCACGACAAGCTACCTGGTTCAAAGGGAGCTTGGTCCATGCCGTGACCTCCTCAGGATAAATGGCCTCCCTACTCTTCTGAAGAGCGTGGTTCGGCGACAACACGCTCCTGAACTCACCTTGGTTTCCCGAGCCTGAAGGCCCAACTCGCGTATAAGCAGACTCAGAGTAAGCAGGAGCCCCCGTGTAAGTAGCCTCGGCATAAGGGGCCCCTGTCGCTTCTTGCACTGGAGGGGCCATCTCGGGCTCCCTGGGTGGATCCACTGACGGGTGGTCTGGTACCTCGGGCTCCGCATCTCGGGGCAACTCGGCACGAGTTCGTTTGGTGACTTGCTTCCTCCTCTTCATGGCGTGAAATAGGTTCCCACCACGAGTCTTCTCTGAGTCCATCACACCTGCAAAAAGAGCTCGGCATCAGGAAAACGAAAGAATAGAGCAAAACAAAAGGCAAGCCTCTGAGTAAGGAACCTACCCGAACTCAGACCGGCCTCGAGCTCTACCTCGGGTTCACTAGGGCTGTTGGGGGATGCAGCTCAGTTCGTAGAACCTGCATCTAACCCCCTCGAAGGACTGTCTAAGCTAGACATCGGGAGGAAAAGGATTCCAGGAAAGTATACTCACACGGAAAAGGCAAACGGACTACAGGAACTTGAACGCAAGCTAAAAACTTGGACGCAAGCTGAAACTTGGACGCGAGCTCAAGAAGCAAAACGCAGGAGAATGATAAGTGAAAAGTGACTGGGGTCCCCCACTATTTATACCCACAGCAACCGAAAATCAACGGCACTGATCAAGGCAAATCCAACGGCCCGCAGTCGCGCTGACCGCACGTTTCCTAAGACTGAGACGTGACTGGTCGCACATCTTTTGACACTGAAGGAGCGCCGGCACATGTCTCCCCGCGTTTAAGGCAGCAGCGGCGCGCTTTTTTTTTCAAATTTGAAGTAAGCGCCCGCTGTCACGTCTCTCAGCAGCGCGTTTTTTAAATTTTGAAATAAACGCGCGCTGTCACGTCTGTCAGCATTTATAGACGGATTGGCACGTTTCCCGACTTTTTGGCCCTCGAGAAACCTGGAAAAATCCTGACGAACGTGCACTTTGCGCTATCAGTCAAACCAGTCCGAAGTACGGGTCAAATCCACCCGCCACCTCGCGAACTCCCTGCGCCAGGGCAAGCCCCTTTGCGCGAGGAGTGGGGGGCAATTGATGAAGGAAGATTTGGCCCGACCTCGCAACCACTCAACACGTGGCAAAGGAAACAGCTCGGCACGACAGTACGCCCAAGGCGCGAGCTCCGAAATGAGGAAGCAGCGGTCCGAACTCCCCACAAGGAGCCCGAACTCTCCCTTTGACCCTGGGCCTTACGAGCACAAAGGGCAACAACCCGAACTGGCCCGCCCAGGGCAGTTCGGGCCACACCTCTATCTGAACTCAAGACTTCATCTCACACACCACTCCAGCACTTCGTCTCCAGGCCGCTGAACTGAACAATCGTACCTGACACTAAAGGAGTCCGTACCCTGAGGCGGCGCACCTGACTGACTTAGGATCTGACGCTTGACAGCCGCACTTCAACGACCAGCTGTCACCGCCACCTCCAGTCACAGAGACGGCTCCGACAAAGAGAGCAGTGGCGGTTGCCTGCCCCAGCAGAGGTGATGACACCCGAACTGGCAGAAGTGTAGAGGTAATGATACCCGACCTGACAGGAGCTTGGGAGTGAGTGCGCAAAGTGGTTATAAAAGGCTCTCTTCCCCCCAAGAAGGAGGTATGTGATAACTTTGCGCTATCTGGTTTTGATCTTGCCTTTGAGAGAATACTAACTTGAGCTTCGGAGCAATCTCACTGGGTTCCTCCCCGGAGATTCCCCACCTTCTTCTCCGTTTCAGGCACCTGTTGCTCCAGTCAGAGACAAAGTCACTGACAGATAGGACCGACCGGATTGCGCTCCATCAAAAGGCATGATTTCTTGGATGAATAACCTCTGCACAAGTAGTTACTAGTTCAAAGAACTATAAATAAATGAGCAGAGGGTCCATGCATAGTTCAAAGAACTATAACATAGTGTAGCTCCCTCTATCCAGAATGATAGATAAGAAGCTTTTTTTCCCTAATCACAATGTTTTATAATATAATTTAGATGATGAATATAACAAGAAAACCAATTATCAAAATCCCTTCTTTCTTTTAACCAAAGTATTTGAAATCATATGAAAATTAGATGGCGTCAATTAATCATCTATATATTGAAAATATGAAAAAAAATAGAAAGTATGAAAGCATGAACCTTTAAAGTGAATGTTCTTCACTTTAATAGCCACTTGAGCAATCCTGCAACCATTTGCACTGACTGCATTCCTCATTAATAACATGCAAATTAATTAGGATAACCAACAAAAATTAATCTACTGTTAGAGTAATCCATCAGTGACCAAAATTCAGAAATCCAGAAAGGAAATCACAACAAAATTAAATGAACCCCAAACTCCAAAGCTGCAACCCCTTGAACTTCAAAGTTGAATTTCCTGCATGAGGTTAAAGTATCTATTGTCCTTGGGTTCGCAACTTAGCAAGGTAGAAGATTTAATTATGCAATTTTTACTGATTACTTTTAGGAAAGAATCTGTAGTTGATATTAGAAACTCATATATATGATATATTCTATATTGCACACCTAAATATTGTAGCCAATTAAAAAGCAAACATCCAATAGCCTGGGCTACTTTTGGATTTTATATAAAAACTTACAGGTACCTTTGAAATACATTGAGTCAAATGGTCATACACCAACCAATCACTCTAATGTGGCAAAATGTTCAAATCAAAACAACGTCTGATCCCCAAATCCCTTACAATTTTGTAGGAAATTATAAAAAAATGGCAAGGGAAATTAGAATGAATTTACCCATTAAGAGTTCGCAGATCAAGAAAAAGAAAAAGGATAAGGGAGAAAAAGAAGCAGCAGCTGGGTAAAATACAATCTTTAGGTTGCCACCGCCTTACTGTGCAGGGGTATTGTTCATCCTAGACCCACTCTCCTTTAAACAAATGATGCCCTTCATCATCCTCTCCTAGGAATCCTGCCCTTTTATCCCAAGCAGTAACAGCAAAACCTAACCACCTAAACTTCGACTGTCCACGAATGCGAAGCCCTCTAGTGACAACCATGTAGTCCAAGTAAAAGAAGCAATACATAAAGCACAAGGCTATAACAAAAAAAAAAAAAAACCATGAATCCCCATCAGTGGCTTGACCCTTTTCAGAATCTCCCAGTAAGGCATGGTTTCTGGGTCTTGAGCAAGTGGAATCTTAATCATTTGAAAGGCAATGACCGATGAAATGGGCTATTCTTAAAGAAACTCGAAATGGGTTTTGAAAGAGACAACTGTCTTCCCTTGTACAAGCCCAACACAGATGAAACATTTTTCCTCCAATGACTCGAAGAAAGATTGTTTGGAATCAATGGCTTTCTCTATGAAGAATATTATGTACAGTTGTAATAGTCAGTTAGTTGTTACAATGTCAATCAGATATTAGAGGTAGTTACGGTGGTTAGTCCTAGTCAGTACTTTCTTGTTAGTTAGTCGATTATCCTGCATCTATTTATAGCTGTACTGTTGAGCTAATTAATCAACACACACAAATGCAATTTCTTTTCTTCTTTGGTGCTCCTCTGCATCCGTGTTTGCTTTGATCTTGTTCTTGAATATTTTCTTCTATTTCTGATCAATTTTCTTCTGTTTCTGATCATGGTATTAGAGTTGCGGTTCTGAATCTTGTGTGCTACGCTGGAGTAATCTGTATTTGAAGTTTTTTTTTTCTTCTTGCTTCGAGAGTATTATCTTTGCGAAGATGATTGACGGAAGCGCGAGTACAGGAGATGGAAACCAGGCTTCGAGCAATCGTTCGGTGAAGACGTCAATGCAGTTGCACTCGTCCGATCATCCTGGTATAACTCTCGTAACTGCGAGGAACCTGATCCTACATCAACTGAATATGAAGAATGGAGTCATGTAGATTCTATGGTGATTTCATGGATATTGAACTCGATGTCAAAGGAGATGACAGAGGCATTTGTGTATACTCCTACCGCTAGGGCATTATGGTTGGAATTAAAAGAGAAATTTGGCCAAAGTAATGGACCGCAATTGTATCAACTCAGGAGACAAATAGCTTCAATAGAGCAAGGTAACAATACTATTGCTGTGTATTCGAACAATTTAAAAAAATTATGGGATGAACTCAATTGTTTGGAACCAATTCCGAAATGCAGTTGAAATTGTACATGTTCTACCTCAAAGAAAATGGAAGAAATCAACTCCTCCAACAGAGTTATGCAATTCTTAATGGGATTAAATGATTCGTTTGACAATGTAAGGAATCAGATATTGGTAATGGATCATTTACTGAGTATAAACAAGGTGTATGCTATGGTAATGAGAGTGGAAAAACAACAGCAAGTTCATATTAACTTTGGTGAGTCTGTTGAAAGTAGTGCTTTATTAGCAAAATCTGCAGGATAATCTGCAAATACTTACAATCAAGCAGACAACTTCAAGAAGAAAGATGGAAAGAACAAGGGAGACATATTTTGTACTTATTGTAACACTCCTGGTCATCTTGTGGAAACTTGTTTCAAGAAAAATGGCTATCCAGACTGGTTTAAAGATTTGAAGAAGCAAAAGCAGTAGAAATCTGAGAAGACTTTTGCCAATATGGCTGATTCTCCACTTGAGGCAGGCAGAGACCAAATTAACTCTTTGAACATGGATACTCTGAGTTCATCTTTAGCAGAAATCATACAACAAGAGTTGAGGAAGCTTGTGAAGAATACACAACAGGTGGAGGAGAGCAGAGTTAATGCAGCACATTTTGGAGATTTCACTAAAGATTTTGTAGGTACAATTTATTCTTTTGGTTCTAGTAAGTCACATTATATAGTTCATGGTTCTTGGATAATAGATACAGGTGCTTCGAGTCATATGTGCGCAGATTTAACTCTCTTAACTCATAGCCATACTCCTACTCATACCAGCATTGTTCACTTACCTGATGGGAATGTAAGGCAGGTCACACAGATTGGTGATGTTGTTTTACATCCCAACTTAATTCTGAGAAATGTCCTATAAATACCTGATTTCAAGTTCAATCTGTTATCTATCCATACACTCTTTTCTTGCTCAAATATTAGTGTCTCATTCTACTCTACTCATTGTGTTCTACATGACCAGTTGAGTAATCAAGTTCTTGCAGTTGGCAAAGTGATGAGGAATCTCTACATTCTTGATTACACTTCTTTCTTGCCAACTACTATCTCTAAATTTGCTTATTGTATCAGTTTTATTCCTTCTGCTCATTGTAATGCTGCTGTTGCTAGTAATAAACAGTTGTTTGTTGATTAATTGGATTGGCACAAGAGACTTGGCCATCCTTCTGCAACTGTTATGAAACATCTTCCTTTTGTAATAAATTCTGCAGGTTAATGAAGTTTGTTCTATATGTCCTTTGGCTAAACAAACCAGAATTCCCTTTGATTTGTCCAGCATTCATACTTCTAGTCCTTTTGAATTAATACATGTGGATATATGGGGGCCTTATAAGACACCAACTATATCCGGAGCACATTATATGCTTACTATTGTAGATGATTTCACAAGAACTACTTGGACATATCTTATGCGTCATAAATCACAAACTATACATCAGCTGCAATCTTTTTTTAAGCTTGTTAAAACTTAGTTCTCAACTATTATCAAATCTGTGAGGTCCGATAATGGTACTGAATTCTTAAGCCAAGAATGTCATTCTTTCTTCACTAATCTTGGTGTCCTACATCAGAAATCTTGTGTTTACACTCCACAACAGAATAGAGTTGTAGAGAGAAAACATCGCCATCTTTTACAATTAGCTCGAGCTCTTATTTTTCAAGCTGGTCTTCCTATAAAGTTTTGGGGTGATGCTCTTTTAACAGCCACACACCTGATAAACAAATTGCCTTCAGTTGTTCTATCTTGGAAAAGTCCTTGTGAGCTATTGTTTAACAAGCCTCCGGATTACTCATATCTCGGAGTCTTTGGTTGCTTAGCCTATGCCACTAATGTTCAGCCTCACAAATCTAAATTTTCTCCTAGATCTCCCAAATGCATCTTCATAGGTTATGCTCCTGGTTATAAAGCATTTAAACTGTATGATCTAGATGAGCATCACACTATCATATCTCGAGATGTTGTATTTCATGAAAGTGTCTTCCCTTATAAGGCCACATCTTCTATTTCCACATCCACTCCTTTTATTCCACATCCCATTTATCAGGTTTCTGATTCGCTTGATTCTTCTGTTTCTACTGAGCATTCTTCCTCTACTAGTTTTATTCCCTTTGCACCTTTATCTTCCACCAATAAGCCTTTATCTGATTCTAATATTTCTACTCCCATACTGCAGCCATCTCCTTCCACACAACCTCTTATCCGCCACAACTCTAGACCTAAGAAACCACCTAACTGGCTGTAGGACTATGTTTCCAATTCAGTTCATTTGTCATCCCCACATATCCCACCAGCTTATCCTTTAGTTAAACTCAGTCCAAAATGGGTTAAAGCAATGGATGTTGAGCTTGATGCCTTAGAAAGGAATAATACATGGTAGTTAACTGAGTTGCCTAATGGTAAAAAGGCCATCGGTTGTCGTTGGGTGTACAAATTGAAACTTAAACCGGATGGCACAATTGATCGATATAAGGCTCATTTAGTGGCGAAGGGGTACAATCAAGTAGCTGGAATTGATTATGTGGATAGTTTTTCTCCTATTGCGAAACTTGTCACAGTTCGAATTGTTTTGGCTTTGGCTGCAGCTAATCAATGGCCTTTGCATCAATTGGATATCAATAATGCATTTTTACATGGTTATCTCAATGAAGATGTGTATAAGTATTCCCCACCTGGATATCTCAAGGCTGCAGTAGGTCAAGTGTGCAAATTAAAACAATCTTTATATGGCTTGAAACAAGCCTCTCGATAGTGGAATTTTGAGCTAACATCTAAGTTTCTGCAGGTTGGTTTTCGGAAATCCGCACATGACCACTACTTGTTTGTTAAGAAGTCATATTCTGAGTTCATTATTTTGTTAGTTTACGTGGATGATATTCTTGTCACTAGTAGTTCTGAGAGCAGTATTACTTTTGTGAAACAGTTTCTGCACAATGAATTTATAATTAAAGATATTGGTCCTACGAAATATTTTTTGGGTCTTGAAATATGTCGATCACGACGAGGAACATATGTGAATCAACACAAGTATACTCTTGACTTGCTTGCTAACATGGATGATTGGTGCTAAACCTGCAAGTACTCCATTGCCGAAAACACAGAAGTTAACATAGCAGCAGGATACTCCATTTCCAGAACCTGATAAATTTCGCAGATTGATTGGGAGATTATTGTATTTGGGTTTCACATGACCGGATATCACTTATGCAACACAACAGCTTAGTCAATTTGTACAGAACCCGTGTGATTCTCACTGGAAAGCTGCATTACATATACTCAAATATTTGAAAGGTTCTCCTTCCAAGGGTCTTTTTTTCCCCGCTGATAATACACTTAAGTTTGAAGGCTATTGTGATGCTGATTGGGCATCTTGTGCTGATACTCGCCGGTCCTTAATAGGATATTGTATCTTCTTAGGTCCTTCCTTGATATCTTGGAAGACTAAGAAGCAAGCCACGGTGTCCCGTTCCTCTGCCGAGGCTGAATATCGCAGCTTAGCATCTACCGTTTGTGAACTTCAATGGATCCATTACATCCTCCGTGATCTTTGTATACCTGTTCAGCTGCCTATTAGATTGTGGTGTGACAATCAGGCTACCTTGCATATTGTTGCGAACCCTGTTTTACATGAACGAACGAAGCATTTGGAGATTGATTGCCACCTCGTCTGTGAGCAGTATAAGGATGGTTTTGTGCTTCCTTCGTATATTCCATCCAAGTTGCAACTTACTGACTTTTTTACGAAGTGTTTAGCAACTCTACAGTTTTCTCTTTCACTGTCCAAGTTGGGGCTTTTTGATCCTCATCAGCCTCCAACTTGAGGGGGGGATGAAGAATATTATGTACAGTTATAATAGTCAGTTAGTTGTTGTTTCAGTTTGTGCAGTGCCAGTCAGATATTAGAGGTAGTTACGGTGGTTAGTCCTAGTCAGCACTTTCTTGTTAGTTAGTTGGTTATCCTGCATCTATTTATAACTGTACTGTGGAGCTAATTAATCAACACACACAGATGCAGTTTCATTTCTTTTTTGGTGCTCCTCTACATCCGTGTTTGCTTTGATCTTGTTCTTGAATATTTTCTTCTGTTTCTGATCACTCTATGAAGAGCAACCGAGAAGAAAGATTTTCAGAATTGAAGTTAGATTGCCTCTCATTGGACTTGAACGCAAGGTGCAAGGGACATCCTCTCTTTGACTTGGTGTTTTGCTGCTATAAATGTCCATTCGAAGAATAAAATAGGGATGGATTGGTTCAAATCCGGTTCAAAGTTACAAACGACAGAAAGACCGCCACCCAATGTGCATTCGTAAATGTTTTGGTATCTTAATATTCTCTGTACCGGCGGTTCTAAACTGCCACCTTAGACCGTAACACTTGGGGATATTTCAAAATAATAACTAAAGGCATGTCAATTAATTAAGTATAAGGGTAAAATAGGCAAAAAGAAACCAAATGGACCCTTATGCTTTTGGTAACTCCCCATGAGTTTCGCGGGTTTGTGATCAAAGAGGTGTTATGCAATAGCTTCAACGGCTAAGCATACAAAGCAAACTCCAACAGCTTGCGTTTTCAGGTTTTTTCTTTTCTGTTTGGTTGGGGGGAGATCTACCTACTGAAAAATTGTGCCCCAAAAAGATACAAGAAGCTCAATTCAAGCTTATTTTGGGAAGCTAGAAATGGAGCTTCCCGTCTTAATGGAGAAAAACACATGGAAAGATGGGCCTCCAACCAAACAGTTTATGGACTGCCAAGATCTTTATGTAAAATCCCACTATATCTTTTGACTGTCAGATTTTCATCTCATCTTAATGTAGAAAAATGCACGAAAAGATGCACTTCCAACCAAATAGTCTATGGACTGCCAAGATCTTTATGTAAAAACCCACTACATCTTTTGACTGAGGATTGGACACAAGGCCATTGGGCCAACCTCTGAAACTCAAGAAACTAGGGTGTAGACAACTTTTGTGGGCTTGGGGTAGTGATTGTTGAGCTGGAAAAAATTTCGAATGTTGATCACTATAAATACTAGTTCTTTCATTGCAAATAAGGTATAAAAGAAATTCATCTGTTACTATGTTCAACTAAGCGAATCGGGAAGTAAAGTTTTCTTTAATTGATATATGTGGTGTCTTTTGGGTGATCTCAACTGCATCACCATCAGGCAAATACGTCTTAATATCAGAATCTCAATTTTAATCATGATTCTCGAATCGTCGTTGACTCGAACGGTTGGACCATTCGGCCTGTGAATCATCCAGACAACCAGTTCAGTTTTACTCTAAACCCAATATCTGACAAAAAATCGTTAAAAAATTCAATGACCTATTGACCCGAGCGGTCAAACCATCGATTCATCGACCCATTAAACGGGTTTTGACCATTTTTTTATATTATAATTTTTTGTTAGAATGGGTTGTCTATTCAAACTGGACAGTCAGACCGTCGACTCGAAAACCAATGGCCAAAATGGTTCCATTTCCGGGTCTTTTTTTAAAACCATAATTTTAATTATGAACTCCAATAGGCTGTGGAACCAATAATAACATTTTACACATACACCAGCCATACAGAAAAGTACAAACAGGCCCATTGCAGATTTCTGAATTCTAATACAGACCTATAAACATTTAAAATGCCAAATACCCCACTCTATATACCAATGCCCCACCCATGAATTGGCATCAATTTCGAACTGACACCTACCCCCAACTGTACTTGGGGCATAAGAATTCTGACTCTGAGCTGAACCGTCATTCTCCCTAAAATATATGAAATATATGAGACTCACAATCATTAACTGTAAGTCCCACTGGTGTGGAGTGATATCATTGGTTCCACGGTCCGTTACACTGCTAATCCGAATTCACCCACTCTCGGAGCTAAAAGTCAGAAATGAACTCGAGAAAATGGGTAGATCGAGAGGAAACATACTGGAATCAGAGGGCACGGGTCACTTGAAATCCTGAAGGTGTAAATAGTCTCTTCTCTTAGATATCCCGAGGGAATTGAAAAACCTGACATTTACCCTTAACTCAGTATGTCTAGATTTCCTTCTGTCCCATTTCGGAAAATAATACTTAGTTTGACGATTAACAAACAACATTCTAGACATGGAAACGGAAGCATAGGCATTAGGCCACACATGGTAGCTTCAAGCTTGACAACATTGTGGGAAATGATTGGACCATCTTCTCTCATTTGAGATTAAATGGCACCAAAAACTTTTCCATTTTAAGTTAGCCACAATGTGAAAGCCTAGGGTCCATAATAGCAGATCAGCAGTATTGGATCAAAATTAATTGCGTGAGGATTATGGTGAGATTTCCTGTAACCAAAAACCCTGCATGAGAATCCAGTCAATTACACATTGAAAACATTTCCTCATGAATTAGATATGTTATGGGTCGAGTAGTCTGACAGGCCGGCTCAGTCTGATCCATTATAAGTTGGGTTTAGATATGAAATTAGACTCAACGGTTCAGGTTTTCTCAAAAGAGCTCGGTCCAATCCCATGCCTGAATTGATAATAGAAAAAAATACATTTTATATAGTAAAAATATACATATAATATTTTTTTTTTCTTTGTTCCTCTTCTCATTTTTCTAGTCATAACGAGATATTTTATTTATTTTTGGGTTTTGAGGTCCTTTAATATAAATAAATTAGTATTTTATCGAGTACAAAAAAGAAAAAGAAATATTTTTTTTCAATTTATTTGCAGACTTCAGGCTCAGGCCCGGGTTTCGGACTTCATATGAGGGTTGGGCACAGACTGAATACCTAGCCTGATAGTTGGGGCAGGCTTGGGCTCAGGCCTGACCGTATTATGTTAAAGTGTTAATATAGAGACCAAGCCCAGCCTATGAACAGGTTCACCCATGAATGTAACATAACTGAAGAGGAGTCTAATGTGATTGGTAGTATGAACGAGTTGAACAGAACCTTTCACCCATTCTAAATTCTAATCTCTTTCTTTTTGTTTTTTTTTTTCCTCCTCACCTACATAGTTTTTTCTCACCATTCTAGACAAGCAATGACAGCAAGCTGTTTTATTTTCTCTCTTGCTAGTCGGATGTTATTGTCGACGAACTCATGTCATAGAAAAGGAGACGTAGGAAAGCTCAACTCCACCCATGACCCAACATCACTTATTTGATAACAGTCTTAGATTCAAAACCTTGAATTGTTTGATCGTTTAAATGGAGCTCGCATAACTAACTATCAGGTTCTGACTTCTGAGAAAGCAAACACAAGTACAAACCAAACAGTTATTGAGACAGTCAGGCCCTGCCTAACAACTCAATGAATTGCATTTATTGTTGGCATTCCTACCAACCCAGCTTGAAGGAAACTTGTAAATGCAAGAGATAAAATGCACACTCCCTCTCAATCCAACTGCTTGGGAAGTTGGGATATGGTTGAGTTACACAATTGGGGCCATCTACAACTCCTTCCAATTATCATCACCCTCTATCCAACTTAATTCAATGTGCTGTGCAAAATTTTCATCCATAATGCCACCACCCTTGTTTACGGTGTAAAGACCGGATCGGTGTAAACTTGCACTCGGGTTCAGTTTTTTCGAGGCAACACTTTCTCCTCTTGTTCCCACCTCTCTGCTTCTGACCGGAGGCAATACAACGGCCATAGTGTTGGCCTTCTATGCGGTCGGCGACCAAAATTAATCCAACCCAACATTTCAATCTAGATCTAAGCAAAGGAACTTAGAACCACATCTAAGAAAACGGAATTTCACTGATCTCAGATCAGATCTGGTGAGAACTGAGAACTTGTCAAGGTAATGCAGGTAAAACCGGATTTACAACCTCGGATCTGAAAATAACAAATGTAAACGTGGCCCACAACCGGATCTACAACCACCATTTACAAAACTCCGGCAAGATTCACAACTTCCAAGGCTGCGTTTATTTGGAATGTAAACCTCATCTAAAACTCCATTGAGCTTCACACGGAAGCTTACGAAAAAAGTGAACATTGAAAAATGTGACTAATCAATGTAAAACTTTACTACAAATGACATTTTACATGGATTTACAATATAAACCAAGCCTCCATCCAATCACTGACAAAACCGAACCAATGGTGACGTTTTATACCAATAACGTTCTACACCACAAAGGAACAAACACACAGCCTAAATGCGCACGAATTTTCCCTCGCAAAGTCCTACCATCGTCACTCAACTCCAGCAAGTGCATTTTTACACCGCGACACAAACACAGCCTAAGGCTGTCGATTAGCAATTGCATCTAAATTCCAAACTCAACAAAACCACATCTAGCAGACCAGAACCTTGAGCTATAACCTCACCCTCTCGTCTAACAAATTGGAATGTCAGGATCCACATTATTCAAAAGAAGCCAAAAACGAGCAACTACATATTATCACTCGTTTGTGAGCACCAAATCCGATTTCATCCCCACAGCACGAAGCAATTACATCTCGACTCTGGAGTCAACACTATATGGTTTTTCTAGTTGCACTCCACAACAGAACGTACTTTCGTATGGAACGAGTCCCTATTGTTTGATTACCCCAACAAGGACGAGACTTGTGGTCGGTGGTTCAAGTCCTTAAAAGGAAGATGCAGAACCGAAACGTGGAGCCACACAGGTTCCCCAACACATTGTTTAATCACCCCAAGAAAAACACAGAAAAATTTTTAAATGGTTGGTGAGAACTTAAAGTAAGAGGATACACTACGCATCAGATTCATCACATGTCCATCATCAAGGGCTAAAAATTAGGAATCTCAGGATAATCGTTTTTAGTTCGTCGCTTCTTTCAGATCCACAGAACTAAAACTCAGATACAAGGCTAGCAGCTTATCATCACAAAACACACTATGTTCCAGGATATTGGTACACGCAGATACAAGAGCTTTCTCAGCTAGCTACAGGAAATTGCGACTCGCGAGTCAGTCGTCTTTAACAAGTGAAATTGGGCAATGGTGGTACAACAGCTTTTGGCTCAAGTTCTCGACTGCCTCGTCTGATCGGCCCCCTCTTAGTGCGTAGTATTGAGAAGGTGGGGTCTTTAATTGTCGGAATGTAAAGACTATGCAGCAAGTCTTTAAATGGACTGCACAAAATTCCAAATACAAGGCTAGCAGCTTATCATCACAAAACACACTATGCTCCAGGATATTGGTACACGCAGATACAGGAGCTTTCTCAGCTAGCTACAGGAAATTGCGACTCGCGAGTCCGTCGTCTTTTAACAAGTGAAATTGGGCAATGGTGGTACAACAGCTTTTGGCTCAAGCTCTCAACTGCCTCGTCTGATCGGCCCCCTCTTTGTGCGTAGTATTGAGAAGGTGGGGTCTTTAATTGTCGGAATGTACAGATTATGCAGCAAGTCTTTTAATGGACTGCACAAAATTCCAAATCCTTCCAGGCCATAACCGGGCAGTTTAACAACTCAAGCCTGTTAAACTCGGTCAATTCAGACCAGACCCATTTGCGACTCACCGTTTCAACAGACCCAGAAAAGCAGTACAATTGCAGACCTAAAGAAGTAATAATGGAGAAGTATTACACAACGCCCGTGGCTAAAAGCAGCGTAGAAGTTCTACAATCTTAAGAAGACCGGATTTTTTTAAACAATGAATTCTTTTCACCTTTGTAATGTTTCGATGGCAGGTTCAGAAACAGAAAACACCAAATATGGAATCCAAACACCACCAAACCCAGAAGAGGTTTCCAGAGAATCGGAACAATCAAGGATAAAAGTAGATCATCGGGTTTGACTAGTTGCACCACAAATCTTTCGACGATCGAGGTTGTAACATAGTTTACAATGACTAGCGCAAGGCCACGAACATCCAAAAGCAAAATGGAAGAAAATCAGAGAAACATAACGCAGTCTATCATGAATCATATCTACACTTTTTCCAACCTTGAATATTTTTCTCATCTACAAGAATAAATTGAACAGTTAATTGCCTAAACTTCCCCAAGATTTTGGTACATTATTTTGATTGCGATTTTGTGCAAGATCTTTCAGGATTGCACCTCAACTTTCACAAGAAGAAAACCGGACAGTCCCCGTTACCTGGATTCAAAGCATAGATACTTGAAAAGTTTCTTTTCGACCAGTTGGCGTTTGCTTCATGTTATACAAGTTCTTGATACATCCTGCAAGTCAAGACTTTCTCGAAAGATCGATTAATGAGGCTAAATTCCATGAAAAGAAGATCAGAATTACAGGAAAATATGACGGACAAAAAAGAAAAACAAAACATTATGAGATTAAAATCCTACTGTGATGAAAGAATTTGTTTTCGCTAGAACTGCGTATAGATAAAAGGCAGGAAAAAAGTTAACAATCAAATAGATAAACAGAAGAGGTATCAGAGATGATGATGTAGAGCTCCCTTCAATCCAAACAAGGTTCTCATCTGGATAATGCAGCTCCTGAAATATGCAAACCACAAACCTATCCAAATCCCTCCAAGCATGATATAGGGCTGTGGAATCCATAATTCAGCAGCTCTATCTAACCAGAAAGAACCAATATTGGACTTGAAGGAGCTCCACCCCATAACCCCAAAATGCCAAATCTAAGTTCTTCCACCCCCTCAAGACCCTACACAACCACAGTCCTCCACACCCCTCCGCCAGAACCCAAAAGGGGTAACCGAGGTCACAAACACCCTCCAGAGCTCAGTCACCAGACTCACCACCAACCACAGAACAGTATACACAACCGGAGAAACCCTAGACCAACCATGGAAGCATCGAAGGGTAGAGGGGTGATCTTTTTTATAAGGAGAAGCTGACCGAGTGAGGAATTAATGGTGGGGGGTCGGCAGACCGGTTTTTCCATCTCGATAAAAAGTCTCGGGAAGCGGCTCGTAAGATTCCCTGAAAGCCTGAACCCCATCACATGTCCTGGCCGCGAGATTTCGTTTAATTTCCTGTCTATTTTATCTTATCGTGATATTTTGATCCGGTACACCTCTCCCCGCCATTATATAATAGCTAAATCTGTAGGGCCACGCTGAGCGTGATCTAGGTCAAGCTAGTTATGTCGAAGATACAGAACGATGAGGGAGAGGGATATGCGTGTATATACGAAGCGAAAAAATTGAAAAAGGAGGAGACGTACACGTGGCGGTGAAGAGCGTGAAAATCGGGAAATGAATGAATAAGAGGTTTGAATAGACAAAAGAGACGTTGATGTGACAAGACATGACGGATTGGGGCCAGAGCCTCTTCAGACAATTGAGAGCACGGAAACCCTATATCCCGGGTGGGCCGGTAGCGTGCGCCATTGAGTGAGTGGGCTGCTGCTTCAGTCAAGATACCCAAATCCAATAATAGATCTTGTGGTACGGCCCATATCTCGCCCATCTGCTCTTCGTCTTTTAGGGCAAATCCTCGCCACGAGTTTCAAATCACCCAAAGCCAACGGTTAAAAAAGTCCACGATAAAAGGAAATGCACATAAAATTAAAAAAAAACCTTCTGCGCTAAACTGCAATCCATGACGGATGTCTAACTATTATATGCCTCCCTATCTTTGCTATATGAAATCAGAATATATATTTTTATTAGAATGTATAGAGCTAAATCAGTTAATAATTATTAATGAATTAAGCCGTTCAATCAAGCAGAGTAAACTAAGAAAAGATGATTAAGGATTTATGACCATAAGAATTTGGCAAAAGCTTTAAATGTCGAGTTATATTGTTCAATAGTTCTCTTCTTTATTTGGGATTGGGACGAGGACAATGTAAGACAAGTTAATAATATTGGTGGAATTAAAATAATATAATAAAAACATCTTTCAAATTTTAATTCTTTTTAAAATTTTAAATTCTGTCTTTTTATTTGCACCTGCAGGACATAAGCACTTTCATGAAGTTGGGTTTGGATTTCGACAAAATTTCAGTGGGCTTGTCCCGAAAACCTGCCCTAAAGACAGTTTAAAATGTTAACTGTGACCAATCCGACTTGCACCTCTTTGCCCTTCATTAATACCAAAAGAAAATTGTTGATCAAAACATTAACGAGCCTCTGAGTGATAAATGGTGAGTTATTGCGGGAAACTTTTATATGGATATATATACATTATTAAACTTAGGGA
This sequence comes from Nelumbo nucifera, assembly GCF_055504915.1. Lineage (NCBI taxonomy): Eukaryota > Viridiplantae > Streptophyta > Magnoliopsida > Proteales > Nelumbonaceae > Nelumbo > Nelumbo nucifera. The sequence goes on along the minus strand of NC_142652.1, from coordinate 30,462,444 downwards.
ACAGCACTTTGATGGAAAGATACAAAAGTTTCAGAAAAATAGAAAGATATAAAAAATTAGAATGGTTGCCAGGTGGCAATTTGATTTGGGGTTTAAAAAAGCACCAATAATTTTTCTTCTAGTACTTAAATCTCAACAATATTTTGGACCTTTGGGAACGGTGCTGCTTACAATCTAGTTAAAGTTGATTTTTCTTCTACTTTTCGTTTGAAAGACTCCTTTCTTTGAACAATATGTGTTACGGTGAAGCACCACCTCATAAATCACTAAAACAAATAAAATTAGGGTAAATTTTTTAAATTATCTTTATTCTTTAGTTAATTAACTACCTACCTGTATCCTTACTGTTTGAAAATTGACCGAAACTATCCTATTATTTATAACAAGTGACTAACTATCCTTATTATTAATTTCCATTATTATTCCGTCAAAATTCGCATACACGTGAAATCACGTGACATTGAAATTCTTTTAAAATCCAATATTACCCCTCCCTTGTTCCCTTCCTCTGGCCGGCACAGGAACCGATCTAACTCCTTTCACATGACCTGTCCTTTCGCTTCCCATTCGCCATTGCCCACTTCGGTACTTTAATGACGAAGCCTTCCAACCTAAGATAAAGCCAGAAAAAGGAACCACGCAAGAAGCCATTAAAGTATCTTCTAAGCTTTCTATTTTCCGTACTTTAATGGCGACTTATTTGTTGCTATGACGATCACGGCAATCGTAAGGAGCTCAGATCTGTCCATTTCGTTCGAGGATTACTGGTCCTCGATTTTGCTCACGTCAACTCCACCTGGTTCCGTTGTTTATTTAGCATTTCTTTAATCGAGTGCATCTTTGTTCTTTGGATATGGTGGAATTCGTTTCGTCAGCTTCTCATTTGCAGCTTTCGCTGCCTTTATTTCTGGTTCTATAAACCCTTTAAAGACAAAACCCCACCTTACACCTTTCAATCCAATCCGAAATTAAAAATTAAAAAAAAAAGGAAAAAAATCCGCCAAACCAATCCATCAAGCTATTGAGCAATCAAGCAAGCTCTGTAAGTCCACTGTTTTTTATACTTCTTAGTCTCTTACTCTCTTCATACTTTCCACTTCTCGCTTCTCATTCGCTGGAATTTTGGATTTGCAGAGAAGGACTTGAAAATGGCGATTTTGGAAGCATCAATGACTGCAACGGTTGATAATTCTGAAGAGAATCAGGAGAACTCAGTGCCATTGATTCCTGGGTTACCGGACAAGATCGCCGAGCACTGTCTTTTACATCTCCCCTACCCTTATCAGACGTTGGTTCATTCTGTGTCTTCATCTTGGAACAGAGCCATAACAAACCCCAACTTTCTGCTTTCCAAGAAAACCCTCTTGCTCTCTTTCCTTTACATCTTCGTCTTCACCTTTCACAAACCGACGGGCAAGATCCAATGGCAAGCCTTGGACCCATGATCGGGTCGTTGGTTCGTCTTACTTCCCATGCCCTGCGTCAAACTTGTGTGCCTTCCTGGCTTCGCCTGCGCATCGCTGTCACGACAGGGTGCGCTTAACATGCTCGGCAGGATGCGCGCTTCAACACGGAGACGTCGTTGCAAACGTTGATGACCTATAGGCCAGTGCCTATGGCTAAAATGCGCGTGGGGTTGGCGAGGTACGCTAACGAGAGTTCTAAAGGTAAAATGGTCATTTTAACATTTTTCCGTTTATGTTTAACGATCCTGGTAATGTTTACACAATTGTCAGAAACAGTCAATTTTCAAACAATAAAGTGAAGAGAAGACATATGAGTGAGCCAATCCGCTGCCTGGTTCACCTCTCTGAACATGTGCGTGTATAATACACCTTCCTTCAATGCCTCTTTCAACTGCAAGCATCCCGAGATGATGTTCCTAAGATTCCAAGGGGGAGATATATTTGCCCTTTTAAACAACCAATAACGATCTTCAAGTCACCCTCAATCGTAAATGTCCGGTTAAAGTTGAGGACTAGATTGTGAGCTTCCCTCGCAGCCCAAGCCTCTGCATTAATAGAAGAAGTGCCAAGCATGTAACTTTTGAAATCCAATACTTTGCCCAAATGGTCTCTAACAATAGCCACAGCTGAACACATTCCCTCCTCACACAAGAAGCATCAAAATTGATTTTAAAGATTCCAATTTTTTCCTTACTATTTTATGTTCAGAATTATCATTAAGCTCCCGATATTCAAAGAAAGCCTTTCCCGCTCTCTCCAATATGGTTTGGGGGGCCTCCTCTTTATTTTCAAAAATTTTCCTATTTATATTCTTCCAAATCTACCAGAGAATGAATACACATTTTTCCTTCATAAAATTTTTCTCCATTATGCCCTTGTGAATAGAAGACCACCAATCAACCATCTGATTTATATTCCCATTAGAACTAACAAGATTAAGATCAACGCAAGCCCAAACCTGCTTAGAAATGGTGTAGTCTAAGAAAATATGATTGAAATCCTCACTAACCCCACACCAATCATAATCCCCATCTATATTAACACCTTTCTTACGAAGGTTGGCCTTTGAGAGGAGTTTGTTATTTAGCACAAGATACAAAAAAGCTTTTAACTTTGGGGGGCATCAAATACCTTCATTACTACTAATCAGTTCGTAAGCTTATTTTATGGTGAAAGAGCCTCTCGGAGTTGAACCCTATATTAACCTATCTTGTTCACCACCCATAGGAATGAAAATGGCTTTAATTTTGTTCCACAAGTTAAGAGGGACTGAACATTGAATTTTTTTCCTCAATCCAAACCCTTCTCTCTTTATCAATGTATTTCATCTTCGTTGATAGTCATGGAGTTGGGGAAATATCCCAAAAGGGGACCACCATCAACCCAATTACCTATCTAGAATTTAACCGAGTTATCATTGCCAAGCTCCCATCTAAGACCACTTCTTAGGAAATCTTTAGCACTTAAAACTCCTCGTCAGGCCCACGAGATCCCCTTCCTTTTCTTACTCTCTCATAGGCTTTCTTTCCTTCAATATTTACCTTTCACCACCTTTACCCATATGTTATCTTCTTCAAAGAGGATTTTCCACCCAAGTTTAGCCAAACTAGCTTCATTCATCCACTTGAGATTCTTCATCCCTAATCCACCACTACTTTTTTGAGTACATACTATTTTCCAATTAAAGTGATGTACAAGATATTTACCATTGTCTTTGTCCTAGAGAAAATTCCTTTGCATTCTATTAACTTCCTTAATAGTATTTTGAGGAATTTTTAATGACCTCATGATGAATAAAGGCATCATGGAAGTCATAGAATTCAATAAAGTTAATCTCCCAACCAACGATAATAATTTCTTTTTCCGGCCAGAAAGTCTTTTGCTAACTTTCTCATTTAAGTCCTTAAAAGTATATGATGAAGGAATATTTGGCCCGACCTTTTAACCACCCAACATGTGGCAGAAGTAACAACTCGGCACGGTAGTATGCTCAAGGCGCGAGCTCTCAGAGGAGGAACTAGTGGTCTGAGCTCCCCAATAGGAGCCCGAACTCCCCCTTTGACCCTAAGCCTCACGAGGAGTGCAAATGGTAACAACCCGAACTGGCCCACCCCAGGGCAAATCGGGCCACACCTCTATCTGAACTCAAGACTTCACCTCATACACCACTCCAGCATTTCGTCTCCAGGCTACCAAACTGAACGATTGTACCTGACACCCAAGGAGTCCGTATTCTGAAGCGGCGCACTTGACTGACTTAGGATCTGACGCTTGATCGTCGCACTTCAACGGCCACCTGCCACTGCCACCTCCAGTCACAGAGACGGCTTCGACAAAGAGAGCAGTGGCGGTTGCTTGCCCCAGCAGAGGTGATGACACCCGACCTGGCAGGAGCTTGGGAGTGAGTGCGCGAAGTGGTTATAAAAGGCTTTCTTCCCCCCAAGAAGGAGGTACGTGATAACTTTGCGCTATTTGGTTTTGATCTTGCCTTTGAGAAAATACCAACTTGATCTTTGGAGGAATCTCACCGGGTTCCTCCCTGGAGATTCCTTGCCTTTTTTTCCGTTTCAGGCACCTGTTGCTCCAGTCAGAGGCAAGGTCGTTGACAGATAGGACCGACCGGATTGTGCTACATCAATATACTTTGTGACTCTTGAGTTGATAACATGGGCTCCCAAGTAATTCTTAGATTCAGAAGCCATGGCATACTCCAACATAATTTTTCTAATTTTAGCCCTGCATTTATATTGGGTTCAGCAAAAATGATGCAATCATCTGCGAATTGCAGGATTGGGATTTTGGAGCATTCCTTGGTAGGTCTACACTCATTCGGGTTTCGGGGCTCATTAGCCTCTTTCTTAAGCTTTGGCTAAAGCTTCCACACAGAGGACAAAAAGGTACGGAGAGAATGTCACCCTGTCTAATACCTCTGGTAGGTTTAAATTCTCTAAAAGGTGTGCCATTAATAAGAATATGAATGTCTTGATACACTCCATCACCCAACCAATCCATTTATGATGGAATCCGAATTTCTTTAGGATTTTCTCAATAAAATCCCATTCCAACCTATCATAGGCTTTCTTCATGTCAACCTTACAAGCCATAATTCACTTCTTGGCTTTTTTCTTTTTCATGGAGTGGAACATTTCATGAGCAATTAAGATGTTATCATTGATTTGTCTATTAGGCATAAAAGCACTTTGTTAAGGGAAAATTAAATTATCAAGGAAGGGCTTTATCCTATTCACCAAAATTTTTTAGATGACCTTGTAAATCACATTACATAAACTAATAGGTTTGTAATTATTAACAGTCTCTGGATTCTCTACTTTCGGGATAAGAGTTATGAAAGTTTTATTCAGAATGGGACACAATTTCCCAGTGTGGAAGGACTTAATAGTCCCACAAAAGTCTTTCTTTATAATATTCTGAAACTTCTTAAAAATAGGGCATTAAGTCCATCCAGACCTGGAGCTTTAAGGTCCCCAATAGTTTGGAGGGCATCAAAGATTTCCCTATTTGAAACCTCTTTAATAATAAATTTATTCTGTTCCTCAGAAAGTTTCCTTGAAATCTCCTTAATGAAATCATTAACCCCTTGAGTACCCTCACCTTTAAATCTATTTTCAAACTCGTAACTAAAATAATTTGCAATTTGCAAGTGATTTTCAAATTTTTCTCCTTCTTGGTTAAAAACATAGGTGATTCTGTTTCTAGCTCTTCTAATAGTAGTTATCACCTAAAAGAATCTATTATTTTTGTCACCAAGATTGATCCAGCGAGTCCAGTAAACTTCTTCTTTCAAGAGAATATTTAATATTATTTATTTCAGGAGTAGACTTTTTATACCAATAAAAAATCTCAACCAATACATTTTTATTGGACATCATTGGTACCTTTTTCCTGATTATATATCAATGGGATTCATTGCTCAAATAGAAATGTATTGGGAGTGCTACATTTACTTAACAATTTGTAGTTGGTACACCAAAAATCCAAAATTAATGTGAACCTCTTGGAAAGAGGAAAATAGCAGATCTAGTGTGCATTGATATACACATCATTTATTATCACTTTCTAGTTGTATGCCACTGAAAGATGTGGAGGAAGAGAGATGAGTACATTGCAAGAATATGAAAATAAATGGAGGATAAAAAATAAATGAAGAAGAGAGTGGGAAATGGGGAAAATATACGAGTTAAATGTGGGAAGTAAGGATAAGGAAAATAGATGGGTTAAGTTTTCAAAATGGAACCAAGGAAAGTATCAATATTATATGGTATGAATTTGAAGAAAAATATAAAAAAAAAAATACATGTTTTCTTGTCTAAATTCTTATACCCAAAGATTGATTATGAACCGATGAACATAACATGCCATATATAACTTTAATTCTGAAAAAAAAAATTGCCCAATTATCCTTGCCAATGACAAATACACAATGGGTATATCAATCGCTCTGGATCCGATGCCTTTGGACTCGAGAGTCCATCCAATTTTTTACATGTTGACAATGATATAAGCAAAACCTTTATTCTTAGTTTGGAAAGAGTACAAATATAAATATGTACAGTGCAAATCCATTTGAACTCAAAACCAAGTATATGTTTGGCATCGCTGCTGCAGTTGTAGGATTGTTTTTTGAGAAAACTGTGTTGCTGATGTGTGGCTTGGAGTACCGTTTTCTGTTTGGTACCATTGCTCCAGTAAATGTTTTCTGTACTTCTATCCATTATCCACTGCCACATCATTGTCCTGTTGGTAGCAATAAGCTGCAACTCTAGGAAACGCCAAATTTAGCGTTGCTTCAAGCCACGCCTTCCTGATTTCCAATGTGTGGCTTGAAGCACTGTTTTCTATGGAAAAACGGTTCCAAATAAATGATTGTTTTTTGCATCAATATTTTTTACTATATAGCACTGATGTGGTGTCATTTTCTGGAGCAACAGCAACGGTTCCAAACAGACGCTAAATTGCAACCCGGCTAATAATTCCCTTTCTTTATATCTTTCCATTGAGGTGCTCTTCCTCCAACCATCACGATAGATAAATTTTCCATTAAGGAGATTTGGATCAACCATGTGAATTATTGAGGAATTTCAAGAATAGATTATCTGTTACACTATGAGGCTAATGTTTTGATCAAATATTACGAAAGCTGACTTCTGATATAAATATCTTTTTAGTACTAGTGGGTAAAAATAAAAGTAATATAAAGGTACGTGGAATAAAATTTAGGGAAATTTATGGTTTTTCCACCCTTTCCCCTTTGAACTTTGATGGATTTCCTCAACTGTTATAAATGTACAAATCAATAAAAATTCAGGAGGTGAGGAAGTCAATAAAATCCTATGAATTTAAAGACATTTAGATTTTGAAAGATTCTTTTATTATTTTTCTTTGTCTTAATTCATTGTTTTAAATTTAAAAATCAAAATATTTAAATAATTATTTACAAGCACTATCATTATAAAAATATTCTGATTAAATTTTTATAGCCCACCGATGAAGGCGTGTAATAAATGGTGGGTTAAAATGAAGCTTCTATTTATAGATTTTTTTGGTCAAAAACCCAAGACAAAACTTATCAGGATGGTGTAGAAATCATTTACCAAATTAGCTACATGATTTCTCTAAGGTCCTATTTGTTTTTCGGTATGTTACTTACTCGGGTAAATGCACTTATCTAGGTAAGTATTTCGTAGGTTTAGTGCATTTACCCATGTTCTTTTATTTCCCATGTACATAAGGCAATGACTATTTCAGCTATAAAAATCAATTATTAAAAGGGGCATTTTTGTCCCATTCAAGTGTTGACAACTTTTCCCTAGGTGGAAAAGTTATTTACCCATAGGTCTATCATTGGATCGAACTCGGATTGGATTCATCTAAATCTGAGTTCAATTCAACATGTTTTTGGCTGCATTCGACTTCGATCCGAAATCCAATCGGATTATGTGCGGGGAATCCGAGTTTGAATCCGATTGGATTTTTCGGATTTCATATTTTTATCCGACTTTGACTAAAGTTACCTATTTTAGCAGTTGAATGGTCACAATTGCCGAATGTAATATTATTAAAACAAAATCTATAATCAGTAATTTTTAATCAAAAGTTTTGAAACAATTATGTAATTTGTAAAATTTAAATTTTTATTTCAAAAAAATTGAAATAATTTATAATTTATTCAGATCAAATGAAAACCTATGGTCAAGAAGAAAATGGTGCATGAGAACTCTATGGTCAAGAAGAAAACCTAGGTGAGAAAAGAACAGCGACGACGACTTGGTTGTTGCAAAGAGTGAGAGTTGAGAGAGGAGAGAATGACAACAACTTAGCAAATGGAAAGGCGAATTAGGCAACAACAAGAGAGGAGAAGTGAGAAGAAAGTGTCGACTGAGGGTTTAGGATTTTAGGGCTCACTGACTAGGGGTTAAGGAAGTATTTTCCTCATTTACCCCTAAGAAATTTTATCTATTCCATAAATGTATATAAGTATATAATATAAAATATATATATTTATAAATATATCGGACTTGGGTTTTTATCGAATCAGATGGAGGTGAGTCCAAGTTCAACCCGATCTTTAATCGGATTCTACTTTCGCCATTCAAATCCAATCTGATATGACATTCAAGGTTTTAAAAACCAACTCGAAGAACAAACCAGTCAGGGGTCCAGTTCCCAAGTCAAACGATCTGACCGTTCGAACCGAACGGTCATCCAGTCTTGACAAAAATACAAAAAATAAAAAAATAAAAAGGTCAAACCGTTCGAATGGTTAATCGCCTGGGTTAGTAGTTTGCTGGCCAAAATCAATGATTTTTGGCAAAAAAATTGGTTTTGGGGAAAAATGGAACCAGACACCTGACCGGTTCCCGGTTTTGAAAACCATGATTACATTTACCTCATCTGAATCCGAGATTATCGAATTGGATATCGGATCGGGTCGTAGGTTTACAGGTATCATTGATTGGCCTATTTACCCACCTAGTAGATGGGATACCTAGGAAAATAAACTTTCCCTAGTCCCCACATAAGTTTAAAAAAAGAATATGGATTTCTTGGTAAATGAAAATCAAAATCCCATTTACCAACTTTCCTCTCTCTCAAAATCCAAAAAAAGAATGCCCCCTTATAAGTGGTATAAATACATGGGGTTATCTGTCTACTTGGTTGATTGGTAAACCTATCTCAAAAGTACAGATGCATTGTTTTATAATATCAAAGTACCATCACCGGTAGCTAGGGGTGATGATTTATACGTAAACCAGAAAATTTTTGGAGGGTGTTTCTGGAAAACAAGATTCTACACCTTGATCCTGAGTATAATATTGTCAAAAAAAATCTGAATATCCATACTACTTTAAAAGGTATGAATAGTCTCAAGAATATTTCTGGAATTTTCTAGGAACAAAATTTATCCCTTCATATCTAAATTTATTGATAAAAAATGAGGACAAATAGGGTAATTGGTTACTAATATTAAATGAGTTGAAAATAGGTAATTTTAAGATAGTCAATGCATTCAATTATTTTTCATTAAATCTCAACATTTAAGGTATTAAGTTGCATTCATCTTCATTGAATCATATATTTAAGGCATTTTTGTTTATTCTCATAATTAAATTGTATTAATTAAATCTATATATAATAAATTAATAATTTCAATAACATAAAAACTTGTACTTTTAAAATCTACCTAGAAAAAATAGTGTTTTCATCTAGGTGGTGGTAAGAAATTAAACCATTTTGGGTCAAATGGGCCAATCCATGCTGACACAATTAAATAATAAAATTTAAAAATAGATAAAATGCAAAAAAATATAAATATTAAAAAGGGAACATTTTTAACATCATATATTCGGCATATTAAACACTAATAAGTATGACAATAAGAAATGTTTTTTATTAATGATGAAAATGGAATGTAAGATTTAAGACCAATTGGAAATAAAACTATTTTCCTATTTTCTCATTAAATCTCATATCTAAGGTATATTCTCTTATTAAATCCTATATTTAAGATATAGTTTTCTCACCATTAAATTCTATTAATTAAATCCACAACATTAACTTTAATAGTATAAATATAAATATTTTGAAAAGTAGTTTGAAAATAAAACCATTTTCTTTTCTCTCAGTGGTGGGTAAGCAATTTAACCATTTAGGGTCAAATTGGTTAATAAATAATGCCACAGTTGAATAATAAAAAATTAAAATAAATAAAATATATGATACAAAAAATAATTAATTATTTCAAACAAAAATTAAGTGTAATAAGTAAAAATTATTTATCTATCGTAGATGAAATATATAATTTAAAACTAAACCCAAAGCAAATTAATCTATTTTCTTATATAGATGGTGAGTCAACGATCCAACTTTTTAAAGAAACTCATGATATCATAATTGAAATAAAACATTTTGGAACATTTCTAATGTTAGATCATATTAAATAAAATGCTTGTTAAAATAAAAATTATTTTTATTTATGATAGTTTGATAGCAACGAAAAGCAAATTTAATAATAATAATAATAATAATAATTGTTTATAATTTAAAATTTTCACGTGCAATGTATGTAAACATTTACTACAAGCATTTAAGTTTATTTTTAATCATAATTTAAGTTTAATTTTAATCATATTGTTATTTTTATTAATTTTCAATTTATATCTTAACTATCATGTATTTAAAATTCAAGTAATTGATATGAAGAAAAATTTCTCATGTGCAACGCATATGCCAAATTACTAGTAATATCAAATGGAAAATGGTATGCAAGGGCAGATGGATATGACACTTAAAAAGAGATTGATGAAACAGGATTCAAGTAGCCGACTGGACTGAATATTGATTCAATACGGCCTAGTCAAATACAAATACATTACCAATGGACCAAATCCAATCTAATCCAATTTCGACCATTAAGTCTAGACTGGTCCAATTCAATATGGTCTTATTGGTCCTTCAAATTGATTTTAATTTGGATGGATCCAATCTAAACCCGATCCATTGACACTCCTGTTGAATTATATTTCAGGCTTATATTTCAGGCCACGCCCTATATATATAAACAGAAACCTGAAATTGAATTAAAAAATAAATAAAAACATGTAAATTTTAGAAACCCCCCCCCACCACCACCACCACCGGTGGTTTGTGGATACTCTGTTTTCTGGGTTTGAATCATTTTGGTTGGTGGTCCCTCTGTAATGGTTGGTGAGTACAGTTGTTAATGAAGCATCTTCTCTTCCATTTGTTTGATACTAATTGAATGGCACATGCAAATGTACTACATGCAGGTACAAGAGAAAAGAGAAAGTAAGAGAAATAGAGTCAAATGCACAGACATGAAGACAAGGGAACAACTTCATTTGTGATTGTCCTTTTTCAAGTGTTGTGCTGCAATGTGAGCCTCTCCCCTGAATCATAGCATCTTAATGTCGGTAAGAAGTATATTTCTTGCTTTTAATTTTCATGAAGTACGCTGTAACACTGTTTACAGGAATAAATAAATAAATTTTTCAATGTTCAGAAGAATTTGTTCATCACCCGTCAGTTTACTTAGAGAAATACCACGTTTTATTTTTTAAGAAAGTAGTTGCCTTGTTAGTATATCATCAGGACCAACAATGATTTTGTGATGCATTGATCAATTTATTCCTAATTTGCACATCCAACGAGGCTGGAACAATTAGTCACTCAAACCATAATAAAAGAAGCATTAAAATTAGTGAACGAGTGGCATTTGTGGGCATCTTCTTTGTCAAGTTGATGCCTCCATGGCTCCATCTCGGATCGGATCGTTTCGAATCAGGTATATTTGAATTCAATTTGACATTGTTTATGTTGAATTCTAATTCTATTGTTAAATCGGATCTTTAGATCTTATCTGATTGAACTTGTATTCTTTAAATATTAATAAATTATAAAAAATAAAATAAGTTAATTTAAATAAAATAAAAACAAAAAATATAATTATTTAAAAAAATAATAATAATAATTTTTAAAAAATAATATAAATAATATATTTATAAATAAATAAATAATATATACATGTACTATATACAAATATATTTATATAATATATACGATCAGATCTTTTCAGATTGGATAAGGGTGATACAAATTTTATTCGATTTTCTATCAAATCCTATTATCCGATCAGGGGTGATTCATATTCAATCAAATAAGATTGGATCGAATCATGATCAAATCCATTTGCATCCTTATCCATCTCCACTTTCTACTAGGGCGTTGATATTTTTTAATTAAAGAAGTTCATATTTGTTCAAAACATATTAATGAAATTGAAAAGAAAAACTTTACCAAAAGAAGAAAATGGGAACGCAATTGACCATTGAAATGATACAGACCCTGAAATTGGAATCCTTTCATACTTCATTAATCATTGTCCATCCAATCACGTGGGTTCTACATGGGTTTCATACGCATGATTTCTCTAGCAAAATTTTAACTATAGATTTTAGGTTTAACCAACCCGTTTCTTGTTTTAAAAAATGTTTTTTTAGGGTATAATACAAATATCTCTCTTGAAGTTTTTGACAATCATAAAAATCTCTTTTATAATTTTATTTTAGCAAAAATAAGTATTTTAAAAAAACGATCATCTCTTTAACGTTTTCTGTCTTGGTCTAACCGAAAGAAAGTATTTATTAAAATTTTCAGAAATAAAGAGAGAATTTTTACTAAAATGAAACTATAGGGAAAATTTTTATGATTATCAGAAAATTCAAAGGAGATTTTTGTATTATACCCTTATTTTTAATAGTGAAGATTGCATAATTGCATTAACTCTTGGCCAAACGAAGTAGTACTACACAAGTAATTGCATGTATCAGTTTCCTTTTGTTCCCCTGATAAAGTTAGGTAATCAGCACATTATTCACAAAAGTGTTATTACCACTTTGTTCCATTATATATTAGTTATTAGGTAGAAAAACAATTTATCTGTTATACCTGAGAATCATTCTTTTCCGTGAAACCTATTAATAACAAAACAATGAACTCAGACTGTCGTGCTGACGACTGACGAATTAGTTATCAAGAAAACAAACAACGCCTTAATCTTATAAAGTTTTCCAAGCAACTGGATATATATTCTTTAACAAGAAAAAGTTTACAATACTTTTGAATCTCAAGTCCCAGCCTAGAGATGAATAAAGTGTGGGAGGCCAAAGAACCCCACGAGCCAATAACTTGGCTCCGCCCTAGACGTACATGTAAATTAATTTGATCAAGAAATTTAGAAGCAAATTTGGTTCGGTTTTGTATTATTTTTTGCTGTAATGGATACAAACACCAATTTTGAGTGCAAAGTTTATTTGCATTCTTGGAAGTAAATTTTACTCTAATTTTGAATTCAAAATTATTAGAAAAAGCAAATTTATTTCCATTTTTAATACAATGATGTATTCTTACCGAATCAAGGTTCAATGCAATGTTTTCAAAATCAGATCGGATGGTCAGATTAAAAAAATCGGGAATCAGTTTCATTTAATCCCAAAATCGTTTTTTGGCCAAAAACCGTTAATTTAGTCAACGAATTACTAACTTGAGCGATTGACCGTCAAACCGTTTGACCCGAGAATGGTTTTTGGCAATTTTTTTGTTTTTAATTTTTTTAAGTTTTTAATTTTTTGTTTGAGTGGACCAGCCATTTGGACCAAATGGTCAGACTGTTAGACCTGAGAACCGGAACCAAAACGGTTCCTTGTCAGGTCTTATTTTAAAAACCTTAGTTCAATGTATATCAATACTCTTGCTACTTAAAATTTGCATATCAAGAATTTCAATACCAGTTTTTACCTTTTCTAGGATATAATTTGTAAGTAGACATGTCACATCACCTATTAACCTTTAAAACAAGGGATTTTTACTGTTCACCCCCAACAAATATTAGCTCCACGGTACAGTTGGGGGAATTTTGAGGTGGAGTGCAAACTATTTATTTCCTTAAAACAATTAAAATCATCTAAGTCAAGGGTAAATTTTTTAAACTAACCTTACGATACCCTTATGATTTAGCTAATTGACTAAATATGTCCCGACCGTTATCTAACACTACCTCTACTACTTTTGAAAATTGACTACCTCTATTCTTACGTTAGTATTCATTGATATTCCATCAAAACTCGTATACATATAACATATAACTTTTTTAAAGCCCAATTTTACCCTCAACCCCTCTCCCTCTCCCTTCTTCTTCTTCTTCTTCCTTTCCACTAACCCTGACAAGAAAGTTTTAGACAATTGTCAAACAACTTGAGTAGTTGGACCCTCGGGGATATTTATCTAAATATCTACTTAAACCGGTAAACCGCATTTGTAAGTAATCTACTTTTGATATTTATCTAAATGAATGGAACTTACCTGTAAGGCGGTGGACTAGTAGTGGTCAATACTCTAAGGTGTAAGGGATTGGTTCGAGTTGCAGACTAAAAGGGAAAAGGAAGCGAAGAAAAGAGAGTAGTTGGACCCTCGGAGAGGTTGCCTAAATACCCTTTGGCGGGGGATCATACTATTGTGGTTTACCAGAGCTGGAATTCCGACAATGAGATGAAAGAGTGGCAGATGGAGAATGGCAAGGCCAATTCAGGGATGGATGATGGATTCCAAAAATCCCTTGAAATGGGTAAAAAGTACTTATAAGTTTAGGGTGTACATTCCAGAAGTTTCCTGGTGTTGTGCTTTTTCCATTTTACCCTCTCATTCTAGAAGGTTTTTTTTACACATTTAAAACATGTGATTAAATGCCTTTTTAAAATGTTCATTTATTATGCACATGTTTATTTTTATTCAATAATATACTTAGTTGGATACATGTCTAGTTTCTAGATATGCATCATTTAGTTGTGCATATATTAATTTTGTTATTGTGTTAGAATGCTCAGAACTTAAATTTAACTTGTAAAATGGATCGAACTTACCCTGGTTCGGTCGGTCCCAGGTTGGTCGGATTGTGTACTTATGTAAGTAAGACCACCCTCTTACAACACCGATTCAAGCAAGATATTGAAAGCCTTTATTGCTTGAGATGGAATTATAAAGTTTTTATTGATGGATACATGTAACTTTTTATTCACAATTAAAATTTCTTTTCTTATTTTTCTAAATAATAGATTAATCATGTCTTTGAAGGAAAAGTAGTTTTGTCTTGGGACTTTGATTTAATTCATTCAATGCATGAGATTAAATATAAATGTGGTTAGGTTTGAGTTGACAAATTTGGGTTTTGACATCAATTTGGCCCTTAACCCATGCATCTGATTTATACATATATTTTATTAGAGAGGGTCAAAAGGGGTTCAAAAATATTTAAGAGGAAATGATGGATTTATTAGGGGAAACTTCTAGCCATTTAATTTGTTGTTTGTCATTTGCCTTATATTTTATTACAATTGGATATAGTAAGATGTTACGAAATATAAATTAAATGGAATCATTCGAATAAATTACTTTTTTGGCTGTGCTGGAGGGTTCCTTTCAAAATGGGCTTTTTAATAAGTGTTTATTAGATAAGTGTAACACTTGCATGGGTTTTTTCTTTAAAAAGAAAGGCTTCTTCAAAATGCAAGAAACTAGAAGCTATTTTCTTTGGCTTCTTCTAAACACAGTGAAATCCTGATCCCTTTTTCTTCCCTAGGAATGTGGTAACTTAGGAGTGCACTTCATTGCTGTTATGGTGAAGGCACCCACCTAATGATGATCCATGTATCAGTTGGATTTCCATGTTGCCCTACCTGGATTTGGATGTTAGACGATTAATTGTACACCAGATTTGCTAAAAAGAAATAAAAAGGAAACCACATCTGGACCCACACTGCTATCATGGCGTAAGGTGGGAGGAATGAATGTGAAGTCCCTAGCTGTCTTTGCTGGTTTTTCACACCTGCTATGGTTGGAGGTGTGGCTAAAAATGCAAGGAAATGCAAGGGGCGAGGCGAGGCGTTTTAGAGAAGCTTTCACTTGCACTAGTTGAAAATATCCGATGATATTAAAAATTGATGTTCGAATTTGAATTTGATTGATTATTTAAATATTGGGTTTGATTTAGATTCGATCCATTAATTATTTTAGAATTTTAGGTAATTAATAAATATATAAAATGGTTATTTTGTTTATGTAAAGTATATAAATTATTCATATAATTTTTATATTATATATTTATATACATTATATATAAGAATTAAATAGTCAATCAATTTATTGAATCAAATCAGGTTATATCTCAACTTAGCATATTATAATATTCGAATTATCCGAATTTAATTCAATTATGACAAATCTCGAATATTATTGAATATCATTGACACCTCTACTGCCATGCCCCACCCCTGGCTACCTTGTAATATATAGTATGCTTATGGCTTAAGTACAAACGCATGATTGATTTTCAATTTTAGACTTATAAAGTAAAATGACATTAGGCTATATAGCTCATATCTACTATATGTTAATGTCCTTGTTGCAGGAAAGTATTTCTCCATTTTGAATGAGTTTTTCAATGAGCAAGTGAAGGATAAAAAAAAAAAACTGCTTGGCATTGGCATTCTAAGAATAATCAGCAATGGATATACTAATTGGGACGTTGTAGTCAATGAATGACCCAAATTGACACAGGAATCTTCAAACTGAGAATAATATTTGAGGGCCCACAATACATTCCTCTCATTATCCCTTGTTCATGGGCCCAATTTCAGCATAAAAGCTCTTGCCATATGGCCAAAACTAGTCCTCCTCCCTAGTGGGGATTTTTAGAGTAAGAAATTGTGCTTTGAACTGCTAATCTCCTTTGGAGAAAACTACAAAACAGAGATGGGTATGGGACTGACTGCCCAGGTTGGGGAGTGGACATGTATTCCTTTAACACTTTATACCCCAGTCGTGCTTTGGGCCCAGTGTTGTCAGACTTGGACCGGACACTTTTGCAATGTAAGGTGTGGATGGGAATGAGTTGATATTGGATTTGATGCTTGGATAAGAGGCTAACTACGAAGAAAGATTTGCCACGTGTCATAGTGGCAAAAGTGAATGGATAAGGCCTTTCAGTTGGAAGAATGTGTGACTCGGCTTTCTCTTTGTGTTTGTAGACATTTCAATTCTTGGTGAGGCTTGAAAGCTCCGTTTAACTGAATTCCATTCCATTTGACTATCTTTATTTATATTTCCAACCACTGATTATTTTGTCGTGCAACAGAGAGTGAGATTTCTGGTGCTTACTGTTTACACGTATAGAAACTTTTGCACCCCCAGAAACAAGTGAAGCCTTTGAGTCTGTATACTTAATAGCTTTGTGCATCAGAAAGTCCATTTAGGCTGATTTGATCATAGAATAATCCTTGGTTGGACCTATTTCTAACGGAGTGTGCTGGATTTTGTGTCATAATTCCAGTAATAGTTGGTACTGGACCCATTCTTTTATGGTCTGGTATATGTTACATTGGATTTCTTAAAAGAATTTGAGGTAAAAGGAGATAGGGGTACAACTTGAGTGGGTTCAACCTAAAGTCTAATCTGGTTCAATCAAAGCTTTTACATAGGTTGGGTTTAAGCTTTTAAACTTTAAATTGGGCTTGGGTCAAAAAAACTTTGGCCTAACCTAAATTCAAATTCGATTTCAGTTGAATCTTTGGGTAGCCTGAGCTTAGCCTGATCAGATTTGAGGCCATCCAACATTTTATGATATATATATCTACATATTATCAATCTATTCTAAACCTAAAAATTGGGCAAAAAAGCTCAACACACCCAAGCCCAACCAGAGACGTTGAGTTAAGCTCGGGTCAGGCTTGGGTTGGTAAGCTCAAGCTTAACCTTGAATTGGGCCAAGCTTGAGCTTGAGGTTTGAGAGTTAGGGTTGGGCATGAATTGACCCTCAACCCGAATGAATCCACCCAAATTGCACCTGAAAAAGAAGCATGTGACATCCTAATTGTTTTAGTTTTTATTTTTTATTAAATTGTTTTAACTATTACGAAATTTTTATTTAGTATTCATTTTTGGCATTTTAAAAAGGACTAGGAGATTTTAAATTAATAATAACTAAGTTCAAAACTAATAATTATGTTAATTTTATCAAGAAATTTGTAGTAACATTTTATTTTTTTGAAATGAAATTGAAATGGATATCAAACTATAAGATTTAACTTTGCAACTAAAATTTTCTTACTTTTTTGTTATTTTATCAGTAAACATGTATTCATTTGTATTAACTTTATTTTTAAATAAAAAATTGTATTAATAAAAAATTATTAAAATAATTTTTATTAACTCATATTATTTTATCTATAATTTTTATTACATTATTAACTTAATTAGTTAACTAATTTATTATGTTATTAATTAATTAGTCAACTAATTATATAAGTATCTTATTATTTAATGAAACTTTTTGATTATATTATCGTTTTCTAAGTTAACTAATTCTGTTAAGTTAATTAATGGAAATAAGAACCTTAATTCATAATTTCCTACTTTAATTATAAAAGTAAGTTAACTAAAACTTTTTAAACAACCCTGTATAGGTTAGGCATATACAACGTTAACTAATAACTAATTAATTAATTCAGTTTAATTAACATAAAGAAGTTAATTAATTAAGGTAACAACTTTAAGTAAGTCAATGAAATAAAATGAGTTAAAACTTATTTATTTTTGAAGTTAACTAATTTGAGGATTATGTAATTAATGACTTAATTATGTTATTATTAATTAACTAAGTAGATTAGT
Source organism: Nelumbo nucifera (assembly GCF_055504915.1). Taxonomy (NCBI): domain Eukaryota; kingdom Viridiplantae; phylum Streptophyta; class Magnoliopsida; order Proteales; family Nelumbonaceae; genus Nelumbo; species Nelumbo nucifera. The sequence goes on along the minus strand of NC_142652.1, from coordinate 30,444,220 downwards.
ACTTTTACAAATACTCAAAAAAAGTTACTTGTAAGGGTGACTGGGTTGATCCTCATTTTTCTTCAAATGGGTAAATATTAACCTGTAATGGAAATAATGTATAGAACTATATAATTAATTGGGTTGATCCTCAGGTCAGTGAAGCTCTAGTGAAGAGAAGATAAATAGGAATTAAAGATAATTTAACAAAAAATAATGAATCCATTTTTTTGAAAATACTGTTGGATGAATTAAAGTATTTATTGGTTATTTGTAAAAATAATATGGAATAAAAAATTAAAAATTAAAATGAAAAGAAAAGAAGCATACACTTCCTTATTTTAATATATATAAATAGATAAATATAATTGAGAAAAATGATATGCTGCGCCTTTGGATGCAATATGGGTTGGGCCAATGGAAATGATCCAATCTTATCTAATCCAAGCCGTAGGTCGTCTACAACCATGAGTTGGCTGAGCTTGCTTGTGTTAGATTTTTGACATCATGACTACTTGAACCCCAGATGAGTTCATCTCATAAAAGCGTTTTATATGGTTCTGTATATGTGTTCACAGTGGGTTGGCTACCCCAAGCATGGGCCCTCGGTTGGTCCTAGGCCTGACACAATAACGAAGAAGTCGCATATAGAATTTACTCGTATGAATAGATTCACGTGTGACCATTCATTTTCTATAGATAATAATAATTATAATTACTGTAATAATATAATTACTAATTATTATATTAATTTAATAAATATATAATTAGTGATTATAATTAATAATTACTGTTATGTATTGTTAATAATTAGATATTTACTTCAGTTTTACTTTAAATTAAAATTGTAAATATTGTTATTAATAAATACTGTTAGTAAATTTAGTAATTATTGTTATATTAAAAATAAAAAAAATGTTATTAAATGTATTGTTATTGATTATTTAATAAAAAATTATAATTATTGACTATTACTGATAAATACTATTAATTTAATTTAATTTTGGTAATTATTAATTTAATGAATATTGTTAATAAATCATATTCATAAATTTAATAATTACTGTTATATTAAAAATAACTAAATAATATTATTAAAACTATCATTAATGATTATTTAATTAAATAGTATAATTACTTACTATTATTGATAAACGTTGTTAATAACGTTTTGATAACCGACGGTTCGACCGTCCAGTTCGAACGGATGGCCCGTTCTGACAACATAAATTACAAGCAAAAAATTACGAAACCATTCTGGCTACCGGTTTTCAGGTGGATGGTTCGATCATCCGATTTGAACGGGCAGTCCGTTCTGACAACAAAAATTATAGGCAAAAAATTGAGTTTGTGAGGTCCATTAAGTAGTATCATACATGTTATGTCATTCGAGCATGTGACTCATACGACCCAAAAACAAAACCATTCTGGCCACCGATTTTTGGATTGACGGTTTGACCATTCGGTTTGAATGGGTGGCCTGTTCTGACAACAAAAAATTATAAGCAAAAATTTACGGAACCGTTTGACTATGGTGTGGTTCTTTAGACTGTAGTGAGTGATAATACCAAGTTGGAATGTTGAACAATGTTCTTAAAACCTAGACCACATATTGAACACAAAAGGGTTTTTGTGTTTTTTTTTGGTAGAATTTTCATAGATTGTTCAATTTCAGGGTGAGCATGGGCCAGTTTGGTTTGGTTCCATGGCAGAACTTGGAACCTACCTTGTAGGGGTCGATTTCATGTTTTTGGAATCGGAACCTACCCTATGAAGGTCGGTTCCAGGAGTGGTTCTAGCCTTAGTGGTTTCAGGGTCGGTTCTAGGGTCTACCCATGGAACCTGTACTTTCTTTTACTCTTCCCCATTCACAAAAAAAAAGCATGTTCTTTAAAAACTTGATTTTTAATAAATATAATATATATATATATATATATATAGTTTAAAACTTACATTATCTTTATTGATTAAATTGGATAACTTAATACGTAAATACTCATAAATTAAATTTAAGTTTTGTAAATATTACCCTTTACACTACTTATTATACACATTCAAATATTAAAATGAAAACAAATGATCAAACACTTAAGTAACACAATGGTCAAGTGAACGTTGAGTTCAAATCTTCACATCCCCAAAAGTATTCTTGGATTTATTTCAAGGTAAGTTCAGTTCCAAGGCAAGTTCCAACAAGGCCAACCAAGGCCGGTTTGGGTAGGGTAAACCCCTAGACCCTGGAACCGGCCTAGGTGGAGGTTGATTCCAAGAATTTGGAACCAGACCCTATAATAGATTTGGTAGAATTGGTTCAAAGCTGGTTCAAGGTCGGTTCCATTCGGTCTAGGTAGAACCTACCCATTTGTTCACCCTTAGTTCAGTTCAGTCAGTTTTACAAATGAAATATTTCTGGTAAACTACAATTCAATCATATTTTAACTAAACTCAACAGTTTCCATCTATAGTCTGTGTGGGTCCAGTTCTAGTTTGTCATAGATGACCCAATCAACTCTCCAGTTCAGTCCAGTTGCAAAACATTAAGAGGTCGTTCAATACTGTGGATCATTTTGGTAGATAGTCTAGATCGTTTGGTTCCAATCTATGCCATCAAAAAAGTGTTCGTGAGTATAGACCAATTCAGTCCATAGAGCCAAACCGAGCTGAATATTTGGTTATTCTTGCTTGGCTCACAAATAAAAAAAAAAGGCTCTAGTTCAAATTAGAGACTTGAGCTCGAATTTGGCTTGACTTAAAAAGCTCATATGTTGGTTCTCAATTTGGCTCAAGCTTGATTGTGAGTCAAGGTCCCTATAAAAATAAAAAATATACATATAAAAATTAATTAATAATTATAAAAAAATATTATTATACATATAAAAGATAATACATACATACATGTATATAAACTTGATTAAGCTAGCAAGCCTCAAAAGTCAAGTTTCATTGGGCTTGAGCTTCACTAGATTAGCAAATGAGTCTATATAGCTCAAGCTCAATTTGAAACTCAGTTTAGATGGAGTAGAATCGAACTTTTCATAAGCTAAGATTGAATAACTCATGAAAAATTTGATTCATGTCAACCCTTAGTCCATATTAGGGTGTGGATTCAACTGGGCTATATTGCATTTTTTTTATTCATGTTTAAATCTTGTAGATCAATCTACGCCATACACACACATACACACACACACACACACTAAAGTAGAGCTTGCCACGTCATATGACTTCTCTTTGCCCCATTACCCAAACCAAGAAAATATCGAGGGGGTGTAAGATTCTCTGTAGAAGCCCATGGAATTGCCACATGGCATGGCAATCTCCCTTTTTAGCCCCATTAATTTAGGAAGAAAACCCACTAATCTCTTCTTATAATCTCTCTCTTAAAATCTCTCTCTCTCTCTCTCTCTCTCTCCCTCTCTCATGTTCTGGAACACTTAGCCTATTCCCTCCTAAAATTTCTCCTAAACTATCTCTCCCACCAAAAATTCATCCTAAAAACACCTCTTAATCTATATTACCAGACATAAACCATTTAAAACCCAAAAAATGTGGTTAAACTAATAAGTTAAATTAAGGGAAAATTTCTTAAACTACCCTTATAGTTTAGCAAATTAACTAACTATACCCCTACTATTTAACTATTGTCTTGCCCCACAACGAACACTCTCACCGGCGTAACTAGTGAACTCCGGTGGTGACTAGTGAGCCCTCTCTCTCTCTCTTCATTGTTCAGTTGTTCCTCTTCTCACTTCTCCTTCTCACTCTCAGAATCCCAGCTAAGCTCATTTATTAAACGCGAACTCAGGCACCGACGGTGAGTCCTTTCTCTTTGCCCTTTTGTTCTATTCCTCTCTTATTGTTTGCCTGGCGGCGAACACATGCACCAGCGCCGAACACAGACACAGGCACTGACCTATCTTTTTGTTAGGTCGGGCTTCGGACTCGAGCTCAGGCCCGGGCTTCGGGCTTTGTATTAGGGCCAGGCTTGGGCCCAAGTTGTAGGCCCATTGGTCGGGCCAGGCTCGGGCTTAGGCCTAACAAAATCCTATTTGTGAAGAGTAAAAGCCTGGCCCATGAACAGGTCTAGTCCCCATTAAGGTAGTCTCCATCCCTATCCCTGCCTAGTTAGGGAGGCCAGATACTCGACAAAGATGGGGAAAATTGACATCCCTAGCCTTAGCTTGTGTAGCCCCATAGAGCAATAAGTTTTAAGCACAATAAAACCCAACATATTTTTCCCGTGCGTTGCAAAGTGGCGCACTAATCTATATGTATACTAAATTAATGTTATGCAATGTCAAATAGCCTCTTTGTGCTCCATTGCCCCAAGGGAACAATTTTAGAGGGGGTGCAAGATTCTCTCTAGAAGCATTAGAAATTGCCACCTAGCATGGCAATCTCCCCTTTTTTTTCCCAAAAATTATCACTCCCAAAATCATTCATTATTTTTCTCAACACTCCAGAGAATTTCCTCTTTTAAAGCATATTTAATCCCCTTGGTTATAGGCATCTCTATCTCTCCCCCTAACCGTTACCCCAATCCTAGCTTCTAATTCGTTAACTTTCTATTTCCTCAAAATGCAATTAGCTTGCCACTTCATTCATGTCCTCCCTCTCCCATTGGACCACATCATCTCTCTCAAAAAATCATATTACAATATTACAGAAAAGTTGCCAAAAAATTCCGATATAAGAGGAAGTTACCAAAAAATTGGGGACTTGCTTCATTTAAGAGGGAAGCTGCCAAAAAAAATAAAACAGAGAACTTGCATCATTTAGGAGGGAAGTTGCCAATTAGAGTAATGTAATTGGAATACAAAGTTAAACTAAAACAATTGTTTTTCATGCCATTCAAATTATGTAGAAAAGAGAATGACAATCAAATGCATGGTTTTTAAAATCGAACCGGTGACTGAATTGGTTAGGGTCCGGTTACCGGTTCGAACAGTCTGACTGTTCAATTTGAACGACCGGCTCGTTCTAACAAAAAATAAAAAAATTTTAAAATTGGAAAACGGTCAAAATCGTTCAAACGATTAACTGGCCGATTCAGTGATTTGCTGATTAAAATCAACGATTTTAGGGAAAAAACAGTTTTGGAGGAAAACATGACCAATTCTCAGTTTTTCGGGTCCAATTTTAAAAACAGTAATCAAATGAGTAGATAGGGTGAAGGAATTGATAGTGTGGATTTGAATAGAGAGGTAATCTTCTTAAAAACTCTAAGGGTTTTACAGGAACAAGCATATGTATGACAAAAGTAAAAAATAATAATAATAAAAAAAATAAAAAAGACAACACCAAACAAAGAAGTGAATGAAACTTTAATTCTAATCTTGTTAAAAAGTCAGGAGATGGTATATGTGAACTTTTCACTTCTAAATGGGCCACCCAAGCACCCTCAACGATGTCAACACTCTGTCTTGGAGATGGAGACCTCTCGGGACTGGGAAGCACGTACAGAACATCCTCCTTCCTTTTCATTATTATTCAACGGTGCATTTAAGTCTCCAACTAATAAAACAAGGTGATTGGCATTATGAAGTAGGGGTGTCAATGTACCGATTTTGGATTGGACGGACCAATAAGATGTATTAAATTTGTATGGATTGGACAAGCCAATATGACATATTGAATTGGACCTGGTCCATTCATAATGAATTTATATTGGATTGAGCCAATATCTAATTCATAGAAGATAAGAACATAGGTGTCAATGGATCAGGTTTGAGTTGAAACCAATCAAAATTAACAGAAATTTGAACAGATTGAACAGTCTCTGGACCAGTCCGAAATAGTTCAAAATATTCATTAAACTGAATTAGATCAGATTCATTTGTAATGAATTCACATTGAACTGGATCAGATTGGACCAAATCCAGTGCAATTGACACCCTTATTCTTAATCAAAGATGAGATTTCATCAAGGATTGGTTGTCTCAAGCTTGTGACTGGGTGACCGTAAGCACAAATTAAGGTCCAAATAAAATGAGGAGTGTTCAGAATGTCAGCCATATATGTATAATATTACAAGTGTGATGCACTACTTGAAGTGAAGTTGAAGCATCGATCCCAACCAAGCCATAAACCACCAACTCTACCCATACTATCAACAACAAAATAATGGTAATTTTGAAATTTATATATTTAAAATAGATGAAACTTTATCAGCTTTACAACGAGTTTCTGAAAGAAAGAAAATATCGTTATCTCCTGGAATGCAAGGTTAGGCTGATGAGGAACTAGGAACACTTTCATCTTAGTGATGAAATCTGGGTCAGAGTTGCTGCTTATATGATCTTCAATGTCGAAGCGAAGTGAGCACGCTTCAATTGTATGCCCCATATGTCTATAAAGATGGCAGAATGGAGGAAGACGTTCGAAACGAATTGAAACCCATATGGTTTGGTTATTCATATGGGTGTATGGGGGCTTTAGATATATACCAAAGGTTGATGAACATTTATGTATGCTTACATTAAGAGGTATATTGGTATATTAGTACCGGTGAGTCCATATCATTAAATTTGAAGTCTGAAGTCTGACATCCGAAAGTGTTATAATTACATTAAAAGGCATATTGGTATTGATAAACTTTTTTTTCCTATGATCTCATCTCTAAATATAGAGAATGTTGTTCTAAATCCTGAAAATTATAAAATATCCATTTTAATCCCATATATGAAAGTTTTGTTAATCTTTTTGAGAGTAACGTTGAAAAACAAAATATTGAATGATTGCACTTTAAGAAATAAGAAGAAAAGAAATTCATGTTTATCCTCACCAAAATCCACAATACAATACAATGGTCCCTTTCCCTTGGGTTAATTACCGTTGACAATTCTTGAATTAATTGTACGTTGCAACACCCCATCCGATATGGCTAGTGGCAATTGATAAGATGAACCGTTTCATCATCAACATCATCATAGCTTTTTCAAACTCAAAACATATATAAAGACTCGTTGCTTCTTATAAAGGATGCGGCCATTCATTCTTCTTCTAGTGGTAATTATCTCAAAAATGACCAAGTACTGCACATGCATTTTCCTAATTGAATCGTCTCACGCATGTAATGTTACATTGTTCAACCCAAAATGTTTCAAGTACAACAAGGGTTTGACTGTGATACCGAAAGATCATCTACCCAAATACCCAGCAACCGAACCGACAACCCGTATCATAAAAGTGATGATGATATTAATCAAATTCAAAAATCACCCCCGGGGCCGGGGGTTGTGAAATGTGAATAATCAAGGCCGGCATCAGAGATTTTCATAAAACAAAGACGGTGATGTGGGGTTTTGTTGTGTAGTGCATTATTAATAAATTAATCATATAACTTAGTTATATGACGTGTATCCGTACGTGCTATCATTTTTAGACCCGGACCCACTATTCAACCAATGGGTCTATAAAATGAGAGTGTATGTGTATCCATACCCTGATTGCTTCATGCTTCAAGCAAGGGCCATCAAATATTTGTGAGCCGTCTGAATCATCAACTACTGTATCTCCCACGGATCTCTCTTCTCCCGGTCCAATCATTAAAAACAGACGGTTGAGATCATCGATGGTCCCGATTATTTATTAAGAAGGACCATGCATTGCCATTATTCCATTTAATACTTCACAATAATGTGTGGGTTGCTGGATGTTGCATCCAAGGTGGAAACTGGCAACTGGCAATTGCCTAGGAATCCGATCTCTCGAAGCCGAAGACACCTTTTTTGAATCCATCTCCTCCCTTAATCCCTTCCATAGTTCCAATCTCTGGGTTGCTCTGTTTTTATTTGTAAGTCCCCTCTCTCTAGATTCTCAATTCCAGCTTTGACTGTTGTTCTTGCAACTCTCTTGTTGTGCCCATGTTCCAAATTTTCAATCCAAGTCTTCAGTTTGTATTTGTTGACTGTATTATATTTGAAAGGCAGAATCTCTGAAACTTGTTTTGTGGAGTAACAGATATTCCCTAATCTTAATTGGGTTTCTCCCAAGTTTGAAAACTTCCGTGTAGAAATATTGTTCCAGGTCTCCAAAGTACACAGAAAAGAAGATGTCAGACTTCTTTTTGGCATCGATTAATGGTGACATGAAGAGGTCTCCAGGCCAAGATCTGCTAAGCGCCGTGTTACCTCTGATGAAAATCCTCTGCCTCAGTATGGTAGGTCTGATTCTCACACACCCAAAAACCCAAATTATCCCAAGGGCGACTTTCAAGCTCCTCAGCAAGCTCGTGTTTGCTCTGTTCTTGCCTTGCCTTATCTTCATCCACCTTGGTCAGTCAATGACCCTCAGAAATGTTGTTAAATGGTGGTTCATCCCTGTAAACGTGCTGTTCAGCACATTTATTGGTTGCATGTTGGGCTGCTTGGTTGCGGTCATATGCCGTCCATCTCCCCAGTTCATTCGGTTCACCATCATCATGACTGCATTTGGAAACACCGGGAATATCCCTCTTGCCATTGTTGGGTCGGTCTGTCACAGTGCAGATAACCCGTTTGGACCTAATTGTCACAGAACTGGTTTTGCTTATGCCTCCTTTGCCCAGTGGGTTGCTGTAATTCTTGTCTATACACTTGTCTACCACATGATGGAGCCTCCGTTGCAGTATTATGAGGTCGTCGATGAGGGGGTCGAGAATCTTGAGATTGAGGAGCAAACACCAGTTAACGACATCAGTAGGCCTCTCCTTGTTGAAGCTGAATGGCCAGGCATTGAGGATAAAGAAACTGAACATTCCAAGACACCCTTCATTGCCAGAATTTTTAACAGCATCTCAAGTTTGTCACAGGCTGCTCTTCCTGATCTTGATCTCACTGAGGAAGGAAGCTGCAGCAGTCCTAAGTCCATTAGGTGTTTGGCAGAGCCGAGGGTTGTCCGGAAGATTAGAATTGTTGCTGAACAAACCCCAATACAGCACATACTTCAACCCCCAACAATTGCTTCTCTGTTGGCGGTCATCATCGGGGCAGTACCACAAATCAAGAGTTTCGTATTCGGGTATGATGCTCCACTTAATTTTATCACAGACAGTTTAGAAATCTTGGCTGGTGCAACGGTGCCTTCCATAATGCTTATTCTTGGAGGAATGCTTGCAGAAGGACCCAATGAGTCTAAACTGGGGATTAGAACGACAATTGGTATTACAGTGGCAAGGCTGTTGGTGCTTCCTTTATTGGGGATTGGGGTTGTGGGTTTGGCAGATAAACTGAACCTACTGATTGATGGTGATAAGATGTACAGATTTGTGCTTTTACTGCAATACAGTACCCCAAGTGCCATCTTGTTGGGAGCCATTGCCAGCTTGAGGGGTTATGCAGCTAGTGAGGCTTCAGCTCTCCTCTTCTGGCAGCATGTCTTTGCTATTCTCTCACTCTCAGTTTATATTTTCATCTACTTCAAGCTGATCTGATATGTTGGAAATTTATACATGTGATGTCTTCTTTCTGCTTCTCTCATTTATTGTATTCAGATGGGATTCCCCTGCTTGATTACGATTTATTACTACTTGTTGATTATCAATGCGAAAATGGTTTTCTTTCATTGAACTATTTCCTGAGCAGATCTGCTATAACTCTCAAGGCAAACAATAGAACCTACAACCGAACTGACTGACTTATTTCAATGGCACAAGACTTCCAAGAGCATTTAAACCAAGTAGACATGATATCTCTGTGAAGTAAAAAACATTTCAGACTTGTAAAGAGCATTCAAAGCTCAATCAGATGCAATTGTCAGTTCCCCTTCAGAAAAATGTAATGCTTAATGGCTTACATTGTTTGAGACTTTGAGTTCTGGCCTCTGGGAGAGTTTGGTTGAGTTCTTATACAAAAAGGGAAAAAAGTTGAATTGTCAGCCTCCTGATGGATGGTTTCCGTTATGATTCCTATCAATAGGCTAGTAGGTTTTTCTTGTCAAACTGAGAAGGGTGATATCCAGATACGGAAGATGTTTTAATATTGAGCATAGTAAGGCATTTTGTTTTTATCATTTCTTTCTTTCTTTCTTCTTCTTCTTCTTGCTTTTTGTTTTTGGGGGAAGTCAGTTGGCCATAACTAACAAAGCAAAGGAAATATGTACTACAAGTAGCATCACCAAAGAAAAGTTATCTCCAAATTTTGATTTTTAGATATTTGGTTGCTAGCAAAATTCCTGGGGAAATAAAATGTTATCCAAATCTAAAATAAGAAGGTCAAATTGGAAAGTTGTGTCCTTTCTGAATCTATTATAACCCCATGATTCCATTTTACGTGTTCATGTTGAAGTTCCAATCAAACACTTTAATTTTTGTCAAAATAATATTTTTACGAGAAAATTTCTTGATTTTTTTGCATTGCATAATATTTATTTGGGAATTGGGATCCAAAGACAGCTTAAACAAAAGGGAAAAGGGAAGAAACAACCAAAACCAAAACAAAATGGAATGGAGAGAGAGAGAGAGAGAGAGAGAGAGAAGGAAGGTAGTACTTTAGCTCATACTGAACAAGAAAACAATTTTACTATGTTTAGTTAGAGTGGACGATTGGACATCAAGGTCGGGTTGGACGTGATGGGACTTCGTTTCTTCTTCAGAATATGAGAAAATACTCGCAAGCGTAGAGCCAAAGTGAACTACAGGGAGAGAACCAAGGGGTACATAGGGAAAAACAGACCTCCAATTCCATGGAAAAGAAGTAATCTGTTGTTCCAATTTAAGTGAGACTGCACCTCTCTATGTAATAGTTTAAGCATTTGCAGTGAAGGTTGACAAATAGTGTAAGAAACCTGAGTAATAATTAGAATTTAGAAGCCGCATTTATTATTCTTTTATGCCCAAAATAAAAATAATTAGAAGCAACAGTCTGGGGTATCTGATTTGAAGTTCTCTTTTATCTTTTAGTCCCAAATAATTCAGATTTCCTTCTTGTTCCCACATTGCAATTCTGTAACTGGAGAGCTGTTTGTTTATGCCCATGTTGGCCTTCACTACTAAATGGTAGATGTAGAGGAAATACTGGAGAACAGTATCACATTCTGGGTCTCCAGGAAGATACAAGAAAATGTGATCTTTACCCTTTAGGGATTGGAGCATTTCTAATATGATCCACAAGGATGATCAGTGGCCTATTCAATTGGCAATTCTGGGCTTTGTATTTGATGTAACACAGGAAAGGTCTCATTATACAGTCGTTTTACTGGAAGAGATATGTCGCATGCATTTGCTTTTGGAGACTTTTCAAGGGATGGAATAACTGATTCCTGAGATGAAGACCCTTGTGAAGTTGTGATTCTGTTTCTGGTTATTTTGGGTAATTTTATTTTTGCTTCTTGGATGCAAAGAAAACAATGTAAAATTCTGCTGTCCTCAAATTGGAATATACAAAATGTGTTTCATGAGTTTTGGGTTCAGTGTGTAGCTGACTTGATTGATAATCTTTCAGAACCTGGTCTGATACAGAAATTCCTGGCTTGGATTGCTATGGCCATTTATTTTATTTGGTGTGCCAGACAGAAATGAGAAGGTGTTTCATCAAAACTCAAAAGGACCTTATTTTCGTTTCTACTCGACACTACCAAGAGATGTCTCTTAATTATATTTTATTTTCAGATGGAGGGCTCATTTCTGGAAATTCCAGTTCTTATGGTTTCATTTGGTTAAACTCTAAACTCTCTTTTGTAGGAGCCTTTGGAGGAACATTTGAATCCCAGGGACTTATTGAAGAGGCAGAACTAATGGCAATTCATAAGGCTTTATGTAAAGCTGATCATGAAGGGTGGCATAATATTCTACTCTGCTCAGACCCCTTCAATGTCATTACTTCTCTTCAACCTCCTTTTGAATTCCCTTAGCGCTGTCTTCATCTTTTTGCTCTCACCAAATAGTTATTGTTAAGACTTGGTTCAATTTCTTTTTGTCCTGTTAATAGGAAGTTTAATTCCTCAACCCCTAACATGTCTCAGTTTGCTAAAAATTCAGATCAGACTGAATTACATTTTGTAAGCCTCCTGGGCTTCCGCCTGTATCAGACTTTGTTTCTCTTTCTGTGTTATAATATAGTTCATTTATATATCAAATATAAAGAAATATATTAACTGAAAGGTGGTTGGGGCAGGGGTTGTAAACTTTCCTAATTAGGGAAATTAGTCGAATAAAAAAATGTAGAAAAAGAAAAAAAATAAAAAGTAAAAAAGCAGTTCTACATTGTCTTAAGCTGCATTTGGCATTTCTTATTTTAAGGACTTGTCTCCTTTTTGCAGTTAAAATGCCCCTCTAAAGACTGAATTTTTAACTGCAAAAAGGAGATAAGTTCTTAAAATAAGGAATGGCAAATGCAGTCTAAAAAAAAAAAACATTTTTAAGAACTGGGAAGTCTAAAATCCTCATGACTGCCCGTTCCCAGTTCTGAGGTCTGACTGTTTAGTCCAGTTGGAGTCTGATAAAACTGGTCCCGGGCTGTCAATTGGACTGTATTTGGTCCGATCCAAAGTGGTCCAATATGAATTCATTACAAATGGACCAGTCCAATCCAATCTGATGAATACCCTGGACCATTTTGGACTAGTCCAATTCAATGTTTGGACTGTCCATTCTATTCAAATTGGTTTTAATTTAGATTGGTTCTTAACTAAAAAACGGACCAGATATTAGTACTATAAATCATTAGGATGGACCAGGTCCAATCCAATCCAATAAATGCTTTGGACCATTAAGTCTGGACTGGTCCAATTCGATATGTCTTATTGGACTGTCCAATCCGTCCAAATTGATTTTGATTTGGACGGGTCCAACCAAAAACCAATCCATTGACACCCCTATTCCCGGCTATAACTAAGCCATTTTTTGTATGCAGTGCTTAGTCTAATGTTTTAATCTCGAATTCCTTTGGCCCTAACTCAAATTAATGCCCAGTTAGGAGAGCCATCTATAGTAGATTGGGTTGAGACATTTTAAATATGATGAACCTGACAAAACTGGTTCAATATGACCACTTCAATATTCCATGGACTGATTGCACACCATAAACCTGTCTTATAATCCAAAAGCATCAATAACTAAAGTATTGTAAGAAAGCATGAGAAATATGAAAATTGAGTAAATGGTCCAATAGTTTTGTCCAACAATCTAATGCCTTAGATTAGCTACTTGTAAGCTCAACCAAGCAAGCCATGCATATCAATACCAAATGGATCTGATCTCTCTCACGGTCTCACCAAGGATTGCTTGGAGCAACATTCTCTAGGAAATTTGTAGGATGTATTTGTTGTTAAACATGCAGATGTGATTGGTTGAATGTACAACTTGTTAAATGTGAAAGTACATGAAAATCAATGTTTTAAAAACCGATTCAATAGTTGATCCATTTTTCTTTTTCTGGGTGACGATTCACCAATTTGACCACTTGGATTGAATGGGTCAGATCATTATGTGAATAGATTAAATCTGGACCATTGACAATAGGTTAATCATTCTACTCTTCTTCATATCTATATCTATATATTAAAATGGAATGTGCCAAGTTGGTATTTTCTTGTTTTCTAGTTATTTTTGAGAAGCACTCATTCAATAACTCATGCCATTAATTCTCTCTCTTCTTCATTATTCCATTAAATTGCCTAAAATTCAGTAACTTTTATCTATATTTATATCCCTTTCAATTTGACTATAATTTTATATATAAATTAGATATATTTATATTAAATTATAATTATCAATAAAAAATAATTATATTAAAATAGAGATATTCAATGGTATATTATTAGGCTAAATAATCTGCTTCAATTTAAAAGATAATTAGTTTTGAAGTTAATTAATAAAGTAATTTATGTTTCAGGATAAATATTATTTAATTCACTCAACAAATTAAACCAGTGCTTTAAAAATTGACTTGGAGGCTAAATAGTTTTTGCCTTTGGGTCACAGGTCAACGGTTCAACTGTCCAGGTTAGACAAATTAAACCATGACACATCTTCCATCTGTATATGTATAATATGATATAATATATTTACATTTTGTGTGTGTATATATTATTTTAGGTTCAAATTGTATTGTTATTTTAGTTTTAAATGTTTATAAATAAAAGAGCTGGAAATTGAAATTTGAGATCACAAAATGAGTCTTTTGTATAGTGTGGCTGCAAAGATCGTGAAAAGTTACCTAAAATAAAACATAGATCATCCCAATTAGACAACTTACCACAAAGTTAAGTCCTCTAAAAGTTTTCAATACATTGTATATTGTAACCCATTACCCAATGACTAGATCAAAAGGGTCAATGGTTTAACTGCTTGGTTTTGACCAAATCAATGGTTTTTTAACAAAATAGTTGGTTTTAGGAAACATAGAATATACTAGAAATAAGGTTGAGTGATGGTTCAAATCGTTTAACCATCAACTATGAGTTGAAAACATTGAATAAAGCATCATAAAAATTATAATCCATTTATATTCCTTTTGAAATAATAAAAATTAATAATCTTGTAAAAATAATTTATTAAATTACTTAAATAAGATAAAAATAATTATTAATTATTATTATTATTATTGATAAAGATAGTTTTATTAATATAATATGAAACAAATAAATTAATAAAATGTAATAAGATAAATTCAAAACTAATATCTATTTAAAATTAATACAAAATTACCTAACGATTATTATTTTTATAATTATTTTTTTACTAATGAACTTAAATTCCATTGAAAATAAAAAATTAATATAATTAACTAAATTTAATAAGGAATAAAAAGATAAATTAATAAAAAAATGTTAACATAAAATATAGTTTAATTAATTTAAAATCAATTGAAATTCTATTTAAGAATAGGGTAAATTATTAAAACCTCCTTGGATATTCTAACAATCCTACGAACCTCCCCTATATATGTTTTGACCTTAACAAAAAACACCCATATTGTTTTGAAAAAAAAAAGGTGCAGATATTTTCCTTTCATTAGCATTTGAAATAAAAAATGTTGATGTAATGTATTAATTTTCTTTAAATATCATATTTACCCTTAACAAACTTTATTTAGAGATAATTACAAACATAAAAAAATATTTTTACCTAAAAATAAAACAAAAATAATTACAAACCATAAAATTTTAAAAGTTAATAAAAAATAGCATTAAGATACAAAAATAATACAAATTTGTCTAGAGCATCGGAAATCAGCCACTCTCACTAAAATGCAACTTGAATTGTGACCAAATAAAATAGACATAACCCAAAATAAATGCTTGTATTGGACTTAAATGAGCATCATTTAATTAAAAATGTCATAAAGCTCCTTTCTCAATTTTTCTTAATAAAATTCATGCATCGCATGAGTCTTGACTAGTATATAAGTAAAAACTTAAAGAATGAAAGAAAGAAAGAGGGGGGCAAGAGAGAGAGAGAGAGAGGGCAGTTAATGAAAAGAGGAAGAAGAAAGGGACAAGTGGAGGAAAGAGCAAGTTGTTGGCATTAGAGGTGAGCATGGGCCAGTTTGGTTCAGTTCCATGGAAGAACTTGGAACTTACCTTGTAGGGATTGGTTCCAAGTTTTTGGAACTGGAACCTACCTTGTTAAGTTTGGTTTTGGCCTTGTGGTTCCGGGTTGGTTCTAGGCTCTACCCATGAAACCTATACTTTCTTTACTCCCCCCTTCACAAAAAAGGCATGTTCTTTAAAAACTTGATTTTTAATAAATATAATACCTATACTATTATTAAAAGTACGAATGAGGGTGTGAAACTTTTCTTGACTAAAATGTCCACATTTGTGTATTTAGTCAATCTCTAATTATGATGGTTGAAAATGTAGTTTCAATTAATGCTTTTCACCTCATTTAATCCCCTCTCATTAAGTCTTATATTTAAAGTATTATCTCCCATTATCTCTTATTAAATCCTATATTTAAGTTATTTTTTAATAATAAATACTACTAAGTACTAATTAGATCTATGCTCAATACTTTTAACAATATAAACTCATATATTTTAAAACTTACTTAGAAACAAAACCATTATTTATCCAAGTGATGGCTAAGTAATTCAACCATTAGAATAAAATCGGTCAACCCATGAAGTCATAGTTAAATAATAAAATTTTGATATTTTTGTTAATCAAATAAAAAAAAGAGTATATTTAGTCCATCTCTATTTATAAGGGTTAAAAATGTAATTTCAATTAATATATTTCACCTCTTTTAATTCCCTCTCATTAAGTCTTATATTTAAGGTATTAACTCTCATTCTCTCTTATTAAATCCTATATTTAAGTTATTTTTTCACTAATAAATGCAACTAATTATATCTATATCCAATACTTTTAAAAATATAAACTCATATATTTTATAACTAACTCAAAAACAAAACCATTCTTTATCCAAGTGATGACCAGTATTTTAAAACACGGAGGCGTGACGCTAGGCGCTCCACTACCTAGAGGTGTGGGGCGTAGTTCAGAATGTAAGAGGCGTAAGCTTACTTAAGAGGAGGGGGATGAGGAGGAAGAAGGAGGGAGAAGAGGAAGGGGATAAAAATTTTTTATATTAAGAAGAATGAAGATGCATATCACTAGTTAAAAGGGGGGCTAGGGGGCAAAGGGGTCCATGGGCTTAGTCCCCAGCCTACTTTCTTTCCCCTTATCTTTTCTTTCCTTCCCTTTCCTTTGCTTTTCTTGCTTTTTCTTTCCCTTCTCTTTCTTTACATGGGGTGTGCATGAGGAGCATGAGGTGTACGCCTCTAAAACGCCTCATGAAAAAAGTGTATGAGGCGTATGCATCTTGCACCTGAGGCACAAGAGGCATACGCCTCAAAAGTGTTAGTGCCTTGGGCATACACCACCTCGCTTGGAGGTGCGCCTCCAGTCGTACGTCTCTCATGCCTTTTAAAACATTGGTGATAACTAAGCAATTCAACCATCCAAATAAAATTGGTAAACCCGTTAAGTCATAATGAGATAATAAAATTTATTAATAAAAATAAATATAGAAAATTACAAAAATATAGAAAAAATGGACACATTTTATGATATTTTTATTAATCAAATTAAAAAATAAGTGTAATAAACAAGAATTGTTTTTATTGATGATGAAAATGAAACACATAATATAAAACTAACAAAAAATGAAATGCTTTTCCTATTTGGCAGAGATCAATAATTCAACTTTTTGGTCAAATGTGTTAGCCTTTAATGTCATAATTAAATAATAAATATAAAATCACAAAATAAAAAAATATATAAATTTAACAAAAAAAATTGGTACATGTATAATATCATATATTTATCATATTAAATAAAATTAAATGTACATAACATAATTATTTTTACACACATTGAAATAAAAATTATAGAAAAAATTGAAGACATCTATAATTCTATATTTGCATTACTACTAAAATATGAATAAGATTGTGGAATTTTATTTTGACTAAAATACCCATTTTTTGAATTTACTCCCTATTTAATTGTGAGATTTAAAATGTAATTGAACTATTACTTTTTAGTTCATTCAATTCTCTCTCTTTAAAGCTTACATTTCTTTTTGATAAATGAATAAAAGGGACACAAAGAAAATAAAACATTACAAAAAGAAGAGTTCAGTCAATGAGGTAAACCTATCATTGATACCCAAAACTTTGTAGCCCAATATGAGGTGTTTTATGTAATCGGATTTAGATTTTGCAATTTGCATCCAATTAATAATGAAAAGCAAAAAAATACATGAATTTTATAGAAACTTTTGGATACATTATTACTATCATTATCATTATATGGTTAAAAACTTATAAATTAAATTTAAAATTTATAAATATTACCTTTTGCACTACTTATTGTACATATTCAAATGTTAAAATGAAAACAAACGATCAAATCACTTTAGTAACTCAATGGTCAAGTGAGACCATGGCCTTTGCAACCACGAGTGGTTGGATTCAAATCTTCACATCCCTAAAAGTATTTTGGGGTTTATTTCAAGGAAAGTTCAGTTTCAAGGCAGGTCCCAACAAGGTTGATTCTAGCAAGGCCAACCAAGGTCGATTCATCAAGTCAGTTCGGGTAGGGTAAACCCCTAGACCTTGGAGCCGACTTGGTGGGGGGTCGGTTCCCAGAATTTGGAACCAGCCCCTACCTTGTAACAAATTGGGTAGGGTCGGTTCAAGGTCGATTTGAGGTCAGTTCCATTCGATTCTGAGTAGAACCTACCCATTTGCTCACCCCCTAGTTAGTGTGGTTTCATTACATCCGATGCTAGCGTTTAGAAGTAGCAATAAATGTTGATGACTTTAAGTTGTAGAGGTAGCTCCGATGGTATAGCAGTAGTAAACACGTAAGGTTGATTCAGCAATGTAGCAACAATAAACGTGTGATTGCATTTTATAAAGGCAGATTCAGCATAAAAATAGCTATTAAGAGAATAAGGCAATTTTGTGGGTGCTTAAAATATAAGTGATTATTCGAATAAGTTCTTATTTTGGGTTGAGACCACACCAATAAATATTTATTGGCACTTGGGAAATAAGCCCAAAATAACTACTTATTTTGAGAATAAGCAGTTATTTAAGAAGCCCAAGATTCGTGCTTATATTTAAGTGCTTATTTCCTTTTTGGCTTGTCTTGGCCTACCACATCATTTTTTATAATACTTATACTACTCCTATTTGAAATAAGTGCATTTTCTCCAAACACTCATGAACACTTATTAGAATAAACAATTGGCAATCTTGACGGTTTCTCTAATAGTTGTGTTGACATCAAATGTTATTGCAATTAGGGGTGTCAACGGTATTCGAAAATCCTATTTCAAATTTGATATTCGATATAATCGAATTGAATTCGGATAATTCGAATATCTAATCGATCGAATTCGGATATCCTATTCTTACCGAATAGTTAATCGGATTCGAATTCGAATATGACTTGATTCGATTCGATAAATATCCGAATTCGACTGATTATTTAATTCTTATATATAATATATAAAATATTTTATATAATATATATAATAATTAAGTTATATAAATAATTTATATATTTATATACTTTATATCAATAAAATATTTATTTTATATATTTATTAATTATCTAAAATAATTAATTAATCGAATTCGAATCGAATATTTGAATATTTAATCGGATTCGAATTCGGATATCGGATTTTCTAATCGGATTTAGATTTGGATATTGCCTGATCCGATTCGAATTCGATCTGTTTACACCCCTAATTGCAATATCAAAGTACTGACATTGGAGAGAGATGAATATTTTCCAACATATCCTCTTTTTTAGGGTAAATTACAAAGTCTCCCTTGTACCATCAACTTTCACTTTGTGACAAATACCTCCCATTTGTTAGAGTTTCCTCACGTAACTTTGAAAAAGATTCTCATTCAGGTATTTAATTTTTTTAAATCCCCAAGCTACCCTTTTCTTATTTATGACTTGATTAGTTTTCTAAATATAATATTGAAGTCCTCTCAGTCGCTGTAATTGATCCTTGTAAAGTTCTAGTTAGATTCAATATTCAAATGAAATGCCAAAGGTTTCTTTCTAATAGATATAAATTTAAGGTTTTGTTTGGTTTTTCTTAATTTACTAGAGAAAGGAGTGGATAATTTTTATATTTTAAGATGAAGAGAAACATTTATGTTAGTGAAATGAAAAAAGAATTTAATTAAAGAAACATGTTTTTTATGTCAGTGAAATGGTTCTTGTTATTTTAATTGGTTTTGTTCAGAGAAAATGGAGGTATTTTTGGGTCAATTAGGGTTTAAGAGAAAAAGGTGGCAAAAAGAAAATAAGTTTAGGTGAGTATTTTGGTGATTTAACACATTCCATCATCTAACTTAACGATCAAGGGGTATTTGTCGCAAAGTGAAAGTTCAAGGGAGTAATTGTCACTAACTCCATAGTACAGAGAGTCTTTGTAATTTATCTTTTTTATAATACTTACCACTAGATATAATTACCCAATAGTCCCCGGTATATCTGTGATCCCATTAGGGTTTTTAACATTTAAGAGGATAAATTAGATGTGGTATGACCTATCACCTACTAAGCAGGTTAATTGATTCAATGATTCTATTGTCTAGGTTGATAGGATTTAACCTTAGTCAATGGTTTTTTGAGATCAAGTGGGTTTTGGGTTAAACAAAGCCTCCCAAAGTGGGCTTAATTTCTAAGCCAAATAAGTGGGCTTAATTTACATGATAGCCTCCCAAGTTAATATGGGCCTCCATGGGTCCAAGGCCCAAGTCTACAAAAATATGACCTATGGCCCAGGAGTCCAAGTGTACCAAGTCCAATTAGGCCCATGTCCTATTGTAATAGGGTGATTCCATTGACAAGACCACTAACTCCATAATAGAGCATATATGGGAATTAACCCTAACCCAACACCTCACTTACATGGGATTCGTTAGCAAGGTGGGTTAAGGTAGCATCCCTAATCCTAGGTTGTAAATAGTATTGCCTTAGGGAAGAGCTCTCTCTTTTACAATCACACTTAAACATTTGAAAAGATCTCATTCACTCACACCAACACTTAGAATTGTAAGTAATCACAATTTCTTACAAACTCCAATTACTTCAAGCTCAAAAGTGAAGAAAGAAGAAAAACAACTTCTTAGTTTATACTTCACACTTGGATTCAAGCTCTTCTAAGAAGATCAAGCCACTAGAAAGAGGCCCTTCCTAGAGATACTTCTACATCCAGTCAAGTGTGAAGCCCAGAGTGAAAAATTCTATATCAATTATTCAAAAGCACCAAGTTAAATAAATCTACATCAGCCCTTTAAGAAGTATGGGAAACATGCCAATGACCCTTGTCTTCACTGAATTCAACCGTTAATTAGAGGTTTCTCAAATCATCAAGCAAAATCAAAGAGAGTTCCATCCATTGTATTTTTCTTTATTACAAATTCATTTTGTAATTTGCCTCCATATTTTGTGTTAATGAAATACATGAAATTTGTGCTGATGGTGTCCAAGTGATGGATTGAACAGTTTAACTGCCTACTTCAACAACAACTTATCATTGTAATTTAAATTTTATAAATATTACCTTTTACATTACTCAAATCACTTAAGTGACTCAATGGTCAAATCAGACCATGGTCTTTGTAACCATGAGTGCTTGGGTCTAATAAATTTTCATATCCTCAAAGTATTTTGGGATTTGTTTCAAGGCAAGTTCAGTTCAAAGGCCAACTCCACCAAGGTCAACCAAGGTTGTTTCTGCCAAGGCCAACCAAGTTTGGCTCTTTGGGACAATTTGGCTGTTTGGGTATGGTAAACCCCCAAATCCTTGGACCAGCTTTTGAGTTGGGGTCTTTGAACCAAACCCTACCTAGTAACATATTAGGTAGGGTTGGTTCAAGACTAGTTTAAAGTTGGTTCCATTTGCCCACCACTAATCTCGTGCATTTTTTTATTAGAATTAGACTAGGGGTGATCATGGGCTGGGCCTGGGTTGGGCTTTGCACTTATGATAAGGGCTATAGCTTAGGCCTGGGTCAGCCCGGGGTTCCGGGCCTGAAACATAAGCCCTACCCTAGGTCTACATGGGCCTAGGCCGGGCTGGGCCTGATTTTGGGCCAATGTCTTTAATATATAAAACATTATATATCTAAAATATTTTATATTAAATGAAATAACATGCATATAAACTTATTTTATACATTATATAATATAAAATATTACATATAATATAAATTATACATGCCATGTTATAATACTTATATATAAAATATATAATCTAATGTAAAATAACATGTATACATATGTATATATTATACACAAAATGTGTAAGTTTAAATATATGCAACCGAGCCAGGCTTGAAGTATTAAGCCCAAGCCCGACGCTAAAATTTGTTGGCCTAATGTGGGCCCGGGCCCGAGTTGTGCCTGAACACAAAACCTAGGCCCAAGCCTAGAATTTCCGAGCCAGGCTTGTGTGGGCCGGGCTGAAATGATCACCCCTAAATTAGACCTGTTAATGGGTTAGGTAGCCCGACGGGCCAGCCCAGCATGACCCAACCCGATCTAAATCTGGCTTGGATAGGATTTCAGGCCCACATGCTCGGGCTCAAACCTAAAACACCAGGCCCGATTTTTTTTTCAGGTCAGGCTCGAGCTTTCTAAAAAAAACCCAACTTGAGCCTGAACTTGACTTGATAATGTATTATACGATAAGAATATATTTTATGTAATATATATATGTATTATATAATATTTTTTTCTTTATTATTCTTCTCCTGTTTTTTCAAGTAATAATGAGCTCTTTCATTATTTTTTAGGTTTTGAGGTCTTTAATAGAAATAAAACAAATTTTTATTGAATAAAAAGAAAAAAATATTTTTTCAATTTTCTGACTGAGCTCGGGCCCAGACTTCAGACTTTATATAAGGGCTGGGCTTGGACTCAAGACTTAGGTCCAATGGTTGGGCTGGGCTTGAGCTCAGGCCTGAATATATTCTTTTAATACAGAAGCAAAACCCAACCAAACCCAAATTTGACTCGATAAAGTTTGAGAAGATGGCATGCGTGTTTTACTTATGTTTTAAGAGTTCAACAAAGGTGCATAAATACATATTTGCGACAAACGCAGTAAGATTTGTGTCTTGGATAAGATGGACTCCTCCCCCTATTGATGAATTTAAAATAAATTTTGATGCCTCAATGCAAAATGACGGTAGTTGTTCCTTTGGATGTATTATATAAGACTTCTCGGGTAAAATTCTAATGGCTAATGGGCCAAATTGGTCGGACTTTAATAACAATAGCTGAAATGTGGGTTGCCTTTGAAGCTCATAAGCTTGCCTTACAGGGTCCTCAAGCGCATTTCATAATTGAAGGCGATCCGCTGAGAACTGTCAAAGCCCTCCAAGACAAATTCAAGCCTCCATGGAGATGCCACAGAATCCTTGAAGAGTGCAAGAGTATTGCCAAAACTTTCCATCGAGACAACTGTGCTGCTGACTGGTTGGTTGGGATGGGTCACCTTCGAAGCGAGATGTTTGTTCAAAACTTCTTAGGAGAGTTCAGTTTGATCTCTTTCTTGGATATTTTGGGGAGGTTTCTCTTCTTTTCTTTTGTTGTTCTTTCTCTTTCTATAAAAAAATAGGGAAAATTCCACTTTAATACCTTGAACTTTGTCGAGGTAATGTCAAGTTAATATCTAAACTTTTAAATATATCACTGTAGTTATCTAAACTTTTAAAAAGTATCATATTGATGGTTGCTGTTAACCGACACCGACCATCAATTGTCTGTTGAAAATGTCAAAACTATTCTTATAAAGAAGACACTGTTCATTATATTCTACCAATAGGTTTAGAAAAATCATATAATATAACCTATTTTATTTTTCATTGATTTATAATTTATAAGATGCAATTTATCATTAAAGACTTCAACCGTTAAATATATACAAAAATCCTACCCACATACACTATAGCTCTACAAGAATTCCAATAGAATTTGGATCTCCTACGCACGCCTCACCTAGAGGTGTAAAGGGGCCGCCCTTCACGCAAAATGCGAGCCATGCCGTGCTGGTTTGGGGGCTGTCATGGATCGTGCCACCCTCTCCAATTTATTGTTTGGGGGTCGGCCTAACACGGCTCACGGTCCAAGCCTGTGCGAACCCATGTCGAGTCCAAGTCGAGCTATGGATTGAGTCAAATTTATTTTTGCTTATTTATTTAAGAAAATTGGAAAAAATTTAAAATTTTAATTTTATATGAATTTTGATGTACACAATTGTTTATATATACAATAATTAAATAAATTAGTATAATAAAATTGAAAATAATTGTTTATTTTATTAATATATTATATACTATATATTATTATATAATTATAATTTATATAATATATTATATATTATATATAAACATATAAAATATATATAAATAGTATATATGTGTCGTGCTGGGCCATGCCAGGCTAGGCTAGGCCACAGACTTAAAACTCTAGGCCTAGCATGGGATGGATCATCGTGTCGGACTTGGCACAACCCATATGCCATCATGTCGGGCCAGGCCACGAGCGGTACGACCCGATTTACACCTCTATGCCTCACCACAGTTGTTGTACTTTTAAAAACATCTCCCATATTTACATGTTCCCTTTCATTCAAAACCAAAGCTTCTGCATTCCCCCATCTCATAGTGTCAATCCAACCTCTTCTCTTCAATGTTATTATCCTCCTTAAAAAAAGAAAATAATGAAAAAGAAAACATCTTCAATGGGCCATGGTTCAAACCGGCCTAAAACCAAAGTCCAAACCACTATCATTTAGGCTGTGTTTGGTGTGTCTTTTCACACAGTCTTTTGGCTGTTTATAAGTCAGAAAATCGATTTTCGGTTTGGCACGCGGAAGATCTAATCATCAAAAGACGGAACGTCGAAAAAACACGAAAAGCCTAGTTTAGGCTGATTCTGGAAACCTCTAAATAAAATTTCTCGCGTCTTTCATGTTTTATTCTCAAACAAAAAGACACACGGAAAGACGCACATTGTCAAACATACTTCGGGCTATTCAAATCTTCATGCAAAAACTCAATGCATCCTTTAACGGTTAGAATTACCCGGAGATCATCTAAAAAATACACGCCAAACGGACTCTTATTTTACTACCGTAGACGCCAATCCCTCTCTCTCTCGTGTCACTATTTCCAGTGAAACACCAACGGACTATGGTTTTTTCCGGCCTATTAGTCAACATTCACCGGTTAGAACGAATCGTTTGACCCAGATGCCAGATGGCAACCCTCAACAAACACGTCACACTTATAGAAAAGATGGTTCGATCTCCGGTTCAGATAAACATTACGCTGCATTTCAAAAAGTCAAAAACCCTGTGGCGTACTGGCGCGTTGTTCTGTTTGTATCAGAGTAAAGAGGGTAGGGGCCCACGCGTTATCAAGAGTTATTATGACATCGACGACAACTTCAACGGTTCAACCCACAAAATACGATCATGGATCACCTCTTTTTTTCTTCCGACACATACACATTATCAACGGCTGTAATTTCAGATTTCTGAGGGGAGGGGGAGTACAGCCTACTTACCATTCAGTTCACCCCTAAGTAGAACTACTAATAGATTAGGGTAGACCGATTCCTATCCGTGAACTGATGTCAAATTCACGGATAGGATGCGGTTTATAGAAAAGTACTAGTAGACAGAGGCTGCAAATTAAATTTCGGGGAGTGCTGTCCAAAAATCTCTAAATTTAAAAAAATAAAAAAATGGTCGACTGGTCGGGACTAGAAAATATGCGAGGAATCGTATTGTATTTTGGATGCACGCTCCGTGGGGCCCTCTACCCTCTAGTGTCATAATCATTCTGGTCAATCAGGTCCCACCATCCCCATCATCATTCTGGTCATGTGATGGGTTTGATCTCATCATTGGTGAATCAGGCGGTTAGCCCATTAACTCGGTCGAAAGTCTGAGAAGAAGGTTTGAACACTGGTTCAACTGACTGGTCGGGACTCGAAAATACGCCTTGGGTCACCGCTCCCTGGTTCAACTGCCTGGGCTAACAAGGGTTTGAACACACCGAGAGTCTGAGAAGAAGGTGAAGAAATAAAATAATGGATTCCCATTAACTGTTATTATTAAATCCAATATAAAAGTATATATTTTAAAAAGTGGATCTTTGTGGGAATCCAAGCCCATTAAAATATAGATACCATGTAAGGTCGAATCTGGAATGGGGCCCACTCGATTTCAAGCCCTAAGCAACAAGGTTGTGATTACTGATTCCCCCGTTGACGCTTCTCACCAGTGAATTAATAAATAAATGTTGGGTTCATTTAATTTGTAGGGCTGTGAGTGGGCCTTTAATATGGTCCATTGAATTTAGTCCAAAACTCCATGTACGTGTTTGGTTAGGAAAAAGCGATTTTCAACAAATATTCTACAAATTCAACGGACAGCAACCCCTCTTTCAGTCAGCTACAAGTTCTGATTCCTCATTTACAAACAATCCATTGTTGGGCAGTGTTCGTTTGTATGGCTATATTCTATTAATACTTCAATGGGCTTAACACAGGCTGGCCCACTAGGTACAACAAGTTGGGTTGGGTTTAGAAAAAAAAAAATTCAACCAAGTTCTTGGTTTTTTGCAAATAATCTTACCATAATTTGTCATAGGGTTCATTCAAAACCTATTCCTAGCACAATTATTAATTATAGCCCATAACATAAGTATCATTATTGGGTTGAGTTGAGGATTCATGATGATTCCTGCACAGCCACAGATCTTAAGCCCACGAATCAATCCCATTTGACACTAATTAAATGATGGACCCCCTTTTGTTGACTAATCGCATAAAGCATTAAACCATGCATAACGAGTCAAAATTAACCCTACAAAGTGCATTTCAAAAGTAAGGATAACGGAGTGGATGCGTGGAGCTTGCCACGTCAGGTGAGAATGAATGATATAGACAAAAAATTTAACCTTTTGCCACGTAAGCTGCCACTTGTAATAGTCAATGGGCCATTTCTCATTTCATCTCTATCCTCTCGCTAGGAATCAAATCCTTGCACTCAATCTTATCTTCTTGTTGCAAAGAACGAGAAAGGAAATGAAATCGTTATTTCCCTATCATACAAAAAACCTCCCTTCAATTTTCTGACAATCATAAAAATCTCCCCTATAATTTCATTTTATAAAAAATCTCCCCTCTTCCTCGTTACAGGTTCTCTAAAGATTTATTTATTTGGATGTTTATTTTTCAAGTCATTCAACTGTTTCAATAGCTTCTAGCTTCAGATTCCACAATGATGCCATTTCAGACTTTTGCAGCTTCAAATCCCCTCTCCATGCCATGTCAGGCATCTCTTCCTCTTCTCTCTCCAACTTTAATGGCTGAAATGGCAAAACCTGAGAAGACCAAAACCAAGAAGATTAACTCCTATTTCCCGTTTTGCTTTAGGTTCAAAGGTCGAGTCTTCGGCCCCAACTGACATGAAACCTAACAGTAGTGATGGTGGTCAAAGAAGAAAGTGCTGGCTCTCCTGGTCAAGTCGCTCATTAGCTTCAACTTTCTTCAGACATTATTATTGTCTGATCTCTCCATTATCTAATCTAACCATCTTACCTTGAATCTGAAAAAGGCAAGCAGCCAGGATGAGAGCAGTGTCGATGCTCTTTAATGGCAGCCTCGTATTGGCGGTGAATTAGTTGCTTAATTCCCCCCGAGACCAGCGTAGAGAAGCTTATTTTCCTTTTATTCGCCCGCTTGTCCAAACTATCAACAACTAAAGAGGAGCATCAAGCATCCCCATCAACATTCTCGAACCGCAAGGCGTATGCATTTTGTATGGACGTCCTCTACGTTACCAAGTCCAATATCCAGGTTATAATGGAGCTATGATGGTGATATAAAGCACTAACAAGAGAAGGGGGAAGAAGACGGAGATGAGGGAGGGTGCAAATACACGTATGGTTGGAAGCCTAGAGATGAGGGAGGGTGCTTCACTAAAGACCACGTTATGTTTTTCGTGAGGAGCATCGACGGGAAAAATTTTGGTGGCGATGGGTTTCTTCATTGGGAATGCATGAAATGGTAAAAGGGTAAAACGTATTTCGTGAGCAGCATCGATCGGAAAGATTTTGGTGGCGCTGGGTTTCTTCATTCAGAACGCATGAAATTAGGGCTGTTCACGGGTCGGGTTGGGTTGGTTTACTGACATTTTTCCAACCGACCCGATCTGGTCGGTTTACCTAGAAATGAAATCGAAACCGACCCAGTACTAAGTAAAACCGACCTTATCGGTTTGAATCGGGTTGGGTCAGTTTGGATCGGTTTTGTGAATGATTCTTTTGGTACGGTAAAGGATTCTAAGTCTAAGAAAACAAAGACTGGATGCCTGAAAATTAAAAATGATTTGATGGATTAAAATCGATATTTTATATATAATATGTATATTTCTAAAATAAAACTGAAATATATCAGATATATATCTATATATATATATATATATATATATATAATATCTGAAATATATTATATATAATATATCTAAATCGGTTCGGATCGGTTCGGTTTCGGTTTTCACACATGAAAACTAAAACTGAACTGAATCATCAGTTTATGTTTTTAGTAACCCAAAATCGACCGGTGCTGAAAAAAAACCGGCTAACTCGGATTAGATCAGACTGGATTGGTCGGTTTGGGTCTTGTTATGAACCGCCCTACATGAAATGGTAAATGAATATTAAAAAATAATATATCAATTAACCGTTTTTCGTCTAACATATTAACGGAAGGAAGGTTTTTATGATCGTCAGAAACTTGAAGGAAGGTTTTTATATTTTACCCAAAACTTAAAAACCTTAACAAGGATTTCGGTAGAATATCTTGATGTATCTTTTATTTTTGACTCCCGTGCCTGACCGTGAGTTCACAAAATCCGTCGTTTTTGGAAAGCTTTGAAGTGAGCGACGAAACGCAAAAGAAAACAGAAACGACCCTAGAAAATAGTTCAATGAAAGAAAGCAAACAAACGAAACCTCTCAGAAAAACCCTCTTCCTTTTCTTCTCCACTCCTTTCCCTCCAGATTCTCTGCATCAAAAGGGTCCAGACTCCAGATAACTATCTCTCAATAATGTCGTCTTAAATCTTCTTTTCTATTTATTTCTTTTTTCTATTTCTTCTCTCCCCAAATCTTCCCCTTTTTTCAGAAATCGAATAAAGGAGTGGTTCACGTCATCTCTGCTGCTTTTATCTCCATCTTTCTTCCTATAAATACTCTCCCGGAATCCCCATTTGATATCTGTGTTTATCTCTCTATCTCCTTCGCCTCCCATTTCGAAGTCGAAGGTTCCTCACCAAACATCCATGGAGGTTGGCATTTGACGAAGCGATCTCTGTTTTGTTTCTTTTGCTATCTATTATTATTCCAGACAGATAAGAGGAGTCTAATCGAAACCCTAGATTGCATTTAAGTTCGTTGCCTATATCTAGCGATATGGCGATTGCTTTTCCTCCTCGTATCGTCTGCTCTGAGAAATCAACGATAGAGAAAGCCGTCATGGTGTCGCCTTCATCTCCTGTTCCTCCGGTCATTTTGACTCAAGATGAGCTGAAGAAAATTGCTGCATATAAAGCCGTCGAGTATGTCGAGTCCGGGATGGTTCTGGGGTTGGGAACAGGTTCGACAGCTTGGTTTGCCGTGAACCGGATAGGCGAGCTTCTGCAACAGGGGAAGCTCAAGAACATTGTGGGGATACCCACTTCGAAGAAAACGCACGAGCAGGCGCTTTCGTTGGGAATACCTCTCTCCGACCTTGATAAGCATCCGGTGCTTGATCTTGCGATTGACGGTGCCGACGAGGTGGATCCCTATCTCAATCTCGTTAAGGGCCGAGGTGGGTCTTTGCTCAGGGAGAAGATGGTCGAAGGCGCATGCCGGAAGTTCGTTGTTATCGTCGATGAGTCGAAGCTAGTTGATCATTTGGGAGGTAGCGGTCTTGCCATGCCGGTTGAGATTGTTCCCTTTTGCTGGAAATTCACAGCCTACCGGTTGCAGAGGTTGTTTGAGTACGCCGGTTGTGTCGCCAAGCTCAGGACATGTGGGGAAAACGGCGAGCCCGTCGTCACGGACAATGCGAACTATATCGTGGATTTGTATTTTAAGAAAGATATTGGGGATTTGAAGGTTGCTAGCGATTCAATTCTGCGACTTGCGGGTGTTGTCGAGCATGGAATGTTTCTTGACATGGCCACCACTGTTATCATCGCCGGCGAGCTTGGAGTCACCGTGAAGAACAAATAGATGCTTTGAAGAGGGGCCTAGGTAGTTTTACTGATCACAATCTTAGAGGTTAGCTAACTTATATATGAATCTTCAGAAAGTTTGTTGTTGCGAATTACTGTAATGGGAGGAAGGTGTTATTTTTCCCAGTATCAATCGAAATAAGTACTGGACTGTGAGACCTACTTGGTTGACAATGTTGAGGAGTTGGAGGTCTCCTTAAATGGTGGGAAGACCAATCTTTCTATGTTCTAGCCGTCTTCTCTTCACCAGAATTTTTGACTGGTAGGATGTTCCTATTCTTTTTGCTGATTATAAGATGGAACGGATTTTTCAGTCTGTTTTGTCTCTCTTTTGCTTTCAGTCTTTCTATTACTTGATACCATGGATTTGTAACACTGTAACTAAAAAAAATCATTGTTCTGCTGAAACTAGCAGATTGTTGCAGCATCTTAACCTTATGAATTGTTATGGGTTCATAGGATTTACTTGACAAAAGGCTATTCCTTTGGTTTTTTTTCTCCTTAAATTAAATTTACTTCCAAACAAACAAGAACTACTTATTCTTGGGAATTGTCAGAATGTATGCATCTCCTTTATAATTAAAATATTCTTTGTCAGTTTCGTTGAAGCATTAAAATGATATGCTCTTCATTGCTTTCTCTGCTTGTGAATATGTTTGTATGTTTCAAACTGATTTTCGTTCTATTTGTTTTCTTGGTTCGATTCTGCTTGGTTCTTACACTTGTTAATTTGTTGTGAAAGTAATATTTCATGGGAAGGAAGGACTGTGCCCTGTGGGTGTTTTTCATAATTCTCAATTGCAGTGCTAATTTTCTCATGAGCTTGGAGTCATCGTTCTGGAGGCATAGTGGGATCCATTGAAAAAACATACTACAGGAAAAAAGTTGAGCATGGTTTTTCATGGGTCCCACCTTGTCTGTAGGGCGCAGAAATCCAAGAGTTGCACAGACTTGCTATTTTACAAGCATTCCCCCCCACCCCAATTTCATAACTTGTTTGGTATGGATTCTATTCTATAAAGCAGTCATTGTAGTGATCTTTCTAGGGTAAGTGACATGCAACATACTGTCAATATGCCTGTTTTAATAATCTGACTTCCTTTTTGAAGGTTATGGGTTCTTTGCGTAGAAACATATGTTGATATCACTCTGGATCTTATTCCCTTGTCATGCTGACACTTCAGAACAGAGTTCATGAGTTGTAACCATGTCAGACACTTCCTAACTCTGTAAATTTCTCATCCAAAACCAGAACAAAAGGGGTCTAGTAAGTACTTACGAATTTACTACAACCATGGGGTAGTATGTTTATCTGAGTTTATGACACCCTTCCTCACTCCAAATCCATCATGAATTTTAGGGTGTATTCCGCTTGATGATCAAATGTTGATATTGGTTTCTAGTTAAACTTTCTCAACAGAAAGCACATCTCAGTTCTCTCAAAGCAGTGATTTTTCCTTGTTTACTGCTCCAGCTATGTAACGCTATACAGTTTATGGTAATAATGAACTTATACTTTGTTTGAAACCTAGAGTTCTGCCTGAATGTATGCTCTTACACAATAATAAGATATTGCCAATTGAGTGCTCTTGCACTAGTGATTTGGTCTTGCGACTATTTGCCCACACTCTTTAGAATTAATTCAAATATAAATTTACTGCTAATATAACATGCAATATTGAAACATTTGTTTGTTATCCATCAAAGAAAAAACATTTGTTTATTATCCATAAAAGAAACATTTGTTTGTCATCATGATCTTATTCTTCTTCTTCCATGTTTATAATCTGCAGAATGCAATTTTGTGTCAATGTGATAAAATTTGCAGCGGTCAAAGTTCCTTCTCCCTTCAAACCAGGAACTGCAGCTCTCTTTTATTTCATCCATCAAACAATCCAAACCCTCACCCAAGCCTTTATATTTCCTCTAACCCACACCTCACCCAGACTCTTCTTCCTTCTCTAATAAGCCATCTACCCCACAGGCTTTTCTTTTACAGTTTTTAGGCCTTTAGCAAACCCCTCAAAGCCTTCCTTATCTTAACACTTGTTGGAAGAACAATAAATGATGGGGGAGATTTTGAATCTTCCTTTACTGGTGCTACGTCTGTATTTTTTATCAACAAGATTTTGAATCTTGGGAATCTCAATAGTTATTCATGCTAAAAGAAAATCTCCTAATTTTGTCATGGACTCATGGGGACCATGAGTTTGATTTCTTATAATCCTATTTATTGATTGGAGACATTTGCCGCCATCGTCCATTTTCTCTCATCTTTTCTTTTTTCTTGGCTGGGTAGTGGGTAACGCTCATCTGTGGATATATACTCTACTAAATATAAAATATTAAAATCTCTCATCCGAACAAAAAAAATCCTACACATCGAAAACTACCCTGTATAATAAAGTAGTCTGAGAACCTCTGAGTCTGTGTTATATCAGAACTCCGAAGAGAAATGGTTAACAAGGGGAAATTTCAATATAGGTGATGTTTGGTTTCATGCACGTTTATTGAAAATGTTGCCACATCAGCGCCACTAGGTGTTGGCATTAATTGCATATGAAACCATTGTTTGGAGTTCTGTTTCTATCAGGGCAAAGTTGTGCCCACACCGTTCTAACAGCCTTTTTCATTTTTGCATTGAGAATATCTCCTTATGAAATAAAGCACACAAATGGAGATATTCTCAATGCAAAGCAGATCTCCTCGAATCGACTTTGCCATGACTAAAGCCGAACTCTATTGTTTGGTTGTTCCACAATTTATTAAATAAATGTTAAGAAATTAAAATGTTTTGATTTTTGTGCATGGGGCATTTGAAAAAACGT
The DNA here is from genome assembly GCF_055504915.1 of Nelumbo nucifera. Taxonomy (NCBI): domain Eukaryota; kingdom Viridiplantae; phylum Streptophyta; class Magnoliopsida; order Proteales; family Nelumbonaceae; genus Nelumbo; species Nelumbo nucifera. Next base: position 30,411,646 of record NC_142652.1, on the reverse strand, counting down.
TAAATTTTCATTTTCCTTAATGTCTTAACATTTTTTGAAACAAAATGTTGATGTGGCATGCTTTTATGGGTGTTAATTTGAGGTGGAAATTAAAATACGTTTAAAGTGGTGTTCAATGAAACAAAAAAAGGCAAAAAATGTTTAAAGTGAAAAACATTTAAAGTAAGATAGTTCAGATAGTTTAAACCAATAGAATCAAGCATATAGTTAAGAGGAAATGCAAAGAAGATTCATGTTGAAATATTTGAGATATATTTTTTTGTCCCCATTTGCGATGAAAAGAAAGTCCAATTAGGCTTGTAAACGGAACGAATTTGAATAAAATCAGGTTGGATTTGAATTCGAAACCGATTATGAACACTAATATTCGAATTCGATTCGATATCCGATGGATATAAAATATTTTAGTTCGAATTCGATTTTGATTATCAAATCGAATATTCGATTCGATTCGAATTTGACCGATGGCAGTGGTGGTTGGTGATGATGGCAGTGGTGGTTGGTGAGGCGGTGATGTTGGATTGTTGGCACTCTTGTAGTATTAGCTTGGGTTGTAGTCTTAGGGCTTGCTCATTTCCTCTTAATTCTTTATCTCTTAAGAAGAATCTTTTAATTTTAAGAGAAAATTGGTTGTTTGTTTCCTCTTATCTCTTATCTCTTAAAGCGTAATTATACAATTTTTTGTTTTTCAATGATACCCCCAAAAAGATATAAACTCTCATATGGGTCAAAATGGATATTTGATATTTTTAGAATTCAGAATTAAGAACAATATTCTCTGATTGTTTAGAGGAAAAAAAAGTTCACCAATACCAATATGTAATTATTACACTTTTAGATGTCAAATTTCAGTGCAAACGAACAGGCCCTCAGAGACAAGATTATTGTTACTGACAATGGTAGCGCAACAAAGGAGGGATAGAGGAGAAGATGATGGTTGTCATTGGTGATGGTGGTTTCCATTGAGACTATTGTCACTTGATCGCTGTTACTGACGTTGTTGTTGGTGATGGTGGTTGCTCGGGTGGCTGCGATGCTTAATCGATATTTGAAAGAGGAGAGATAGAGGAGAAGATGATTAGATGAGATATGAGAGAGAACTGAGGAGAGGTAGAGGATGAGGGGCGGTGGCCAGTGACCAGTACTCGACCATTGAGTTGCAGATGTGGCCAGTGTGGTTGCTCGGGCGACGATGGCAAAGGGAGGGTTAGGGTTAGGGTTCGAAAGGAGATGGAGACTTGGAGAGAGATATAGAGGTTCTAATGTTTCATGTTTGCTTGATTCAATGCAAAATGAGAAAACGGAGAATCTCAAGTTTTTTATTTATATTTTTAACCTTCTTTATATATATATATATATATATATATATATATATATATGTATGTGTGTGTGTTTATGTATATATATCGGTTCAGATATTTATTGGATCGGATTAATACATATCTGAATTCGATTCGATAATTTAATTGGTAAGAAATTATTAATCGAATTCAATTTGAATTATCCAAATTCGATTCAAATGTATCGAATTTCGAATTAAAATTTAGATTTTCGAATTCCGTTTTCAGGCCTAAGTCCAATTGATTTGTCGACAGTACTAGTGTCCCATCCGTTCTTCCAGTAAAATCTTCTGGGTCGGTAGTCCACCAGAATGGGCTTTGATGGGTCAATCTCAATTACTTATGCTTAAATGTGGTGGGCCTTGGTATGAATCGGCCCAACCTGACCTTTAGGCAATCTTGTTTACAAAATATGGCTTGCTTTCCCAAATGTTTGGAGGGTCTTTGGTAGGGATGGTTGTTTTTCACAATGCACCAGCAGAAACCCCAGTGTCCTTAAAATTATGCGTCGTTTCTATCAAAAACGTGTTTGGTTGATAACTTGATATACAATACACGCCGATTAGGCATTTAAAATGCTTTGTTTTTTTATTATTAAAAAATGTAATTACCCGAAGACGTATTCTGCTTTTTTACTTTATAATATATTGCATCAGATTCAGAGTGGCGATTCAAAAAATGTCAGAAATGGCCATTTGAGAATTATAACCTCTTTCTGCCTGAAATTTTAGGTGAATCGGTCAGCATTTATACATGAATTGGTATTATTTCCTAACGCAACCATGGATCGAGTTTGCCATGAAAACGGACTGTTTTCTACCGTAACCACACTTTATTATTGGACTTAAAATTCCGCAGTTGGGTCGCCTTGGGCTCAACTCTAGCCCAACCCAATATGTTCGAAGTACTTTGAACCCTTATCCAAGGTTCAAAATATCCATACAGTTTTTCATGCTTTTTTTATTTTTTTCACAATCAATCAATTTAGGGGAGTCGGATTAGGTCTCCTCTATTCTCTGAACCGGTCAGACCTCTGATACACCCACTATAAAAGCGTATTGAAAGGGTCTCGGAACGATATATATCGACCGATATAAGCCAATACTTTGAACCTTGCCCCTATCCCAATCCTACCAGTTAATCCAACCCAATTCAATCAAGGCATCCGCGGATCAATAAACTTGTTTATCGCCTGGACTTGGCATCAATGCAAGTACACAACTACACATACATTTGAAAAGCAAAAACAAATATCGAACTTGATTTTAAAATTAAAGCTGGGCTAACATTTTTTATTACAGCCTCAATCTATTTGCCCCAATGTCACAATCGTATCCTAGATTGGCCCATATTCGAATTGAGCCCAACCCAAATTAAACTCAATTTGAAGTTTTCAAAAGTTATTATTTATTTTTGTCTGCAGCAGTTTTCAACAGTTGATGCGGCATTTATGCAAATGGGTTTCTCGCACTAATTCAATATCAATAGATAAAAAATGTAAAAACAGTAATAAAGTGAATTAGGAATACATCTTTCGCGAGGGTAAAATTAAGGCGGTTTTTGGAACTAATGCCGTTTCATGTTTCATGAGAGGTGTTTCTTTAGAAAACTATGCTGTATAAGCATGCTGTTTTCTTAGAAAACATTTCTTCATGTTTCCTATTTGGCACCATCGCTGTAGCTGCCACATAGGCATTTTTCAATGCCATGTCAGCATAGTGTTGCTACCAATAGTAGGAAAAACATAAAAACACCAAAAAAGGCATTTTCTTATACTACACTTTTCCTGATTTCTAAGGCATGCTCTAGGAAACGTTTTTCGAAAAAATGGTTAACCAAACAGCAGAGATTTTCCCAAAAAATAAATTTATGATGTGCCATTTTGGCATTTTCTGAAGAACAGCATTGATGCCAAACACCAATTAAGTCAAGGAGGTTGTTAATGGAATATGGGGGAAGCAACTGAATTTTTCATAAAAAGTGTACTCCCATTTTTAGGAAAACAATTTGATTGATTAATTTCGGCTGCGTTTGTTTGGGGTGGTTTTTACCCCGGTTCGATTTTCCAAATGTTTGGTAAGCATGTAGTTTTACACCGAAAATCAGTGTAAAACTCCAAATTATCGATGTAAAACTCTTACCCCCGTTCGATTTTCCATATGTTTGGTAAGCATGTAGTTTTACACCGAAAATCAGTGTAAAACTCCAAATTATCGATGTAAAACTCATCGGTTCTATCATCGAGGTAAACTCCTCTCACTCTACCCTGGCTATCTCGCGTGTCTCTCTCCGTTCTTCGTCTACTCCGTTAGCTCTCTCGCGGTGCCGCTGCTTCTTCGCCAAACTTCCGGTAATCTCACTCACTCACTCTATCTCTCTTTCACCCCTCTCAGTTCTCCCTCTCACACTCTCTCGCTCTCTCACCCCTCTCGGATCTCCCTTTCACTCACTCTATCTCTCTTTCACTCCTCTCAGTTCTCCCTCTCACTCACACTCTCTCGCTCTCTCACCCCCTCTCGAATCTCCCTCTCATTGATCTGCTCTCTGTATTGCAGATCCCAGCCTATATTCAAGGGAAATCAATCCCAGCTCTTGCAGTGCAGGTATTGTCTTCACCGGAAGAGCCAGAAAGATATTAATATTAATATTATTTTATTTTCTTCTCCCTCCCTGTTGATTTCTATGTTCTATCATTCCTAGGGTGGATCTGGTGCTCGATCCGCGTGTGGTTTTTGTTGGATTTGTAGTGTGTTATTATTGTTGTTATGTATTATTTTTATCGTTGTTGTTATTGTTTATTCATTTTGTTATTTTGTATGTATATAAAGTTACTCTGTTGGTTTTCCTGGTTCTGGTTTGAAGTCTATTTAATATGTTGGGGAGTTGAATGATGTTGCATAGTATGGATATATAGATTTCTGCACCAACTCTATAGATTCCATTTTAATATGTTGGGTTTTTTATTCCAAGGCTTCTGGGGAGAATGGGGTCGTTCTCGAGTGACAAGACTTAGTAGAAAACGGATCTAATTTCTCCCTCAACTAGATCCTACCAAACTCACTTCCTAATTATTCAATTTCTACCTGAATCTGGGCTACTCACACCAGCTGTGTGAATAAGGGGTTTTTGCAATAAACGCTTAGGGGCTGGAGTTCTTTTGATTCTTGGTTGGTGAAGTCAATTAGTGGCATGTGAACATCTCTTGTTTCTTGTTGTTTTGCATTTTTTTTTTCATTTTCTACTCAATTGTATCATTCTTTATGGGATCTTTAGCTATTTATAGCACTATGGATTCATTATATACACAGAGAATAGCAGAATCAACCTTTAAACAAATGAATTATATCACACCAACAGATATTGTTTTTACAGCCTTTTGAAGTATATAGATTTCTTAATTCGTTGTAGGTTTACATAATGCATGTTAATGGATTGAATTGAATGTTTGAATGATAGGGTTGTTTACCCTCCCTTTTGAAGGAGATTCACTTGCCTCTTGGCTAGATTAATTGAATGTTGGATAGATGCTATTCATATCATCAACTTAATGCCAATCTTCACCACCTTTTGGTCAAAATGTGAATTGAAATGGGGTATTAAGTAATTGTACGAATCTTGAAGTATATAGATTGTGTTTGCAAATAAAGCTAATGTTGTTGGTGAAATTTTCATATAAAATTAATATTTTGATTTAGGTTAAGATGCATGGTGCATTTGGTTAGTGGTTGGCTTTGGAACATGAAGCCACAATTTGGAATTATTTGACATGTGTTTATGGATTTGGAGCCACAAATCTCATTGTTCTAGGACCATAGGTAAAGGTTCTTTGAACACTAGGAATTCTAGTTTTCTTAGCCAGGAAAAATAGTTGTCAAGGCGGCAAGGTGGCCATGGTTGGTTGCCTTGCTTAAGTGCCTAGCTATATTGAGTCCAATTCAGAGTATGCTTGTCATGTTTTAGTAAGCCTCAGTGATATATTGAGTCCCAAGGTCGGGATTTTGCTGCTATAAACAGCTATCCTCAGAGTAGGCTTCTTTTTCCTAAACATTCAGGATCTGCAGCCACAAGATTATCTTCCCAAAGCAGCAATAGTCCAAAGGAGTATTCTGGTTAGCAAGGTGTGCTGATATGACCCAGACAACAAGGAGCTACCTTAGGAGGTCTTAATGCCAAATAACCACTCCTAGACAGGTCTCTATCCAAAATACTTGCTGTTTAGAGAGAGGGGTCGGGGTACCAAGTTCAAATTGTACTGATTAGGCTTAAGACTGAAAAGAGCTGTTTGGTCCATTTATCACTTTTTTTTTTAACATTGATGGAGATAATCAAGTGATGAACAGCAATCATGCTTCTAAAAACAAGAAAAAAAAATTGAGAATACCCTCTCCTAATTTAACTAAGGACTGATTGGTCCTCCTACGGCTAGTGTACATATTGGACTTATGTTTTTTGTAGGAGACTTTTAGATTGACATGAGACCCTCGGGAGAGTAAAGGTACATGGGCTATTCTACCATCCTGGAAACTCAATTGATTCCCTATGAGAGTAGTCGGCTTCTGATAGAAACCTAGTGTTGCAATGCTGATTTGAAATCAAACCCCAAAAGAGGGAAGTGTACAAGGCTGGTATAAACCTGGGTTCCAAATCTGATGACAAAAAGAGGGGTACCGAACCTCAAAAGGATCTTCAACAACCTCGAAACCAGAACCTGTTTGGTTGACTTTGAGGAATTCCATTGACCAGCCTTGGGCTTTAAATGGCATGAAGTAGGATTAAACAAAAAGTTAGAGAAACCACTAGATAGACATGAGATCAACCTAGAGAGCAAGGTTTTGAAATCATAGGACTTTAAACCCCCAAAAGTTCTTGCCCAAACCTGTGATCTAAGTGCAAGTTAGAAAGTCACATCATGCAAAGGGCACATGCACAAACTTGGTACTGGGTTCATGCTTGCTGTTTTGACAGATCGCTCTATAACTTGTTCGAAAAGGAGTAGCAAATGAATTATCTCTAGTTGTTGGGGTCTAGGTCATTGGACCTGATGAAAACAAAGAGAAGTCTGCTGAAAAGTTGAAAGAAACAGTGGAAGGGGAGATACAAATAATTGCTGAACCAGAGGAAGGTAGAATTCAAGAGAAGCCTAGCAGGAAATCTATAGAAGCTGATCAAATCCAGATGAATAATCCAACAGCTGAAACTCCACAAACAAATGATCAAATGGTTTAAAGGTTAGGTTTATTTTGTCATTCCTAATATTTTTCTTATTTTGTGTATGCAGAAAAGTAACTTGAAAGGCCTGAATTGGATTCTTTGGTTTCTTCCACCTTGGTTTCCTGAAATGCCTGAAATATTTTCTCACAGTTCTTATTTTGTCATGATTTGACTCCACTTTGGTTTTTACTTCTATTTTTACCAACTTTGTTGTCGTTGGGTAGGCTAGGCAAGCAAGACCAAAGTTGGCTTTGTTTAATGCTATGTACATGCACAGGTGTATACGCATAGGTGTAATGCTCTGTTTAAGCGAAGTGAGTTGGACTTTGTTTAAGCGAAACGTGTGCCGTTCTATATACATGCACTGGTGTTGATCTCATGTACACGTTTTTAATTCTGGGTGTAAGCAGGTTTTATCTCATGCTATGTACACACACAAACGTATTAATTCCAAACAAGCAGGTGTAAGCATGTTGAAATTGGCACCTTTCAATTCTGGGTGTAGTTTTACATCAGGTTAACTCCAAACAAGCGTAAAATAACACTCAAAATTTACAATTTTCTTCCAAATGTATTACAATGCAAAATTAACATTGACCGGTTTAATTTTTGCATTTACACATCTCGCCGGTTTTTGGATTTACACCTCAAACAAACGAAGCTTTCATGTTTACTGTCTACCTTAAATAGGCAGGTTCTAGTTTTGAAAATTGTACTTATACGGTTATACCCATCAGTGATGGGCCATCACAACCAAACACAATACAAAATTGAAAGAAATTTGCATTTTTACTAATTTGTATTTACATTGATACATGTTTTAAGGCAATATTTGGTTTGAAGGAAGAAAAGGAGTTAAAATCAGCCCCCCACAACCTACAATGTCCCACAGCACATCCCTGCCGTATATTGAAAATATCTCCTAATGATAATATCAGAAATGATGACATCATTGGGAGATGTTCCCAATACATGGTGGGGATGTACTGTGGGACGTTGTGGGGGGCAATCTTGTGAGGGACTGATTTGATCTCGAAGAAAAGGTAGGGAAACCTCTTTGATATCAGATGGGAGAAGTTTCCCATCCCGTTGCACCTCTTCTTCAGCAGTGAAAGAGGTCAAGAAAAGCTTCATGTAATCTCTCTCTCTCTCTCACAGACACACTAGGTCACCTTGTCTATTAGAGCAGAGCAGGGGTACAGTTCGGATAAATTGTGAGTTGTGACCAGCTAAGTCCAATCTAGGCCCAACTCTAAGACTTAGACCTCAAATGTAGGCCAGACACAACCCAACGTTTAAAACCTCAATTTGCCAACCCAAGCCTAACCTGTGCTAAATTCAACACATTTCAGGTCGGACTAGCTTTGGTCAAGCATGGGTGGTTTGGTTGGGTTCGAATGGTTTTTTACCCAAAATTTTGTACTTCATTCCATTTCGGCTTTGTAGCCCCAATATTTTATACATACATATCAAAGTTCTAAAAGGATAAAAGTGGAGGCAAGTCGGTTAGGTGTCATAGGGGTGAGGCATAACTGCATAAGCCTTGAGACATTTTGATGCCTAAGCGGCTAAGCATTGAGCAAAAAGAATGGATATAATCTAGACAATAAGGACATAAAAAGACTTTTGATATATCATGGGTTCCAATCCTATCATATAGGAGTTCATATCTTCACCCCACAATGTTCTACAGCACATCCCCGCCGTGTATTGGGAACATCTCCCGATGATAGTACCAGAACCGATGATGTCATCACCGGGAGATGTTCCCAATACACGGCCGGGATGTGCTGTGGGACGTTGTGGGGTGGAGATGTGAAATCATCATATAGGATTTGTTTAAAATCTAAATACCATATAAATCTAATTGTTTAGCTCAAGGATATGAACCAATAATGTATTAAGGACCTGCTTGTTTTTAGATTTTGAGAGGGGGGAAAGTTAGGTCAATGGTATTTTGATTTTCATTAACCAAGATATCCAATGTACATTTTCAGATTTATAGAAAATTCATTTTCCTTATATATCACTTAGGCTCCGTTTGGTTTATGGGATGGGGATGAGAAAAAGGGAATATTCCAAGAATATTTTTTTTATCTCGCTTCAACAGTCTTTTAAATTCATGTGCATAGATATCATGCATGTGGGCCCAGATTAATCATATACATTATTCTACACAAACACAAACCTAAGTATATTGTAATTTGTAAAAGGTAGATTAATGGGGTTGGGTAGGTCCAGTTCGCCTAGTGCTGGGGGAACTTGGCTTCAGTCAGTGCAAGGCCCGTTAGAACAGCCTTTATGGCCTTTGCATTGAGAATATCTCCCCATAAAATAAAGTACATAGGTATGGAGATATTCCCAATGTAATTCTGTAAAGGTTGTTTGAACACCAACGGGCCTTACACTGACTGAAGCCGATCTCGTGCTCCTCAGCCGAAACTCAACCTGGTGAACAATGACATCTCTAGGCCTAGGTCGTCATGCCCAACTAGTGCAGAAGGACTGAGCTTGCCCAGGTTGCAGCTCTAGTTACCCATAGTCAAGCATGGTCAAATTCATGGCTTCACGGTTCTAAAAACGGGTGGTATGGTTTCAACCTTTCAGAACCATACCTATATTTTTATTTTTGTTCTGTTCATGGTATGTGAGCATCAACCGTATGATTCATATGTACATGTACTTGATTGTATGATTAAACTAGATTGTTATGTTCATGAACATACAAAATAATAAAATGATTAAACTAGATTGTTATATAACACGATTATATTTTTGAAATAAATGAAGCATGAACATAACAATCAACGGAACACCCTCTTAATTGGTGGGTTGTTATGGGGTTTGACAATGAGGGTGGTGTTTGGTTCATGATATGTGAACAATGACTATATGATTCCTGTGTAGATGTACTTTGATTGTACCTTCATAATTGGAGTCCCATATAACTGTTATGTTATTATTATTTCTACACCGTTATCCTATTACGGGTGATCATTTTCAGCCTAGACTGATCATATTGCATATATATTATTTCTACATACTTATATATGTTATTTCATTTTATATTTATATAAAAATATTATAATATAACACCTATAGTACATATTATATAATGCATAAATTAATTTATAACATATTATATGACATATAATATAAAATATTACATATGTTTAGTATATCATACATAAAATTCATAGGCTATGAATCAGGCCCAACCCAGCCCATGATCATTCCTTACACGTCATGCTTAATCATATTTCCTAGTTGAGAAAGCCATAAAAAAATTGTATTTTAAACAACTAGCTTGTTCTTTGGTAAATGTTATTTTGCTAGTTTTAGAACCATGAAGCCAACAATTGAATACAGAACGTTCTCTTAGAAAGAAAAGAACTTAAATCAAAATACGTTGTGATAATGAATTAGGGTCCGTTTAGTTTGCAGTTGGAATCAGAATCGGAATCCTTTGAAATCAGAATAGGAATGACTCAGACAGGAATGAGAATGGAAATTGAAACCAGCAGGAATAGAATTTTATTCTCAAGAGAGAGACATGGAATGGCATTCCAGCAGAAATGAGAATGGGATTCCGATTCCATCCAACCAAACAGTTGGAATCAGAATAACTCTTTCTGATTTTGAATCCAAACCCCTATTCCCGCAAACCAAATAGAGCTTTAGATGAATCACGAAAATGATTATGAACTGCAAATACCTTGGATTCTAATAAGATCTACTTGTATGTGAATTTGGTCCGTGTTGGATGGGTCGTTCCTGTATCAGATTTAGATATAATTAATAAATTAAACCAAATTGACCAAAATATTATATTTTGGTATTAAAATGAATTAAAAGAGACTTTAAGTATATAATATATTATTAATAAGGTGAGAAAAATAGCTTCATGAGATTTGATTTAATGAGCCTCTAATAAAAATAAAATATTAAAACCACCTTCATTAATAAATATATTGATTATGGATCATAATTTGATCGAAATAAATATAGTTGAACTTGGAATAATTAGGAAAAATTGATTTCTCTATTAACAATCCACTGTGAGTTTTAAATAAGTGGACAGTAACTCTCTCTCTCTCTCTCGCAGGTATCAATACCTACTACTCACAGATGATACTGCCAAGACACTAATTAACCATCTGCCTTGCAATACAGGGCCAATATAAATTGAATGCCTTAATGTTGGTGGGCTTCCTCTGTTAGGTTCTTGTTTTGGCATTTGTTAGGTCCTTCTTGTGAATGATATGACAACAGCTGGATCTGACAAAGATCCTTCATCAAATCATTTTCATCAATGATCGTTTTCTGTAGGAAAAAGAGCCTTCACTCATTGCTGCATTGCATGCTTCATTTCCCATAACCATTGGTCTCTGTCTCCATCCTTTCATTTACGTTCCTTTAATCTATTCAATCCCATGTCCTTTTAACATCAATTCTTCACATTATTGCAAGACATAGCGTGCAAGAGTTGGAATTTGATTGCTGGCTTTGGTGGGTTATTCAATTACTCCTTGGGCTCCGTTTGGATGGAGTATTTGTAGAGTGTAAAATCTTGTATTTTGAATTATTTCGTATGTATTTACATTGTATATATTTGTATTTGTACTCTTTCTAAATTGAATCTTTATTACTCAATTCGAGGTTGTGTAGAATGAGATAATTTCATGGGGTTTTCGGCCAAATTATCCCTCTCTTTTATAGGGATATCAGTGTGGTACACTCTTATCGGATATATTATATTTATATAGAGGCATCCAAATACGTATATAACCAACCAATTAAACTTTTAAAACCTTGGGAAGGCATCCTTGATCCCTCTAATCATTATAAAAAAAAAATAAAACAAAAGAGAAAAAATGAACAAAACATAAGCTATTGATATGTATCGAGGTTATTGATATTTTAGTCATTGTCAGTTATATTGCGTCTGCTGTATAAATCATCTACAAAAATGTTATATAAATCTTTTTCGCCATTCCATTCTGTTTAATGTCTTCTATGCTATGCATATGATCAATCCATCTTATTATACTTTCTCATTTTTCATGAACCATTAAAGCTATTCCTTGGTCTTTTAAATCACTTCATTTGGTTAGTTTTCCATCCATCAATTTCAGCCATTAAATGATCGTTCTTGATCTTTCAATGTCGAACACGTGCTGTTAGGTATGGATTTGAGTCAAGCCAAATATCTGATTATTCAAGCTCAACTAACCTGAAAAATATAAGGTTTGAGTTTGAACTCGAGTTAGATACTTGAACTTGAATTTGACTTGACTCTAAAGCTCATATGTCTAAACTCAGTTTGGCTCATCTCAAGCTTGCTTACCGAGTCAAGTTTGTTATAAAAAATTACACAAAATTTTTTTATTATTATTATACATATAAGAAGTAAAAATATTTTATATATTTAATATAAGCTTAATTAACCTCTTACCTCACAAACTGAACTGGAATGCCTCATGAAAAGTTTGATTCATGTCTCCACTGGTGCCACTGCCTATCTTAATTGGTCACGACAAAACAACTTCATGGGTGAGGCACGTGATGTGTAAATAAGGAACAATAAATATTTCATCCATAAGTCAAATAGTTGAATGAGAAAATGAGGGTTGGACTAATTCTCCATTAATTCCATAATCGTATCAAATACAGCCCAATAGCCAGTAGGGAGTGGAGGAATGTAGTGGTTTTTAATTGCACCGAAAGATGAAAACACCAAATCGACCCCATTTATTATGTTATTACTTATTACGTGTGTGCGGAATGCAACTGTCTACATCTCTCACGGGGACATACGCGCTTCAATAAATTAGAAATCCCATGTGGGTAAGGAAAAGGGAAAATTCCACTTTAGTATCTTTAACTTTGGAGAATTGTCAAATTAGTCTTTGGAGAATTGTCAAATTAGTATTTGAATTTTTAAATGTGTTATTGCAGTACTTAAATTTTTAAAAAGTGTTAAGTTGGTCTTTACCGTTAATCGACCGTTAGTCATATGTTGAAAATGTTAAAACTACCTTTTAGAATAAAATATTCTTCATTGTCTTCTACCTTGAGACTGAACCGGTTGACGTGTTTAAGATTCTAGACTAATGAAGTCATTGTCTTCTACCTTTAGATCTGAAACACATTCTTGTTTAGTTATTTATTTGCTTTCAGTTATTATTCCCCTCTATCATATTTCATGCTTTTTCTCTATTTTTCTTTGAAGATAACTGGTTCAGTCTAAAGATAGAAGACAATGAATATTGTCTTCTTTTGAAGGGTAGTAGTTTTTGACATTTTCAACAAATAATTAACGGTCGGTTAACGGCAGGGACCAAGTTGACACTTTTTGAAAGTTTAGGTATTGCAATGACACACTTGAAAGTTCGGATACTAACTTGACACTATCCCCAAAGTTCAAGGTACTAAAGTGGAATTTTCCCTAAAGTAAATGAGAAAATGGAAAATGGAAACGCTGCCCAAGACTAGAGTCACCCTACTCCAACGCCAACGTGGCCAAGTGGATGGTTTGGGTGGATCTATCGAATTGGGTTACGTGCCATTAAATACAAGAGAGGAATTGGGATATGCTCATCAAAGAACGCAACTCACACCGACCTCACAGGCACATCCCACCGTGCATTGGGAGCATCTCCCATGGGTAATAATACATAAGTACGAGAGGTGTTCCAGATACATGGTGGGATGTGCATGTGAGGTGCATTGTGCGAGGACTAGATCCGGACTCACAAGAGAGAGAGAGAGAGAGTCATAAACTACCCCTACCCTCAATCAAAAGACAATACTATAAAAGAAGTAGGGACAAGAGAAGGCAATGATCTTATAGTACAAAAAAAGAGATATTTATGAGGTGTTTGATAACATGGTTGGTTTTGTTTTTGAACTGCCATGTCAGTAAAATTATATTGTTTTTACTAGGTAGAAGTTGTTTTTATTTTTAAAAATAAAACCAACCATGTAGTCAAAGGCCCCTTTAAGTGTCCTTTATATTTGGGGTAAATTGCTGAAACTTCTCCTAAAATTTGGTAATTGCAATCACCTTCACTAAACTTTTTAATACAGTTGCAAGCAGACCCCCTCTTAGAATCACCTAATAAGAGGCATAAAATGTCTAAAAATACCCATACAATTACTTTTGATTAAAATATTTATTTTTCAAATTGTCTCTTCATATCAATCACTACCTCAAAACCTTCCAATCTATTTTCTAATATTGATTTATTTTCCAAATTTTCCCTTAATATCAATCACTCAAAAGGTAAAGGTACAATTTTAAATTATCCTTTTTTTCGTTCATAAAGTTTGTGTTGTTTTTCAGTAGAAACCAACCTCAAGAATAACTCTATGGGTGTTCTGGAATTTTCAGGCCTCTTGTTAGAGGATTCTAAGAGAAGGGGTTTTAAAAACTTGCAACTGTATCAAAAACTTCATGAGAGGTTTCAGCAATTTACCCTTACATTTATTCTTCATGGATATAGACTTGAAGACAGACAAGAATATTATAGGAAAACTATATTACCTTTTTTTTTAACTGAGACAAAAAAAAATACTAAACTTCGAATTTTTTGGGAAGTTTACTTTTGAAATGAATGCTTTTGGTTTGAAAATTTAAAATATTGTTGTCATATATACACAAAAGGAGACGCGGATGTCCACAGTTGTTCTAAGTTTCCTTCACTAAGGACACCGTGGACACTTTCATCTCAGTGATTTATAGGTTTATTCCAGTAAATGTTGTTAATTATATTCCGCTTAAAAAGCTCTAGAGGAAAGTTACAATTTGAATAGAATGAACTCTCCTGGGATGAGTTACAGCAATTTGTTGGGATGAGCCCAACCCCATCCAGAGAAGCTGGAGGAAGAAGGAAATGCATTCAAATAAAAGGTGGCTTTAGATTTCAAAGGTTTGAAAACTTGCAAAATTGAGATCACACACAGATAGAATCAAAGTTGCATTCAAATGTTGACGTCTCATGGTCGTGGTGGTGAAGTGTACGCTTCTTAAATTTATTTTAAGAAGAGTCTCTAATTGATAATTTATAATCATTTTCTCAAAATAAAGCAACTTGTTAGAATAACTCAAACCCATCCAGAGAAGCTGGAAGGAGGACAAAATAAATGAAAGCAAACAAACCTTCAAATGAGACATCTCATGGTGGTCTTGGTGATTTGTACAGCTGTTGGGTGATGTCAAGTTCCTTGTCTACTATATTACAAAGTGTCCAAAAGTGAGTCTCATTAGACCTGTTCATGAGTCGGGCTCGGGCTGGGCTTTTATTCATCATTAATGAAAATACGTTAGGCCCGAGCCTGAGCCCGGCCCGACTAACGGGCCTATAACTTGGGCCCGAGCCTGGCCCTGATAAAAAGCCCGAAGCCCGAGCCTGAGCCCGAAACCTGACATAATGAAAAAAATTACAATTTTCTCTATTCAAATTAGAATTAAAAATTCAGATGGTTTTTTTTTTTTCCTATTTAAATGAACAATGGGCCTATAAGATGGTTTTTTTTTTCTTTTCTTTTACGTTTTAAAACACAGTTTTATATTCTTAAATCAAAAAAATTATTCAAATGGACATTAATCACGTAACTCATTTTAAATCTAATTTTAGGTCGGGCCAGGTCGGGCTCGGGCCGAGCTATTTTGACAAAACCCGAGGCCGGTTCGAACTTATTACGGGTCGGGCTTTTTAATCCAAATTTAAGCCTGCGGGCCTATAAACATGTTCAACCCTCATCATATATAAAGTAGCAGATGTGCCTTAGGCTCAGTTTGGAAGGAATACAAATACAAATATGTATAATACAAAATACATACAGAATAATGCAAAATGTAAGTTTTTGCACTCTATATATTTGTATTTGTACTCCTTCCAAACTGAACCTTAATAAAACTGAGGGTTATTCCGAAAAAAAGGGAAAAGAATAAAAACCAATATGCCCACAAAAGATGTGTGTTGAATCTAGGTCGACAGGATGGTGAGCTGTCTGGGATTCTTATAACTTTGCCAGAGGTAGTGTGTTGAGAGAATAGAGACCCACTATTTGATGGGCCCATCCAAGCTGTTCTTTTGGCCCATTTCTATGTAATAATTGAGCATTGCTGTTGGGCTCCAAACCTTTTTATGGTTCTGCATGATAGATTCTTGAATGAATTCAAATGAAGGGCATTTTGGTCTTATGGTTTTCAAAAACTAAATAATAAGAAAAAAAAAGATGAATGTGGGAGGCTGTGAGCATGTTGCCTTGGGCTGCTGCAAAACCAAATTTGGTACCCTGTATAAGAGTGGGAAGTTGATCCAAATGATCACTTTCTTTTGATGAATACTAAAGAGAATGTTCTCAGCTGTTGCCTCTACCTCTATTAAGTACAGAGATCTAATCCCCATTTGCAGTTTAATACATGCATTTGTTTCAATAACAAACAAAGCCCAACTTATTAATCATGAATAGATGGCTATTGCATTATTTTTATTGCTTCGCTGTTTTCTTTCCTTTTTATATTGTTTGAATCTTGTAGATGGGATTCATTTGATGGTGTGTTATGAATTTTCATGTATTTATACATATACTACTATCAAAAGTATAAATTGGGTTTAAGAATTTTGGGCTTTTTTTTATTAAAATACCCTTATTTTTCTTAATTAACCCCTTTCTATTAGGGGTAGAAAACATAATTTACATTGTTACTTTTCAGTTTCATCTTATTCTATCTCATTTAGGCCATAATCAGAATCTCTTTCCTATTCCTTCTGGAATGGTGTTCCCCCATTTGAGGGAATGGCCTTTCCCTGCCATTCCCTTGGGATGAAATCTCATTCTTGTTGATTCTAATTTTCATTTCCATTCCTGTCTGAATCAAACAGACAATAAAAATAGACCATTTAGATTCTGATTCCAAAATATTTTGATTTCAATTCTGATTTTAATCCTGACTGTGAACCAAATGGACCCTAAGGCTTATACTTAAAAAGTATTAATTAATAGCTCTTTGCCGAATCCTATGTTTAAAGAATTTTTATTCCTTACTATTTAATTCCTTTGGTGTCTAATAAAAGTTTCACTAAT